>NW_026988523.1:43610000-44210000 GCF_030222135.1 Aotus nancymaae
GTAATGGGTTCTAAGTCATTGAATACAATAAGAATCAGAGAAACTATTGGCGGCTCTTTCAACTTGAGCACTCACTAGAGTTGTATTCAGTCGTCATATTACTTGATTTATCAGCAGCTTTCAAGAGAGTAGATCCCACCCTCCTCCTGTAAGTGTTTTTATTCTGACCTTCCAGAACACAACACTCTCCTGGCTTTCCTTCCACCTCACTGGCTCCTCTTTCTCAATCCCCTTTTCTCAACACTGAAGGGCCCCCAGGATTTAGTCCTTGGTCCTCTACCTGCATTCTCTCCTCTGGTGATCTCATACAGGCTCATTGCTTTAAATACCACTGTTTATGTTGCTAACTCCCCAGTCCGTATCTCTCACCCAAGCTGCACTCCTGTGCAGCAGATCTGTATATCCAACTGGCTACATAACATCTGTAGCTGGACACTCAATGGACGTTTCAAATCTAACATATTCAAAACTGACCACCAATATTCCCCCAAAACCCACTTCACCCTCATCCTTCCCCCATTTTAATCAATGTCTTCATCCTTCCAGTTATTGAAGCCAAAACTCTGGAGTCTTCCATGACTCCTCTCCTTCTATCCCCATCCAGTCTCACAGGAGATTCTGCTGGTTTTGACTTCAGATATATCCAGAAGCCAGTTATTGTGTCATGTTCCTCATTGCTACCAATGATTATTTCCTCTGCCTGGATTGCTCAGACAACCACAGGTCCAAATCCTTCACCTCTTTTAAATCTTTGCTCAAAAGCCATCTTCTCAATAAGGTGTATCTAGACTACTTCGGTTAAAAATGCAATTCAGCCAGGCACGGTGCTGCGTGCCTGTACTCCCAGCTACTCAGGGATCTGAGGTGGGAGTATCACAGGAGCCCAGGACATCCAAGATTTCCACCTGAATCAGCCTGATATGAGAGCCCACACTCATGACACCACCCCATACTTTAACTCCAATCTGTGCAAACACTGCAAATGTCACGATTTGTCTATGGACACAGAAGAATCAACAAAAATTAGAACATTTCTTACCTGCTTTTATTTTTAAGAGAGTAGAAGAGGATGTCTAGAATTTCAGGAAAATTGACCTGTAGGAGTGCTTAGAGACCATAAATATAAGGAAACCACATATCAAGGACGTTAATGGACTTCGCTAAGTCGCATGGTTGGAAGAGACCTAACAGCTGGTTCAGAGCTGTTTCCACCTCACCCACCTAAGCCAACGCTTCTTCACATCCTCGGCGTGCCTCTGCAGCCCTGCTGGATTACCTCTTCTCAGCTCCCCTTTCCCTCGGGGCAAAGAGCACCAATCTTTTCAGTTTTCTTCTAGGGCACTTATCCAAGCCTTTAATCATTTGCACAAGCTTTTCTTAAACTTTTTTAAATCTTCAGTCTCTGAAGCTCAACTAAGAAGCACTTTTACATAAAGAGTGATTCTTGAATTAGGAAATAAACACATATCTGCTTGTGGGCAGCTAAGATGAGGTAAGACAGTATGATCGCTGCCTCCCCCAGGTCATCTTGCCTGGAAAGGGTCAGTGGGCATGAGGGCTGGCCGGCCAGGGGGAGTGGGAGGAAAAATGAAATCTTAATTTCCAAAGAGCCTGGGGGAATAAAGCTGCCCGAAAAAAAAAATGTGATCGTTGCAAAGATAAGAAGGATAGAGACGATTCTATAAAACTACTAGCTTACAATGAAAACATTTGCCTACTCTGTTTTCTACCCAGTTTCCTCCTGACACATATTCATAAGTGATCCCCCCCCTTTGCACGTGCACACATACACAGACACACAATCAGCTGCCATTATTATCGTCATAACATGTTTCAACTCAAGGTATTTGAAAATGACTCTCAGTGTACTGTGTTTAGCTGGACAGCCATTCTTGACTGACAGACACATTCATACACATTTGCCCGCTACCCCTCCAGCCTTCCTTATCTCACCCCTGGTAGAAAACCACTTGATAATGAAGATGTGAGTTTGGTTCAATACTATACCTGCACCAAAGAGAAACAGATGCAACCATCCAATAGTTAGTAGAAAAGTCCCTGAACTAAAGATCATGAGATGCAAGCTTCCTTTGCTCACCTCCTAAAATTCTGTGACCTCAATCATTCCACCTCCTCAAGTCTCACCTGCTTCTAAAGTAAAATAAGGGTGATAATAAAACCTTGCCTACCTGAGGGCAGGTGGCTAGGTCAAATAAGATGGTCTCATGAATCTCTTCCTGGTCCACCATTCATTTACTTAGTCAAAAATATTTACCAAGCTCTATTAGGTGCCAGAGATGTTGGGAAATGTGTCAATGACCGATCCAGACAAAGCCTCATGTGAAAGGTAGGACGCAGAGCACTGAAAGGAAAAGTGAAGTCAGGAAGGGGAGAAGGAGCGATAAAGGGGGTGCTATCAATAGAGTCGTCAGGAAAGGCAGCCCTAATATAA
This sequence comes from Aotus nancymaae, assembly GCF_030222135.1. Classification (NCBI taxonomy): domain Eukaryota; kingdom Metazoa; phylum Chordata; class Mammalia; order Primates; family Aotidae; genus Aotus; species Aotus nancymaae. The sequence continues at coordinate 43,612,453 of NW_026988523.1, forward strand.
GTCTGCTTGAGCTATGTGGCTACTTTGGAGAAAAGCATTCCAAGAAGTGGGAAGAACAAGTACATTCTCTGAGCTTCTGAACTCCACTCTATACATTTTAAAAAAGACAAGAGGTGTCCCAGAATCCCACCTCCTTTAGAAATATCAGCAGCGTGAGGGCTTGGCTAGCTCTGTTGTGGAAAAGCCAAGCGCTGAGAATTAGGGGAAAGGGATAACTTGGTTTTTTCCTTCCCTCTTCCAGAATCAGCTGGAATGTAGCCACCAGTCTGCGGGCAAGGATTTTCCCAGAGCCCAGCTTCAAATGAGCCCTCTTTGTTCCAGCAAGTGTCTCATGAAGGAAGCCTTGGAAACAAGTTCACTATTCCCTTCCAGCTCCTTGGAGGACAACAACCCTTTCGCAGCAACTCAGAAGACGTTCCACTGGTTACTCCAATCTTGGTCCTGGGACTACATTCGTTTACTGTCAGGCAAACCTGAAGCTTGTCTCCCTGAGTAGACTTAGCAGGCAGAGTACTTGGTGTGACTGGAAGGAAATAAATAACAAGTAGAAAAATCATGCTCCAAAATGCATCACAGGTCTGCTTGGAGGAATGTCCAAAATGTCCATGACGCATCCCTCTTTTAAAGTAAAACTGAAATGCTATTCCATTTTTTTGAATGCAAACATGGTACGTTGATGATAATACATTAGAATGTTATCTGCCTTTAACCTTGTAGTGGGTTGAATCACAGCTCCTCTCAAAAGACATCCACATCCTATCCCCAAAACCTGCGAATGTCTGACAAGTGCTCTTGTAAGTGAGGAAAATACATGCACAGAGCGAAGGTCATGTGAAGCTGGAAGCAGAGATTGGAGGGATGCAAGCACAACCCAGGAGTGCCTGGAGCCACCAGAAGCTGGAAGAGGCAAGAAAAAATCCTTCCCTCGAACCTTCAGAGTCTCAGCCCCTGCCAACATCTCCATGTCGGATGCTGCCTTCCACACCTGTGAGAGTTACATTTCTGTTGAAGACACTGAGTGTGGTAACGTGTTACAGCAGCCCTGAGAAACTAATGCGACACCTTAGAATTTGTCTATTATATCAGCCTCTGCTGCTTCCCTGGCCCTCAAAGCTCTGGGGCCTTGTCCCCCCCATGTTTTATAGGGAAGGGAACAGGAGGAGGAGGAAATGTTGGACAGGGGGAGAGTGAAGAGCAGACCCGGGGGACACTGATGTGGCAGAGGGGCCACATCAGAACACTATGGGAGACAGGAAAACGTGGGCACTGGGGTGAATGGGGCAAAGAGGAGTAGGCAGGACCAGCAACAGGGCATTTAAGGGGTGATGATGGCCAACCCCAGAGACTGCACCCTGGCCTTGATGTTCTTGTGTTTTTATGTCGCTGCGGGTTCTAGCCCACGGCTCAGAGAATCAGACTCCTTCCCGGAAGGGGCTCCAGGTCTCCCCCAAGGAGCAGCCAGTCCAACACAGCCTCTGCAGAGAAGGCTCTGGGCTGAGGAAAAAGGTAGATGAAAAGCTTTCTCAGGTTGCATTTCTCTAAAGCGCAAGCTTGAAGAACTGTCTGACTTGTGCTCCAAGGCAAACTCATGGCTGTTGGCTTCAGATGAAGAAGTCGCAGGCAACTCAAACCTGGTTGGGAAGACAGTTTGCCCGTGATTTGTCACACACAGAATGCTCCAGGGACTGGGAAGAAGTGCCTGAACTAGCAGGCTGGCACATGTCCAACTAGGTGTAGGAACACACACAGATCCCAGGCAGCTGACGGTTAAAACGTCTTGCCTGAATTCCTTTTCTTTGCTGAATTTGATGGCAATGATCAAGCAGTCTCCTTGGGAAGCACCTTGAGGATACAGGGGGAAAGAAAGCTTCCTTTGGGGTTTCCAAAACACTCCCCTTTCATGCTTGTTTTCACTTAGTCATTGCCTCCCTCCTGGCCTCCGGCACCAGAGCCTGCATCCTGCCTGCCCCAGGTAACCAGAGCCCTGAATGTGCACAAAGCGCCACTATGCCAGAGTGATGTTATCAGGCAGGGCTGCCTGCTCCACACGGCAAGACAGCGGCTGAGCCAGGGTGGCCGGGCCCGGAGCTGAAACAGGACTCCCATGCTGCCGAGCGAGGACAGAGTGGCCTTTGTGCAGGACAAATCATATTTAGGCCCATTCCTTATTAACATTGCAGTCATCAGAGCATTTTCTTTCCTGACTTCCAGCTCCAAAACTCTGCATAGGCTTGTATAGGATGTGGATCAGCCCTGGAGTTGACATTGAGTGGGAAGGACGATGTGGTTCTTCCCGGCTTCAGTTTTTAGGGTCCATCAGAACACTGAGTACACGATCATACATGATGAGCAGCAAAGCAAACCTTGTGGCCAAACCATAAAACTTGATTGGAAACTTGATATAGACTAGAAAAGATCTCGTCATCGTAGAGGGAAATAGTGTCTTTTATAGGAGAAACTGCAGATTTGGGAACCATATTACCCTGGAGATATATTTCCACCCTACCACAAACCTGCTGTGTGCCTTTAGGCAGGTCTCTTGACATCTCTGATCTTCAGCGTTCTCATCTGTAAAATGCAGACAATAGCGTCTACTTGCTAGTGTTGATGTGATGATTACAGACAGTAAATGCACATAAATTAGCACATGGTAGATGCTCAAAAATAGTAGTTTTAGTATTAAATGGATTTTCTGTGCCTTCTACCACCTCCAAATTATTAGAATACATCTCAGTAGCCCTATCAAGCACACAGATGAACACACATCTTAAGGTCTTAACAATGTACGGTGTAGAATTTGGCCCAAATGAGAAGAAAATCAGCAAATAAATCAACAAGGGTATTCAGAGCCAGACATTTAACACCATAGCCCTTTTAATGATACTAAACCACACCCATGTTTCATGAGCAAGGCCACATCTAGAAAGAACAACGCTGCACAAAAGCAAGAGAATCTGTTCTTGGAGGTTTCCAACCTCCCACCTGCAACTCCACGGACGGCACACATGGATCGTGTCCCTTCTTAGGCATGGTCTGGTAGGGAGGCCCTGAAGCAGCAGCCATCAGAAAACTCAGTTTGACCTGAAGTAAGATAAAGCAGGACGCAAACTGGTGAAGAGTTCAGCCAGGGAGAACAGACAGCCCCTGTCAGTCCTAGCTTGTCACACTCACCAGCTGTGTGATTTAGGGCATGTCATGTCGCCCCTCTAAACCTCAGAGACCTTATCAATAAAGTGACAATAGCAAAGCATCTCTCTCATGAGTAGATGTGAGAATGCAAATGGCCTGGTACATAGAGCTCAGTAAATATTTGCTGAACTAGTGACTTACTGTTGAAAAGTTTAGGCTGGGAAGAAGAAACAGGCCAATGAAGGACATAATTGGAGGCAAGAGACGTTTCGTGGCACCCTCTGATCACACTGAGCAGGCAGGAGGCAGAGTGCTCCCCCAGTTACCTTCCATGCACTTCGGAGGGGAAGATGAGGCCAGCTCAAAGTCTGAGTAAGCAGTGAAGGCACATTACACTGGAGAAAAAGAAATGGAAAGGAGGGGCTTTGGCAAGTGCTAGGGGCTTCACCTATGCTATAGCGTTTAGGTCTTATAACAACCCTACTGACCCTCTTACACCCATGTGAAAAGATGGGAAAGCTGAGTTGCAGAGAGATTAAGTAATACTAACAAATAATTATTGAACATATACTGTGTGCTCTATTGATGATTTTATAATCATTATTTCTTTTAAAGAGCCTAATGGCCAAATAAATGAGATAGTTCCATAAAAGTCTAACATAAAGCCCAAAAAGGTTTAATAACCTGCCCTGGATTTTTCAGTTGATAAAGGAAAAGCCAAGATCCAAAGCCAGAGGTCATCTGGCAGCAAACGCCATGTGCTGCAAATCTCTCACTGTGCGCCACCCGTGAAACCACTGGTTCTCAATATTTGATGTGCATCCGAATTACTGGTTGAGTGTTTTGGAATCTCAGATTATCAGATCTATCAGATCTCCTCTAGCACTTACCACATCAGAGCCTCAGGGGTCTGGGCTCAAGTTAGTGTGTTTTGTAAACGTTTCACAGGGCACTTTGCACTTGGTAAGTATGGAGAATCACTTCACTAATTGAGGAGTTTTCTACACTCTCTGGTTTTCTTACGCTCTACTCTCGCCGGGCGCATTCCAAGGAAAATAGTTCCCACACTGTGGCCAGGGCAGACTTGCTTTGCCAAGCCTAGAGGCCACCTGGTAAGCGTGGGAACTAGCCTAACTCTGCGAGAGGTCAGCTGAGCATCCTAACCAGCTCACCCTTCCTTTTGTCATAACTGTTACTTCCCTTGAAGAAGTAACAGCAAGAAACAGGTGGGGGTCAGGGGGAATCATCCATGACTATTTTTATATGCTCTTCTACAACTTTATTTGTTATTTGATTAAATAACAATATTCCTTAGTATAAATCCTAGGGCAGATATTCCTTTATTCCATTTTATCACAAGGTATGAATAGTTTCCTATATTTTAATATTTCCATGTCTTTTCATAAGCTTTATAATTACATATTTTTACTTGTAAAATATTCCACTCAGTGGAGAGGCCATAATGTAGTTAACCTTTTTTTCTATTATTGAGCATGTGGGCTATTCCAATTTTTTTAGTATTATGGATAATATTCAAGTAAATAGCTACCCAGGTAATTTCAATTTCTTCCTTCCCTCCTTGCTTCCTTCCTTTCTTCCTCCTTTTCCACCAACCATTGACAACATCTACTTAACATCCACTATCAACAGATTCTACACTAGACATTGGGTAAAAATCTGAATAAGACCCAGCCCTAGCCTTAAAGAAGTTTATTGTCTGGGCCGAGTGCAGTGGCTCATACCTGTAATCCCAGCACTTCGGGAGACAGAGGCAGGCAGATCACTTGAGGTCAGAAGTTTGAGACCAGTCTGCCCAATATGGTGAAACCCCTACTCTACTAAAAAAATACAAAAAGTAGCCAGGCATGGTGGCGCAGGCCTGTAGTCCCAGCTACTCAGGAGGCTGAGGCAGGAGAATCACTTGAACTGGGAGGTGGAGCTTGCAGTGAGCCGAGATCGTGCCACTGCACTCCAGCCTGGGCAACAGAGCGAGACTCCATTCCAAAAAAACAAAAGTTTATTGTCTACAGAAAAATGGAGAAGACAAGTAAGTTTTAAACGTACTTATATTAAAACACAGTGAGTCCACTAAAGATGTTTGGTGGAACAGGAAGGTCGGCACTAACCATTCCGCCTGGGGTGTTGGTAGGTGGGGCAGGGGCAGCTTCCCAAAGGAGGGAGCTTTGCAGCCGGGTCCCGGGAGAGCTTGTGATAAGGGAAGGTGGACTGACTGATGGTTTGGGTTTGGTTTCATTTCAGATGAGCCTTTAGGCCACCTTTCCCACTGGTGTTAGAACAGATCCTCCTACTGGCAAGGATTGTAGGCTAGCAGTTCCAAGTCCTCTGTGAGAAGAACCTCCATGTTCCCATCACATTACACCTGAACAGAGACTCACCCACCATCTCCTATGGCTGAGTTTAGCCCTTATGGCTGTTTGGATCCCCTTCTTGCTGTGTAGGATCCATGTAGCCTTCTATAAAACTTTCTCATGGCTAAAATTCCATGGGACGTAGCTGGTTAGGATACTGAGAGAATTTCATCCTTCATTAAAGCCCAGCTCAAATCTCACCTCCTCAGCCAAACCTTCTTCAACCCCAGCAGACTATAATAACCCAGTGTCTGCACAGTACATGTAGCCAGAGCAGACCCTGGTTGTCTGAGATTAAGTTTATTAACTTTTGAGGAGGTAGAGTGAAGGGGTATTTTAAAAGAAAGACAAAATTATAGTACAGATGCGATAGAAAAGTAAATATTTACTTAGAATGAAAGAAAAAGGCATTATAAAATTATAAAAGCTAGCAAGTACAATGAACATCAGACAATTCAGAAAAAAATACATTTTTATGAATTAACTGCTTCATACACTTTTGTATTTTTAACAGTGCTTGTGAGGTGCTTTGTGGTCTGGCCCTGCCTGCTTCTCCCGTCTTGCCTCATCTCTCAACACCCCTACCCCATTCACCAACACAACCCCTTCCATTCTAATTGCCAAGGTATGTGGAATTTCTCCACCATGCAACCTTTCTCTGGCCTCTGAGTCTTTTCACTTGCTGGTCCTTCTGTCTGGAAGCCTCGTATCCCAACACTCCTCCTTTTGCTGGTAGTACTGCAGGACACAGCTCAGCTGACACCTCCTCCAGGAAGTTATCTCTGACGCCCTAGTCTGTACCAGGTGCTCTGCGCCCACCGCCATGTGTCTGCACCGCCTCCTGCTCTTCCTCTTATCACTGCACTTAACACACTGGATTCTAATTGCCTGTTCACTCATCTCTCTCCCCTAATAGCATGTGGGCTCCTTCTGGACCCACAGTACTTAGCACACTGACTGGCAAACACTAGTGTTCAATAACTACTTGACAATTAATACATTAATTGAAAATAGAAAGAAGGTCAACTCTCCAATCCCTTGGTGGTATCTAGAAAAGGCAGCATAAAGGTGGGAAGCCTCTGGGATTGATCTAAGGGCAGTTGGCTGGCTCAAGAGAGAGGCAAGCTTTCTCCTATCAGATGACAGAGGGTGAAAGACTCCCTGCCTGAGGACACCTCTTCAAGAAGCATGAAGACCATTTGCTGAAGTCATTGACCCCAGACCTCAAAGGGCTTGCAGAGGTTGCCGGACTGAATGAAGAAAACTTGTACAGGTCAGGGAGGCTTCCCTGATAACACAGGTCTCCCTGGCTGCCAGGTGACCTGCCATATAAAGGAGTCACAGGTGGCTGTAAGAGGTGTGGTGCTCACTCAGTGGCTAGCCCCGGGGCTACTCGGATCAGGAAGAATGACTGCACAGGAAGTCCTTCTGCACAGGAGCACAGGAATAGAAGTGAAGGGGAAAATAGGTCATTAACTAGAAGACAGTAGCCTGAGGTCAGCCTTCTTTCAGCCTCAGAATGTATCTCCAAGGTTCAGAATATAGCCCACACATCAACCTGTTCTATGGAAAAGTGTCTAACCCGTGACTAGATAATGTCCCATTCTCCTCGGCAAAAAGTACAACCAAAGCCGGAATTTTCTTAGACCTTGGGATTTTTATTTTGTTTTGTTTTTTTGTTTTGAGACAGAGTCTTGCTCTGGCACCCAGGCTGGAGTGCAGTGGTGCAATCTCACTGCAACCTCCACCTCTGCCTCTCAGGTTCAAATGATTCTCCTGCCTCAGCCTCTCAAGTGGCTGGGATTACAGGCATGTGCCACCACACTCAGTTAACTTCTGTATTTTTAGTAGAGACGGGTTTTCACCATGTTGGTCAGGCTGTTCTTGAACTCCTGACCTCAAGCAATCCACCAGCCTTGGTCTTCCAGACTGCTGGGATTACAGGCGTGAGCCATTGCGCCCAGCAAGATTTTTTTTTTTTAAGATGCAATAGTGGGGCTACTTTACCCACTCCTAATTGTCCACTGTGGTCTGAAATTCCACAATTACACGTGCATTCCTTCAGCTTAGTATTTTTTTTTTTTCCTGCTAGAATGCAAACATACCCGGCAGCCTGTGCTTTGGACCACATCAGCCATTTTCACTGCATATCAGTTTACATAATTCTCTCCTAGCCTCAGTATTTCTTATCTGAGTCGTGGAGTTAAGAGTACTCTGAAGAGAATTTCAAGTCCCAAAATCAACGTCATCTCCTTCTCAATTTTTCTAAGTGATTTTGGCCCTGCATCAACCGATATCCATTTTAAATATCAGCAGCCCTGTTATTCTTCATCATGGATCCTTCTTTATTTTTTTCTTTCTCTACATTTCCTACCTTTCTCCCTCCATTATTTCTCTTCTTTCATTCAATTTCTCCTGTTTCTCTTTTTATTCCATCAATCCCAAGCCTGCAAGAGCATTCATATGTGTGTTCACAGGCATTCTTTAATACAGATGCAGTGTGGTGTATGATAGACAGCACAGTTTTCAAAGCCGCAAAGGTCTGGCTTTCAATCTTACTTCTGTTGTTTAGGAGCTGTGTGATTTCGGATGAGTCACTAGTCTTGTTTTTTTCCTTTGGAAAATGGGGAAACTAGACCACGCCAGCAGGGAGCTGTGGAGACTAAATGTTTCACCAGCGTGTTTGGACTCACTAACCCCTTGCTCGTTTGCTTTCTGTCTCCATCTGGGCCTGACAGGGGCATCCAGGGAGCCCCACGAGCACTGCTCAGCTCTGTGGACTGGAGATCGTTAATATCTCTCACAGGCCAATCTTATTTGCTGTCCTTTTTCATTTTTCCTGGCTTTAATCCTCTCCTAATAATAGTGTTCTCAATTAAGTTGCGGTGAGTCTGCAACATAGTAGTGCGATCTTGAAAATACAGATGGTGTTTCCGATCAATTTGTCAAAGTTGAATGGAAATCCTGCAACTTTAGAGCATTGCTTCCAAAAGTGTGATATTTAGTTTAGCTGCATCAGAATCTGTAGGAGTGTAGGTAAAACTGCAGATTCCTGGGCCTGTCTCAGTGATCCTAAATGGGATCTCTGGGAACGTAGCCTGGAACCCAAATGTTGGCCAAGCACTCCTGGTGATTCTTACATACTCCAAGGTTTGAGATCTGTTGCCCTACAGGTTAAGCTTAGGACCTAAACTGACTATCGAAACACAGGATAGGAATGGTCGGCCTTTCCTGACCATTTATAGCAGTAAGAAGATCTCTCTTCACTGGCCATTGAGACCTTAGGAAATGGCTTGCCTGTATGTTCATAGCTGGTGAGTGGTAGAGACAGAAGGAAACTTCCAGGTCCAGCTCTCTCTCAACTGCCCTCAAACCTTCCCTCCAAAGAGTTCTCACCGCCTAACAAAGCACTCACAAGAGTCCTATAATCTGCAGGCAAAGAATAAAATAAATATGTGTTTGTGTGTGTGTGTCTGCGTGTGCGTGTATGTGTGAGACAGAGACAAAGAGAGACAGAAAGTTCACCCTCTCTTCCTTCCTGTGTTCATTACATTTTCTCTTATTTTCAAATTCGTCATTGAGCTTAGATGCCTGATACGTTTTTTTAAAATTCCTGAAAATACACCTTCACATGAGTATAATCATAATTAAATTCCATTATAGGGAAGAAATGTAGCTGACTAATGGCATTATTTTTTAATCCTGAGATTTGATCTATATGTCCATTTAGGTATCTTTTGTGCTTCCTTATAGTTAGGAACTGTTCTATCAAGTTTCATGCTTCCACCTGATAAAAGATTTTTGGACCAAGCTAGTCATTTAAAACATTAGCTATTATCTGACAGAGAAATGAACTTAATGATGCTTCAGAAAACGTGTAGCTGAAAGAGCAGTGGTCTGAACATCAGCAGATTGGAGGTTCCAGCCCAAAGAATGAGCTGTGGAACCCTGGGTGAATCACGTGCCCTTCCCAAGCTTCGGTTCCCCATTGAAACAGTAATATAAAAAAACATGTGAGTGTTTCTCAGGCTGCAGAGCCATGTTCCTTGATGTGCTTACTGACAGCAAATGCTGCAGTTACACCACATCCCCCTGGAGCGTGTTGACACATACTCTTACAATAAAGGCTCTGAGCAGTTCAAAAGTCAAGAATCAAGCTTAATTTCTCTCAATATTGCTTTCCCGATGCCCCTTTTGTTTTCCCATTCAAAAAGTATTTATTGTGCACCACTTTGTACCAGGCACTATTTCAGGAGTCGGGATTCAGCAGGGAACAAACCCCAGAAATCTCTTCCTGCAAGGAATTTACATCTAACTGGGGGAGACATCACACAAGCAAAACACAAAATTAAAATGTGTAATATATTAAATGATGAAAAATGTTGTGAAATACAATCAACTAGGGAAGCATATTGGGCTAAAAGAAAGAGGTGAGTGACTAATATTCTTTAAGAATTCTTATTATAATTAATATCTCTGGACCTGACATTGTGCAAAAATACGACCTGGGAAATCAGGTACTAGAATGTGTCTAAAAGGCTGTCTACTTCTAAAAACATCTGCTTCCCTGTGAATGATCACACCAGGGATCTTTCTGGTAAACAGGGAGGTAGAGTTTGTCTTTGGCATCAAAACTGGTCATGTAGTCAAATCATTCCCATAATGTCACAAGTTAGTATAACTCAGTCCACTCATCGTTTGTTTGCCTGGTGCTAAGGCAGGTGCTATTAGGAGACGCTATAGTAGAAACCATTGCCCTTTTCCTGAGCAGCTGAGAGTCTTGCTGGATAAAATGACTGAAAAGATAATTCATGGTCAATGTCTTCAGGGCAGTGGATGCAGTGAAATCCATTAGAAAATCATGAGGTTTGTCATCTAATGCCCTTCATCCCTAGTAGGTGTCTCGGCAATGTCACCACCAAACTGGCCTCAGTTTGCAAGTCTTAAAATGTAGATGTTGCCCTGTGACCTTCAAACTTGCTTGTATTGGTGAGATGTTATGTTATCTGTTTGTATAAGAGAGATTTATTCGTTCACTTAACAAACATCTGTTGAGCTCCCAGTGGCATTTGACCCTGGAGCCAAGATAAATAATCCAAAAGTCCTCTTCTGAAAAAAAAAAATTCTTATTTGGCTAATGTTTACTGAGCATTTACTATGTGCAGAGAACTAATCTGAATGCTTTTTATGTGTAATCACAACCCTTTTATTAGCTGTATTGTAGGAGGCAGAATGACTCCTACAAGGTGAGCCTCAATGACTTTCACCTTTTATAACGTCCGTCTGTTGAATGTAGATGAAACCAGTGAATCTGATGAGATGTCATCCTCATCAAATTACGTTATGTTATGTTATGTTATGTTATGTTATGTTATGTTATGTTATGTTATGTTCACTGGGAAAAGGGATTTTGCAGATACAATCAAGGTCCTTAAACAGTTGACCTTAGGAAAGGGAGATTATCTTAGGTGAGCCTGACCTATTTATATGAGACCCTGAAAGGGACTGGGCTTTTCCTGAAAAGACTCTCAGCATGAGAGAGATTTCATGGGAAGAGACTCTCCATGGCTGGCTTTGAAGATGGAGAGGACCACACAGTGAGGGATGGTGAGCAGTGTCAAGGAGCTGAGAGCAACTCCTGGCCAGCAGCCAGCAGGCAGGCAAGGACCTCAGCCCTGGAGCCTCAAGGACTCAGACTCTGCCAACAACCTGAACGATCCTGGATGCAGGTTGTTCCTTAGTAATGCCTCCAGGTGAGAACACACCCTGGCTGACACTGCGATTGCAGCCTTGTGAGACCCTGAGCAGAGAACCCAGTCGTACCACGCCCAGGCTTCTGACTTGCAGAAGTAGGAGGTAATGAGTGGATATTGTTTGAAGCTGCTAAGCTCGAGGTGATTTGTTGCACAGCAATAGAACACTAATATCTTCATCTTATGGATCAGAAAACAGGAACTTGAGCCAGATCATATAGCCAGCGAATGCCAGGATCAGGATTATAAACCTATGCCGTTTGGTTCCAGAGCCTGTGCTCTTACTTAAGCTCTGCGCTTCAGCAGGGAACTACACCAGTAATCAAATGCCCATAGTACAGTTTACCAAGTGCGGTAACTACCATTGGTGGTTTAAAAAAAGTTGGCCAGGTGCAGTGGCTCATGCCTGTAATCCCAGCACTTTGGGAAGTTGAGGCAGGCAGATCACTTGAGGTCAGGAGTTCAACACCAGCCTGGCTAACATGATGAAACCCCATCTCTACTAAAAAGCAAAAGCAAAAGCAAGACAAAAACTAATGGAGTGATCAACTCTATCAGGGGAATAAGTAAGTACTGTTCTCAATGGGCAGAGAGCCCACTGTTAAATATTCAAGAATTTTACAAACTGGTTATTAAACTGTTGGCAGCTTGAGATAGGTAGGAATATTTACCTCGTGGAAAGTGACAAATGCTACAAATCAGGTTTTTGTTTTTTAAATGAGATAGCAGGTTTGCCAGCACGCCACGGGGACTAATGATTCCTCAGGTAAAGTATATGAAGACTTAACACGGATCAAATGTTGTTAGAATTCTGAGAACAGAAAGGATCGTTGTGTGACTGGGTCAGTGCAGAACAGCATCATGAAATAGAGTATGGGAAGAGCTTCTCAAATGCACCTTTGCAGAGTGGCACAGAGGTGGGGAGGAATGTCATGTGTGTGAGCACCTGGAACAGAGGGTCATGCTGGGCACATCATTCTCCATCATGAGATGCTGGCACAGTACTGTGTCATGAGAGCAGAGTGTGATCTACATGGGAGGGGTTTGGATGGATCCCAGCAACATACCAGATGGGGTGGAGGATGGGGCGCTCACAACTGTCCATCAAGTGTGACCCAGAGGCCCAGGGCACAGTATACTGGAATGGCAAGGTGGGGATCAGGGCCCCATCAGAAAAGAAGAGTGCTAATATGAACCCAGCTTGAAACCAGGTTCTTATCAGCTGGTACTGAACTGGGTGTAGCTACTCAACGAACAGATGCTTTAACTGGACAATGGAGGCAAGAACTGTCTGAATGAGTTTGGGTTAGTTTCCATCCTGAGCCCACTAATGAAAAGATACAAATTTATCAACATTTAGTTACACACCACTTCTCAAAGCCACATTATACAGTGTCAAAACAACTGGTTGAAATGAAAACATTTACCCCTTTTGCCCAGGTGTGTTGCGTACTGGGTACAGTAAAACCATTTACTGGTGCTTTTTGGTGTGCTCTACTGGACACCCCTTTCACACCTCTTCAGATCCTCTTGGCCTAATGGCTGCAAGAGGGAGGTGACAGCTTCACATCGGTATGACTGACAGTCCCACACCTCAGACCCTCATTACTTGTCCCTTACCTCTGGACTTCCCTGCTGACATTGTGGCTTGGGACACCCCGGAAACATACCTGTTTCTGAGCCCCCAGCTGCACAACCCTGAAGTGCAAGGGAATTAGTGCCCCCATGGGGCAAGATTCTGAGCACTGGTACACAGGAGTGGCGGGCAAATGCTTCCGCTTTACCACCCTGTGGACGGTCTTGAGATGCATTTCATGGGGCTTCTCAGCCAGTCTGGTGAGCTCCAGCAGCCACTCGTGCTGGGAGCCAGCTCACTCCTCCCGTGCTCTGTTCTGCCTCAGTCTTGCTCCCTGGAAACCTTCTTGTCTCAGTTCTGCTTTCTCGGGAACCCACAGTAAGACATGTACTGACTGGATGTGCTGTTTCCTTGTAGACATAAATGAGAACAACAGAGACCTTGGAGACCAAGTGCCTGCGAGGGACGGAGGTTGCTGCAGGTGAAAGGCTAAATGCAGCAGGTCGTTTCTGATCCTCAGATTTTTCAACTCCCCCAACCCAGCCCGGTTTGATAAAGTTGGAAAAGCATGCAGCACTCTCACCATACTGTGCAAGAGATAAACTTCAAAGTTTTGTGGATTAGATTAAGCTGGATATACATATTGTTTTGGTGAATATAAAAAATGTCTTTTTTGGGGTATACTGGTAACCCTGTGCTGAGAACTGAGGCACCAATACCATTAGAAAGAGGAAAATAGTTACATTATCAATTACTATTGGAAATCTATGACCTTATGAATCTAAATCTAAGAATTACCTGTTAATTTTGGATTGCATTTTATGGGTTATCCACTTTCTTCACTGCTTCAAAAGTGTACACATTTAAAGTTTACTAACTCAGTTTCTTGGAGAGTGCTTTGTATGTCCCTGCCCTATTCTAAGTGCTCTGTATGCACGACTCACTACTCTGTGGTACGTATCATATTTTTATTATTACCCATTTCACACATAAGAAATCTCAGAACCAGAGACAGAAAGCAACTTCCTAAAAGTCACACAGCCCAGTAACACTATAGCTAAACCTGAGATTTAGAGCCAGCTAGGGTTGATTTCATAGCCTGTACTCTTAATCCAAGCAATGCACTAACTCATGGTTTGATGCTGTCATGTTTAGATAAAAAACTAAAAGATGGTGAAAATCTGTGGTGAATTGGGAATGCAATGAAACATCAATGAATAGAGCCTTATCAGAATTGGATGGACATGATGCCCAATCGATAATTGAAAGTGAGAAAGAAAATCACAGTACTTCAGTGTTTGATAACCAGATGCTTGATGGACTTTTCACTGAGTTCACATGAATCAGTCTGACATTTTTTTGTTTGTTTCTTATTGATTGAACTGACTGGGGCTATATTGATATCAGTCAATTCAGCCTTAAAATGCACTAACTGATCTAAAAAGTTTGTTTATGAATGCTTGTAACCAACCTTTTGGCATTCTAACCAATCATTTGTCTTGAATAGGATGCAGGCATAGACCAAATACTATGTATAATTTGTCTCAGTTTTCTGTCTAAGCTACTTTAAAATGATTACTTAATGGCAAGAGCAACATAAAACTAAGGAAAAGCGTCCATTGTCTTGTGCCTAAATCACAGAAATTCCAGCTAGCCAACTTTTAGAAATTAGTAATTTTTCTTCTTTGAGAAACACAACCTTCAGAAACTTGGTTTCCTAAGCAAATCATATTCTAATTCTGCAACTGTACTGAACTACCTAGGACCATGGGCATAGGACAAGGTCAAGGTCAAAGGTCAGACATTGATGTCTTTAGGAAAAATCAATCTCTTTCCTGTTGTAAGAGTAGAGCTAAGGATCTCCTGATGTTTCCTTAAAAAACTCTGCCAAAAGAGCTAAGACCTAAACTTTCCTTAGTTCTGAGCACCAGCAATGTTTGAGCCCTGAGGATCTCATATCATGGCTCTGATAGGGGAAAGAGGTCCCTGGCTGTAAACTCGTTTGCTTTCTATAGTGTAAAAGGATGGGTCCTGAACTTAATTGTATGACAACAAGCAAACCCACTTAACCTCTCTAAGCATCGCCTGAGTCATTAAGGGGATACAATGAGGTGATATGCGCGGATACTGTGCAAAAGAGAGATTTGAAGATACACACCTGTGCTCAGCTGAGGACAACACACTGTGGTAACAGACTTAATAATGGCCCCAAAGATACTCATGTCCTAATGCCTGGAACCTGTGAGTGTTATCTCATCTGGCAAAAGGGACTTTGATTAAGTTAAGGATCTTGAGAAAGGAAGATTAGCCTGTATCATCCAGGTGGGTCCTAAGGCAATCACAAGTGTTCTCATAGGAAGGAGCAAAAGGAGATTTAGCCACAGAAGTAGGAGCAGTGACAATGAAAGTGAGCGGCTGCAGTGATGTGATAAGCCAAGGAAGTCCAAGGAATGCCAGCAGCCTCCAGAAGGTGGAATGAGGTAGGGAGCAGGCTCTCCCCTGGAGCCTCTGGAAGGAACCATCCCTGTTGACACCTTAATTTTAGCCCTAAGAGATTCATTTCAGACTTCTGACTTCCAGAACTGTAAGAGAACAAACATTTTAAGCCACTAAGTTTGTGGTTTCCTTTGACAGCAATGACAAAAGTCACTAAGTTTGTGACTCATTTCGTGTTCCTGTTGTCACTTTTCTATCTGCCTGCTAAAATGGGATACTCTGCTCTCACGTCCTTCTAAATAAGCAACTCGTGCCATGCTTCAAAGCAAACCCTCTTGTATTAGTTCGTTTTCACACTGCTATAAAGAACTGCCCAAGACTGGGCAACTTATAAAGGAAAGAGGTTTAATTGACTCACAGTTCTGCATGGCTGGGGAGGCCTCAGGAAACTTAGAATCATGGCAGAAGACAAAGGAGAAGCAAGGCAACTTCTTTGCAAGGCGGCAGGAAGGAGAAGTGCCAGGCAAAGGGGGAAGAGCCCCTTATAAAACCCTCAGATCTCACGAGAACTCACTATCTTAAGACCAGCATGGGCGAGCCTCCCTGATGATTCAATTACCTCCACCTGGTCTCCCCCTCAATCCATGGGGATTACGGGGATTACTGGAATTATAATTCAAGATGGGATTTGGCTGGAGACACAAAGCCTAACCGTATCACTTTTCCTTGGATATTGTATTGTTTTTCTAGAGAAAGTCATTATTTCACTTAGCACTAACAGTGAATACAAGAACCCAGTCAAGTTTCTCTTAGTCAAAAGAAATTCACAACATTAGTAAAGAGAAAAGGCAGTGAAGGAGCACTCTCCAATGCTGCCTGTAATACAGTTAGCTGGGCCGAACACCAACCAATTACTCACCTGTTGGTCAGCGTGTTTGAGCAGTTGGTATATGTGTAGCAGTCCCTGTGCAAGTCAATAAAATAATACACAACTTCTCTGAAGAAGGAACCAGTGTGGGTATGCATGACTTAGTAAAAATATAGTGAAAAAGTCTTGCCTTTAACCGATCATGTGGCTTTGGGCAAGTCCCAGCCTCTCTGGGTCTCGTTTCCCTCTTTTCTCAAAAGTAGAAGTTACACTGTAGATGATGTTTATACTTTTGAAGTGTCTTTCTTACTGTGTGAACCTCTCTGAATACCCACAACAACACTATAAACAATATTGTTATTTCCATTTCACAGGTGAGGAGCCAAGCGTGAAATTGCTTCATTTGCCAAAGTCAATACTGGTCTGGCTACTGACCCCATTCTTCTCCCAGCACATCACAGCACATTACCCAATCTGAAAGGCCCACTCACCTCTGTAGCTCTCCCTGCATTTATCCAATCTGTTTGCCCTCTGCCTAGAATTCACTGCCCCAACCTATGCTTGTTAAAGTTCATCATTAAACATCCAGCTAAAATGCCATCTTCTTGATTGAAATTAATTTCCTTTCTGCGCCTTCTCATAGAAACTTGCTTGAATAGTACTTTTATACCCTTGTTTAAATCTGTTTTGTAGAGAAACATTATGCCTGTGTTTAACTTCCCAACCAGTGTATGAGACGAGCAGACGGTTCTCCTCCTCTCCTCCCAGCACCCAGTATAGTAGCTCTCACACAGTGCACACTCATTTTCCTCTGAATTCCATGTGCAGCTTTGGAAGGAGTCAGAGTGCCTGATTTCCAGACTAAGTGGCATGACCACATATGTGCTAATATGCTATTCAGTGCATTCACGGATTGTGCCGATCCCTCTTTTGACCCTAAGTCCCACATGCTATTGATTTCCTTTGGAGAGGGTGTGTGGTGTGTCTGTGTGTGTGTGTGTGTGTGTGTGTGTGTGTCCATATGTGTATGAGATGAATGGGTCAGGGGAGAGTCAAGGACATGATATGGCAAATGGGACTGCCTATACTTATGGGAATGTAAGAGAATATCTAATTAAAGACTTATTTCTATAATACTCCAATTGTGAAACTAAACACTTGTTCGTTTTTCTCTAAATGAGTGGTCTTTACAGAGGGAATCCCTGGACATGAGTAAAATAAAAGCAAATTGTCTGGCTTCACCATTCTAGCCATAGCACCATGCACACTGACAGTGTAGAGAAGTGAGAGGGGGGCATGTGTCCTTCCAATAGCCAGAAGACCCCAAGATATTGGTATATATCTTCCAGTCAGATAAGAAATCCCACAGGGGACTCCAGGTGACATAACAGTAGGATTAAGTGCATGTCTTATCACCCAGATTTTCCCTGTGGGGACCTTGGGGCTCCTTCTCTTATTGGGACTCTGGACATACTGACAACTCTTATTCATAGTGGTTAGAACACATCCCTTTCTTACAGCGTGTTATGCTGGGTAACTGAGACAATCTCCTTGAAAATGATAAAAAAGAAAATGGTAGAGAGCTTTTAAAACAATATCTTGAGATGCTTTCAAGAACATGCAGGAAAATAAGGATGTCCCAGAAGTCAAAACCTGAGGGGTAAATGGGAAAAGAGACAAGCAAAACCCTGAAGCTAGTATTCTGTCTGAGAGCATTTGCCTAAGCCAGGAAATTGTGTTTTAGATTTCATATTGCCCAGGACAGGGAAAACAGGAACAAGACAAGAAAGTGTGTATGTTGGGGTGACTCATAGAAGACCCTAAATAAAACTGGAACCCCAAAGGGTTACGTCTTCAGTGAAGAGTGAATTGGAAATCCCCCCACCTAAGAAGAGGAAAAGCAGTAATGATTTCAAACCTGGAAGGTGAGTAAGGAAAAATTATCCCCTAAAAACTCACAACTGTTAGCCAGTCATCAAAAGGATCTGAAGTCCAAATTTATTATTATTAGACTTGTCTGAAAAGTCTTAAGTCAGAAATTTAGTTATAAAATGGTTCCATGTTGGTAGCATACCCTATCAGTTGGCAGAAGATTATTCATATCCTCTCTGAAGGTACCATCTTCAACCCAGGCATAAAATAATTACAGATATATTCTAAGTTGTTTTTTAAAAAAGTCTCAATATAGTATAAGAAAACGAGGTACCATGAGTGAAAGTCAGTAGAAACAATAACAGATCAATCAGATCTGTTAAGGCTTCAGTGCTAGAATTATCAGTCACAGGTTATAAAATAAGAATGCTAAATCCGTTTAAAGAAAAGCGAGAAATAAAAATTCAAGTAAGGAGGCAGAGACTATCAAAATTACCAAGAAAACTTGAAAAAGAGTGAAATAGAATTTCTAGAAATGAAATATAATTGAAAAGTTTTAATGGCTTTCATTTCCAGCAGTATGGTGGATTACATACCTGAACTAACCCTCCCATCAACTATAATTCAAAATGCTAGACAAACTTTTCAATCCTCCTAAATATATCCGTGAGCTGGTAAAAATGTAAAGAAAAGTCAGATCCATATCTAAGTGAAGGAGTGAGCCCCGAATGCTAAGTGAGGACCAAGCCGGTTTTGTGAACCTGAGCATCAACTTTCTTAGTTTTAGGAGTTGAGAAATGGTTACAGGTTAGGTATTCTAACAGAAGCCGTCTGCATAGAGTGAGGACCCCAGAGAACCACATATTCAACATGAAACAAAGTCAATTGTATCAAACTCTGTATTTGTGTGGAGGTAGATGGAATTATCTCCACTAAACATCAAAGCTTAAGAAGGTGTTCATACTATTTGGATGGTTCAAAAAACCTGAAGCCCAGAACTCAAAATGGTCCCAAGCCGGCACAAGCAAATGCAAATCCTCTCCAAAGAAACCCACCTCCATCCTAGGCACTGAGATTTCAAGGATAAGATGCCAAACGAGAAAGAGCTTTTAGTTAAAAATTATTAAATTAACATGGAAGCTTGCACCATGAGTGAAATCCTGCAAGAACAGCAGGTAGAGAAACAAAACTTGCAAATACATTACAAATTAGAATTATATGAGAATAAGAAATGAGTAATAAGACTTCAGTAACAGAAACCTGAAAACCCAAGAACAAAAATAGAAAAATAAACTAAGTAGAACTTGCAGAAGTAAAAAATAATCCCCAATGGATTATAGATTTAAATATGAAGGAAAATCTACTTTTATAAACTCAGGGTAGTAAAAAATTACTTAAACAATTGCAAAAAATGTCAACCATAAAAATATACATTTATATCAAAATTAAGAAATCTGTTGATTAATAGAATTAAGAAAGTGAAAAGCACAAAATGAGAAAAGATGCTTGCAATATATGTAAATAGACAAAGGATTGTATCCAGAATAGTTACTGTACTCTACATATCAATACAAAATAATAGAAAAATGAATCAAAAACTTGCCCAGGCACTTCACAGAAGAAATATGAATGGCTGACATACATACGAAAATTATGCTTACGCATGTTGCAATCAGAGAGATGAAAATTAAAATCACAACAAGAAATGCTTTCACTATTAGCCAATTGTAGGTAAAAATAGCATACTGAATAAGACAAATATAAATTGTGACATGTAAATGTAAATAACATATGATATGGCTGGGCTCTGTGTCCCCACCCAAATCTCATTTTATAGCTCCCATAATTCCCACATGCTGTGGAAGCAATCTCGTGAGAGATGACTGAATTATGGGGGTCAGATCTTGCCCATGTGTTCTTGTAATAGTGAATAAGTCTCATGAGATCTGATGGCATTATATGGGGGAGTTTCCCTGCCCAAGCTCTTTTTGCTTGCCGCCATCCACATGAGATGTGACTTGCTCCTCCTTGCCTTCAATCAGGATTGTGAGGCCTCCCCAGCCATGTGGAACTGTGAGTCCAATTAAACCTCTTTCTTTGGTAAATTGCCCAGTCTTGGGTATGTCATTATCAGCAGTGTGAAAATGGACAAATGCAGCAAATTGGTATCAGTAGAGTGGGGCATTGCTGAAAAGATATCCCAAAATGTGGAAGCAATTATGGAACTGGGTAACAGACAGAGGGTGGAACAGTTTGGAGGGCTCAGAAGACTGGAAAATGTGGGAAAGTTTGGAACTTTCTAGAGACTTGTTGAATGGCTTTGACAAAAATGCTGATAGTGATATGAACAATAATGTCCAGGCTGAGGTGGTCTTAGATGGAGATGAGGAACTTGTTGGGAACTGGAGCAAAGGTGACTCTTGTTACATTTTAGCAAAGATACCGGCAGCATTTTCCCCCTGCCCTAGAGATTTGTGGAACTTTGAACTTGAGAGAAATGATTTAGAGTATCTGGTGGAAGAAACTTCTAAGCAGCAAAGCATTTAAGACGTGACCTGTGTATTGTTAAAGGCATTCAGTTTTAAAAGGGAAACAGAGCATAAACGTTTGGAAAATTTGCAGCCTGAATATGCGATAGAAAAAATATCCCATTTTTGGAGGAGAAATTCAAGCCAGCTGCAGAAATTTGCATAAGTAACAAGGAGCCAAATGTTCATCCAGGGCATGTCAGAGGTCTTCATGGCAGCCAATCCCATCACAGGCCCAGAGGCCAAAGAGGTAAAAATGGTTTCATGGGCTGAACTCAGGGTCCCTGTGCTGTGTGCAGCCTATGGACTTGGTACCCCGTGTCCCAGCCACTGCAGCCATGACTCAAAGGGGCAGGGTACAGCTGGGGATGTTTCTTCAGTGAGTAGAAGCCCCAAGCCTTGGTGGCTACCACGTGGTGTTGAGCCTGCGGGTGCACAGAAGTCAAGAATGGAGGTGTGGGAACCTCTGCCTAGATTTCAGAGGATGTATGGAAATGCCTGGATGCCCAGGCAGAAGTTTGCTGCAGGGGCAGAGCCCTCATGCAGAACCTCTGCTAGGGCAGTGTGGAAGGGAAATGTGGGGTCAGAGCCCCCACACAGAGTCCCTAGTGAGGCACTGCCTAGTGGAGCTGTGAGAAGAGGCCACCGTCCTCCAGACCCCAGAATGGTAGATCCACTGGCAGCCTGCACCATACACCTGGAAAAGCTGCAGACACTCAATGCCAGCCCATGAAAGCAGCTGGGAGGGAGGCTGTACCCTGCAAAGCCACAGGGGCAGAGTTGCCCAAGACCATGGGAACCCACCTCCTGCATCAGCATGACCCAGACGTGAGACATAGAGTCAAAGCAGATCATTTGGGAACTTTAAGATCTGACTGCCCTGCTGGATTTTGTACTGTTTTGGCCAATTTCTCCCATTTGGAGCGGCTGTATTTACCCAGCGCCTGTACCCCCACTGTAACTGGGAATGCAAGTAACCTACTTTTGGTTTTATAGGCTCATAGGTGGAATGGACTTCCCTTGTCTCAGATAAGACTTTGGACTTGAACTTTTGGGTTAATGCTGAAATGAGTTGAGACTTTGGGGGACTGTTGGGAAGGCAGGATTGGTTTTGAAATGTAAAGATATAAAATTTGGAAGGGTCCAGGGGCAGAATCATATGGTTTGGGCTCTGTGTCCCCACCCAAATATCATCTTATAGCTCCCATAACTCCCACATGTTGTGGGAGGGACCTGATGGGAGATAATTATGGGGGTGGGTCTTTCCTGTGTGTTCTTGTAATAGTAAGTCTCATGAGAGCTGACAGTATTATAAGAGGGAGTTTCCCTGCACAAGCTCTGTTTGCCTGCCACCACCCACATCAGATGTGACTTGCTCTACCTTGCCTTCCATCATGATTGTGAGACCTCCCCAGCCACGTGGAACTGGGAGTCCAGTTAAACCTCCTTCTTCTGTAAATTCCCCAGTCTTGGGTATGTCTTTGTCAGCCATGTGAAAATGGACTAATATAGCATGTATAGCCACATTGGAAAATATTTTCACATTAGTAAAGCTGAAAATACATGTTTCCTATGACTTTGCAATTTCATTTGCATATATTTTAGGGTTTCAAAGTCTTTGGGCTTCACCTGCATTAAAAAAATTTAAAAAACACATTGTACATTAGGACCCAGCACATGTATACATTCATACACACACTCACTGCGATATGCAGTACTGGCACACCATGCAACTGTAGGAAGGACTGTTCACATTGCAGCCACAGCCCTGAAATGTATGTGATGTGAAGAGTGACGGGGGTGTGTGTGCGCATGCACACACGTGAGTACGGGTATGTTCATAGAGAGATCTATAGATAACTCTTAACAAAAGTTTCAGAAAACAATTCTTGCCCTTTTAAAATATGTCTGCTTGCTATGTGAGGCACGTTCCAATACATTCAACTGTATTTAAATCCATTTTTTAAAATGCTGATCAGGAAGTGACCCATCATCCACAGTCTGCAAAATGCTCTTGCATATGTGCACCGGGAAACATACAAATACGTTCATGGCAGCCTTGCTTCATAATAGCCCTGAATCAGAAACAAGCTAAATGTCCATCAATAGAATCAATAAAAATAGTATGGTCTATTTTTATAGTGCAAAACTCTTCAGCAGTGGCAATGAATAAACTACAGCTAGATGTGACTATAGGGATGAATCTAGGAAGATAAATGCTGAGTGAAGAAAAGTCTTAGAAGAACACATATACAAAGTATAAACGTACAGTATAGTATCATGCTGTCTATGCTGAATTACTTTTAATTTTTAAAGTAAGTTCTAAATGTGATAACATGGGCTGTGCTTAATTTAAAGCCTACTGCCCTCGACTAATTTAGGTCACAAGGAGGTTACTACGTGGAGATAGTTTTGTGTACACAGTTGCAGATGCATGAGGAACTAAGATTGACAGAAGAAATTCTCTAGTGGTTTGCTCCAATATGGAGAACTTCTGCAAGGTAAACTCCATTACAAGGATGTTGCCTTTCTCCCTGTTATATCTTCAGAATCTACAATGCCTGGCACTTAACAGGAAGGAAGGAGGGAAGGAAGGAGGGAAGGAAGGAAGGAGGGAAGGGAGGAAGGAGGGAAGGAGGGAAGGAAGGAGGGAAGGAGGGAGGGAAGGAGGGAAAGAGGGAGGGAAGGAAGGAAGGAAAGAGGGAAGGAAGGAAGGAGGGAGGGAGGGAGGGAAGGAGGGAAGGAAGAAAGGAAGGAGGGAAGGAGGGAGGGAGGGAAGGAGGGAAGGAAGGAGGGAAGGAAGGAGGCAGGGAGGGAAGGAAGGAGGCAGGGAGGGAAGGAAGGAAGGGAAGGAGGGAAGGAAGGAAGGGAAGGAGGGAAGGAGGGAGGGAAGGAGGGAAGGAGGGAGGGAGGGAGGGAAGGAAGGAGGGAGGGAGGGAAGGAAGGAAGGAGGGAAGGAAGGAAGGAAGGAGGGAGGGAAGGAAGGAGGGAAGGAAGGAGGGAGGGAGGGAAGGAAGGAAGGAGGGAAGGAGGGAAGGAAGGAAGGAGGGAAGGAAGGAGGGAGGGAGGGAAGGAAGGGTTGCATCCACAGTATTTACATATTTGAAGACTTTAAATCCCCATTACATAGCCTGCAGAGTTTCAAGTCCTGTGAATGAGTCAAGGCTCCAAGCATTATAACCTTGAGCAAGTCACTTAAGTGCTGGAAATCTGTTTTCTTAGGGTCTAAAGGGGACCGTGCTCTATAGCAGTGTGGCAGTGAGGTTCAAGTGCAGCAATGCTTGGAAAATGGTTCGTCACCTGTTAAAGAAGTTTTATGTAAATGTTGTTCCTTAAATATTTTGGCTCCAAGGTCTTAGACCTCCTTGTAAACAAGTTTCTGGATCATTGGCCTCCAGAGGCCCCTGGGGCTGTAAACCCCTCCCCCTCCTACTGGCCATTGCCTGAAACCCCTCAAACGGCAGACAGTCTTTCTCCTGCAATGAGATAAGGATACAGAAAGGGTGTTGACAATAAGCTTCACCTGCCTCACTGGAGCAGCACAGGTCTTGTGTTGCTGAATGGGTGTGAATGAAGGCTGTGATGGGGTGAAGATGACCTGCTTATCTCGGGGGGCACAGCCAGGTCAGGAATGAAACTGAAAGGTCAAGAAATTGAGAGGGCCCCAGGGGCTAGAGGGCGGGCTGGAATCCAAACCCATTCTTCACCTTAGGAGAAAGGCCTCCCCCTGTGCCACTCACTCACTCATATCCCCCCTCCCCTTACTCCCTACCTTCTCATCAGTCCCCCGCTCCCCACTCCCAGTCTAAAAGGTTGGAGGTTTAGGAATGTTGTCCAGTCTGAGCCTAGCTGCAGCCAGCAGGCAAGAGGACCACTAGGACACAGGGACAGAAGAGCCCAGGTCAGAAGAATTGGGGCAGCCCTTCCACAGCCACACCTGCAGGAGAAGCCCACTTGCTGCCAATGGGTCTACCTGCCATCGCCTCCTGGGCAGAGCCACTGCTGGGAGTTCCAGTGCCAACATCCTTCCCTCTACCACCTAGCACCTGTCCCAGGCCAGCGCACATGCTTCACACCCAGAGGGACAGGAGCTGGGACAGTGCTGAGAGGCTTCTAGGTCAATGAGACTCAGGTTGCAGAGTGAGTGGCGGCAGCAGCAACAGTGGTAGCCAGAAGTCCCCAGGAGTGTGGGATTCGGAGCCATGTGGAGGGTAGAGCGGGAGTGTGGGGTTCGGAGCCATGTGGAGGGTAGAGCGGGAGTGTGGGGTTCGGAGCCATGTGGAGGGTAGAGCGGGAGTGTGGGGTTCGGAGCCATGTGGAGGGTAGAGCGGGAGTGTGGGGTTCGGAGCCATGTGGAGGGTAGAGCGGGAGTGTGGGGTTCGGAGCCATGTGGAGGGTAGAGCGGGAGTGTGGGGTTCGGAGCCATGTGGAGGGTAGAGCGGGAGTGTGGGGTTCGGAGCCATGTGGAGGGTGGAGCGTCAAAGAGAGACAGTGGTGAGAGATAGGAATGATAAAATAATAAGAGCCCCATGTTATTGTATGATCATGTGTGTCAGGTGCTTTACATGCATGGCATCCTTTAATTCTGTTGACTGAGGCAAAAGGAGTTTCACACAGATAATGAGGTACAGAGCTAGTCTTACGAACTCATGGTACCTGACTCTAGAACCCATTGTCCTAACCATTCCTCTCTTCTGCCCATTGAGAATAGCAATCTGTTTCTGTGATTAGGTTTCTAACTTGAGTCCACAGGGCACCAGAATAGACAGGCCAAACGCTCTAAAACTGGCAGACGTTAGTGCTTGTAAGTGCTTGGTGCTGGCTGGGAGCTGGGCATACAAAAGTGAACAAGACAGCCCAGCCTGCCAACCTCCCCCCACCACCGCCCCACACCTATAGCCTATGATATAACCCAGTGGGAGCTCTGAAAGCCTCTGAGAAGGGCAGAGGCCCCAGAGATGAAAGGGGCTGAGCAGACCTCTTGGAGGAAGTAATATCTAATCTGAAACGTAAAGGATGAGTAAATTAGTCAGGGGTGTGTGGGGCGTGTGTGTGTGTACATAGGACGGTAGGGGAGGGGTGAAGGGCAAAGAATCTATGCAAACGCCTAGAGGCAGGAGAGAGGCTGGCAGGCTGGAGGAAGTGGTGGTCTAGGGACTGGAACTTGGAGTGCAAAGGGAAATGCAGGAAATGGGAAAAGAGAAGCCTGGTCTGTTTAAAGCTGGCAGCGGCATTAGAAAATTTGCCTTCGAATGTTCATCGTGGCTTCAGGGTGCACATGACAAAGGAACAGCTTTAGCCACTGACCCTCTCGCAGTGCAGGATGGAAAAAACACTGCTATTTTAGATGCAGGGCAGGGCTTCAAAGCAGGGCCTAGAGAAGGCTAGGGGAGCCTCCTCCTGCAGTAACCAACTCATGAAGGCCCTGTTAGCATGCTCTCCAAGGACAAGGACCAGGCATGTGGCTAGAGGCTCATGGGGCAGGAACCCATGTCTTGCCTTATACTGACCCATGTGACCCCTAACAGAGGAATCCATGTGGCACACAGGCAGGCACCACCCCTGGGCTGGCACATCTGACCTAGCCAGGAAGCAAGCCCAGGGCAGGTTGCAGCAGAGCTCACCATCTCTTCTGGGGAATACAGCAAGCCATCCTTCTGCCTCTGTTCTGTCCTCCTCCAGTCTCAATCCTCCCCGTTGCTGCCAGAGGCATCTGGCAAAGAACGTATCACATCACAGCTCTGCTTAATAGTCTTCAGAGCAGCAGTTGGCAAACTTCTGGAGGTTTAAGCACAATTTAAGGCAGTAACACCAAACAGTACCTCGTGTCCTTGCATTCTTCACTTTCACACATTCCCGTTTAAAAAAAAAAACGTTTTTTACTTAATGCAATAGATGAATCACTAAAAACATTATTCATTTTATTAAATCGCAACCCTTAAGGATGAGTAGATTCATCAGGGGTTTTTACTATTTGGTGTGTTGACATTGGCAGCATGCACAAAGCACAGAAATGTGTCCGTTGTGTTCAACGCACTTGTGTGATTGCTTGAGTGGAGAGAGCTGAACGCGCTACATTTTTCATGGAACACCATTTTTATGTGAAAAAAATTACTGACAAACTGTGGTCATGCAGACTTACATATTTGGTAGACATTTTCTCAAAAATGAGCAAAGTGAACCTGTCATTTCAAGACCAAAAAAAACCATTTTTGTTGTCAGTGATAAAATTTGAGCATTCAAAAGAAAATTAGAATTTTGGAAAATTTGTATTTGCCTATGAGCATGATAGCTCTCCAATACCGAAAGACTTTTCTGGTGAGCTCAAGGGTGACATTAACAGATTTCTTTTAAAAAAATATGATGTAACCAATGTGCCATGACTGGGAAGATCTGCTTAACTGTGAACAATATTTCCAAAAGACCAATGAACAATGTTACAAAAATCAAGCATGGATTAAGAGACACAAGCACAAGATTGACCAGTGGATTTTAAAAAATAGATCTTAGTTTTTTAGGACAGTTTTAGATGTAGAGAGAAATTTGTGAAGATAATACAAAGAGTTCCCACATAACCAACACCCAGTTTCCTCCATTAACGTATTTTATTAGTATGATACATTTGTTACAATTAATGAATCAATATTGATACATTATTATTACCTAAAGTTCATATTTTATTCAGATGTCCTTAGTTTGTAGCTAATTTCCTCTTTCTGTTCCAGGACCTCTTCCAGGATAGACCTTACATCTAATCATTACATCTCTTTAGGGTCCTCTTTGTCTCACAATTTCTCAGACTTTCCTTGTTTTGATGACCTTGACAGTTTTGAGGGGTACTGGTCAAGTATTTTGCAGAATGTCCCTTAGCTGGGATTTTTCTGATTTTTTCTCTGATTGGACTGGGGTTATGATATTGGGGATGAAGACCATATAGGTAAAGTATCATTTTCATCACATCGTATCAAAGCTACATACGATCTATGACTGCTGATACTGGCCTCGATCACCTGGCTGAGGTAGTGTCTGTAAACTGTGAAGTTACTTTTTCCTCTCTTTTTTGTGGTGAACTCTTTGGAAGGAAGTCACTACAACAGCTCACATTTAAGGAGTGGGAAGTTAAGCTCTGCCTACTTGAGGGCACAGTATGCATATAAATTATTTGGAATTCACACAGAAAATTTACCTCATCTCTCCTAGTTATTAATATAATCGTTCATTTATATCAATGTGGATGTATGGATATTTTATACTTTAAGCTCTAATTCAATACCACCTTATTAATTGTATTGCTTAAATCGTCTGAGCTTTGGCCACTGGCAGCTCTTTCAGTTGATTCCTGTGTCCCTGCCTTTGATATACCCACATTGTTGTGGTTGTGGGGCTGGTGTTTGAGAACCTCCTTACTTTCTGGCACCACAAGGTGATCCATGCTCATCTTGTATATTTCAGCCTCCATTGCCACAAGATCGGCCATTTCTCTCCGGAGTCCCAGTTCCTTTTACATTAGACAATAATATTAGAAACCAAGATCTAGGTAAGGGGTTCTGATGTATTTTAATGTAACAGAGAACATGGTTTCAGATGCAAATAAATTTTAAGAAACTACAGTCTAGCAGGGAATAACTAGTCACCTTTATGTTTGCCCCTCACCTGCCTTCCATGGTTAAGAACATTCAGAGTCAGTTCACATAGAGCAGTCAGTTGCATCTAAATTTAGCCTTAATCCTGGGGCCTAAATAGGACAAAGCAAACGCAATTATCCGGTGAATTCAAAGAATGTAGACAGATACTATAGGCAGTGAAATGTAGGAAATATTTTATGCAAGCTAGTGGTCAGATTTACCCATATTCCAACACTCTTTGCTATGATTCTTTTTTAATAATGATGCACAAACTTGACCAAGTACTTGTTCTCTCATTCTTTTAGCATTTTCTTGCTGGCAGATAGCAGAGTAAAAGGAGATAAAAAGAAGAAAAGAGAGATAATGCAAGAAAAAGAATTCAATTTGTGGTACACTTGGCCAGTAAAAGGCAGTTAAATGCTAATAAATTTTACTTGCAATTGAGCCATCTGTTCAGATATTTGAAGCTAAAACTACAAGAACTTCCTTTTGGCCACTGACCCAGTATTTGAAATTCTGTGTCCCAGGCTGGGTGCAGTGGCTCATGCCTGTAATCCCAGCACTTTGGCAGACGGAGGTGGGTGGATCACCTGAAGTCAGGAGTTCAAGACAAGCCTGACCAACATGCTGAAACCCCATCACTACTAAAAATACAAAAATTAGGTGGGTGTGGTAGCACATGCCTGTAATCCTAGCTACTTGGGAGGTTGAGGCAGGAGAATTGCTTGAACCCAGGAGGCAGAGGTTGCAGTGAGCCATTGCACTGCAGCCTGGGCAACAAGAGCAAAACTCCATCTCAAAAAAAAAAAAAAGAAAGAAATTCTGTGTCCCAAATTGTCTAAATGTGTACAGTCTAACTAACATAGTAGCCACTACCTACATGTGGCTAATGAGCACTTGAAATGTGGCTAGTTGGACATGTTGAAAAATAGTTTAGTTGGGTTTAATAAAACATATTATTAAAATTAATATCCATTTCTTTTTATCCTTTTCACATGACTATTAGAAAATTATAAATTACACAGGTGACTGATGTCATATTTCTGTTGGACATTGTGGATTCAGCCTCAACTCGCCGTCTGACACTCTTAGCAGAGTGTCTGCTTCCAGCCACCCCTCTTCCCTATTCTGTTCACTTGGCCAAAAACTCCGCCATTTAACTCCCAGCCATGGGTCCTCTGCCTGCTTTTGCAAAGCAAGGTAATTAACACAAGATCACTCAGAGCAAGCTCTTTCCCTCTCCCATAACATCACGTGGAATTCCTCACCTAAAAGGCAATCTCCAGGTAAATCTCAGGTTGGTTATCAGGCAACATCTGAAGACAAAGCAGGGGTTGTTGATGGAGTGTTGCAATTCTTCCAGGAAGGTCAATCCCAATCCATCCTTTCTCCTCTCCTCACCCTCCAGCACCTGAGCAGACTTTCGTTCTCCCTGCAAACCTCTTCACAAAGAAGACCCCTCATCTCTGAGTCTCCCCAGTCCCCTGCTTTTCCAGAGTCTCATTAGCAGCTCTGGAATAATGGCAGGCATGAAGCAGCCTCCTTAGAGCCTGCTCTGGGGAGCTCCCCTCACCAGGTGAAATCCCAGGCACATGCCTGGCATCCCACAGAGCTGGTTAAAATCCACTTTCATGTTGTGTTTGTATTTGTCAAAGGAGGACAGGATGGGACAGGACGTACTCAGTATTCCCTAATTATTTTTCTGTTACACAAGGGCAAGACACGGATAAGTTAACATTTATTATTTACTGTGAAGAAAATGAGGCTTAGAAAGATTTAGTAACTTGTCCAAATTTATGTTTAAGGAACAGAACCAGGATGGGAACCCAAAGTGCTAGCTCCACATTTTACATAGCTAATAGCTATGTTTTTCTGCCATGGTCTTTTATTTTTTTAATTTTTTATTGACATATATTATTTGTACATTTTTATGGGGTATGTGTGGTATTTTGTAACATGCATTGAAGGTATGTGTGTAGGGAAATGAAGAGACGTTGGTTAATGGGTACAAACATACCCAGTTAGTTGGAAGAAGTTCCAGTGTCTGATGACAGAGCAAGGTGGCTACAACTAACAGCTATGTACTGTGTATTCCAAAATGGCTAGAAGTATTGGGCACTGCCATGTTCTCAGTTACTCAGGCTCCAAATGTCATTAGCTCTCCCCTTCTGTTCTTCCCTTGTCTGATTAGTGATCAAGTCCTGTGACTTTTGCCACCGAATCATTCCTGAAATGAGTACCCTTTATCCCCATTCCCATTGCTCTCCACCAGGGCATTGCTTTGCATCCAGAGTGACTATAATATTCGCCACCACATTCCAGGCAGCTACTGATTTTGCACTTCTGTTCCTCATACCAATCTGAAGCAGGCATCTTTATCCACATTCACTGATAAAGAAACAACAGTTGGAGAGAGAAAGAATGAGTGGCATTGCATGGCGGGATCACACCTGAAGTATGCACTCTTCCCATGCTGATTTCCCGTCTCAATGTCATGAGAAAAGAAATAACTGAAGCCATTTCTAAGTTGTGTTGGTTTATCCATTGGCCAAGGTCTGATGAAAGGTGAAAATTTTAATCCAAAAAATGTAATCCAAAGAGGCACAGTGGAGAAGGGGCTTAGGAGTGACTTTGTAGGTTTGAACCCTAGTTGTTGCAAATACCTGACTGCTGGAGCTTGTAGTAACCAAGTATATTTATTCGTCTTATATAGTCTTATACATTTTGTTAAATAAATATGCTGTAAATACTTGATAATGTGCCTTATCTCCATACTAACCTTTAAGTTTTCTAAGGGTAGAAGCTGTGTCTTTGTCTTTATCTCATCTCATAGTAGTGCCTACTTCTGGCAGATGCTCAATGAAGGTTTGTTGAACTGAATAATTTCTGATGCCCAATGGGTGAAGTCCAGTCTGTTAGGGAGGCATCTGACACCTTTCCCAATCAATGCAGCCCTAATTTCATAGCCTTGTGCCTGTCATTTCTCAACCCCTCTTCCCCATGCCTCCAGTGTTCCAGCCACAGTGGCTGTCTTCCCCATAAACAGTGTGTTTTGCTCATGCTGTAATTATTTCCTCTTTGTGGATTGCCCTTCTCCACCCTGCATTCCTGGCATTCTCATCTTTACAGGCCCAGGTTAAATGTCACCTCCACCATGATGTTATTCCTAACCTTCCTTCCCACTGTGCCTCTTTGGAATTCTGCATATGCTTTCATTAAAAGCCCAATTCTAACAATCTATTTATAAATATCTTCTCCCCAGCTAGAGTGATACTACATAAGATAATTTCCAAAACCTAGGGCGACAGGCAAATGTACGCCTCTAAAATATTATTTTATCATAGGAGAATTAAACAAAGACAAAAGAGTGAGGATCAGGATATAGAAAGATGTTTTAATAAGAAATATAATGTAGAAAAGCATTTCCCCAGTTAAAAAAGAGATTCCTGGCTTGATTAGAGGAAGAAGGAGAAAGGATGAGAACCTACTCAGGCTTCCTGCTAAGGCTGTCAGAAGACCCAAGAGAAATTACTTCACAGCATACCCAGGTTTGCCACAGGACCACAGCAGTTATGCAGAAAGACATCGATGGCATTGACTGTGGTGAAAGGTACCTCAAGGTGATGGCAGAGAGCCAGCAACTGATGAGTCCCTTCCTCTAACTCCTCTGCCACCTTGGCCTTACCCAAGACCCAAGACTATAAGTGGCCATGGGGTTGGAGAGGGAACCCAACCTTGATAAAACTAGACACTAGGTTGCCATATAGAAAATAATTATTTTTTAAAAGCTGAGTTTTCAAACCAAAATTCATACTCATAGTGACCATCGCAGAGACAGTTCTTTAAAAGTTTGTCTTAAATATTGAGCAAATGAATGAATAAAAACAGATAGGCCGTATGAGTGCAGAACTTTTTATGGTATGCCTAATGAGTATTCATTTGTTGGAATTTTAGCGTTGTTTGTCGTTTCTTCCCGAGATTGCAACTAACTGGCAAATACTCAAAATAACTGGCCAAATTGAGATTTTTTTAAAATCAGCTTTAATTGTATATCTAAGGGATGAAGCTTAAATCTGTGGCTACAGCCAGGATCCCTAATGCAATCCCTTTGAATGAAACTCTCCCTCAACTGTGTTCCTGCCTCCATAACCTTCCACATGGATGAGCCAAGAACACCCATACCCTGAGTCCAGGTCACAGAAAGACACCAACTACCCACAGCTCCCACAGGACTGAGCCAGGCATGCTTAGCTTCTTTTCCCCAACCATCCATCAGATACTTCATCCTCTTCCCATGAGGAGAAGCCAGTTATCTGTGAGGAGAAAGGCCAGGAGTGTTTCTCTAGTGGAACTCACACAGAGTCATGAGCTCAGAAGAGTGAAGCCTCCTCTCTAAAGTCGATAAACAGCTGGTTATTGGCATGATGTATGACTTGCAACAAATTCAATCCACTGAGTTTCCCAAATGCCTTAATCCTCTCTTGATAAAATCCAATTGGTCCTCTCCTCAGGCGTGTCTGTTTGTTCAACGTGGAATGAGGAAGGTCGGGTGCTTTGGTGTCTCTAAGTTCTTGTTCCTACTTCAGAATAGGAGCAAACTTACTTAGAATAATAGTCTCTTTTCTGCTTTCTCCTCCAAATTATATCAGGTGGTTGGAAAAGGCATTCTTCTTAGTATAGAAGATGAAAGAACATTTGAGTCTCCTTAATTCCCATCTCTCCCGGATCCCCAACACACACATACAACCATTCTCAGCCTTTGTTCAAATTATAACATAGAGCCAGAGTTAAGGGAAAATAACTGGCTAGCCATGGAATTGTGACTTCTGGCCAAACCGCCTTGTAAATACGTGTTTGTGTGTATACATATGTGTAGGCAAATGTATGTGCATACAAACACATGTATACATCTGTGTATATGAATATTGTGATTTCTAAAGTTGCACTGGTAGCTAGAACTGGGGGCTGTAGGAAACTGTGTGTAGAATTGCCTGTTCATTCTCCTTCAGGAGGCTTGGTAATTTAATGAAATTCCACACTGGATTGTAGATGCCCAAATAGGAAGACAGAGAAGTTTTTTGAGATGGAGTGGGCAAGAAAACAAACCACCTTGGTCTCTCTTTCTTTAAGGGACAAGAGGACCCAGCTGCAAGGTCTGTGCTTTTTAGATCATCTATGTATTCTAAAGTCAAGAGACAATTAATCATTCCATCCTCTATCTGCCTTGTGTCAGTTAATTCCCATTATCCAAGAATATATTGCCTGAACCCTTCAGTAGTTAACTTAGTAGCATAGGGGAACAAAATGGGCTTAGACTTCGTCCAAACTGGGTTTGTCTTCGTCTATCAGTTAGGATTCGGTTTGGCTATGAGTCAAAGAAACACAAATGACAGTAACTTAAAAAAGAAATAAGTTTATCTACCACATACAGCTGTTTCTCGGTATCTGTAGAAGACTGGTCCCAGGACTCTGAGGTTACCAAAATCCACGTATCCTCGATTCCTTTACATTTGCTTACAACCTAAGTACATCCTCTTGTATACTTTAAGTTATCTCTAAACTACTTGTAATTCCTAACACAACGTAAATGCTACACAGATAGTTGTAGCATTAACAACTACACAGTAATTACACTGTACTAAGGAACAGGAACAAGAAAAAAGTCTGTACATGCTCAGTACAGATGAATTTTTTTTCTAAATATTTTTAATCTGTGGTTGTTTTAACCCGTGAATGTGGAACCCATGGATATGAAAGGCAGACTGTATATATAAATCAAATTGTACATAGTGCAGGACTGGAATGGCAGCTTGGCTCCCAGAAGTTCTCAGGAATCCAGGCTTCTTTTTACATCATTTCACCACTTGTGGCCTCCATTCAGGGGACCAACTCATGGCCTAATATAGTTTGTCCAGCTCCAGCCATCACATCTGCATTCCAGCCAGGAAGACAGAAGTGACACAGAAGAGGAAAAGAACACTTGCCAGCTGTTTTTTAAGGAAGGTACCTAAAAGATGCTATATGACACTTTTGCTTCTGCCTGCTAAAAACGGAGGGTCTTATTTTAGAGAACAGATTATGAGGAATGACTAGTAGCCTCAGCTGTGCCTTGAAATATGGTACCTTTTATCTGCATTAATCACCGGTAACATGCTCCTGTCATCAACACCTTCATCATCAGCATCGCTCAGTGACTCAAATTCCACCATTTGTCGACCCATCACTCCAACCAGAACGGTCTCTATATACACACACATAAATATTCCTTGGAACCCTTCCTCCATACTTTTACCTACGCGGGTCCTTTTGTTTGGAATGCCTTCTCTCCTCCTCTCTACCTATCTAAATTCTACCCACCTTTGAAGGCTCAGTTCAAGCCCACCTTCTTGGAAAAGCCTCCTCTTCCCTTCTTTGTTCCCCAAACCTCTCTCTTTTCTGAACTCTCATAGCTCACATTACCTGCACTAGTCATCTGACTCTTGGCATATATAGACATATATGTTTAGCTCACATGCATGTCTTTCACCTTCAACTAGATTGTGAGCTCCTTGGAGGCAGGAAAAATATCATGACTTCTTTGCACCTTTTGGAGTATCTAGGCACGCATATGCTCCTAAAACTTCTATGTACCTCACTGCTTAGAAGTCAGGGTTGGGGGAATTCACATAAGACCAAGAGCCAAGAGAAATGAATCAGAAACTCAGCTCTGACCCTACCCAGGTCTGTAACCCTGGGCAAGGAACTTAACTTCTCTGAGCTTCAGATTTCTCATGTATAAAATACAGAAAAACCTGTCTAACCTAATCCAAAGGTGGCCACGGGTGATGGAGCAGGGCTATGTTAAGGAATACGCAGACACACACACCCTTGGCACAAGGCAAACACCACACAAAACATGTTTGTAGCTTCTGTCCGAGTTTTCGTTTTGTTTTGTTTTACTGAAAGCAACAGAAACCAATAGTTCTGGCTAACTTGAGCAAAAAACAGTCTTTATTGGAATAGCAGAGCAGATTGCTCACAGAATCAAAGTGTGTCTGCAGTCCAGACCAGTCTTGGAAACGCGGTGCAGGCAGCTCTGGGGCCCAGGCAGCAAGAACTGTTTGACCAGCTTGTCAGGTGCATTGCCAGAAATGAGCTAGCTCCAAGTTTCCAATGTTGTGCCATTCCATGAGATTCATGTTCTGGGCAAGACTGGTTGGCCAAGCTTTGGGTATATGCTCCCACTCTGGTTACAGCAGATCAGATCACCTTGATTCATAGTCCCACAAGGACTACTTACTCACAATGGAGGAAGGACAAGTCCCCAAAGGAAATCAGAGTGATGTTATCAGAAGTAAGGTGAATGGATGCTGGGTGGTCAGAAAGCAGCAAAT
Source organism: Aotus nancymaae (assembly GCF_030222135.1). Classification (NCBI taxonomy): domain Eukaryota; kingdom Metazoa; phylum Chordata; class Mammalia; order Primates; family Aotidae; genus Aotus; species Aotus nancymaae. Next base: position 43,647,982 of record NW_026988523.1, read on the forward strand.
GTCCACTACAGGGCTTAATAAACATGTGTTGATTGAGTGACAGTGGCCCATTCCTTTGATTCTGAAGACATTTGTCACTAAGACAGTACAAGTGATTTATTTAGACCTTATCAGTGAACACCTTGGAGCACATCAGTTTATCAGATTCTTTCTACCAATGGCAATTAGAACAAGATCTTACAGAAAGGAGAAACAGAATTACTCCCTGATGGAGGGAGGGCACCAGGAGAGAGAAATAAAGTCTCAGCTCTGTCACCATGCACTCAGAGAAATCTTTTCTGACCTTCCTAACTAGGTCAAGCCTCCCTCCCCCCATTCTACTTTCCTGTAGCTATGTGTCTTCTCCTTTGTGGCTCTTAATACAGTGCAAGTTAAATTTGAGTTTTTGATTAATGGCCCTTTCTCCCATAAGTTGTAAACTCCATGAAGGTAGGGCCAATGTCTCTCTGCTCACTTCTGTGTTTCTGTTACGTATCCCAGAGCCTGACATATTCTAGATGCTTAGTCAGCTGCACAAGTATCTAGAGTAGGTCCTTCCAACCACAAATTCCCTTCCCAGGAATATGAAGTGGCAGGAAAGAGGTTAAAAGCAGTGGCAGATTAGCCAATGCACCATCCGTGAGGGGCTGGCTCATGCTAGACTCTTTCCCAGAACCCTCCCCTGGTGGGAAGAAGGCCCATAAGGTGGTGGCAGCAGTCATCCACAGCTGCTGGAAGAGGAAATAAGTCATTCGCACTATGATTTGGGGCACCCCTTCCTTGCCATGGGCATCTTCCCAAGCAGAAGCATTGCTTATGCAGGTGTTATGCTCCCCACATGGCTGATCTGTATGTGCCTCCTGAGACAAAGTAATAGCAAGCCCTTCCTTCTGTATGGCACTTCAAAGTCTACAGATCTCTGTCCTATTTTTAGTTGTGTTTTGTTTTTTGATGTATACAACAACTTGTAAGACAGGCAAGTGTCATTGGCCTCATTTTATAGATGAAAAAGTGAAGGCTCAATATCTTGTTAAAACTTTACATCTAGGGAACTTCCAAGCCAGGTAATCTCATCATCCATGTGTAGAAGGCATATACTTTTAGCATAAAAAAAATCTCAAAGCCTTCTTTTGAGGGCTAAAGATAGCTCTCACCTTGTCACTGAACATAATGTTGCAGCATGGTAAATGAAGGGATCCAGGGAAACAGTGTGTCAAGTTAGTTACGATTCAGTTGTAATTCTTGATGGTAGTTTTATTTTCATTAAATCATATTATTTATAGGTTTCATCCTAGTTTAAATTGATTTAGAGGGAGAAAGAAAAGAGTGAGCGCGATAGACAAACTTTGTTTTCATTTGCAATTCAGTTCAAATTTATTTTGTCTGAGTTTTGAACTGACAGATTAACTTCATTTTCTTCCCATTTTTGATTCATTTTAGGTCAACTCAATTTTCTTCAGAGACAGCCTAGGCACAGGCCCTTTGAGGTGTGAAGGCCCAACGTGTGGATCCAGGCTTTCCACTCTGGGCCTAGCCCTGAGGCCTTCCCCCCTCATGCAGGTCACGAAAAGCAGGTGACAACATGTGGCTGGAGGAATTTCCTATGACCTGGCCACTCCGCCTTGGGGGTCAGAATTCTGAATGTGTCTTCATAATTGGAATTTTATCTGCATGCTTTAAAACAAACAGGAACCACTCCTTCATAATTCTGGCTCAGGCTCTGCAAGACACACACTGAGATTTGAGGAAATGATGGTGAGAAAGTGATGCCTTCTGAGCTCAAGTGAACCAGGATATGTTCTTCTTTTTCTTCAAATAGGGTGTGAGACTCCCAGCAACCTTTCATCAATGACCAAACCCCAAAAGCAGGTCTGGCCCGTGGCGCAGCAGCTAACACTCCTCTGGCCTTTACCACACTCCCAGGGCAGAGCTAGGTTCTTCGCACGTATTATCTCACCTGTGCTCACAACCTCCATGAGGTAGCAACAGTGCCGTCCTTGAGGAATCAACTCAGCAGCGTGAAGGACCCTGCCCAAGACCACATAGCTAGTAAGTCCAGGAGCTGGAACTGCAATCGAGACTCATGCACTTCCAATGAGAAGGAGAAAAGAAGAATGAACACAACCGATCCACAGTGAAAGCCTGGAAGCCAGGAGCAGAGCCTTCCTTGTGCATGGAAGAGAGGTGTGCTTCTAACCCAAACTCCCTCTCGGGTATTTTATGTGAGTAAAAATATTAATTTCTATTGTGTTTGAGCTACTATAATATTTGGGGGGTTATTTGTTGCAGCAGGTAGCATTAGCCCAAGTAGTCCGTACAGGCACCGAACCCAGCCTTGTAGGCTTGAGAAGGCCAAGTATGCTGATTCTGAAGGCTAGGTAGTTGCCAATTAAACAAACAGGAGGGGTAAAGGGCTTGTGCCTATGCTCCTAACTCCCTGGAAGCTGGAGTCAGGAACTAGGACCAGCCCAGTGGAGGCCAGTTTCAGATAAGGCCTCCTCAGCGGGCTCCTCTTCCAGCCTGGCCTTATAATGCACCTCTCTCTCCTTCCAGGCCCTCAGCAAGAGGAAGAGCCAGCTTCTAACATATGGTGGGTGAGCCGAAGGTGGGGGTTGCAGGATTTGAACAATTGCAGGTAGGGAAGAAAACAGACAAAATTTAATACCACCCTGTGAGTATGTCTCCTGGTCTTACATCCACACGGCTTCCTGACTTCTTTTCTCCATCATCCTAATTGCCCACCATATACCACATTTAAAATTGTTGAGAACTTTGCAAGACTCTGTCAGGGAGCCACTGTTTGCTTCCTGGCTCCCCCATGCTGGCTGGGCATCGGCCTTCAGTCCTGCATGAGAAATCCTTCTCCTGCCTTGTCACTGTGTTCTGATTTCCAGCAAATGTTCCCTCATCACATGTCGCAAACTGCTCTGCCCTGAGGGAACTTCGTGGTGCTGGTGGGAAGCTCCCACTGCCTCCTTCTGTGGGGTGTTTTGTAGACTGGGGTCTTTGTCCATCTTGGCAAGAAGCTGAAGACCCTTTTCTCCTTATGTTTTGCTGTAGGCATCCTTTCCAGTCATTCAAAGCTTCGCCATAAGCTCATCCCCACGGCTTTGCAGACAAAACTCCCACATCCCCCAGTTCCCTGCCCACCACACCACCCCTGAAAAAACAACAGCTCATTTGTAAGAGGTTTTTAATTTCATCTTGGTATGCCATTAAGGAGTGGAATAAGGATCTCTATTCATTTTCACTCACATAGTATCTGCTACATTCTCCAGCTGGTCTTTTCCACAGAAACCTGTGGGGTCATACGGCATCTGCATAATTTTCACTCACCAGACTGGTTTGGGTTTCTTGGTGGTTTGCATAAATTATAAACAAGAGCACAAAAATCACACAATGTAGACTCTACCATAAGGGGACATGTTCCCTCTGGCATTGCCAGAGTGATAGGGACGTGTCTCTGTGTTCAAGTCTCCAATGACATCCCCAGAAGTGAGGCCAAGCCTGTCCTGGCCCCTCTCAGATGGGTCCACAGTGACCCTCTGTCTTCCCCACCACCTCATTCTAGGTTCCCAGGAGGCTTCCTAGCACAGAAGGATCCCATCCTAGCACCACAACTGGAGACAGGGTGTGGAACCGCCCCCATGTACGATGGCTGCTGGGTCTTCTGTGCCGAGGATCAGAAGACTGAGCTGGAAGGAAGAGCCAAGGGTTTCCACCAGACCCTTCTGCCTCTATGAGCTCCATGAGGTTATTTAGAAACAGAACCTCTAAAGCAAAGGGCCCCAAACTTTTCCTTTCAAGAGCCAGACAATACAGATAGCAAATATTTCAGGCTTTCCAGGCCACAGACAGCCTGTTATATATTCTTCTTCTCTTTTTTTAAATGACCTCAAAAAAATGTAAAAACCATTTTGGCTGGCAAGCCATAGAAAGCAGGCCTGCAGGCAGGAGTTTGCCCACCCCTGCTCTAGAACACCACCAGGCCCTCCTCTGTCCCCTCAGCCTTCGCCTCCTTCCCACTCCAGGACTCTGGCATCCCTCTGAGCTGCTCTGAGCTGGTGTCTCCTCCAGCACAGCCTTTGCAGAGGGACTTCAGCAGGCAGAACTGCCCTCGGGAGTTCAGGAGTCCTCCTGCTCTGCAACCCTATGTACCCTCCTTTGCCAAGTGAGTGGCCCGGTTGGGTCTTAAACAAATATCAGATATGATTCTCAGCCCTGCTCATGTGTCCTGGGGATGAATTAAGCCTTGGTGTTTCCCACTGAGGTAGGTAGATACTGTTAGCCTCATCCACACTTGCAGATGCTAAAGCTCAAGAACTGAACCAACCTTCCTAGCAGTGCTCAACAACCACTTGTCAGAACGTAAAAGAAAGCCCCAGAATCTGGGCTTTACGTTTTCTCAGAACATGATCAGGGATTATTCTGTCCCACCCCAGCCTAGTGATTCAACCCCAAAGAGAGCAAGAATGCGAGAGAGAATGCTGTCAGCCATATAGAACTGCTTTCCAGATCTGAAAGACACTCTGAAAACAGAATGAACCCAAGCACTCAAAGCTATGGGGCCAGGTGGAGCAGCCCTCTCTGCCCTGCCGACAAGTCTCATCAAACTAAAAATAAAGTTTATAAAAGTAAATTATCTCATTTTATAACTTAAGTGCATCAAACATTTCCTTAAATATAGTTCACACTGAAAATAAAGTTACTTTTGCTGTACAGTTGGTGTCTGTTATAATTAGGAATAAACTTTGAGGGCAAAATATGAAAGGTTACACACTCACACACACATCTATCTATCTGTCCTTCTGTCTATGGTTGTGTAGATGGATAGACATATGCACCTCTTGACATAAGCTTCCCCAACATGGTGGGAAGTTGTTAGGAGTCCCTAAGTATCTAGTTTGCATGAGAATATCTATATTAAAAGTCCCTGTCCTTAATGATAAACACATCTTCATATCTAACGCTAAGACTCTTATTAGAAACATTAAACTATGCAATCCATAATGTGTTCAGTCTTTGGAAATGCTGAGCTACACCATATCATTATACAACAGCATCCCCAACAAAACTCCCTCCCCAACCCACCGCTTCCCTGGCCTCCCTGTCCTAAAGCCAGCGACCCCTCACAGAATATGGTTGTTCCATATAGGAGCCTAGTCACAGAACTCTAGGGGAGGACTCAAGAGGTGAAGTAAGAATTCTGCATGGAGTACAGGTGGTCAATGGGGTTTCCCACTCTGGACTGCAGAGGCCCAGCTTCTGAGGTTGCTAGGAAACAGTCACCCAGGTTACTGAGGGAGGTGTCATCGCTATCCAGGTCATGGAAAAGGGGCTCGGCACCTGAAATGGAGACGAAACACTGGCATGAGGGTCTGGAAGAAGTGATTCATTTCAGTGCTAGGATATTCAGCTGAATTCAACAAGTGTTGCCTGACAACATGCCCCAGGTGAAAATTTCTGTGAAAAGTCTATATTCTCTTTAGGGGGCTTGTGTTCAAAGTGCAACAAGTAAAAACAATCTAAACCGGGATACGACAAAGTGCTAAATTGAGTGCAGCATAAGCAAATGTCACAGTGTCTAGACAGGGAGTGTGGGGAGTAGACAGGACATGTCACCAGAGGCTGGAGAGACGGGGCGGAGCTCCTACAGGACTTGGGCCTCAAAAATGATGCTTGAAGGAAGGATGCTAAAACCAACAAGCAAAAAACAAAAAAGCTCTTCCAGTGAGGCTAATGAAAACTCCTGTGATAACATCTGTTCTTTCAAACACTGGGGTATACTAACTATCTGCTGTTACCCAAAATTTGTAACACAAAGAAAAGGAAAGTTAGGTGCCTACCTTCAACTAATTTACACCTTGTAGGGCCCAATAGTGGAACAGCTGAGGAATCGCTGCAACCAGGACCTGGAGGCGAGGGGTTTTCTGCCTCCACATCAAGCAAATGGGAAGAGGTGAAAACCGGAGTTTACACAACTCGCCGTTGGGATTTAAATATTCATTTTATTAAAGGACTCAATCACAGGGATACTTTAGGTAACACAACCCCTGAGACTCTGAAAAGAATTTACAAAAAAATGTATTTGCCCTGTTTTCCCACAGCTGTAGAGTGAAGAATGGCACAGATGTGACCCATGCCTTCTAAGGGAGCCAAGAGGGTAGATATCACTGAACAGCCAATGAACGGGGCCTTGTCAAGGGCCAGATGTTAATAAATGTTTGCTGAATGTGTGATACAGGAAGGTAGGGGTGATTTTAACAACAGAATTTTTTTTTAATGAAGGCAGAAAAGAAGTTGTTTGACAAAATCGATGCACTGTGGCATGAATCTCTGATACTAATGTTTTGAAGGCTTGCTGCATAAAATTATTTTTTAACTGTCAGTGTAATCTATCAGATTACACAGTATAGACACAGTACATACACCACTAACCTTCTCTGTATAAGAATGTGGTGGCCTATACTTGGCTGAGGTTGAACTTGAGCCTTCACTCCAGAACTCACCCAGGCCCTACCCTGGGTCCTCAGGCCCCTGGTTGTTGTCCATTAGCTTAAGCACAAAGCTGGGTAAGTGGGAGAGTCTCAGCTATTCACATATGCAGCATTTAAATCAATGGTATTTTGGGTGGGGTGGGGTGGGTATAAGGGAGATACTTTTCACTTTAAAAGTCAGCTTATGTTTCACAAGTTATATTAGAGCACCTATTAGTATCCATGGTAGGACGGTCCAATTAGGAAATTTGTTTTCTGTGCTTTTTATATCTTTTTCTTCTTTAGATTAATGTTTGCTTAATGAAGCCCTTCTGTAGCACTGATACTGCTGATATCTGGCATGAAGCCCAAGAGTGTGGAATTCTATCACAACAAGCAAGTCTATAAGGAGACACAACCTCCTATTTAAAACTAGCAAACAAGAAGCTTTGAAAACAAGATAAATTGAAGTGTCACTAATGAATATGCACGCGTGTAGGTCTTTGTCCTGTAGCCATTGGTAGGTGATTCTAGCAGTATCTTGTAGGGCACATTATTCTGCTCTGAAGCTTCATGAGCATCTGGGAACTGCGTAGATGTGTTTAGGAGGGAGTGAGGAAGCCGCACAAGTTGAGAGGGCCCGGGTGGGCGTTGAGTCCCTCTTACCATAAGGGTGCATGTGGTCTCCAGGCATCTGAGGTGGTGTGAGACCCTGTCGGAAGGGATCTGAGCTGTAGACACTCTGCTCGATGGCCAGGAGCTGCTGTGGGGTGGGCAGAGTCGTGTAGGGGTTCATGATCCCTTCCATCCCAGCACTCCCACCACCATTTGTCTGAGCTGTGGAACAAAGAAGAAGCCAGGTCATTCTCAATGTGCAGCCTGGCATGTGACTTCCCTGGGTCCTGATTTGCTCATTTATAAAATAAAATGGGATGAGGTGACATCAGGGATTCCAGTCCTTGTCCTACCAGAGGCCAGCAGGAATCACCTTGGAGGATAGGAATAGGGTAGGGGCCGGGATGTTGAACTTTGAGCACATCCTTGAAACATATCGTTTCAACAAAATGTTTTGATGTTAGCCACATGTTTGGAAGTCACTGGAATAGATGAATCTAAGGATCTTTCTACAACAATCCACTATGAGCCCATCAGTCAAGTGGGAGTTGTGACACTGACCCAGTTGACCTCATGGGGCTGATAGGAAGATTCCATAGGGCTGGGTATGTGCTTTGAAATTATAATTGCTATGCTTACAGATAGAATTTTATGAGAAAAGTGGGATTCAGTTCCTGCCTCCACATCTTGCTGAGGTTCTCTGAACATGGGAAGAACAGAGACCATATTTCCCACCAGCCTCCGCTTTCTAAAGTCTACCTTTGGAGCTGCCTTTAGAATTATTTAAACGAAGTCCAAAGCAATATGAGTTTGTGTTCTCACAATGCTTTGGTGCATTCTTCTCCCTTTGAAATGCACAGGAGACCTGTGAGATAGGGCCCGCAGGCATTACGGCCCTACCCTAGGGATGCACAGAGCCTGAGGCACAAGGAAAAGTTGGTCCCACATAAAAAGCCTAATGGTGGAGCTGAGGGCAGAATTCAGATCTCAGCCGCTTGCTGCTCTACCCTTCCCTGCATCCAAGCCCTGTTTGTTTCTTCTCTCCCTAAACATAGACCTTGTTGTTAACATACTGTTTAGTCTAGAAGGAGAGAAGCTAAGGGAACTCTTGGCTACAAAAGTCACATTCTAGATTAAGCATAGACCCAGTGTCGAGCACAAAGCTGGGTCCAAATGAAGAGAAGAGGCTCTGTGGAGCGGCCTGAGAACTAGGATCACGTTCCACAGACTTCAAAGTGCTGGTCCACAGACCAGCAGCAATGGCACCACCGAGGAGCTTGTTAAAAAGGCAGAATCGGGCCGGGCGCGGTGGCTCATGCCTGTAATCCCAGCACTTTGGGAGGCCGAGGCGGATGGATCACGAGGTCAAGAGATCGAGACCATCCTGGTCAACATGGTGAAACCCTGTCTCTACTAAAAATACAAAAAATTAGCTGGGCATGGTGGCGCATGCCTGTAATCCCAGCTACTCAGGAGGCTGAGGCAGGAGAATTGCCTGAACCCAGGAGGCAGAGGTTGCAGTGAGCCGAGATCGCGCCATTGCACTCCAGCCTGGGTAACAAGAGCAAAACTCCGTCTCAAAAAAAAAAAAAAGGCAGAATCTTGGGCCCACCCAGACCTTCTTTATGAATCAGAATCTGTACTCTATCAAAATCCCAGGTAATTTACATGCACATTGAAATGTAAGAAGCCCTGCTCTAAGATACAGACCATTCAAGGAATTCTGGATAGCTGAGTTGGGGAGCAGGGGGCATATCCTTTAAGAATGACATTGTTCTAATATAGTAATTCTTGGTTTTGTTTTTCTTTTAACTTCCATGAAGTATCCCACAATCTGTCCCTCTTTACCATCCTCCCCAATCCTCATATCACCCTGATTTGTTGAAAAGTACATCTGGGTAGAAAAGAGGAGGCAGCAGGCCTGTGGAACACAGTTAGAGCTCTAGGCCCAGCCCCATCCCTCACTGATCTAGGGCCACATTCAGTCTCACAGAGCCTCTCTTTGCTCATCTGTGAGACGGGGATAATAACAACTTCTTCACTCACTCCAGGAGTGGGTGTTGTAAAAGTCGTCAGCATGTATGAGAACACCGATCTACAAAAGTGCTCAACAAAGGAGGGCACTATTATTTTACTATCACTATTTATTTTGGAAAGAGGCAAGCCACCGAGGTGTCTTCTATTAAATCGATTAAGCTGGAAGGAGAACCAAGGGAAACTGAACATATTTGTGACTTTGCAAGTAGTCCTGACACATTCCCCCAGACACTGTGGTGGGATCCGGCATGGACACCGTGGATAAGGTTAGTGCCATCCCCAGTCAGCAGTTCTGGGCCTGCAGCTCAGGCGCCCTCAACCGTGTCACAAGTTCCTCACGGCTCAGTCCTTCCTTGAAGGCCTTATCTCTCCCATGGGTGTGGTCTGGGCTTCACTGAGTCCAGATATGTCATCCAAAGAGCTAGGTAGTGAGAGGCCCCTGGTAGGAACAGCCTGGATTCCAGCCAGAACTGCCTGGGAGGAAGCACCAGCTTACCAGAGCTCAGCCTCTGTGTGTTCTGCTGATCTTGCTGCTGCTGCTGCTGTCGCCTGGCCAGCTTCTTCATCTGATAAGGAGAGGACACAGGATTAGAAGTCAGGTGACCTGCAGCATGTTCACAGAGTAAGGGGGATCCTGGAAGCAACGCCCTCCCAGGGAGAGGGCTCGTTTGCAAAGCTCTAGTTTTTACTAAGTAAAGGAGTCACAGTGGCCAACCCCATGTGCAACAAGCTTTGCTGAGAGCTCTTCTACTCTGCAGCAGTATAAAGACAGCTGGCTGGGAAGCAGGGGTGCAGCTTGTCTTAGCAGGAATAGGATTTTCCCTCAGCAAATACAACTTGCTGCTTGTGTTGTGACAGTTTTACATTAGGTAATAAGTGTGTGACTGTGAAGTCTACAGCCCAGCCCAGACGTATGGAACAAGAGGATACTGACAGGGTGTGATTTGGGGGTGAGCCAAGAGGCCGTTCCTTTCCCTCTCCCTGTCTGCTGGCCCTTAAGTTTGAGATGAGCCTACCCAGAGATTCATGCCTCTTCCAAAGCACCCCACTAACGTGCAAGCTTCCCTGAAGGAATATTTTAACCCAATGTTTCTCAAACTGTGTTCCATAGAACATCAGGGTCCCATGAGGTGTTGACGTATACTTTGATTGTATGTATGTGTCTGTGTGTAGGAAACACTAGATTTTTGTAAAAAAATTTTTTTATTGCAAGATCTCTCAGAGCTTTAAATGTGCCCCTGTGCTTTATGAATCCACAGGCTATAGGGACTCTGCAATTTATTGCACCATGGAGTCTTTCTCTGGTGGAATAACACATCAACAGCCCTGTTCTGAGGACATCAGTTAGGGAAATGCCACCTTAACCAATCATGATCAAATCATGAGATAACCTGTGATACTGTAAAGTATACGTTTTTTTGTTGCCCTTGTTTTTTTGGCATACAATTCCTAAAATTTTTGTTCCTCCAAAGTGATGTCTTATTTAATGTTAACGGTTGACTGACAGCTGTCAGCCCCTAGGTAGCTTCAGGATGGAGGCTGATCACTAGAAAGACCAAGGTATGATTAGATGGTTGGAACGTTCAGCCCCACTCCCTAACCTCTTTGGAAAAGGGATGAGCTGAAAGTTAAGTTGACCACCAATGGTCAATTTAATTAATCATGCCTATATAATGAAGCCTCCATAAAACCCCAAAAGGATGGGGATCAGAGAGCTTCCAGACAGCTGAATACATGGAGGTTCCTGGAGGCTGGTGTGCACAGCAGAGCATGGAAGCTTCACACCCTTCTCCCATTTCTTACCATATGCATCACTTCATTTGTATCCATTGTAATATCCTTTATAAAAAGCAGTAAATGTAAGTATTTTCCTGAGTTCTGTAAGCTGCTCTAGCAGATTAATTAAACCCAAGGAGTGGGTCATGGGAATCCCAGTTTACAGCCAGTTGATCAGAAGCACAGTGAAACAGCCTGGAGCTTGCAGTTGGCATCTGAAGAGGAGGGCAGTCTTGTGGGACTGGACTCTCAACCTGTGAACTCTGACACTATTTCCAGAATTAGAAGACACCCAGTTGGTATCCACTGCACAACTGATTCTTGCTTGGCGTATAGAGGATATCTCCATATATTCTGTCACAGAAGTATTCTGTGCTGATTGTTGTAGTGTAAGAGCAGAGGAAACATAGAGTTTGTTTTCTTTCTCATATCATCCACTGAAGATCAGGGCTCTTGAGAAACAGCATAGGACATATGTATTTTTAGAGGTAGGAAGATGAATGAGTAAAAGGTCTAAAACTAAAACCATGATGGGGGAATATAGAGCTTGGTTGGATCCCGAGGACAGTATGACAGCTTGGGCCTGTATTAGTGAGGGTTGGACCCGGTAGAAGTGAGAAAAGGTACTCATTCTACTGTATCATAATGTTGTCTTGGACCAGTAATATGCACGCTACTTCTAAAACAACTCTGGTATTTGCATTAAATAAATATAAATTAAAGAGCATGCTTTTACCAAAAGACAAAGAAAGGCATTTATTCATACACATGGCTGGCCAAATTCACAGTCATGGCCCTAGGAATATGAAAAACATTTTGCTAAAATGAATGCCTTCTCTCTCCCCTACTGCAGGGCTGCTGTGGCCAAAATAATTATTGATAACAGAATTTTTGAATCAAGGGAACTACTCTACCTAATGAGCAAAGGCGAGAAAACCTGGCAGCAAGAACAATGTCCTACTATGATTATTTCAGGAAGCCAGCAACACAGGGAAGATAAAAGGAAGAAGCAGTTACCTTCGCTCTCTGGTTCTGGAACCACACTTGGACAACACGGACACTCAGCCCTGTCTCTGCAGCCAGAGTCTCTCTCACCTTGGAAAAATTGAACATGAGAATTATAGACACACTGGGATATCAAGGTAGAAGGTAGAACACTTCCTGTATAATGGATGAGGAGGCCAGAAGACTGTATCTGCTCTGGGAGTTGGATAGCTGTTAATGTTGAGCATAAACACAAGCACAAGAACATTGCTTCCCTTCAGGCAGAGTCCTTCACCAGGTAGAGAAAGAAAAGAATAATTATTAATTCACGTATGCATTCTCAAGAAGTGCTTCTGGATTTCTCTTGCTCTGGAAATTAGGCTTCGAGTAGTTTAGACATTAGTCTGTTGTGCTTTAGCTATAAGCCATGCATATGATCGACCTACTTAAGGAGATCTGAGAGTGAAAATCACTTGACAAAAACAAATGGTTCTCTGTTGCTCTCCTCTCTTGCCTAAATTCATGGACCTAAATTTTTGGTTTTGCCCCTCATATCTCTGGGTAACTTAGGATGTTTCATGAATATCCATATTCATTGCTACCCCGAGTGAGACTTGCCCAAAGAGAATAAGACAAGAGTCATCTGGAACTCAGCAGAGCCAGGTAGACAGCTCTGAGGTCGGCACGTGAGACGGGGCTGTGGTGGAGACAGGACGACTGGCATCCAGATAACAAAGCGGTGCATTTCAACATCTGCCCACCAGACAGGCACACAGTGACGGGCTGGCAAGCTGTTGAGAAGAGAAGGGGCAAAAAGCACAGATTTTCAGAGGGGGCCTGAGAGACACTGCCCCCTCTTGATTAGATTTTGGGGAGGAGATGGGATTGAAAGAGCTCCTTGAATAAACGTGTGAGTAGAGCAAATGGAGGCCTTGAGAAATCCTTCCCCTTTATCATGCCACTTGGGGCAAGGCTTAGAGGGGGAATGATTAGAACAGGTTTTTACAGCACATCCTTCTGCTAAGCCAACTAAAATAGGAGTGTACGCAGGGGCCCACCTCCACCTGCTGAAACCCTATCCATTCCTCAGAGGCCCAGCTCAAAAGCCACCTGTTCCTCAAAGCCTTGCCTGATTGCTCAGACCGAAGTGACCTTTCCCTTCACTTGGTTCCCGGCTGCCCCTGTGTTACGGTCCTCAGAGCCTCCTCTCTGCTGTTATAATAATGTGTACACAAATCTCCTTGTTGGTTACCTGGAAGCTGCCCGGGGACAAGCACCCAGCACAAGGGCATACATAGGCTGGGAGTTTAGTATACACAGAAGAAGTGAATAAATAAGGAAGATCATAATTTGTCCTGGTGTAAGCCCAATTTGGAGGCATTTCATTTTCTACCAGTACCTCTCTTGGAGAATAAGGAGCTGCAAGGGCAGAAAAAGGAAGAGTTTACAGCTGAATCTTTCCAAAGTTCAGAAGTTGTGACAGGCTGGCCTACTGCTCAACAAGTACCTGTCCTTCCCTCCCCTGCTCTGTGGTGGCTGTGTGCTTCACCACTGCACCTACCCTGGGCTAAGCCCATGCCTTGCTTTGGCCCGTGGGATGTGATGCGTCTGATGTCCAGCACGAGGTTTTCGATGGGCTTCCCACTTTGACTCATCCTCATGAGAACAACATGCTCAGGAGGGAGCTGCTCTTTCAGGCTGGACCCTCAAATGACAGACAGGTGGAGAGAGCTGGAACCTGCACCCTGCTGTGCCACAGCCAATTCGTAGCCCAAGAGAAGAAAACATATTTCTTGGGAGCCACGATGACTTTGGTTGTTTTGGGTTTTATTGTTTGTTTATTTGTTTTTTATCTATCACAGAGAGAAAAAGATGCAGGAAAGTAAATGACAAGTACTTAATAAATGGGCACTGCTATTTATAGCAGAGACTGCTAATTGTCCCCCATCTCTATTCTCTCTTCCTCCTATGAATAATTAAATCACAAAGTTTTAGCTTGGTCGCCTAGATAGACTCATTTTCTAACTTCCCCTACAGGAAATGTGGCCACAGGACTAAATTTTGGCCAACACATATGAATAGAAAAGATTTGAGCAACCCCTGGATACATCCTTACAAAGCAGGCTGCTTGGCCTCCATTTCCTCTTGCTCTGCCCCGGTGGCTGGAAACATGGTGACAATGGGAGCAGCCACTGGGACCCAGGAGATGGATAACAGAGCCGCCTGACAGTCTTGCCTTGCTCAGCTCTGGACTGTGACAGAAGAGAATAGACTCCTGTTTCATTAAACCACCGTATTTTTTTACACGACTGTTCACAGCAGTCCTATTTGAAATAGTCCCAAAAACCCAAACACCCATCAACAGGTGCATGGACAAACCAACACCTATACAGCAGAATGCTGAAATAGGAATGAATGAATCCCCAAATCACCACACCAAGTGGAAAAAGCCAGACTCAAAAAAGAGTACATACTGCAAGCCACTGTATTTTTATACTCTTCGTTTTCCAGCATCTGGGTCTACACCACAGTGGGCACCTATCATTATCACTGTTCCCTCTGCTCTCCATGAAATGAAAGGTGTCAGCCAGGGGCCATTTGGAGCTGGTGTGCATGCACGAAAGCTTGAGGAGGGTCTATAACCTCCTGGCCACAGCTTAGTGATCTCTGGAGTCTCCAACAGGGCTCGAGCCACCTGTGCAGGCTCTGTCTGAACAGCCTTCCTCACCACTCTGCCCCCAGTGCCCACTGAGATCCCAGAGGGGTGTGAGTGCACACACAGAAGTGGGGCCCAGCTCCTTCTCCTCCCTGCTCCCTCCTGTACCTTCCTGCAGGGCTTGGAGGATACTTCAAATGAGGCCTTGAATGCTCGCCTCTGTTGAGTTGTCAAGATGGTTCTGGGACGTTTGGGGCGCTTATGGTCCTTGCCTTCCTCAGCAGTTCCTTTCCCTGCCCCATGGGCTGACTTGCAAAGACTTTCTTCATCATCACTTTTACCTAAAAGAAGCAAAAGACAACGTTGTGAGTTCCTGAAAGCCAGTTCCTATCGCTGTATGTTATTCCATAGCACGGCCTCCGGGTCCACATTTCCAGGATGGCTTTACGTATGAGAGTAATACCTGTATGGTATTGATTTGAAAGCTGCCAGGAAGAGGCTAAGAAAAATATTTCTAAAACCCAGAGCCAGGCAGCAGAAAGTCCACCTTAACACTTCAGGGCTTTATCACAGCACGTTATCCTGGCTCCACATTTACCAGCTGTATGGCCTTGGGCAGTGATATGATTTTGCTCTGGGTCCCCAGAATTGTAATCCTCACATGTTGAAGGAGGGATCCTGATTGGATCATGGGGGTGGTTTCCCCCATGCTGTTCCTGTGACAATGAGTGAGTTCTCACAAGATCAGATGGTTTAAAAGCGTGTGGCTTCTTTCACACTCTCTCTTGCTTCGCCATGGTAAGACCTGCCTTCTTCCCTTTCACTTTCTGCCATGACTGAAAGTTTCCTGAGGCCTCCCAAGTCATGTAGAATTGTGACTCAATTAAACCTTTTTTCTTTATAAATTACCCAGTCTCAGGTATGTCTTTATAGCAGTGTGAAAACGGATCAATACAAGCAAGTTACTTAACTCTCTAAGACTCAACATACTCTTCTGCAAAATAGTGATATGAGAGAATCTACTTCATTAGGGTTGCTGAGGATTAAATGAGTTTATACTAATACAGCACCGAGTGCCCTAAATGCCAATGAACCTTGACATATAAGTTCTCAATGAGTGTTGATAATTAGTATTCTTTCTTAGACGTCATTTTTTAAGACTAGACCTAGACACTATGTCTGAAACTCTACTTACTGCCAAGTGGTAGAAAATATTATGGTTAAAAAGGCCATAGAGAAAAGCATTAGATTAGCTGCCAGGACAGACAACTCAGAATGGACAGACAACTCTGATAATTCGTCAACATTGCTTGTCTGTAAAGTAAATAACTCTCCACTGTTAAAGTAATTGTCTATTTGAATTACTTCAACTCTATAAGCAGTGAACAATACAAGGGTTAACTTTGAAAAAAATAATAATAAAACCTCTAGTATATGTCACGTTTCTTCCAGGCTACTTCTTGCATTCCACAGACATCACACTCCTGAGAAGCTGCTTCTAGGGTCTGGGATATACCGGTGTAAGAGAGGCTTTTTATTTTTGGCATTAAAAGCCATAGGCAGGCTGGGTGTGGTGGCTCACGCCTGTAATCCTAGCACTTTGAGATGCTGAGGTTGGTAAATTGCCTGAGCTCAGGAGTTCTAGACCAGCCTGGGCAACATGGCAAAACTCCTCTCTACTAAAAATACAAAAAATTAGCCCAGCATGGTGGCGCGTGCCTGTAATCCCAGCTACTTGGGAGGTTGATTCAGGAGAATTGCTTGAACCCGGGAGGTGGAGGTTGCAGTGAGCCAAGATCACGCCACTGTACTCCAGCCTGGGTGACAGAGTGAGACTCTGTCTCCAAAACAAAATAATAATAAAAGCCATAGGCAGTTCTATGTCCAAATGGTCTAACAAGAACCTCATTTTTCTCTGCATGCTCACAGAACTCAGCTGCCCTCTTTCTCCAGTGAAAATCTTTGTCTCAATGGCTTTCCCTTGTGCCAATCCCTTCTGTCCACTTCGAGAAAGCAAAGATGAAAGGACCCACTGTGTGTGAGCTACACATCCTTTTTCTTTCCTCCTGCCCTCCTCTATGAAGGATGCTCATGGGCATATGCTGTTTTAGTGTAGACATTAACTGAGTTCTCATTTTTGGCTCTGCCACAGCCAAAAAAAACGTATTTAATCCAAAAGGACAATGGCTTCTTCTTTCATGAACCTTTGAACATACGAGTTTGAACATGAAGGGAACACTAAATTGTGAGTTTATTGAGGACATGGCTCTTTCAATATAACTGAAAAGGGACTGATAGAGGCAGACCTAGGTTTCATACCAGCTCTGCCCCCATGCTGTAAGTATGGCCCTGTGCAAGTTATGTCATGTCGCTGAGCCTTGGTTTCTGTACCTACATACCAACAATAACAATACCCACACGGTGAGTATCACAGAAGTAGGATTATTGTGTATAAAGCAACTAACACAGTCCTGGAACTCAGGCGGCTCTTAATAGATGATGTGAAAAGGATGTCTTCTCCCTCTGCCTCACCCCTCTCAATAGTCCAAATAAAAGCCCCCACAAAATTAAGAAGAGAGTTAAAGCAAGAATCCTCCTGACAAGGGGTGGCTACTCTGGCATCTTCAACTCTGAGGTTGCTGTTTTCCCGGGGGTGGTGTGGTAAGCTGATCTCAGGCATAACCTTGGTGTGAAGAGATTATAAAATCTTTCTAGAAGGGTTTCAGAATGGCAAGGAAAACACGAGCACTTAAGAACTAAGAGCCTCAGGAAAATAAGAAGACCCCACAAGAGGATAAAAGGTAGAAAAAAAGAAAGCCATTGACTGCACAGATTTGCCCTTGCTAGACCCTATTGCTCCCACTGCTCAGAGACACCCCAAACTTTGGTGTCTAGTGAGGCCAGCAATTCTCACTGGTGGCGGACTCCCCTGGGGTGAAAACGATGATCCTGTAGCACTAGTGATGACTTCTGGGACATTTCTGAGGAAATGGAGCTAATACCCCACTCCAGGGATCATGCAGATCGCCTTCAAGGTAGTCAAGAAAAGAGGCTGAGTCTGCAGGCCAGGCCCGCAAGTGAGAGCTGGGAGAGCTCCAGCATAGAATATATTTTAAAATCCAATTGTCTTATCTCCAGAAACCTCATGCCTCATACCAGTCTTTTCAATAAAACGGTACTTGCACTGATCCTTTTACAGTCATTCCTCACATAGTTTGATGCAGATGTATATTGATAAGCTGGATAACATAACAAATGAAAATGTAAAGTCTAAAACAATGATAATGGTTCATTTATTTTGACACCATCCAGGAAAGCAATGTGACATAGTGCCTACAAGCATGGCCTTTAGAGTTATATAAACTCAGGCTGAAATTCTAACTCTGGCAGTTACTATGCTGGATTCTGAACACATTCTCAACACTCGATTGTCTCATCAGGGAAAGCAACAGTGTTGCTGGAATTAAATGGGATGATCTATGTAAAGGGTTTAGCACCATCTAGAAATAATTGGTATTTAGTAAATAACAATAATAATCATTATTTCAACATAAAAGACACAGCCTTAGTTCTGACGTGTGTTGTCAGTTAATTACAGTCTCAGATCGATGGGGGTGGGTCTCCGTTAAGGTTTTACACTACAGGTGTTCGTTTCTGTCTCTTTGCAGATAGGACCCCAGCCAACACAGAGAGCTGGTTTTGTGGACCGTGCCTGTGTGCTTGTGAGAAAGGAGAGCAACAGAGAGGGAGTTGGAGCTGGTTGCAGGAGGAAGGTGCAATTTGTGAAGTTTGTTCAGGGGCAGGAGGGCTGAGGGCTGTCTGGGCTCCTCCTATGGCTGTTGCTGTACTCAGCCTTACCTGGGACATATCTCTATCTCCAAAGAACTGCTGTGCCATCGTGAACCAGCAGAGGAGACGGAGGAGGAGCACACCCCCTAGGCTAGCCGCTGGGTCCTATTCTAGGGGGAGGTGGTGAACACAACAGGTGGCTGCTCCTTTCTTCTCTCCACATCCCCGCAAGAAAAGAGAAAAACATATTTGCTTTCCAAACGAGGAGGAGAAAGAGAAGGGGAAAGGGGCGAGGGATTGGTTCCAGGACCCCTGCATCTATTCAACTGCATACTCAAACCTGTGCATACACAAGTCCCACACGTAAGCCCTGCCTAACCTGGCTGTAGGAAAAGTGGGTCTCCCACAGAGCATATATGCGGGTTTCACAGCCCATGAATACTGTCCACATTTGGTCGAAAAAACTCCTCAAATAAGTGGCCCTGCACGGTTCAAACCCAGGTTGCTCGGCGTCGACGGTAGCAGCAGTAGCAGCAGTTTGTCTCTGGAGTGTTTCTGTTGCTTTCGTGGTGTATTTTCTTTCTATGAGTCCTCCTTCCTGCTAGTCAATATCTCACTCTCTTCTCACTCACTGTCTCTTTACATCTTCCATTATGCTTTCTAAGAAGCACTTCATGCTTAGACCAGGAGTCTACAGGCATTTCCTGTAAAATGCCAGAGAGTTAATATTTTAGCCTTTGCATGCCTCAGTTTCTGTTGCAACTACTCGATTCTGCAATTGTGGCACAGAAACAACCGCAGACAATATGAACGGGCACGGCTGTGCTCCAATAAAACTGTATTTCAAAAACAGGCATCAGGCCAGATTTGGCCTGCATACCATAGTTTGCTGACCCCTGCCCTAGACCTCTCCTGACCTCCTGTTCTCCATCAAAACTTACACATCCTGTGTCCCATCCGTCCAGGCTCTGACTCTGGAGGCAGGAAGCACAGCTCATGGTTAGCATGGTTTGACGTATTCTCTCTCACAGCCAACAACATATATGCATTTAATAAGAAATGCTGCTACTCGACAGTCACCAATGTGGAATCTTGGGCATCCTGGCGCATCTGAGCCGGGGAGATTGATGATGGAAGAACAGAGGAACCTTTTGGTACCTCTCAAAGTACAGACAGACACCACAACCCAGCCACCAACAGGAATCCGGACCCTTGCTAACCATCACCCAGCTTCCATCTATGGTGTTGCATGTATTACGGGCATAGTGGTACCCTCTGACTCTCCCACGGAGTTTCCAAGCTGCTCCTGGGACGCTCCCTGAGCTTTTTGTTTTCTCTTTCAGCAGGGGCAGACCTGCCTGACTAGGATCTCAGCTTCTCCATGAAAATACGCAGTGCCTAAAATTTACACTGATCGATTTGTTCACGAGAAAGGAAATTCCTAAAAGAGGCAGGAGATTTCCCCCAGAACCAAGAGGAGTACTGGAGAACAGAAGATGAAGAAAAACGTTTAAACAGCAGAGCAGTGAAGTGGAGGGAGAGGCGGCCCCTCTCCCTTGCCAGAGACTCCCACTCCCAGATGCAGGCTGGAGCGATCCCTCATAATTTAAGCTGACACCCCTCAGCGGAGATGAAAGGAACACCACTCGCTGCTCTCCAACAACAAATGTCAGCATCCCTGGAGGCCATTTAGACACAAATGCAGCATAAATCTGACTCCTAGTGGGGAAGTCCAGAGATTAAGTCTCCACGCACAGCCTACCAGAGTGAAATGAATTTGCTTGGCACAAAGTTTGAACATGTTTCTCAGGGCCTTTCTTTCCCCTTTCTTGTAAAAAAAAAAAAAAATCTGGAATGGTTCAGGGCTGTTGTTCCCCCCTCGCTGTTCCTCCCACTCGTTTATGACATAAGCAATGGCAGATGAAAGACCCAGCCATGGTTTATGGCTCGGAGACGGAGCTGCACTACCTGTGGGGCCTCGGAGATTCATTTCAGGTTGTTGGAAAAATCCCAACGACCCATAAACAGGGCAAGAGATATCTGAGCTTGGCCCAGGAGGTGAAGGTGAGGGAGAGGATGAGAGACCTTCATGCTAGGGAAGGGAGAGGCAGGAACGGGCCTCAGATGTTTCCCCAGTGATGAGCCTCATAAATGTCTTTTAGACAAGGGGAGTAGAGGAAGGGTCTGGGATTTGTTTTGAGTGGAGGAAGGAGAGAAAGAAGGGAGGAATTTATGAAGACAGGATATATAGGAAGCTATTTAAGTCACTGCCCTGCACTACGGGACTAGAGTTCTATTCTTCCTGAGAATAGCAGCGATCAACTTTCAATGCAATGAACTCAAAACAGCATTTAAAATCCAAGAGGCAAAAAGTGCAGTTCTCTAGAAAAGCAAGTCCATGTAGCTACTGTTTTAAAACTGTCTGACACATAGTTCTTCAAGGAAGTGTCAACTCAGACCAAAAACAGTTTCTGGTAAAAGATTTGACTTGGAACTTATTCATTTACTTTTGCATTTAATAAGCATTTATTATGGGCTCATGTGTGCAGCACTGCACAAGGACAATCCTAGGATCCAGAGATGATGAAGATTCAGCCTCTGCTCTCACAGAGATCTGTGGTTAATGGAGGAGAAAGAGCCAGCACCAAAATAATAACTGTGCAGAGGAATTAAGAGAGGGGACCAGGGGAGGGTTCATAGCGCAGGTGTCACCTGAGCTGTAAGTGAATGACACAGATGGTGACCAGGAGCTGCTAGGGAGAAAAGGAGAGAGAGGGCACTTTATGCCAAGGGCACAGATACTCAATGGCATGGAAGCAAGACATTGACCTGGAAGGGAGGCTCCTCAAATATGAACATTCCTGGCATTCCACTACACATTCAGCACGGTGGAGCACTGTGAGGGGATAAAAAGGAAGAACCCCGCGCTCTTAAAAACATAAAGTTGAGTTAGAGTGAGTTGGCATATGAAAGATAATAAAGTATATAAAAGTGCATGTGGTTAAGTTTTTCAGGCATAGTAAAAACTGAAAAAAAAAAGTGTGAGCATTTAGAAAAGAGGAGTATCAATGAGTCAGAGAAGTAAATGAGTGAAGGAGACTAACAGGTAAGGAAGGAGAGGATTTAAAAAGCCCAAAGGGAGGACGCAGGTGTTAGAAAGGACAGCAAAGAAAGGGAGAAGGTGTGTGCAGAGATGAGTGTGGGCCCTTTGGGGCCTCAGGCAGCCTTTCATGGCATGGAAGGTCTTACTGGAACAGTCCACCTAACCGAGGAATAAACATAGCCTCAAAGAGGTTCAGGGACCCATCCCAACAGACACAGGGCATAGGTGGCTGGGTCAGATTTCATGCAAGGCTTGTCTACTTCCAAGACCGGGCCCAGAGAACCCCTGAAGGGAGGAAAGAAACAGGCTATTTACCCAGCATATCAGACATAGTAAGCAAATAACAGTCACCCGTACATGCCCTGGGTCAAGTGTGTGGAAAATCAAATACTTCGTCTCCCATTAATTACTAATAACCACTGACGGATTACTCTTTCTATGGGAAGGCATGTGGAGTGGTGGAAAGTAACTTTGGCCATAAAATAGGAGACCTGGATCCTAGTCCTAATTTTGCTACTAAGCTGTGTACCCTTGGATAAGATTCCTCACGTCTCTGAGATGCAATTTCTTTACCTATGAGATGAATTAAAGATTCCTTATGTTTCCCTAATACTTGACATGGCATCACTTCATAATTGTATTGTTTCACTGTTTCTACCACAACGTCATGAGGCAGGAAATGCCTTGTTATCAGTTTTTCACAGATGAGCAAAGTGAGGCCCAAGAAGAAAGGAAGGTGATCTTTGCCCAAGGACACACAGCTGGGATGCTCTTTCTTCAACCCCTATCTCTCTCTGCCTGCTTGACCTGCCTCATGGGTTGCTGTAAAGATCCAAGGATACCTGGAGCTTGCAAAATATCAGGTGCTGTCTAACTGCAGGCAGCATTATTGTTATTAAAGAGTGAGGAAAGAAAGGGAAAGCTTTCTGGAGGAGGTGAAAGGTTGACCCTGAGCTCCTGCTGGAAAAGCTATTCTTTTCAGTCCAAAAGAGGCAGAGCTTATTCTAAATCCCCATATCTCCCCAGACCCTCCCGTCTCCCCTCCACTCCCCTCCACTATCCTGCCCTGCCACCGCAATCCTCACCAGGGTGAATGCAGGGAAAATCTCCAAGCGCAGTGCGCTAAGCATTCCAGGAGCAGAGCAGACAGAAACCAAGCTGCACGCCGGAGTCAGGCCTTAGGTAAAGGGTCCCAAGAAAGACACCTTTGTTCAAAGATGTCCACTGCAGATGGGGGTTTCTGTGCCAGGCAGGGGGAGGGGCCGGGCAGGTCAGAGGCAGGGCATTCCAGCTCAGACGTCCAGGCAGGCCCCAAAGGGGAGCTGTGTGTCTCCACTCTGAGTGCTGGCAGCCCGCCACGGCCTGGATGCCTCTCCCTTTGCTTCCTTCAGCTGGCTGGTGCTCATGAAGGGAGACCTTGTGCTTGGGAGGTATTCAGGGAAACAGGACAGTATTGGGACTGATTGGTAGAATGACTGTTGATTTGCATCAGTTTCAGGCCTTTTCACGTTTGAATAGATCTTAAGCTAACACCTACCTTAGCTCTGTCTTGCCTCTACACACAGACACACACACACACACACACACACTCACTCCATCATTCCCTCTCTGAATTTTTCCATCTCTTTATCTCTCCTGTCTAATAAAAACATGGCCATATGTAGTCCAAACTGATAAGCGCGGGTGTATACCACATGTACCTACACACAGATTTGTCAGACAGTGCAAATACTGGCAACTGAAATACCCACCAACATCACTGTATTCAAATCAAGCCTGGGTGAATACACTAAATGAAACCAGAGCTTGTTTTGTTTTTATCTGGCCAGCCTCCAAGGAGACTGTAGGGCTCATAACAAGTCGATTCAGATGTTTGGGGCTCAGAGCTCAGTCTAGATAAAAGCTCATTAATCCAGCTGCCCTGTGGTTCTCTAGGCTTGGAGTATTATATGCATGACATTGTATCAGGTTCATATAATAAGGTTTGAGTGTGTTTGTCCTAATTTAGGAAGTAAGTGGATCAAATACCATCTCTCTTTGGAGTAGCCCAATTTTGCTACACTAATTACTAGTCCTTTGAAGGATAAATTATCTGAGAAAATTAAAATTATTTCTAGGCAAGGGTTCGAAGACAAACGGTTATCTCTCCAAATTGAAAAGGACGAAGACAACAATCCTGTAGGTGTCTAGGAAAGTGGGGTAAGTTGACTAACGCTCAAAATGTTCTCATCGCAAAAGTGAGTCCTTGTTGATCAAATTTACCATGGGCTTAAACACACAGAGAGGTTGCCTGGATGACCACAGCTGATCAGACTTTTTGAGCGCTTGGCTGAGACACTGTGGTTCCTGGACACGGTGGCTCCTGATCAGGCCCTCTGCTGGTTTGGAGAGGAAAACCAAGGCTTATACCCAGCCAGGTCTATGCCTTCACACTCCAGTCCGTTCCATAAACCACTGACAGGCTATCCGAAAGATCAAAGGGAAAACGGGGTCAGATACCTAGCCTTTGTTCTTACCTCCACTACTCACCAGCTGTATAACTGAAGGCAAATGACCTAACCTTGCCTAGGACTGGGAGGAGGTTTGAGATTCACTGCTAATCAATACAGTTTCTTTTGGTGGATGGGACCAGAGCGGTGATGAAAAATGCTCTAAAATTGACTGTGATGATTGTACAACTCCAAATACACTAAACACTATTAAATTATACACTTTAAGAAAAAAAAATGACTGAACCTTTCCAAGCCCTACTTTTCTATTTGCAAAATCAAAGGAATAAAGAACTGTCAAGCTACCCTGATCGGATCGTTAGGAACACAATACAGACACAGTAGATAAATGCGCTTCGGAAAAGGTAATAAAATGTAAGATATTTTAAATGTTTTCATTATGACTCTTGGTTGTTCATGAACTTACTACATATTCCCACTGGCTAAGAAATTCGAACTCCTCATGTGGAAAATTAACTCAACAACTCCAGCTTCAGTGTGCCTACTACGTGTAGCCA
This sequence comes from Aotus nancymaae, assembly GCF_030222135.1. NCBI lineage: Eukaryota > Metazoa > Chordata > Mammalia > Primates > Aotidae > Aotus > Aotus nancymaae. Next base: position 43,672,404 of record NW_026988523.1, read on the forward strand.
CTCTTCTAGATCCAGAATGAGGAGGAATGGACGAGATCAAGAGAGTCTCTGCCTTCCTGCCTCTAGTGGGAGAAGATGGTGAATAAAGGAAAACAGTAAATAAAACAGAGCAATGAGATAAAGAATGACTGGGGGAATGAGACAGGCTTCTTAAGGTCACAATTCTGTGCTAACAGGGAGGTCCAAATCTATCTGCTCCCTGCAGGCTCCCTCAGCTCCTGTCCATGGTAATTTCTTCCCTCTCCAAATACCCAGAGCACGTGTTTGTCTATCTCAAATACTTTAGTTACTCAAGCATATTCAAACAAGGAGACAATTTTGTATGTTGTCTTACATTATTCTCCAACCATTCTAGTGGAAACAGTAACATAAGCTCTAAGCACAAACTTTCTAAAAACCAGTGTACTACACCAATATAAAGCTTCTGTTCTGACCTACTTCTGGAGGCAGTATAACAGAGTGATTAAGAGAGGTGCTTTGGACTAGAACATTTTGCTCTGTCATTTACTAGCTAGTGGTCTTGGCCAATGATATGGCTTGGATCTGTGTCCCCACTCAAATCTCTTGTTGATATGGCTTGGATCTGTGTCCCCACCCAAATCTCTTGTTGAATCGTAATCCCCAGTGTTGAAGGTGGGGCCTGGTGGGAAGTGATTGGATCACGGGGGCAGTTTCTCATGGCTTTACACCATCCCCCTTGGTGTTGTCATGATCATAGTGAGTTCTTGTGAGATCAGTTCGTTTAGACGTGTGTGGCACCTCCCTCCTCTTTCTCTTGCTCCTGCTCCACCATGTAAGATGCCTGGATCCCCATTCACCTTCTTCCATGATGGAAAGTTTCCTGAGGCCTCCCCAGAAGCCAAGAAGATGCCTCCATGATTCTTGTACAGTCTCTAGAACCGTAAGCCAACTAAAGCTCTTTTCTTTATAAATTTCACAGTCTCTGGTATGTCTTTATAGCAGTGCCAGAACAGACTAATACAGCAAAACTTCACTCTGTATTAAGTCTAGGTATCCCCATCTATATAAAACGGTGTTGTCAAAAGCACCTACCGAAAAAAAAAAAAAAAAAAAAAGCACCTACCGAACAACATAGTTACAGGAATTAAATGGAGTACAGTGTTTATGGTACTTGGTTAATGGTAAGAAATTAACAAATGCTAGCTAATTTTCATCAGCATTATAATTTTCAGTATCTACTATATAACCAGAATAATCTCTAGAAAACAGAGATCAAGTCTAAATCATCTTTGTATCCTCCACAACACAACAACATACTGAGTACTCAGGAGATTAATAATTGGCTGTTGAATAGCTTGTGTTTCAGTTAACACGGAATGAACAGAAATACGCCAAAGGTCACCCTGGCAATGCGTCACACAAACAAATGCACCGTAGAGTTCTGCCTCTCCATGTTTTTACAAATCAATTCACCAATGCCAACCAGTAACTTCAGTGACGACAGAAACTATTAGCTACCTCCATAGTTAAAGTTCACCTGGGATGAAATTTATTTCTCTTAAACTACAATCTGAATCTCTTTCACACTGATATTCATGCTACCGATGGTCCACCTTCTCATTAGTACGCATCCAGTTATGTTTCAATAGGAAGACAGGAAAGCAGGTCATGAAAAAGAGAAACCCCAAATTATGCTAATTAGGGATAGAGAGAAGGAGGGAGACTGAAGAAAATAAAATGGAAACAGGGCACCTGGACAGCACTGTGGAGCACATACAATCAACAATTTGTCATCCAGCCAGTCCTCATGTGACTGTGACACATAGTCTCCAAGGACAGCTTGGGGGAAAGAGGGAAGCACGGGGTCAGGAGGACCTCAGCTCTGGCAGGCTGGGATGCCCTTCCCGACTGAGAGATCTTGAACAGACCTTCCTGTGGCCATGCTTCGTCATGGGCGCGAACACAAGATTAAGTGAGGAAAGCATAAATATTTTTTGCAAGAAAGGCTTGCCCTAGATTGCTATAAACCGATTATAGTTGTATGTAGTGAACTACACTACAACCATTTGGAAATTATTTATGGTTATTACCCTTAGGTGAAATTGAGTGTCTCAAGATGATCTTAATGTTGATGAGATCATTGCTAACAGTACCACACATTGTGTAATTAGTTAGCCTTGAATTTCTAACATTAAAAACTTTTCTTTCCAATACTGCCATTACTTGTAAAAGATAGAGTTTATTGTTGAAATAGGGGTTAGACTTGAACCCTGTTAGACTTGAACCTAAGACCACTGTAATTATAGTCTGGACTCTCGGGCAGTGGTTTTCAAAATGATCGTGCCCCCGAATCACCTGGGGTGCTGGTGAAAACACGAGTTGCTGATTCAGTGAGTCTGGGATGGGGTCCATGACTTTCTAACCATTTCCCAGTTTCCAGGTGATGCTGCTGCTGCTTGTCCAGGAACCACACCTTTAGAATCACTGATCTAGAATGTTTCTCCCTCTCTTTCCCCAGCCCTACACACTCCTGTAGGCATGCACAGGGAGTTCGGGTAAGAACTTCTGAAGAGGTGGAAGCAATCATATCATATTCTTACTTTCAGTCAACAGAATCTTCATGCCTTTTCAACCATTTCAACCCACTCTTCAGAATGATTGCTGCTAGTTTTGATAATTATGAAACAATGGAAACTGTTTTTTTTTTTACAACCATCTTTTCTTCTTTAAAAATAATGGTATGACTGGAGGAAAAGGTGAGAATGAGTATAAAGTAACCTAAGATGGGCAGGCACAGGGATGGCTCTTGTGCGTCATTAGAAAGTATGCCACCAAGCACAGGGCCAGGTCTGTCTCCTCTCTATCAGTATGATGGCTGTTAAGCACCAGAGCCGTGGACAGCCAAGTGGGTAAGCAGGCACCAAGCCCCTGAAAGGAATCTGCATCATGTTTCATCTCTCCTTTACCTTCATGCTCAAGGTGCCCTCTTCCACCTCTATTCCTTGTCACCTCTTCCAGGACTGAGGCAAAGTGCTGAACAGCCCTTCTGTTTTTAAGACCGATAAATTCAAAGTCACACACCTCTCACAAAGCACAAATGTTATCCAATGTATGTGCTTAGCTCAGTGTCCTAGATCATGTCTTTCAATGAGTTCTCCCTCACGGTCAGCTGTTTCACCTCCACCAGTGCCAGTGAGAGCTAGAGCAAGAGATTATCGGGAAGCATGGCAAAGGAGGAAAAACTTGCTATTGTGGGTGCAGCTGAACTTCGGGAGTCATAGGTGCCTGAAGGGCTATGACAGCAGCTGGTTAAAGAGGTGATGAGATTAACCTTGCTGCCAGGTTCTAAGTTCATATCGCTTCTTTTTGTATTGAATACCTCGCTCTATATAATGGATATGCATCTGAGAAGCTGTACATAGACCAAACTGCTGTAAGGTTGAATTTTATTTTCCCAATGAAGGAGTTCTTAGTTTCATAGATGCTTTATCTTCAGGGATAAATATTTTTTAGTATGCAGAGAATTCCCCATACTTCCATCATCATGTATTCATCAAAACATATTTATTGTGCAAAGTACTTAATATATATCTCTGAACAAGGCAGAGTACCTGCCTTCGCCGCAGTCTAGTGGAGGAGATGACAGATTAACAGGCCTTTACAAGACAGGCTAAGAAGTGTTTTGGTAAAGTAGGAGATGCTGAGGGAATACAATGGAGAGGTATCTAATACGGTCACAGGGGATCAGGGCAGGCTTCCTCAAGAAGGCCTGCAGAAAGAGAAAGGCTTTAAATTTAAACACATTTAAAATAAAGGACAAAGCAAAAATAATCTAGCTCAAGAGAGTAGACAGGAGCATGGACAGTGAAGGAGGGGTTAGGAGAACTGACAAAGCAGGGCCTTGTGTTTCAGTTTTTAAAACAGGCACAGTGGCTCACACCTGTAATCCCAGCACTTTGGGAGGCTGAGGCGGGTGGATTGCTTGAGCTCAGATGTTTAAGACCAACCTAGGCAACATGGCGAAACCCCATCTCTACTAAAAAAAATACAAAAATTAGCTGGGTATATTGGCGCATGCCTGTAATCTCAGCTACTTGGGTGGCTGAGGTAGGAGAATCACTCGAACCCAGGAAGGGGAGGTTGCTGTGAGCTGAGACTGAGCCACTGCACTCCAGCCTGGGCAACAGAGTAAGACCCTGTCTCAATAATACATACATACACACATACATACAATACAGAGCTAACAGAGGAAAATGATTAAGAGAGGTCTAGAGCTTTGAGTCAAAGAGATCTGGAATTCAGTGGTGGCTCTTTGGGGAAAATATTACTTATTTTCCCCAAATTTCATCTTTCTGTACTGAGCACCATAGTATGCATTCAAGAAATTCAAATCATTAATATTTTTCATCACAACTAAGTAATATCATATGCCCTATCCAAAAGGGTCTTATTAACATGAGCAATGACCAAAAAGTCTTGGTTTTTGATAGTTTTTTTTAAAAACAAAAGGAAGAAAAGGGAAAAAGAAAACTTTATTCACAAGCTAGGGAGATAGTCATACAAGCAGATAATTACAGTATCATTTAACGGAATTCCTTCATTCACGCATTCAGCAAACATTTACTTACTCCACACAATGTAGTGACTGCCGTTCTAGCTTCTGGGAATACAGTAGTGAATAAAACAAACAGGACCTCTTACTCTTGTGGAACTTGCCTTTATTTGGAGAAGATCTATCAAGGAAGTAAAGCATGATCTAAGTCATTTTAGAACCTAAATAAAATTTAAACAGTGAAAAGTGATAAGCATAGATTGAAAACAGTGACTGTGTTGGAGAAGCCAGTAGTGATGGATGTTATTTTAAAGAGAACAATACTACAGTTCAGATAGCACCTGCGTGCAGCTCCTCCATGGCGCCAGCCCATACCTGACAGGCCCACTGCAGCTCTGGCTTCCACCAGATGCATGCGGCAGTTACATAATTTCCTCACACTGTCCCTCAGCTTGCAAGTAGTAGCAGCGTTCTTTTGTGTTAATTTGTAGATTGTCTCACCCCGTCTATTTGCATCTCAATAACCTCATCAGCCATTTAATCAGTTCTCTGTATTAAACTCTCTCTGTTTTAAAAGTCAATCGTTGTTTCTTCTCCCCAGGCTGGTCCCTGGATGGTTTAGTTCTTCAGGGTGACAAGGGATTTCACAGGTTGGGGAATCGTCCCTTCACTTGCCAGGTAAGCACCGCCATACACCTGATTTCACTAGCCATACTGAAAACTTAGTTAGCTCAAATCATCTTCTCACTTCCTTTGTTGTCTTCCTTGGACCTAGCTTTCTAAGGCTTATCCCAGAGTAGCAGTTAGGTAATGAGACGTGGCAAACATTCACCCCAGGATTTAGACTTTAGGTCCAGAATTCATTGGAAATCAGTACTAAAGTTCGACGAGCAGTCAGCACCATGGCCAGATCCAAGAGGCCACAGGCAAAAACCAGAGGCCAGAAAGGACTTTCAAGGAAACTTACTCCAGAGACCAAAGAGAGGAACTGGATACCTCATCATCTCACTTGCAGAGACTCTCTTCAATTTCTCTCCACTATGTGTACTGCTGTGTCATATGCAGACCAAACAATTAGAGACAGGTTTCTCCACATGATGCATCACCTCTAGGAACAGTTAAAATAGAAATGATCTCTGCAGCCTGTCCTGAAAGTGATCTATCAGATTTCATCAAATATCAGCTACCTTTAATTTATAAAAAATGGACCATCAAGAAAGAAAAAAAAATGTGGCCACTTAAATTTTGATACAATGCTTTCTCACCACATCAATCGTGAGTTAGATCTCAATTTTGAATATATTAAAACACAACCCCCCAAAAAAGTGTCTTAGAACATGAAATACAGCATCAGCTCTGCTTAAGGTACCCAGGTCCTCTTAACCAGATAAACTGTTTAAGAAACTGCTCATTTAGAAAACCCCAAGGTTCAGGACCTCGGGGAGAGCATTATTAATGGAAGCTATAGATGGCCCCCTGTCATTTCTATTATTAGTCACAACTCCTTCACGTGTTACCAGCTATCTCTTTGGCCACGTTTATGACACCAAATGAGGCAGTACAAGAGCCCTGCAGCGGGTGGAGGAAGCCCGATACTAAACCTGCTTTTACCAGCTACTATAACATTGTCTTGAACAAGACACTTAACCTCAACTTTCTCAGCTATGAAAAGAGGGAGTTGTGATAAATGATGTCTTAGATTCCTTTCAACACAATTGTCTATGTTTACAAATGAAAGAAGAAAATATTAACAAATCTGCTGTCTGGTTATGATCACTGGATTAAATGCTGGTTCTCAATCAGGAGTTTTTCGTCTCTCAGGGATATCTGCAAATGCATGAGGGCTCTTTTTACTGGTTGTTAGTGGAGGGGGGTGATAGATGCAATGTAGCAACATGCCTCACCAAAAATGCCAGTAACGCTTACATTGGGAAATGCAGACCAAGACTGTTATGGAGTGAAGATTTGTGTCCCCCAAAATTCTTATGTTGAAATCCTAAGCTCTAATGTGATTGTTTTAAAGTGTTAGGCCTTTGGAGGTAATTAGGTCGTAATAGGGGAACCCTTGTGAATGCTTTCAGTGGCCGTTTAGAGAAACCCCATAGAGCATTATCATTCTCTTTTTGCCACTTGAGAATACAAGGAAAAGTCAGCAATCTGTAAGCCAGAAGAGGGTTCTCTCCAGAACCCAATGATGTTTGGACCCTGACCTCAAACTTCCAGTGACAGGAACTCTGAGAAATAAATTTCTGTTGTTTACAGGCCACCTACTTTATGGTACTTTGTTACTGCAGCCTGAGCAGACAAAAACAGAAATCTTCTGAGAAGATGCTTATGATGGTGAACAAAAAATCTCTCCGTTTATGTTCTTTTTCCATAATTTCTTTCTAATTTAATTTTATTATACTGATTTAACATGGATAGCTCCAGGAGCTGGCGCTTAGGCAATGCCCAAGGAAACCCCCGAGCTTGCTATCTAGATGCTAATCTGTGTCTTAATAGTCTCCTATGAACTTCTCAAGTTTCATTTTTCTTTGTGGCAGGAACAGCCCTAGATAATAGACAATAACTTTACCTCTGGGCACTGCCCGGCCACAAGCTCACAAATCGCTACATGAATGTGGATGTGTGACTTACCCTCCAGCTGCCCCTTGCTGCAACATGCTTGGAAACAGCACAGCATCTGAGAATAAAGAAACCTGGAGAGTATCTAGACTAACAATTCACATTCACACTGCCTCAGATAGGAAACTGAGTCACAGATAGGGCAAGGAGCTTATCCAAGATCACACGCCTGGGATCCAAATCCCTTGGCTCAGATCCAGCGCTCCTTCCCCATCCCAACTGTCTCTCACAGGTGGCGAGAGGAGAAAGTCCCCAGTAGTTGCCATTCAGGGTCTTGCTGAGCAGACTGGAGAACACTTGCCCACTGCCCAGGAATGAGGTATGATCATTAACCCCATGCACTCAACTCGGAGGGTAGAGCGCTAACACTCTGAACATTTGTTGATGAAATATTTCCTAAATTATTCCACCATCCTGGTTCACTAACTACAGCTTGTAGAAATAATTAATTTGTTGTTTGTTTGTTTGGTGACGGTTCTCAATCTTTTGATGAGTCATGAGAAGCACTGTCTTAACAAAGCAATTGCTTTATACAACTGCACATGTAATATAAGACATTGGGCTGATTAGGACTAACTCTGGAAAATACTTCCTTCAAGGGTGTTGTTTAAAATAAATCTTAGAAACCGGCCTAGTTTCTTTTTATTATTTTTATTTTTGGAGACAGGGTCGCAACTCTATCACCCAGGCTGGAGTGCAGTGGCATCATCATAGCTCATAGAAGCCTCGAACTCCTAGACCCAACCATCCTCCAGCCTCAGCCTCCTGAGTAGCTAAGACCAATTAACCTGCATGAACCCCATGTCAGGCTAATTTTGCTTTATTTTTTGCAGAGAGAGGGTCTCACTTTGTTGCCCAGGCTGGTCTGGAACTCCTGGCTTCAAGTGATCTTCCAGCCTCGGCCACCCAAAGAGCTGGATTGCAGGGGGAGCCACTGCACCCAACTTTATTTTCTGATTAATTCTTTATTCATACTAAAACAGACTTTTAAATAATATATTCTGCTTAATTGAGAATTCTAGTTAATTGAGTTCCCATAAACCTGTGTTTAGTGTAAAATTACAGTTGTTATTTTATCTGACTAATCCTTCTTCCCTACTTAAACTGATTTAACAGACTTTTTATTTTTACCTGTTCTGAAAAAAAATCCAAATTCTAAAGCTTATAATATGAGTATCTAACATTTAAGACACTCACAGACAAGTTTATCTCAACTTTTTCTGAACTTAATGATTACAAATCTGGTATTACTGGGAATTCGCATATGCAGACTATCCAAATGCATTGAGAGCACACAGGAACTGAAACCAGTGTGTTTTGTGTACCCGGCAAGGCGCTCTTGAGGGCATTCTACCAGACGAGAAAAGGGAAAACCCTCTTTCTGCTATCCCACGTGTCGTGGTCCTTGGATATACCCAAGGTCAAAGAAAGTGAAGTACCGGGTTGGGGATTAGCTCTGTGAAACCAGTCTCAAGGTCCACAGAGTAGCGAAGGCTGGGGATACATTCCTGTGCTGGAGCAGCAAAGGGCCCCAGACCAGGGTATGGAGAAGCTCGGGGGAACCTTGCCACTTTGAAAATCTGTGTCCCTGTCCTGAGCCCTTCCCTTTGGAAGTTACTGTGCCTGGGCTTAGAGACCCAGAGTTCATCAAAGAGAGGGAGGCATTTTCCATTCCTTTCCTCAAACTTTGCAAAAGCACCAGAAAATGCCAGTTCATGGTTTTACCAGCCTCTTGAAGGGAAAACCAGGGCTCAATGGATCTCCTTTGCATATAATATGGAGTAGGTTTACAGCGTCCTGGAGAGCCATGAGACACTAGGCAAAGCGGAGAGTAGAGGAAGGTGAACATTCTCATATTTTTTTTTTCAGAGGAGGAGGGTTCTGGCATCATTGTCTGATCTGCTTTCAGGAAAGCACACACTTCTACAAAGATGAGGAGCTTCCCATGTTGTAGCTGGTCATTTAAGAAGAAAATAAACACAATTCAATATAAACTGACTACCTCACACACACAGATCCAAACCAATTACTGTGGAAAGTGGTAGAATGAATGTCACATTCGCTTTGGCACATTCCGCTTTGCAGAGATTGTATCTGGAGTCCTTTGTCCCTCCTTCAAGAACCAAAATTCCCTCTGGTCACACCGCAGCTGTTAGTTAGGAAAAGCCAGCTGTGGCTCCTTGCATCACTGTCAAGCAGCCTAACATGTGCCTTCCCAACCATAGGAAAACGGCACTTTGGTGAGTCAGGAAGATGTCCCTGGAGTGTGTCTCCACTTCTTGGATTTCTTCACTCTCCTTAGGTGGTGTAGGAATAGGATGTTGAAAGGACCAGCAGAACTCCCAATACTTACATATAATAATGAATTCCCTTTATTGCATCCTTACTTTGTGCCTGACAATCCCCACCATAAACACTGTATATATTGTCCCATCCGAGTCTCACAAGTTTGTTTTCCCATAGCCAGGAAGACTCAGACAATTGCATCAGTGGAGATACTGGTTTAAAACTACCAAGTTTTGTCTGGGCACAGTGGCTCATGCCTATAATCCTAGCACTATGGAAGGCTGAAGTGGGTCGATTCCTTGAGCCTAGGAGTTCAAGACCAGCCTGGGCAACCCAGGGAGATCTAGTATCTACAAAAAATTTAAAAATTAGCCAGACATGGTGGCACACACCTGTGGTCCCAGTTATTCAGGGGTCTGAGGCAGGAGGATCGCTTGAGCCCAAGAGGTTGAGGCTGCAGAGAGTAGGGCTTGTGCCACTGCACTCCAGCCTGGATGACAGAGTGAGACCGTCTCAAAAACTAACAAACAAACAAACAAAAAAACACAACAACTACCTAGTTTTAAACCCTCAGCTTTTATGTGATTTCCAAATTCACATCTGACCTCCCCCTTAAGCCCCAGATCCATGTGTACAACTGCCCATAAAACGTTACAGTCACCTGAATTATCTAGATGCCTGGTTCTTTTCGGAACATTCTACCTCTTCTTTTACCCACACTATTCATAAAATTTAGAAATCTCAGCCATGCTCAACTTCAGCCACTCTTCTTGTATTTCATGGTCATTTAAGTTCTAGAAGTTAAGCTCCCTGATGGGCAGGTGCTTTGCCTGTTTTGTTCATCGTTGTGTCCACAGCACTTAGAATGATGCCTGACACATTAGTAGGGATTCACTAACTATTGAAGGCATAAATGAATGAATAAATTCTCTGAAACCCCTCTCTAAGGTTTGCCTTGGTTCAAACCTTCATCTCTCACTTGGAGCACTGCAATAGCCTCCTGCCCACTTTCCCTGCCTGCAATATTACCCCAACTCCAATCCAGCCTCCCTACTTCTCTTTTGAAAAAAACATTGAATAACATCACAATCCTGTTTACAAACTTCTGACTTCCCACAACCATCAGAGTATATTCAAATAAGACGTACTGAACCCTTCACATTTTGACATTAATCTTACTGCTCACTCACACCAGGATCTCAGTGCTCCAGAGGAACACTTCAATCCAGCCCTTCCTCTCATGCCTGGATGCAACCCTACCGTGCAACTCAGTACAGGCTAAGCTGTGCTTTCTAACAACGTACTCATCTTCATTTCATCGCCTGCAAATTAACTGCTCTGCCAAGTCCTAGTTACATTTCATATCCATTGTGAAGCCTTTTCCAAATAGTACCAAGTCCTTTGCCCTAATACACATATACACGCCCCCCAATACACATATACACACCCCAAGAGGAATGATCGCTCCCATCTCTATGATCCCATAGCACTCTATAGCTCTAATATCACATTAATGTATATTATATATTATTATAATTATTTTGTTATAGGAGTTTCTAATCCCCTGAGAAACCTGAGGGTCTGAAACAGAAACGTGGTTTTCCTTCCTCTCGATCACTAGTATCTAACCCAGAGTCTGACAGATATAGACAGGCTTTCAAAATGTTTGCTGAACTGGCCTCAATTTAATTTAGTTAACATCAATCAGAAAGTAAGGAATAAACAAACAGCCATGGACTTAGTGAGACTAATTCTCTGAGGTCTTCACCGCCAAGGCCAAACTAAAAACTAAAGTAATTACTTGGGTAGATAATTCATGAAAGAAGGAAAACCATTTGCATTTGAATGATCTAGTGAGGATTTTCTGCTTATTGATGTTTCTGGAATTTTTCAGATAATGGCTTCAATTCTTTGATTCTTTCATGGTATAGAGAGTAGGCCAGAAAGTTAATCTAACAATCACTCTCCCATCTGAGACCAGGCAACTTTCAACCAGTCCTGTTGAACAGCAAACATCCATAGAAGCCAAGGTTTTTGAATGCCATAATGTGGAGGTCGAAGGGCCTGCAATGTTCAGATTCAGGACTCTAAAGAGCTCCTAAGAATGCCACGAGGTGTTCAGCTGCTTTCCTGATATTTAAATCACTTCGCATCTGGCCACCATTCATTTATGCCCTTAGATTTCTCAAGGTTGGGGCGTGAAGGGGAGACGGGGAGATCGCGGGGGTGCGGGGCGATGCGGTCCACGGTTTCTGTGGCGCAGCACCCAGAAGACCCGGAGCCAAGACCGAACCAGGACTCGGCTCAGCGGGCTGGCAGCCCCAGGACAGAGGGTTCCGTGGCGCCGCTGTCTGTGCGTTTCTTCCCTAGCGCCTGTGCGAGGGCTGGAGGCGTTAGCGAAAGAGGGGAGGCAATGTCGGTGTCCAAAATATCCGGGGGACTCTCCTGTTAGCACAAGCGCGCACACGTGGGTTCACGCGGACACGCACACACACACTCACTCACGCACAAATAAATCCCCAGCACCTGCCTCGGAAAGCCCCCGCCCGAAGGCGCGGCTCTGCCAGCGGAGAGCCGTCGGATTTACCGCGGCATTACTTTTAATTAACTCCGCGGCGCGGCGCGGGGAGCGCAGGGTGGGCCCTAATCCCGGGCCCGCCTGACGTCACCTGGGAACGCGCGGCAGCGCGGGAGGCGCGAACCCGGGACGACCTCGCCGCGACCCGGCCGCGCCTCTGCCCGCGCGGGGCTTTGCTCCGCGGGAATTAAGGGGAGGAGAAATGTTAGTACACTTTTAATTGGAAACCGAGTTCTTCTTTCAGAGCGGCTTGTTTACTCAGGACTGGGCATTAGAACTCGGGGGAGGCTCTAATTGAAGTGACGGCTTTGGAGATTATGGGGAACATATGGCCCTAGCGCCGGGCTCTTTATCTGCATTTTCTCATAAAACTGCCGTCCGTGTGTGTTTCTAAGGGGCCTTTGAAGAGAGGCCCGAATGCGCGCGGGGGTGCGGGCGTCAGGCACTTGCGCTCCGCGGAGGGTCCCGCAGCCCGGCCCGAGCCGGCCCTGGAAGCTTCGCCCGGACGAGACTGGCACCGACGCCGCCTCCAGCCTGAGCGCTGAGAGGGAAGACGAGAGGCAGAAAGCAAAGAAATCGGACTGGTGGCCGCCTGGCAGGGGTGTAATTCAAACCGTGGTGAGCAGACGGCAGGAGGGAGTTGCCGAGGTAACGGGAGATTCCCACCCGCCGCCCTTTCGCCAAGGCCCGGGAGAGGGAAGCCTCCCTGTGCTGGGCTGGGGCCAAGCCCGCGCACAGAGGGCGCTGGGAACGCGGGTGTCTTGGGACAGAATTTCATTTCTTTTTCCCTATCATCAATCAGTCAAACAAGTTATCTATCGTACAGGCTTGCAGGCGCCAGCACCGATCACCACGCTGTGGGTTCTCTCCCCGCGACCCCTGCCAGATTCTCACCATATCTGGAGCTGCTGGGTCAAATACAGGGCACATCGTTAAATTAGCATTTCCAATAAACAGTAATTTTTGTATTGCATGGGACACACTTGTACAAAAATATTCATTATTCTTACACATGGATTTGTGTTAGCTTCTGTCTCGCACAACCCTAACTACACCTGCTCACTCCAGGGAAAATACTGCCTTCTCTTTTAACTCGAATCTCCAAGGCTCCGCACCAAAGCTCTGCAACTGAAAGCATGGCTGATTGAGGTGCCTCAACTCCATCCCTCTGAGCTTCACCTTCTCCTGGAGCAACGGCTCTCAACCCTGCTGCACCTTAACTCACTTAGGAAGCTTAAAAAAAAAAAAAAAAAAAAAAAAAAAATCCCAGGCTGCACCCCGACCATTAAATCCCGAAAGTCCATTCCACAGGAGTTCAAAGTATTTTTTAATACATAAGTAGAACAAGTCTTACAGGGTACTTTGAAGGGTAACCCTCATTCAAGAATGTAATATTATGTATCCATTTATTTAGTTATTAATGATTTCCTTCTACTAGAATGTAACCTGTGTAAGTGCAGAAATATCGCCCCAGCAGCTACAATAGGACTGCTACATACTCTGTACTCAAAAATATTTGCTCGCTAGTCAAACTTCATATACTTCTACGTGTTCCACACCCCAAGCCTAATAATCCTTGCCCCATGTAAATGCTCAGCAAATTCCTATGGATGGAACAGATGCTGAGTTGGTTCAGTCACTGCTTTCCCACCCTCACTGATTCCTACGATGAAATGCTTGGACACTCCATCTTGAACACCATCTGGGTTTCCTGATCCCACCTAACACACCCATGCACACACAATATGCAAATTCCTGATCAGAATCACAAAAACAAGCAAACAAACAAACAAAGCCCAACCATGCTTCCATGCAAACCTGGACTTGGACCACTAAGAATCCAGACGGTTCTAAAATTACCCAGTTTTCAATATAATTTTACAGGACCAAATACCAGAGTAACTAGTTTGCTACCAGTCCTTAGTGAACTGGACTTTGAGGGTTTTCCTTGGTCACAGAAACCAGGGCACTGGGAAACATTACAGATGATTCTTCCACCTGCTCAGTACTGTCTTTAGACACCTTCAGATCCATCTTGAAACCTCTTGGTTGGAAATCTAGTTGGTAGGCTTAGCTGGAACGTCAGTGCAAGAAAATCAGTGCCTTCCTGCACCTCCTCCCGATCCTTATTTCACAATAGAAAGTGAGTCCCTGGTCATTTAGCTCAGATAATGAAAGACTGAAGTCATGGGTTGACTGTGCATGTCCAGAGACTGCATTCCTAAAATGCACTCATCATACTGCACCATCATTGTACCCAAAGGGGACCCAATGTAAAGGTGGATAGACAGAGGCACATTGTCATCATTGCCACTGGAAAAACAAAATTGACTTCATTTCTCCTAAGAGTATAACTGTAAAGGGTGGTCGGACATTACAAGTCAGCTTGCAGAAGAAGCGCGTTGGAAGTTTTGATATGTCCCAATTTACTTCACTGCTGTGCTTTTATTCATTTGATTGATGGGGGCTGCACAGCTGATACCTCTCATCTGGACAAAAAGTCAACTGATTTTTCCTGTTACTATCAAATAACCCACAGGAGCAGAAGAACCAGAAGTTTGTCAAAAAATTATAAACATAAAACAAGACAAAAATCCAGTAACAGTACCTTACATGAACTTTTAAAGTAATTCCTCATTCACAGCCGGGCATGGCGACTCACACCTGTAATCCCAGCACTTTGGGAGGCTAGGGCAGGCGAATCACCTGAGGTCAAGAGTTCAAGACCAGCCTGACTAACATGGTAAAACCCTGTCTCTACTAAAAATACGAAAATTAGCTGGGTATGGTGGTGGACGCCTATAATCCCAGCTACTAGGGAGACTGAGGCAGGAGAATCACTTAACCCAGGAGGCAGAAGTTGCAGTGAGCCAAGATCATGCTATTGCACTCCAGCCTGGGAGACAGAGTGAGACTCTGTCTCAAAAAAAAAAAAAAATTACTTCTTCCTTCACATCGCACATTGTCTTTAGATCCTTCACAGCCTCCTATTGCCTTCGAAGAGGCACCATGAGAAGTACAGTGATAGTGATTAATGATTAAGGAGGAACTGGAAGTTAAAAATCAAGGTGAACTTGTGACTGATTTTGAAAGGGAGTGTAAACTCTGTTCAAACCGCCTTGTTTTCATTGCTTTAATTATATGTGAAAAGGTCCTTCAGTTGGGGTCTCTCAGGTACTAAGTCCTACTGAGTGCCTGGAACACTGCCATAGCCAGCCAGAAACTGCTGTCAGTGAAACGTGAGAAAAAAACACAAGGTTCGTTTTCATATACACGCACATTTTAAGCAACCAGGCAACACAGCATAGTGTTTAATGATGCAGGGTGCAGGCGCTAGACTAGAAGTGAATTCTGGTTCTTTCCATTGTTAGCTCTAGGACCATAAGCAAATTACTAACTTTTCCTTGTTCATCTTCCTTATCTGTAGAATGAGAATAATAGCATTGCCTTCCTCATCAACTTGGTGTGCAAAGTAAGTCATGTAAAATTAGTTAATTCATGTAAAATGTGTAATTTAAGGTAATGCTTTGTGCAGACTAAGAGTTCAATAATTTTTGACACCATTATCATCATCATCATGCAAAAATCACAATGAACAATTGCCCATTTGGCCACCTTTATTTTTTACAGAGGTGAAGCAGGAGAAATGAATGCACACAGATGGCACACTATCGCTGATTAAATATGCTCTGAAGCAACTGCACTCATATTAAATTATGGTTTTTATTATTCATTTTATTCAAAATTATTGTGTGAACACATTTTCAAAAATAAAGTATAGTCAATGGAAAAAGGACAGTGCATTGTCTGAACCTGTATATTGCCTGTAACTTTTTAAGCACCAAAGATAAACTTTACCCAACTCATAATTATAGCAAGAACTGAACCCCTCTGTGTCAGTATCAAGTGTCCTGACTTGGTAATTGGTAGAATTAAGTTCTTATTCTGGCTTATCCCTGACTCGAGTATCCTGTGTCTTTATTTCTCCATCTACTTTATGAAGGCAAAATAAATACACTAGAAGACAAAAGTTCACCACAGGAAAAAAAAACTGCTGAGCCTCAGACTAAGAGCAACAAACAATTCTGGTAGGGAATTTTATGGCAGTAATACTGTGTAAGAGACAAATCTGTTGATTTTGAAAACACCCTGGATGGCTCGGGCAGTTCTCAGTGCTTCTTGCCTATCATCCAGAGATGCCAGATTAATAAATCAGAAAATGTCCATGAAGATCTTTGTACTAATCATAATATAAATATGTGTACTCTTGCTGTCTCCTTAATAAGACTAACAACAATAAAAATAGACAACAGTTATTACATGTTTACTGTACTCAGGACACTGCACCAAGTCTTTGGGGCCAGAGATGGTATCATTTGTGCCTGTCGTCTTATTCACAGCACCTGGCACAGTAAGTATCATTAAGACATACTTATTGGCTGACATTTAAGGAATTTATACCAATTCCAAAACCTGGGGATAGGTTTGCGAGTAATGGTGCTTTGAAGCAGTATTTTTCAAACTTCTGGTTATGACCCATGAGTAGGTTATGAAATTACTATAGTGGGCTAAAAATAGAATTTAAAAATAAATGGAATAGAAAATACCAGCACATAAGGCAAGCAGCAAGTCAGTCTAAGTGTTGAAACTTATATACACACCTATAAATGTGTATACTAGTTCATGATAAAAAATGTGCTTTTTACTTAGCTGTAGTTAAGATTTTCTGAAAAGTGCTACCATAGAGTCTTTTGAAAACATGGCTCTAGAGGAAAATATAAAATATTATTTAAATATTTTTCTTCACAAATATGCTTAGCAGAGTACTTTTAAATACCTACTCAAGTTTTTTATTATTATTTTTAAAGCGACTCACCCTTCTGCTTCTTAAAGGAAAGAATGGCTAGATTGCTCTCCAAGCTATGTCCCTTTTCCCATCTGCCAGTTCCTTTATATCACAGAGCTGGTCCCTGTTCCCCTGACATTAGGGTGTTGGCTTTGAGGTGTTTTCCTCAATTGTGCTCCTCAGCATTCACTAATCCTCTGCCTTTCTTTTACTGCAACTAAAACATAGCATTTAACACAGAGTCTGACACAGTGTGGGTGTCTGTAAGAAATATTTGTTGAATTAAATGTTGGTCAGGTGGCCGCCTGGAAGGACATAAATAGATTATGGCGTGTAACAGAGTAATGCTAGCAGGCCTACTTAGCAACAGAGTAACTCTGGCTCAGCTGTACACTGCATTCATTAACTGTCAGGTTCAATGTCCTTTCTGGACTCAAAGACTCCAGTTGTAAGAGAAAAGTCTAATCCGCTCCAAAAGCAACTCATTCAAAGATGGGAGACATACCATCACCCTCAGACTAAGAGGCACAGAGAGCTCCACCCCCAGGAAAACTATATGCCCGGAAATGTAATGTTTAGGAATAAGGAGGCACTCGGGCATTTAAAAGAGCCCAAATAATGACCACTGTATTTATCAGTTTTCTGGTTTATAAAAGAAAGGTAGCTACGTTTGATAAATCCTTCCCATTCTTGCTTGAAATTCCTATTAAATCTCAGAAGCAACTTCAAGACTGTTTTTCCCCCAGTCTTCTGCATTGACTTTCCAGGATGCGACACTAGCTAGGATGCTCAGAAGCCAGGGAGTGCCTCTGAGACACACAGGGCCCATGGTATGAATCAGCCCATCTTTACTTGATGCACCCTAGCCACCCAAAATGACAGACCCTGTCTGTACTACCTTGAGATGCCCCAGGCATGCTGTCCATAAGTGCCTAAAACAAAGAGCAAAGACAGAAGAGGAGACACCTGAGAAATGATGGATCTTTGGTGAAAAAAGCTTATGACCCACGAGCCATCCATAAGTACACCAGCTCCCACA
Source organism: Aotus nancymaae (assembly GCF_030222135.1). Lineage (NCBI taxonomy): Eukaryota > Metazoa > Chordata > Mammalia > Primates > Aotidae > Aotus > Aotus nancymaae. The sequence goes on from NW_026988523.1 coordinate 43,690,291, forward strand.
CTAGGAGACAATAATGGCAACTGCCATTTACTGGGCATTGATCCAGTTTCAAGCTTTTGGTTTTCATTACCTCCTTTTGTTCTAGAGCAACCCACAAAGGTTGTATTGTAACTCCCTATTTACTGATTAGGAAATCGAGTTCTGGAGAGGAAAAGTGGCTAACCCAAAGTCACACTGCTTATGGGTGTAGGGAAAAAATCAAAGACCTGTCTAGCTTTAGATCCCATGCACTACAATATGGAGAATGAGACTTCTTCCTAACTCCCGCTGACCTTTTCTATCTTTCATTGTAAAATTCAGGACCATGAACTGACAAGGATAATCCCAGGGAAGAGTCAGGCATTTTCCAGAATTTGTGAGGTAACTGCTGCTTCTCTAGTCTTGTTTATTGAAGAACAAGAAGATTTCCAAGACAAGGTGGATGAAATACTTTTGTAATGAATTGAAAAAAAAAAAAACAGTTCCAAGGTTGTAGAAGGAAATTAAGACAAATCTCTAAATACCAGCAGTCTTGGAGAGCAAGACTCAGAAGAGGGGAAAGAGACGCATTACACAATGAGAGCAGCAAGCGAAACATTTGGATCTTCCAAAGCAGAAACATCCTGTGTCCCACAGAAAACTGGGAGGAAGAAGGATTCACAGACTCCAGCAGATGTGAGGAATCTTCTCTCTGGCTTCAGTGAGAAGAAAAGTTATACTGGAAGACGATGCTTCTTTGCCAAGGACTTCAGAGGCCAATATGAACAGGACAAAGTGAATTTATTCACACAATAAACAAACATTTACTGAGTGTCTATTGCATGCCAGGCACCATGCTAGGGCCAGATGAATGCAGAACACAAGGAGAGAAGCAGCATAAGCCTCACAGGGCAGCACGGACTGCCCAGTAAACACAGGCCATGCAACTGCTGCATTAATCCAAAGCATAAAACATTCTTTGCAGAAAGGGGCCCTCATGACAGAGACTTCACAACCAGGCTTCTCCTGGGAAAATCCCTCTACAAAAGCAGAGCACCCAAAAGAGCCCTGCCTTAGCCAAGGAATAAATCCTGGGCATAATCTAAAATGCAAACTGGTCTTCAGGAAGAAGAAATTGTAAATGGTAAATAAACAAGCAAAAAAAAAAAAAGCATTTTGATCCCATGGTAAAAGGCGCTAAAAGGAAATAAAGATATTGTTCCAGATAGGAGCAAAAATGAAATTCTGACTCAACATTCTTTCGTGATTCCAAAATGAAGTAAAAAGGAAGGCAATTTAACATAAAACTAACTGCAGCATGATATACTAGATTCGATCCTGGAGTGGATACAGACATTAATGAAAAAATTTCATGAAATAGAATAATGTCTATAGTTAAGAGTGTTATAGCAATGTTAATTTCTTAGTTTTGATAAGTGTGCCATGGTTATGTAAAATGCTAGCATTACAGGAAGCTGAATGAAGGGTGTATGGGAACTTCTGTCCTGTTTTGCAACTCTTTTGCAAATCTAAAATATCACTTCAGAATTTAAAAAACGTTTTATTTTAAAAAGTTTTTTAAAAACTGCTTCACAAGACACTCTCAGGTGACTTCTGATTTTAAAAGAAAATATAAAGAGGGGTAGATAAGAAATGCCACATGGACCAGCCAGAAGCCAGGCTTACCCACAGTCATGGCCCAAGCCCCTGCCTCCACCCCCAGGTCGAAAAAGCTAATGAAATCATGGGTTACATCAACAGAACATAACATCTACTACAGGCAGTAATAACACTGTGCTGGTTCAAACCACATATGGAAAACTGTATCGCCTGCTTGGTCGTACCTTTGAAAAGATTGTAGTATGTTTATAGATAGAAAACAAAGTCTCTAATGAGGGCTAGTTGGAAGAATGAGGAAGAACTAGAACGGAAAGGACGAGACTTAGAAAACAGCTTAGCTCTCAGGGAGCATTTCGGTCTTGAACTTGAAGGGCTGCCCCATGTAGAGGAAACACTTTGTGAATTTCCTGAAAGTACAGCCAAGACCATGGTTTGCGTTTACAGACGGAGACCGATGTTGGAATTCAATGTAACAGTTCTGACCATTTACCCTCAGAACTGAAGTCAAGGGATTCTGTGATATTGTGAAATATATTTTTGGTCTTCATCCAGTTTCTTAGCCAAAAGCTACTAAAATCCTTGAACACTCCATAGTGAGAAGAGTATCTTTTGTAGGCTGATGAGATGTCGGTGGCTGGGAGCCCCTAGGTAGTTTCAAGATGGGGTCTGGTCACTGGAAAGTCCAAGGCATGATTAGAGGGTTGGGGCTGAAAGTCCCTAACCCCTAATCCTTCACCTCTGGGGAGGAGACAGGGGCTGAAGTTTAAGCTGACTACCAGTGGATAATGATGTAATCAATCATTGCCTATGTAATAAAGCCTCCACAAAAACTCAGAAGAACAAGGTCAGGAAACTTCTGGATAGCTGAACATGTGGCGGTTCCTGGAGGGTGGTGCATCTGGGGAGAGCATGGAAGTTCTGTTCCCCTTCCCCCATACCTTGCCCTATGAATTTCTTCACCTGTCTGTTCATCTGTATCCTTTAAAATATCCTTTGTGGTAAACAAGTAAATGTAAGTAAAGTGTAAGCTCGTCTAGAAAATTAAGTGAAACTTAACTTTATTTCTAACTTACTGGATTAGAAATATAGAAACTTAGCTATATTTCTAACTCACTGGGTATGAATTAGGGATCCTATGATTTACACCCAGTGATTTAGAAATATAGATGACCCTAGGATCCCCAATTTATACCCAGTGAGTTAGAAATACAGCTGACAACCTACTGCTTGTGACTGATTGGCCTCTTAAGTGGGGTGGGGGCTGGCAGTCCCGTGGGATCAAGTCCTTAACCTGTGGGATCTGATGTTACCTCTAGGTAGACGGTGTCAGAATTAAATTGAATTAGAGGACACCCAGCTTGTGTCCTCTGGAGAATTGCTTGGTATGCAGGGAAACTCCTACACAGCTGGTGTCAGAAGTGTTATGTGGAGTGGAGAGTAGAGAGGAGGAAAAGCCGTTTGATATTTATTTCCCCCCTTTGTCTCTTTAGCTCCCCATGGTAGGAAATAAGGAGAGATGGGATGAGCATCTGATTGGAGCCTGGACTGGATAAACTCCCAAGTGCCCACCAATTTCAGGAGCCTGTGATTCTCTGGAGAAGAAGACGAGCACTTCTAGAGACCTCTCTAGAAGTTTGTGAATGTTGTAGGGTCTTTCCGGGAGACCTTGGGCATCCAGGTTGCCCAGTGTCAAAGAAAGTCATCTGACTCTGGCTACAAATTCCATTCACCTGCTTGGGAGTCTGTTTCAAGGCCACTGGCAAAGCAGGGACCAGGACAAAAAGGCTGGGCCACAACAGAAAGAGCACACAGCAGTTGCAGGTATCCCGAATTTGGTGTCCCATGTAGATGTGAACGTGTCACACACTTTTGTGTAAGATCAGTCAACGTCACAGAACCATAGGTCCTTTTTAAAACAATAACTTCAACTTCTATTTTAGATGCAGGGCATACATGGGCAGGTCTTTTACACAGGTATATTGCATGTTGCTGAGGTTTGGAGTACAAGTGATCTGATCACCCAAGTAATGACCACAGTACCCAAGAGTTAGTTTTTCAACCCCTGCCCCCTTCTCTCCTTCCTCCCTCTAGAATCCTAGACGTAAGCCACTCAAGAGGTCATTGATGCAGTCTTCCACCAACTGTAATTAAAATGTTAAGGGGCAAGCAGTTGATTTCCCATAAAGGCAATCCAGTCTGACCCCTTGTCAGACACAGTTCTACCCTATGTTGAACCAAAATCTGTCATTTCCTCCCCAGTGCATGGGTCTGTAACCTTGGGTATGACTCTCATATGTTCCTTGGCCTTATTTCTATTCAATATACTGAGTCTCTTTAATTATTTATGATTTAACAAACTGATCACTCTCCTCAAGATTCTCTCTAGTTAGTCAATGACCTCCTAAAATGCATCATTTAAATTAGCCCACATATTCTAAATGTGCTCTGACCAGTGCAAAAAGAAAAATACCAGAACTATAATTACACATTAGGGACACTGTAGTTCTATTAACACAGCGTATGTCTTTTTGGCTCCTATTGGCTTTATCATCAACTACAGCCCCACGTAGAATTCCCTCAAAACAGTCACCATTTCATGCAATTACAACTGAATTTTGGAAGACGATGGTTAGATTGTGCTGTTCTGCTAGCTTGCCAAAATCTTTTTGAACATTGAGATTATCAGCTGCCACACCAGCCTTCCCTGCCAGGTGCCAGGTTTGTGTCATCTGCAAACCAAGTAAACCTGCTTTCTGTGTCTTCATCCAAGTCATTGATAAAACTGTTTAAGATACTAGATCAGTCAATCGTTCACTCAACAAATACTTACCAAACATCTACAATATACATGTAAGGTGCTCAAGACAGAAACCAGAGGAGAAACTTTACTTGTACTGAGGCAGATGCTACAGTTGTTTGCTTTCTGTTAACAATGATGTAGACTTCATTCCATGAAGATTTAACTCATTAGGTACGTATTGATCACTTACTCTTCCCTTGGCATCATGCTAAGCTTTGCTAAGGGAACAAAGGAACTAAAAGCTACAACCCTGCTCTCTAGAAGTTTGTCCTCTCGCTAAAGAGGAAGGCTTTGACACACACAGAAGTGTATGATATGAGACAGGCAGCATTCATATAATTGACAAAATGAGTAGTCCAGATGAAATATTTGATTCTGGTTGGGACTTTAATGTCACTTCATTTAAAACCACAAAAATAATTATAGATTTTTAGAGCTGAAAGGGATAACAGAGGTCTTCTAGAACGATCCTTCCCTCTCACCTCATCAACATTACTCTCAATCAATGGGGAGTGCTGTCTCTTGAGTAGTTTTACTCTTCGTTAGATCTAATAATTATAATGACATTCTAGCATTTCCTGCATTAAATCAAAACTTATGTCCCTGTACCTTCTATCTGTAGTGTAAACACTCAATAATTTTGTTGAATAATTAAATGAACAAATTCTAATTCTGTTCTCTGAAACTGGAAAAAAAAATAGGTCTGATCTAACCATTTGAAGGCAACAACTATGTCTCTTCATTCGGTCTTGACTTCTCTATCCTAAACACACAATTTCTTCATTTGATATGGTTTGGAGACCTCCCCATCCCCACATCATTCTTGTCATTCATATTTTGACTCTGTGCCTCGCATGATACAAGCACTCAGGATACGTCTACTGAATGAATACATGAATGAATAAACTAGAAAACTCCAATATGTCAATATCAGCCTCAAAGAGAAATTCCCATCACTGAACATATTGCTGAAAATGTGATCAGAAAAGTGAACCCTAACCCTAGCACTGAGCATTATAATTCTATTAATCTGTAAATGTTGCTTAGATCCAGCTTTTTCTATTGCCTTTTTTTTCTTGTGCAGGGGCAGGGGTGTGGAGCCAACCCACCAATGCCTCTTATTGATTTTGTAGTGAAGTAAAATCTGTAAACATTTCACACAGTGCCAGCTGGATAACTTAGTGATAAAGCCCCCAAATGAATGTTTATCAAGAAAGGCTAGACCACAGCATTTATTTCCATGTGACAAAGAATGGTATGTCCCTCTAGGTATACACATCTTTTGATAGTCATGCTGGTATTCTGACCACCATAACAGCTAAGCCCTTGGTAAATTCAAAATTCTACAGTATTCTGAAGAGGAAGCCTAAGAGGGCTGGCACAGCAGAAGTCTGGAGGAAAATGACAGGGTAAGTTGACCTTTTTATACCAAATGGTATACCCTTTAGACTGGGCCCAACTACCCCTGAAAGATACTCAATATGTCAGTGCCAGTGTTCCTGACAAGGAGAAAATTTCCCTCAAATCGAAATAGATCCAGGAAAGCGTCAGGCCAGTAAAACCAGTAGGAGTTGGGGCTTTCCTGATGCCAGCTTTGTCAAGGCTGCAAGCAAGGTCAGGCAAGAACCAACGCGGACGTAACGGGGGCAGAACATGGCTGCTACAAAGACGCGAACACTGGCTGGCGGATGCTACGCACCAGCATTTATTGAACACCAGGCTTTTTATACGCACTCTCTCTCATTCTCCAACAATAAACATATTAGTAGGCATGATCATCACCATTTTATAGCTGTGGAGACTGAGGCTTAGAAAGCTTCCCAAATTTGCCCGAAGTCACAGAAATATAGTGATACGACCTGGCTAAGGCGCCCCACCTGTCTGTCTCCAAAGCTTTTGCAGTTAAGCACCACAACACGGTGCTTTTCTCCCATGTGTTTATTCACTCTTAACAAAGAGTTTGTCAAGCATTCTCAGTGTCGCAGGCCTGTGCTGGGCCTGGCATATAGTGGTAAATAAGACACACACTGTCCTTCACAGAGTCTAGCATTCTGAAAAGAATAAGAAACAACTGAACATGTAACTACAATGAAGTAGGATAAATATCCCAGGAGGAGAAGTTAAGGGTAAACTCACCCAGCATGAGGGATTAAGAGATCTTCCCGATGAAGTTGCCTTTAGAGGGAAGCTTAAAGGATAAGCTAGCAGGACAAAAGAGAGAGGGAAAGAGGCAGAGAAGGAATAGACTTTTAAGATTTGAGAGTGGGTGAGACACACTGACAGGTGCCAGGGCCTTGTGAGACTGGAGGGAAGGGTGGGAGTGATCAGAAACTCCCGAAGAGTGAGGTCACAGGGGGCTTGGAAATGGACTGGAGTTGGCAATGGCAAGAAAGGTAAAGTCACATAGATGTTACCTAACTGGATCTCACAGATTCCTATGGGTAAGATGAACGCTGAGCAGTGGGGACCGGCACTCCAGAAAGGCATTCCATGTTTAATGTAGTCAGTGTTAATTTAATGTTGTTTCTCTGGCCTTGTGAAACCTGCTCTGTAAATATCTCTGAACCTCTCCTGTCTCCTTTCTTTCGCCCACCCTCAAGGCAATAAGAGGGAGGGTTGAGTAGGCGATGAGGAGAAAGAACAATCTAGTTCCTTTCTTTATGTGACTTGCCAAGCCTTAGATCGATTCCACCTTTCCCACTTGGCAAATGAGGAAGCAAAAGCTTAGGGCAGTTCGGAGATTGTGGGAGACTCAATTATCGGTTTCAATCCATCATTCTCTTTAATAGCATATGTATCTATACCTGGGCAGGTTTTGTGGTGCATGGAGTGTATTTCTCCTCTTCTTGACTTTGGATTTGATATTGCCATTTGTTTTGGCCAATGGAATATTAGCAGACGTGATACGTGCAGAAGCTTGAAATGTGCTCTGTGGTTGGGTATGCCTTGTTGCACTTTTACCACTGTCAGAGGATCATGCCCTGCAGCTGCTGCTCCTCAAACCTAGATCCTGGAATGAATGGCACAGAGCATACCTAAACCTTGTCTACAGCCTGGAACTAAGCTCAGCTGAGATCAGCAGACTCCAGCTAACTGGAAGCCTGAAGCAAAGTCCACTTCAGTTAACCCAGACACTTGTGTATGTGTGAAGTGTTTATGGTTGCATGCCATGGAATTTGAGGGTAATTTGTTATGCACAATCGTCATCGTAATCACTGACTGATAAGAGATTATGCTAAGCTTACAAAGAAAGTTCCTGGAATACACAGAACTGCCTTACCATGGAGCTAGGCTGCCCTGGAGCCTGGCCCTCTAGGGAAGAAAGAATGCAGACAGCCATTCCCCTCCACCCTACCCACCCCACGGCAGTCCTGCCCACCACCTGGCACTCACCTGAGTCTGAGGCTGCTGGGCTCACCAGGCTGAGCAGCTCCCGCTCCTTCTCATAGTCCCCTTTGCAGAGCAGCTGCCCCTCCTTCAGAACAAACTCGTCACCCTTCTGAAGCTGTCGCTCGCAGACACAGCAGCAGAAGCAGCTCAGGTGGTATACGCTCTTCTGGGCCCGCATAACAAATTCATTGGGTGCGATGGCCTCAAAGCAGCCCCCACATTTGACAGCAAACAGCCTGGCAGCAGGGAGAAAGGAAGGACATGCACCATGAGTAAAATCTGGCTTGGTCCTGGGTCTCCCCTGAATTCAACAGCAAAAGGAACTTCAAGAAGTCGAATTCGAATGTTAGAATGGAATGTGCTTTAAATCCAGGTTATCTATTCCCTAAGGAGATCGAAGCATTCAGTTGAGTCACTCAAAGGCCTAAGAAGGGTGTCTGACTGGATAAAGAAAATCTGGTATATATACACCATGGAATATTATGCAGCCATAAAAAGAAACAAGATCATGTCCTTTTCAGGGACATGGATGGAGCTGGAAGCCATTATCCTCAGCAAACTGATGCAGGAACAGAAAACCAAACACTGCATGTTCTTACTTATAAGTGGGAGCTGAACAATGAGAACACAGGGACACAGGAACGGGAACAACACACTGTGGGTCCTGACGGCGGGTGGGGTGTGGGGAGGGAGAGCATTAGGGAAAATAACTAATGCATAGCAGGCTTAATACCTGGGTGATGGGCTGATAGTACAGCAAATCATCATGGCACACATTTACCTATGCAATAAACCTGCACATCCTGCACATGTACCCCACAACGTAAAAAATTAAAAATCCAAAAAAGAAGAGTATCTGAGTTAGTGCCCAGAAAGTATTTGCTGTGGTTCATGACACAATGCTTTCAAAGGCTGGTCTACAGACTGCCCCCAGGCAGGCTGTTCAGAATCCCTGGGGGAGCGTATTATTTAAATTATTTAAATCAACAATAACAGTAACAGAAATGTCCAGGCCCACTCTTATCAGTGTGTAAAAGGATATGCCCCAGAATGTGAATGCTTAACAAGCTCTTGAGGTGTGTAAGATCTTAGATGTGTCATCTAGTTTCTGAGAAACTGCATCCCAACTTCCCAGCCTGATATTCAATAGATTCAGCCTATCTCCCAAAACTTAACTCGTCTTTCATTTATTTTCAACAAAACAGTTAGAGTATCTATTATATACACCAAGTCAAAAGTAGTAAGTGCTAGTGGTGTGAAGATGAATAAAGGAAAATCCCTCTCAGAATTGAGTTCAGACCAATGGAACAGACAGACATACCCAACTAGTTAAAGTAGAGGGCTGTGGGAGTAGAGGGAGAAACAACTAACCTGCAGGGAGTGAGTGGGGGTGCGTTTATTACGTATTTAATAAATCTCAATCAAACAAAAGACAGGAAGGAAGGCAGGCTAGCAGGCACAAAGGGGTGGGAGGAGGGCATTCCAAGGGGAGGAAACGGCCTGTGTGAAGGCCTGGAGTCATGAAGAGGCATGGATGCTCAGGTCGTGAGGTGCACTCCACTAAGTTGGAGGCAGGTACCTCCAGAGAGGTGGCAGTTGAGGTTAAGTCATGACTGAATCACACACTAAGGGGCTGGACAGGCAAGTAATTGGCATTATCATTACCTGCCAGCTCTGACCACCAGGATCCTGGGAGCCATGCCCCATACCTTCCTTTCTCCCAGCTGTGGGTTCTGGCCCCTTCTGACGGGGTTTCACCATGTTGGCCAAGCTGGTCTTGAACTTCTGACCTCAACTCACCTCAGCCTCCCAAAGTGCTAGGATTATAGGCATGAGCCACTGTGCCAGGATTGAATGGTTTTTTTTTTTTTAACATGATAACATCCAAGTTCTGAATTTTTTTTTTTTTTAAACAGAGTCTTGCTTTGTCACCCAAGCTGGAGTGCAGTGGCGTGATCTCGGCTCACTCCAATGTCTGCCTCTTGGGTTCTAGAGATTCTCCTGCCTCAGCCTCCAGAGGCAGGAGAAGCTAGGATCCCAGAGTAGCTGGAATTGCAGGAGCACACCACCATGCCTGGCTAATTTTTGTATTTTTAATAGAGACAGAGTTTCACCATGTTGGCAAGCTGGTCTTGAACTCCTGACCTCAAGTGATCTGCCCACCTCGGACTCCCAAAGTGCTAGGATTACAGGCATGAGCCATTGTGCCAGGCTTGAGTGGTTTTTTAACATGGTAATATCCAAGTTCTGAAAAGGAACTCTTGGCTGTTTGAAAAGTGGAACGGAAACAGAGGTAGTCAGATGAATGAGCAGCTGAGAAATGATCAGGGTCAGGACTCATGCAGCAGAGGTAAGGCAGAAAGAAGGGGCAGAACCCACAGCTGGGAGACAGGAAAGCATGGGGCATGGCTCCCAGGGGCCTGGTGGTCAGAGCTGGCAGGTACTGATAAAGCCAAGACTCCAGTATACCACATTGCTCATTTCCTACCTCTGGGCCTATGCCATCTCCCCATCCTAGAAAGCCTTCCTTTCCTGTTTAATTTATCTGAACCCAAACCACCCTTCAGGACACAGCAGCTCCCACCTTCTCCTTCATCTTACCCTGATCTGCGTCCCCCAGCCTGAAGTGACTGCCCCTCCTTTGAATGATGATACCAGGAACTACCTCTGTGGGTCACTCCACGGTCATCTGGAGATGTCTCAAAACTACAATACAAAAAGTAGTAGGCATTGGAGGCCTGGGTTCTGCTGCCAGCTCCACAGATAATCATGCAAAATCTTGGGCAGGTTGTTTAGCCTGTGCCTTCATACCTCCTTTTTTCTGTCTGCTGTTAAGATGTTAGGCCAATCTCTTCCAGCTACAAAAATCCTACCATCCTTGCTTGCAATTGCTGGCTCAAAATATTATCTTACTCTTGCCTTATTATTTTACTTTTCCCATGTTTATAACTTATCTTGTCAACAGCTCCTATTTCAAGAACAAGGCCTGTGGAATATTTATATACTCTCACACATGGTGGGTACTCAATAAAAGTTGGTTTTATTTGACTCATGGATCTAATTTGTTCACCCTCTTTCTGAAATAACATAATATATATAAACAGCCTAGCATAGGAGCTGACACATAATAGATACCCAATAAAGATGTCTCTTCTCTTCCTTGTCACTCCAGAGAAATAACAGTTCAGGGTAACCTATGAAAAAACTAAAATTTAAAGCAGATCCTTCTGTTTCTTTTGTCCTTTTAAAAATTGCTTGATGATAACATAATTGTGTGTGTCAAAACTTTGGCATAAGCACAGACACAATATATCCTAAGATTATCTCTAGGATTCATTCACTATAGCATTCATTATGCTATTCCCAAAGTAAAGAGGTTTTTTTTTTTCTTTTCTAAAGCAGTAGCAAAATAGAGCGGAAAACACTTTAAAAACACTCTATTTGTCCCCACGTGCCAGAGGAGTCAGTAGATATGGAAGGGTCAGATGGCATACAGGAGAGAATGCCAAGGGGGCATGAATGGCCAGAGAAAGCAGATAAAACTCCACATCTCTCTCCTCTTCATAAAGCTAGATATGAGCTGACTCAGTCTATCCAGGGAACTGAGACCACCTCGCTCTGCTAATGAGCCCCACCTTGGCAGAAGGTAGGAAAATACGAACAACTGAAGAGCATTTTCCTATAGACAGGCCAATACCACGAGAGCCTACAGGCTGCCGATCCATTCACTCAAAATCTCATTCATGCACTCATTCAATCACTTACTCCTTTCATTCATTCTTTCATTTATTCAGGAGCATCCACTACGCACCCTGCAATATACCACACTCCGTGTCTTTATAGGGAGGGGAAGAAAAGGAACTTTCATCCCAACGGCATTCATGCACATAAACAAATATATACTGAGTGTCTGTTATGTGGTAGGCATTGCTGTAGGCACAAAAGGATGCAAGACACACAAATCTTTGACCTCATGCAGCTCACATGCTTGTGGGAGAGATAGTAAATAAATATATAAATGAATAGATAAATTGTATCTACCATTAGGGATTTACCTTTAGGAAACAGAATGTAAGAACAATACAAAGCAATGTCCCAGGAATATAAAATAGAATGGCATAAAGCTATAGTATATATAATATTTAATCACCTTCCAACTCTAAAATCGTGCTGGTTTACACGTCTAAGTCAATACACGTGTGCTGTGCTTTCTCTTGGAAGCTTCCTAGAAGAAGAGAAGAGTTTTGAGGGTGGAATGGCTCATTTATCACTAACAGGTATGGCAGAACCTGAAAAGCAGAACTCCAGGTTCCAGCTGCCCTTCCCCTGCCCTCTCCCTTCCTCCAGGTGCCCAGTGTGGTTCTTCTCTCTATGTCTAAACCTCTGACACACCAGTCACTTGACTATTTGCCTTGACTCCCTCCCCCTATGCTGGACGCTGTCATTGGGCAGAAAATCCACCCAGTTCATCCCTGGGCCCCAAGTCCCCGGTTGCTGTTTGCCAACCTGAGCAAACTAATCAATGCTTTTCCAGGAGCCCGTCAAAGGCCCTTTGTCCCCAAGCCCTCCTTCTCCTCCCCTTCCCCTGGAATGAACTGTTAAACAGACTCAAGGCAAATGCTCCCAGGGAGTCAACAAGCACTTGAGAAACTGCAACAGCAGGTGGTAGCATCTGTGCTTGTCTAACTTCCACCCTGCTAATCTCCTCCTCTTTTTCTTGCCTTCTTAATTTCATCCCCCACTCCAAAAATGTCCCCCAAGTTGGAGAAGGGAGGGTTGGAGTGAGCTCAACAAAGAAAGCCCACCATGTTGACTCAGGAGAGGCTAGAGGAAGTGGCGGGAGTTGTCTGGGCTCAAATCCTGAAATGGTCATGGTCACTGGGGATTACAGACCAGGAAGAGCGGGGCAGTCCTGCCTTTGTTTCTTTTCTCTCTCCCTCTCTGGGTCCAAACCAGATCAACTTCGCCTTACTACCTTGACTCCTGTTACCTTCACTAACCCCAGAGCAACTCAAGGAGAAAAGGTGCATGTGGTCCACCACCTGTGTGCCAGATGTGTACACAGCTGTACGGGCACCGCTGTGGACCCAGCTGCCGACTGTACACCTCCCACAAGTTGTTTTCTCTAAGGCTCAGACAAGCAGAGAAAAGGATCTGTTCAAAAGTCCAGGTCATAATTAAAACACAGCCTGTCTCTTCCTAATGCTCTGGATGGCATCCTCCATGGTTACTTCCCCCTCTGAATGCTAATGAGACCTCAACTCTGGGTTCAGAGCCTGGCAGCCTGGCTGTACCCTGGCAAGTTGGACAAGGCTTCCAGAGACGTCCAGCTTATCACGCATACATAACACCACCCAGCTTTCCTTGATGTTATAAATTCTCCTATCCCTGAAAGCTCTTCAAATGATTCCTTATCTCCTCTTTGCATTTAATTCCCTCACCTGTAAAATGGGAATCATAGTATCTACCTCCGGGAAAAGCACCCAGTGCAGTACTCGTTGCAGAGACTAAGCACTCAGTACTGTTCTTCCTCTGTTGATCACTCTCTGTAGGGAAGGCTCTGGGGATGCCGTGATAAATAAGGCTGCCCCTCTCCTTAGGTAAGGAGTTCACATTCTCTGGCAGGCAGCAGGCTCTGAACAAATGACCTCAGTAGGATGTGTCTGGGATACGCAAAGAGAAATAGCTGGGAAGAGCACGAAGGAGAGACCCATGCACGTGGCTTAGGCTAAGGTCACAGAATCTTTTGCTTTACCTTTTCTCTTCTTTTCCTCTCTCTCCCTGCACCTCTTCTCACTCTCCTTTTTCCACTTACTCTGCCAAGCAGGAAAGTAGAGCTTGGCTGAAATGCTATTCACTGCCTTGCTTACATCTCTTGTTGTACAGCTGCAAGCTATAAGATGCATAACTTTCAGTTTTGGTGAAAGCGCGTGCGTTCTCAGGCTCTGCCACCTCCAGACAGCATGACTGGGAGCACACCACCTCATCATGTGCTTTGATGTAAAAGGTAATAATGCTGCGTGCATTTCTGGACTAGTGAGGATTAAATGTATGTGGAGTACTTTGTGACCTATAAGGTGTAGCACAATTTTTTGTGCCTTTATCTTTTGACTCCTGTGGATTTTTCTTTTTTGTCCCAAACATGGTTCTTGGTACTTAAGAATTTTGTAAATGCTGACTGGGTGCAGTGGCTCATGCCTGTAATCCCAGCACTTTGGGAGGCTGAGGCAGGCAGATCACCTGAGGTCAAAAGTTCGAGACCAGCCTGACCAACATGGAGAAACCCCAACTCTACTAAAAATACAAAATTAGCCAGGTGTGGTGGCATGTGCCTGTAATTCCAGCTACTCGGGAGGCTGAGGCAGGAGAATCACTTGAATCCAGGAGCGGAGGTTGCAGTGAGCTGAGATAGTGCCATTGCATTCCAGCCTGGACAACAAGAGCAAAACTTCATCTCAAAAAAAAAAAAAAAAGAATTTTGTGAGTTCCATTCTAGAGAACACTTCCTTTGTAACATGAGCTCTTCCACCGCCTCCTCCCTGCTTTGACATGTCACAACCGCACCCCAGAGAGTAGTGCTGAGCCAGGAGATGGACCATGGAGACACACTGCTGGTGGTACAGGCAGAGCATGCTCCTTACACCAAGCCATGGGCCTCTCGCCTTCTTTCCACCATGGGCCAAGATCATCGGACTGAAGCAGTATTTCTTGCAACAAAACTCAGCCAACCCGCCCTAGGTGAGGTACTGGGGAAAGAACACCAGACTTAGAATGAGAAACCTGGGCTCCGTATTTCTGCCTTTTTCAAGGGGCTCAGAAAAGCCACCATGTTTCCCTGAGCCTCGGTTATCTGATCTTCCATTTCCTAATGGAAAAGTACTGTCCTAGATCAGTGTTGTCAAGAACTTAAAGGCTGAGGAGGAAGGATGTCTCTGTTTCCGAGGTCTCCACACACTTACAACTAGAGAAACCCACTCTGTTCACACCTAAATTCAGGTCTACAGATAGTGTTTTAACATGACACTGCCTTGCTATGGTAATTCCTGAACAAACTCTTTTCCAGAACCATTTCATTCAAAATATATATAAATATAAAACAGCTAAAGCCAAAAGACGTGATCTCTATTCTAGGAATAGAAGAGTAGCATTGGAAGAAAACATTTTGCTCCTAAGGCAGGTTGGAAACCCACCAGGCTGGATAATTTCTTACTCCCATTTTTCTATTTCAAGCTTTTATTACAGGGGTTGAGAAGCCTCCTCTGTAACCAAGGAGACAAGAATGTTTCGAAAGCAGATATGAAGGCTTGATGCCTGAGAAAGTACTAGGGAACAAGCCTGTGGCATTCAACAAAGAAGAACTTTGGGATGCAACAGCATGCCCCTGTACTGCAGGCATTACGGTAGCAAGATGACAGCGCACAGAGACGCCCTGGGGACTCCTGGATTTCAATGCCTGTTGTGCAATCTTAGGAGAATCACCCCACTATTCTGAACATTGGGGTCTTCACTGTTAGAATTTCAGCTCCAAAGATCACATTTCTGCAAACGAAGGAGGCTTATGGAGGGCAGGAAAAAGAGAATTAATCTTTATTGAATACCCACTCAGTGCTAGGAAGTGTGATATCCTTTTTACCCATTATGTAACTAAATTTGTGGGATGAGGTAAACAGAACTATTTTATGAACTCTAAGAGAATCTGACCGTATTTCGGCTCTGCTTGGCTCGTGACGCCTCACCTCCGTAGGAGAGAGTCACTCTGAGTTGGCAAACTCGTGGGTCCTGTTTTGTATTTCTCTCCCACATGCTCTCTAGCACTGTCTTCATAGGAGAAACACCTAGAAAGATCAAGCAGTTAATATGGCAGCCTCCACTCATGAGAGGGTCTTGAGACAGGCCCATGGTTTTGTAGAAGGTCCTGAGACTACACTGCAGACATGCAGGTAGGTGAAAGGCAGGAGCTAAAAACCAAGTTGATTCCTTTAGGCTACTCAGCTCAAAATACCTGAAGGGATTTCTGAAAGAGGCCTACCCTCTATGGATTCGAGTTAGGGCAAACAGTGTGTGGGGACACTGACCCAACACCACCAGCCAAGAGTCTACTGTGAATCCAAAGATACTGGGAAACAAGACAATTCTTGCTGGAACCCCATTCACTGGGGAGCCTAGTAAGTCAGGTCATTCTTTTCAAAGTATAGGCAGAAATGTAGCCTAATGGGGACAGGGTTGGACCCGGAAAGACCTGAGGAAGTCCACCCAGAGAGAGGTTAAGATCTCCATTAACTTCATCCCAAAGTCCTGCAGACCTCAAAAAGAGCTTCTCAAAGCCTCCACACCATAGAGAAACGAGTAGAAGGATGGAGGACAACACAAAGCCATGGAAAACCCTGATTCTGGTTTGAGCCAACTGTAGTGTACTGTGTTTGCCCCACCAAAATAAAAAATCACAGCCATCTGTAGCTTTGGACATAAGCTAGTACAGATCAGCCGTCCTCTACAGGCACCACCTAAACATCTTAGGAGAGGGTTTGGGGCAGCGCTTTAACAAGGCAGGAGTCTGTGTCTCATTCAGGTTCCACCTCTCCACCAGGGGGCAGCATAGCAGCGTTCATTCAGGGCCATGTTGACTTGGTAACTGAGGTCATCCAGGCAGAGACAGAGATTGGCCATAAGCCAAAACTGTCTGCCGGAAAATCTGCCGCTGGGAGTCTGGGAGACCATGTGGCTAAACTGAAGGAGCGATGGTGAGAGAAGAGTATTCAAAGTATTGAGAACCAAAAGCATGGCTTGTGGCCTTAGAAGTAGTGACACAAGCAACCTTGTCAGCTGGCTCAAGGTGTCTGTCCTTGAGGCTGAGCCAACAATACCACAATAAGCAACTGAGCACGTGGTCCTGGGGCGGTGGGAAAGTCTGCAGGGACAATAGAGGGGCAGGATCTTCTATAGGAGACAGTCCCAAGACTCTGCAGTGGTGAGAAAATGGGAAACAATAAGTGGCTGGCAGAGCCAATCGGGGTCTCTGTGTGCCTGCAGTTCCTGGGGAGCTGTAAGGAGGACCATACAATGGGCTGAACGAGTGGGAGCGAGAACTGTCTGCACGGCTCCAGGAGGCACCAGCCTCACCAAGAAGGGCAGGGTAACGCACATGGTTCTTCATCTATCACACATGTTGCTGGCAATGGGTGGCTTCTACCTTGAAATGGTACACTATTTTTTTTTTTAAGTGCTTTTCTTGTTCTCACAAAGTGTCCGTTCCAGAATCAGCAAGACATTGTGGGAAGAGCACAGCTTTTGAAATCTGGTAAAACCCAGATTCAAACCTTGGTTCTATCTTTAAGAACTCGAGCAAGTTACAGACTCTCCTGGAGCCTCAGCTTTTCTCTTTAACAATGAGATCATAACTACCTTATGAGATATTTTGGCGATTAAGTAAGACAGATAGTGTATTTTAAGTATCTGACACATATTAGCTGCTCCCAATAAGTAGTAGCTATTAACTCCCTTTTTTAAAATCAATTTACCATATCTGCCCATGTAAATATTTACATAAGAGAATTTATTTCAAGACAGCCAACTGAGCCAAAAATAGAACTTTATATGTATCTTAAGGCTCTGCCTTTCATTATTATAACAAATCAAATCAAACTTCAACCAGCCTTTCATGTGTTATGGGAGAAGACACCAAGAAACAAAAATGAAAGGCCAAACACTTGAGAGGAAACTGAGGGTACGTCTCATTCAAGCAGCTATGGCTATGGTCTACCCTAACCCAAGGTCAATATTGACATCAGTCATGAATGTTGACCCACACACAAATTCATTGCCTAACACTCAGCATATGTTCAGGAAGTTGTCAGCTCCATGTTTAGCCAACCAGAGCCAACAGTTGCTATTTGGTTAATGCTGACATTATCTGGCAAATATTTGGAACAGACCCTTTCCCCACATCATTTCGGTTCTCAGATAACTGCTTCTTATGGAGGCTGCTGACTATTGTGTGGACACGTATTGAGACATACCTGTTCTTGCCTTACTTTCCTGGCTGTCTGACCTCCCATCAGCCAAGAGATCAACCTCCTTCCTCTTATCACATATGGAAAGAAACCAAGACCAATAAAAGAACAATGGTCTACCCCAGACCGCAAAGAAAGCTATGACTGCCGAGAAGGCCAGACAGAGCTTGGGACTTCGTCAATGATCAAGAAACTAAAGAGATTATAACATGGCTCAATGAGAGACGAAAAGGTACTCCTCCAGGTCTTAAGCAGTGTTCTAAACAAAGAAAGAAATGGACAATGTCAGACAAGCTGAATGAGTGCACTGTGTGTGGGACAGTGAGTCTCTCCTATTTGGAAGCTTTCTTTTCCTTCCCCTCTTCTACTTTGTTGAAAGCTGAAAAGTACCTATGAGTCAAGCCCTAAAGCAAAAGACTGTGTGGTGAAAGTGTGGATTTCAATAACTTAACCCAAAGTGGCACAACTTAGAGACTTTCCATATTGTCACACAGACATGCAAAAATGGCAAGAAACATGAAACAGACATATGGAAAATATATGTTTTCCTTTTAGGGAGTTAAAGCTTTGGTTTCCTTTGAGAATGTCAGTTTTCCTTTCCCTTCATCCTTATTAGCCTCCTGGGACACTCTTAAATATACCCAGCAAACAACAGAGCAGGAGAAATGAAGTATTTTTAGCTGATATTCTGGGCACAGATTCCTATTGTTCTACAATTTTTGGCTTGGCTAGATGGCACGTGGCCAATACAATGTATACGCTTGCAAAGAATGTATGTTTCCTGGGCTCTAGGGGTGTGTGTGTGTGCACGCGCGTGTGTGTGTGCTCAATAGGAAAGACAAAGGTATTACTGATGGTGTTTTGATGGGAAAGATTCTGGGATCCCAGCAGGGGGCCACACCAAGCTTTCCATGAATCCTGTTTGCTTTGGTCAACATCACTTTTCACTCATTATTACCATTGTGCTATATGTCCAAAAAAGGAAAAAAGAAGCCATATTGTCACAACTTAAGAGCTCCTCATATAATCAACTGTTTCCAGCAGCAATTTATTAGGAACTAAATGTATTCTGAAAACCAATGATTATGTTCCTAAATCATCTGGTGCGCTGCCTAGCATATAACAATGTTCAAAACACTGACAGCTATGATGATCTTCCTCCTCCTTACACATGAGTCTTGTTCTCAAGGGTTACCCAGGCTTGTAGGGAAGACAAACAAGAAAAGAAAAGCATCCACTGACAATCCGAGTAAAAATCTCCCTGTGGCATAAAAACCACAGGGAGCTGCTATGGGGCTTTCCCTTTCTAACTGATGGGTGGAAAATATCTCTGGATTATTTGAATTTCCAGAATGCCTTTAGTTCAAGGATCTCAAAGCACAGGAACTCTTGTATAAACATCTCAGCTCTGAAATAATTGAGAAGGGGTTGAGATTCTATGATCTTATTCAATTAACACTCATTATACAGAGGGCAAAACTGGCGTAGCAGCAGGATGCGGCCCATTATACACACTCCAAAATCCAGCAATAACGGAGCCCGTACACAGAAGCTCAGGCCCCTGAAGCCCCAACGCAGCCTCTTTGCCGTAGGACTGTGCTGCCTTCCTTTCATGTTAGACTTCGGGTGTCTTGAGAATGCCATAGAAGTTCCGATGAAGTCCGATCCAGTGGAAGTGACACAGTTCTTGTTTTTTATTTTTAAAAATACTTTTATCCTTCAATTATTTAACCCTTTTTAATTCTTCAGCTCTCTCCCCGTCCTTCCATTTCAACTCTCCTTCTACCCACTGAAAACTGGAAGGCACCGCACCCCTTACCGTAGCTACTCTCAAAGAGATAAGAAAACAACAGGTGTTGGGTGTAGAGAAACTGGAACGTTTGTGCATTGTTAGTGCAAATGTAAAATGGTGCAGTGCTGTGGAATACTGTATGGCAGTTCCTCAAAACAATTAAAAATAGAATTACCATGTGATCTAGCAATCTACTTATGCACATATAGCCAAAATTATTTAAAACAAGGACTCAAGGAGATGTGTGTATGTCCAAGTTCATAGCAGCATTATTCAAAATAGTCAAGAGGTGAAAGCAACTCAGGTGTCATTTACAGATAAACAGATAAACAAAATATGATATATGCCTACAATGGAATATCATTCAGCCTGAAAAAGGAAGAAAATTCTAACATACGCTACAACATAATAAGGATATTACGATAAGTGAAATAAGACAGTTGCAAAAGACAAACACAGTACTTATGATACTTATGAGGTTCCTAGAGTAGTCAAGTTCAGTGAGATGAAAGTAGAACAGTTGCTGCCAGGAAAAGAAGATGAAGAGTTACTGTTTAATGGGCATAGAGTTTTAGTTTGCAAGATAAAAAGACTTGTGTGTGTGGACAGTGGTAAAGTAGCACAACACTGAACTGTACACTTAATGATGGTTGACATGATAAATTTCACATTAGGTGTATTTTACCATACTTTTGCAAAAATAAAAAAATAATAATTTTTTTAAACTGGAAGACAATCATCTTCTATGCTCTACCTTCTATAACCGAAATACAGGTGATTATGTTCCCAAGTGAAACTCTCACCAGCTTCCCTTGCAGCTAGGGGTGGCCATGTGAGGTAGTACATGGGTTATATTGGTGAGGCAAGCTCTGGAAAAGCTACTGTTTTATTAATAAAATGAGACAATCTCAACTGGTGCATATATTTTGCTCTTTACCTTTTCCCTTTTTTTTCTGCCTGGAATTAAAATGCAATACTTAGAGATAAAACAGCTGTCTTGGGACTAAGAGAATGAAAGCTACTTATTAAGAATGCAGAGAAAGAAGAATTATTTCCTCCTTCTCTGCATTCTTAACAGGTAGCTAAATTCTTGAAAACTTTCTAGAGCAGTTATACATTCCTTGGACTTCCTACTTCTTGACTCCCTCTTAGTGAGAAAAATCAAAGCTCTCTTTGATTAAAATTAGTCAAGACACAGTTATATGATGCCAAATGCAATCCTACTTGAGGCTCCTCATACTGACTTGCAAGAGAGATACCCGCTTCCCATCTGATGTCTTGGATGTCCTACACTCTGCTTACTTAGGTGCTAAACTTTATCACTTCGTGCTTACTCAAAAACTATATCATATATTCTCTCTCTCTTTACAAATATGTTTTACAATTCTTTTCTTGCTTCTCCCACTTTGGAAAAAAAAATACACCTCTCTTGATTTCATTTCTCTACCAGCTACCTTTTCATTTATCTGATGACCTTTGTAGAAAAAAAATTTTTAATTACTTCTGCTTACTACCTCCAGTTCCTCTCTTTTTAGACCAATCCAATGAGGTACTTATCTCACCCTTTCTAACAAAACTGTCTTGTGAGGGTCACTAATAACCTCCATAGTGTTTAGTCGTCATCGTACTAAGCCCATCAGCAGCCTTGGACATCACTAATCATTTGGCTTTCGGGACTGCTCACTCCCGGTTTTCCTCTCACCTCACCAGCCACTCCTGCTTTGTTCTCCTTTACCAGTTTCTCCTCATCTCCCTGACCATGAAATGTTTCGTTCTCATCCTTATCTATACTCACCCCTCTTAGTGATCTTATCCAATCCCATTACTTTAAATATCGTGCATCTGCTAAATGATTTTGACATTTCTATCTCTACCCCAGCTTGCTTTTTAAAATCTAACTTGTATACCCAAATACCTACTCAACATCTTCACTTGGATTTCTAATCACAATCTCAAACTTCACAAAACCAAAATAGAATTCATGATCTTTTCCCACCCACCTCATCCTGGCTCAAATCTGCTCCAACCACAACCTCTCCCTTTCCATTGATGGTGACAACTACATCTTTCCTGTTGCTCAGGACAAACATCATGGACTCATTCTTGATTTCTTTATCCTCCACATCTCATATCCAATCTTCCAGTAAGCAATTTCTGCTCCACCTTCAAAGAATAGTCAGGATAGTCATTTCTCATCATCTCACTGCTCCCACTACAGTCCTGCCTGCACCATATCTTCTCTGGGTTACCACCACAACTTCCTCAATGGACCACCTGCTTCCTCTTGTCACCTGCCACACTGACCTTCAGCACAGCACTCAGGGTTATCCTACTAACTAAATCAGATCATGTCCCTCATCTGCTCAAAACTCATTCTCATTTTCCAGATAAGAAAACAAAGACTTATGAAGGTTTAAGTAATTTGCTCAATTTTGTACAGCTAGTAGTTGGAGGTGCCAGGATTTAAATCAAGTCTGCCATTATATCACTGCCTAACTTAGCTCTGGGGATTGTCCTCATCAAATGGTAGGATGGTATTTTGCAAATTAAAATCTCTATGTGACTACAAGGTAATACTACCACTGTCATCAACACAAGCTTTTGATATGGTAGTGCTGAATGAAGACGGTTGTCAATTATATTGAAATATTTTACCTAGAAAGGAGAGGCAAGAGTTTGCCCTTCAATACTTGAAAGAAAACCCAGACTGAGATCAACAATACAGGATGAGTCTAACCCAGGAGAGCATCAACTTTGTGACTTACACTGAAACAACCAAGGAGGGACTGGGTGAAAACGGAAAAACCAGGAAGAATGACAGCAGCCAGCCCACAGCCCCGCCCCCACTCCAACCACAACACTCATGTGCAAGTCTGCAATATAATTTTCATCTTGCATGCCTTTCATATGGCTCTTCTCCCCATACCCAGCTCCATTCAGAAGATTAAAGAAGAGGGACAGACATGAGGAGCTGAAGAACCACAAAAATCTCTGTGAAACAGGATTCATGGTTTAAAATCACAGTGACAAGTTATGTGTACAGATATGCATAAAGCATGCACATGCTCACACACACACACACACACACACACACACACACACACATGCTGCCTTAGACTGGGGATCCATACAGCATGCTACAGCCAGAAGTTTGGGGAGGAATTTTTTCTAACAGCCCCTCCCAACCATGGGAAAAAATAATGACAAGTTAGGGTGTCCTCAACCAGAGGAAGTCTTGAAGAGAGCATGACCTTTGAGGGATGTCTGCATTTTGCTGGGGCAGTGCACTCTCAGATCTACTAAGGTGAAACCAAAGGGAGTGCTGATGTAGGAAAAGAAGGTCTCGTGCAGTGGATCACACCTATAATCCCAGCACTTCAGGAGGCTGAAGCAGGAGGATCGCTTAAGCCCAAGAGCTTGAGACCAGCCTGGGCAACCTGGGGAGACCTCATTGCGATAAAAAAATTTGAAAATCAGCCAGGTGTGGTCATGGGTGCCTGTAGTCCCAGCTACTCAAGAGGCTGAGGTGGGATAATGACTTGAGCCCAGGAGATCGAGGCTGCAGTAAGCCATGTTCGAGACACTGCACTTCAGCTTGGGAGACAGAGCAAGACCCTGTCTCGAAATAAAAAAGGAAAAGGAGTGCCAGGAGTCCACCTCTTCCATAGTTGGACCTTCGGCTTCCAAGTTATAATTGCAAAAACAATTAGGAAGTCACAGACCTGTTCTTCCAAGTCAAAAGATAAGGCCAAAGGCTCCTTTTGCCGGTTCCAAGAGAAACATCTGCCTGTGTCACTCAGCGACTGGCAGATCACCTACAGCCAGGCACAAGGGCAGGGAGCCTTTTTCCTTTTGTCAAAGGAGGGGGCAGAGGAGCTCTTGTGGAGTCCTCTCTCAAAAGGCTTGTAGATACTGCCCCAGTCATCCAGGAAGAAGAGTATTCTCTGGCACTCAAATGCAAGTGCCTCTCTGAGCCCTGCACACGTTTCCACTGTGAAGAGGGAGCCACACACACTGGCACTGTACCAACAAGAGCTACACCAGAAGAAAACCAGTCATTGCTATTGTCATTGAAATGTGCAGCTATCTAGACTTCAGTCATGGGCTGAATCCCTCCAAGAACAGGTCAGCGCCTTACCTCCATGAAGAAAAATATTTTTCCCAAACTGCAGTCATGACGTGGGCCGAGAGAAAAGGGGTAGACAAAACCCGCAACACAGCTTCACCAACCAGAAAACAAATTAAAGGTCATGACCGACTAATTTACAGGCACGACTGGGAGAAATATGACTTTCATCGCACCTCCCACAGAGGGACACAAGGATTCTTATGATCAGTAAATAGTGAAAAGGTAATTAGAAAACCTAAATGATAGATTATTTAGGGAGGGGGTTGTATTCATACCTACAAGAAGTATTTATTGAGCGCCTACCATTCTAGCTGCTAATATTGAGGCACTACTCTGACTTCTAGGAATATAACAGTAAACACACCAGGGAAAATCCTTGACCTTGGAGTTTACAGTTAATTGAAAACAAATAGGTACCAACTAAATGTCAGATGAATGCAATGGATGAAAATGAAGGCGTAAAGGAGGATGAGAAGTGTCAGGTCAGGGGGAGTTATAATTTTCACTGGATAACTGCTGTTACAGCAAAGATCTGAAGGAGCTGATCAGGAATGAGCAGTATCTGTGGGAAGAGCCCTCTAGGCAGAGAAAACAGCAGGAGCGGAGGCGCTGAGGTAGAAGCAGGACCAGCATTTTGGAGAAATAGAGTCCAGTGTGGCTGGGCCGAAGATGTGGCAAAGGAAACAGAGCTAAGAGCTGAGATTAGAGAAGTCACAAGGGAAAGGCTGGATAGGTCAGAGAGACCTTGTAGATCACAGGGAGGACTTCAACTTTTCCTCTGGAAGCCAGAGCAGGGCCTTCTGCAAAGAAGCAACATGCTGGATAAACTAATTTTCTCCCTCCCTCCCTTTCTTTCTTTCTTTCCTTCCTTCCTTTCTTTCCTTCTTTCTTTTTCTTTCTTTCCCCTTCCTCCCTCCCTCCCCCCTCCTTCATTCCCTTCCCTTCTCTCTCTTCCTTCCTTCCTTTATTGAGGTGAAATTCATATATTTCAAAGGGAACAATTCTGTGACATTCAGTACATTCACAGTGTAGTACAACCACCACTTCTATCTAGTCCCAAAACATTTTCATCATTTACACATTAAACCCTTTTCTGATTGAGCAGTTCCCTGCATTTTCCCTGTCCTCAAATGTGGGCCACAACCAATCTGAGTTCTGTCTCTGCTGATACACCTGATCTGGATATTTTATACACATATAATCATGTAACATGTGGCCTTTCGTGTCTATCTTCTTTCACCTAGCATAATGTTTTCTGGGTTAATTGCATTCAGTAGCCTATATCGAGGTACATGTGTTCAGTAGCATGTGTCAGTACTCCATTTTTATGGCTAAATAATATTCCATTATATGATAGACCACATTTTGTTTATCCAATCCTCCATTCATGCACATTTGTCTATTTCCACATTTTTTTGTGAATAGTGCTGCTATGAATATGTGTGCACATGTAGTTATCTGAATGCCTGTTTTCAATTCTTTTGAAACTTCATCCTATACCTGGGATAAAGTTTTAATGGCATCACTGTCACTGCTGTGTTAAGAGACACTTGTGGGGAGGTTAAGAACAGGAGGAAGGCGGCCAGTGAGAAGGCTTTTGAAATACTCCAGGTAAGAGATGACAGAGTCTGAGAAGAGGTGACCAGGGAGGCAGGAGAAAAAACAGGAGAGTGAAGTGGAAACCAGTTGAAGTGAGTATTTCAAGGGAACAGGAGTAACGGAACCCGCCGCAGGCTGCTGACAGGTCGAATGAGATGATGACTGGGCACTGACCGGGGAACTCAGAACTGGGGAGGTCAGTGAGGGAAACGTGGCGAGGGAGAAAGCCTCGTGGAATGAGAGGACGTGGTGACACAGAGGAACATCTCTTTCAAAGAGTTTTACTAAAGAACACAGAGAAATTGAGTGACAGACAGAGGGGGATCTAGGGCCAAAAGACTGTTTTAATGGGAGTAATTATAGAATGTTTGCTGATAACGATAATTTTGTACTAGAGAAATCTTCAGGATACAGGAGGGAAGGAGCGGATGAGTACTGGAGTGATATTCCACAAGTAAATGAGAGAGAGATCAGAGGGGAACTAGGGCACGTGTGGAGTGAGTGTTGGCCTTAACTTAGAGCAAGTAAAGTCTCCCAGATGCTCTAGGCAGAATTCTCAGAAACTCCTATTGGAAGGAGCGTAAGTCTGGGCCGCTCTGGATTATTTGATCCAGTAACGAGGGAAGCCAAGTCTAAGCCAAAATATTGCAGAAACCAAAGCACTCATATTTGACTGTATAATATACCAAATAATTTTGCTATGCTGCATATTTACCCTTCTCATGATGTTTTTGGGGTAGTGTTAAAGCTAAGAGCATGAATGGTGAAGCGGATGGCTCAGGGGTGAGCACACTGACTGGATAAACTAAGCCCTGCACCTCAAACCACACGCGTGATGTTGAGGCCTTAGAAATGTCATTGAGAGATGTTGTCACCAAGATCACTAGCAAATATTCCCACATCTAATTCCAGTACGTATACATAGGAAGTAAGGTGCAGGTATGTTTAAAATGTCTTTTTCTAGTATTTGAGGACAGCTATGGTATAAAAAGCTATGGTATAAAGAGTACTGAAAGGTCTGGATTCGAGGTCCCACTTTACCACTTAGTAGCTGTGTGGCCTTAGTCAAGGTAATTAATCTCTCTGAGCCTGAATTTCTTCAACTGTAAAATGGGCTTAGTGACACCCATGCACCAGTCATCAGCAGCAAATGAGGAGATATCTCTAAAAACTGTTTGTAAAATAGTACACAGTTATCCAGATAATCAGGCTTTACCTGTCTAGATGTGCTTCAAGTTGTTATGAAAATTGCTGAAAACCATTGCAAAGACCATATGACAGGGAACATAAAAATCCTCAAAAGCGGAGCTATACTTTCTATGCACTGGACCCAAAGCCAAGGAACAGGACAGAGAGAAATCTCCAACACCCCGGGCATGTGGCCTCTTCTAGAGTCTAAACTCATTACCTCATCCCTGGCTAAGCCTCCAAATGCTCGCCAAGAGCTACCCAGAGATGGTTTTCCTGTTTCATCACTTACTCCCATCATCTCGCCAAGCACATTTCAGTCCCTTGGAGGCTCTGGGACAAAAGGGGGTGAGATAACAAGTTTAGACTCTCAATTTAGAGACTACATCCAGAGGGTGTTCTCTCTCCCAGTGCAGAGAGCAGGGCTGCTTAGAATAACCTGCTAAGAATCAGCTTCCCTAAGGTTGTTTGCATAGAACCTGCATTTCCATCCTCATAATAGGCACTGCAGATCAGAGTTCAGCAAACTAATAGAATAAATTCAGGAACTGCTCCTGTACCAAAACATACCAGAATTTCAGCCACACTAGACACCTCCCCTGGTAACCCTTTAGATCAACCCTGTTCAATAGAACTTCTCATAATGATGAAAATGTCTTAGTTCAACCATGGTGGAAGACAGTGTGGCAATTCCTCAAAGATTTAGAACCGGAAATACCATTTGACCCAGCAATCCCATGACTGGGTACATACCCCCCAAAATATAAATCATTCTGTTATAAAGATACATGCATGCATATGTTCACTGCAGCACTATCCACAATAGCAAAGACATGGAATCAACCCAAATGCCCATCAATGATAGATTGGATAAAGAAAATGTGGTACATATACACTGTGAAATACAATGCAGCCATAAAAAGGAAAGAGATCATGTCCTTTGCAGGGACATGGATGAAGCTGGACGCCGTTATTCTCAGTAAACTGATGCAGGAACAGAAAACCAAACACTGCATGTTCTCACTTATATGTGGGAGCTGAACAATGAGAACACAGGGACACAGGGAAGGGATCAGTACTTACTGGGGCCTGTTGGGGGAGTGTCAGTGGGGAGAGCATTAGGGAAGAGAGCAAATGAATTCTGGGCTTAACACCTGGGTGGTGGGTGGATAGGTGCAACAGACCACCACGGCACACGTTTACCTAAGCAACAAACCTGCACTTGCTGTACATGTGCCCCAAAACTTTTAAAAAATAATCATTATTTTGAAAAAGAAAAAAAATGTCCTCTATCTGTGCTATCCAACATGGTAGCCATGAGCTAAGTTTATATGCTCCTGGAGAGACAGTACTAAGGTGTCTGAAAGGGAGGCAAAGTAGGAAAGTGAAGACTTAGGTGCGTTCTTATAGACTGCCTCATCCCCCCAGCTAGCTGGCATGCCTCTGCCTTCTCCACCACCTAAATCCTCCCCAGGCCTCAAGAGTCATCTCAAGACTCATACCCCCCCATAAGATGATCTATGCCTTTCCAATTCTGTGTCTCACGTGGGTATACTGAAGACAAGGGCTATAGATATTTGGACACTCAGGAAACTTCCTGTGAGGGCAATCAAGGACGTATTCTCCAGGGAAATGATAACTTAAATGAGAGCCTTAAATAATAAGAACCTGAACAGGCCCAAGTTATATATTCAGACAAATCAAGTGGAGACTCTGGAGTGAGCAAAGGGTGCAGAGGCCAAAAGCCTCTCAAGGCGTGTCAGTTAGAAAATGGACCAGCTTGACTGATACCGCTTTTGCACAGGGGAGTATCAGGATGTTTTAGAAATTTCTTATTTCCTGCCAGATGTGAGGTTGGTTTGAGTGGGGTGGAGGACGGCCTTGAATGCTGACTTCAGTCTCTATTTTACAGGAAATGGGGAGTCTTAACACATTTTTGAGCAGAGGGATAACTTGAGCAAAGAACACTCTGAGAAGAATACCCTGTTAGGGCCAGCACACGGGACAGATGGGAAAGAATCCTGGAAAAGTATGGACTATTGGGACCCCATATCTCAATGCCTTTCATTTCTCAGGAACGACTTCTCATGCTCTGATGGTTTCAAGCATCCCAGTGACAATTTCCTCTTCCAACAGTGGTGGCTCACCACAGCGGACACTGACTGCTGGCTGCCTTCCCAACAGCCATTTCCCTCCCAATCACCACTTTCTAGCCTGCAAATAGAACCCTGACTTCGTTAAGCAACAACATTTCCCACCCCAGTGATGAGTCCTCATTTAGTCTAGCCAAGCCAAGCCATCTCTTTCCCTTTGCCAGTACTAGCCTTGGGGTAGACATGCAGCCTAGTTATGGCCAAAGAGAAGTAAGGGTAAGTCTACTAAGAAAGATTTTTTTCCTCTGTAAGTAAGCAGCAAATAATGAAGAACCCCCTGGTCCCAGCCCTTTCCTTCACACTTTGGACCCTGTTCTATGAAGATGAGAAGCCATCATGCAGGTATTAGGTGGCAAGCTGGACAATGATACCAACATCCAAAAATTAGAAGGTAGGAATTTAGAGAGAGGCCAGATCCCTGATGACTTTGCTGAACTGCCAAACCAACACAGTATCACACACCCCCAGACTTCAGGTTCAGTAAAAATAGTTCTCCTATTGGTTTAAGCCTCTGTTCATTTAGTTTTGTGTTAGTTGCAGTCCCAAACCTACTAAACTCATAGAGTTCACCTGGGATTTGGCCACAGAGCTGATCTGGGATTCCAATCTTGCAGCTAATCAAAGCACATGGATCCTGCAGGTCATCCCTGCAGTAGAGGCTGCAGTGGACCAAGACCGAGAAGCGAGAGTCTCCAAGGCCAGAGGCTGCTGATCCTGTCATAAAAGGAAAAGAGCCACACTCTTCCCTTGCTTCTGGGTGGGTAGAAACACCTGGCAGGAGAAGGATGTGCCAAGCCAGAGGAAGGGCTCAGGGCTCCAGCTAACTCATCTCGGACCACACTGCCCAGCGAGAGGCTCGGCGCTCCAAACGGAGGAGAAAGATCCCTCCTACCAGCTAGGCCCAGGGCGTGACAAGCTGGATGCATTCCCTGCCAGATTCTCACTGCCTATCATGCTTTACAGACACAAAAACAAATTCCACCATATGTTAAAATTAATTGCAAACATTTGCTGCTGAAGAGAGCTCTGTTTTTCAAGAGCCCACAGAGATCTGGTTACACTGGTGGCTGAAGCATCAACCACCCTCATTCGCTCATTGAAACCAGCAGGGCAGAGCAAAGGTGGCAACCAAGTGGTGGAAGAGACACCCACTGCTCCCTTCCCTGCCTTCCCTTCAATCTGTTTCCACCTCTACTGGGTCCAAACAAGTGCATATTCTAGGCCTGAGCATGTGCACCCCTCTAACAACACAGAATGACAACCGTAGTGGAGATTTGAAAGGACCAGGGCTGTGGAGGCAGGGAGAGATGCTGTCAGGAAAGGGTGGAAGGAAGAGGATGAACTGAAGTCAGTTGGCTGTATTTCATTGCCTGGCGAGCTGAAATAAAAGGCACAGAGAAACCCAGTAGCTCCAGGGTACCCAGAGCATACAAGCTGGTTTGCTAAGGGTCTGCATGAGGTCTGTGAGTGATAGTTATTGATGGTGTGGTTTAGTGAGGTTAAACCTGGGGCTAACAAGGCCCTCAGCTTAGAATGCACAGCCTGGAGAAATCCCCAAACAACATAGATAGCTGGGAGGAAGGAAGGACTTCGATCTCCATGAACCTTCTTCCATGGACCACAGAGAGGCATTAAGAAGCACATCCCTGGTAGCATGAACGGGAAGTAGGAGCCTGTGCATTGCCTCTACATTATCATCTGTCCCAGGAGAAGCATTATTGGTCTGAATTTGCACCAACCCAGCTGGAGACATGAACTGGGAGGAGCTCTAAGTGCTCCCCTGGCTCAGGTAAGAGCACAACTGAGGATGTCTCTAGAGCAATTCCTTCAACTGCTCTTTGGGCAAGTCCAGATGTGTGTCTCTGGCGGACAGAGAACTCTTTCGGAGCAACCACTTGAAGAAGGAATATCTGATGCCAGCATAGTCACTGAATGACCTATCATGACTTGGGACTCATTCCCCAAGCCCTCTGAAGAAGGGACTAGCATGTGTGGTCTGCAGAAGGGAGCTCACTTGGCCATCTTCTCAAGCAACCCAATATCCCTCAGTAGGCACCTCCTTACAGCAAGTCCCAAGACACTCGGTCTGCATCCATACAAAGCCCATTCACACAGCCAATTCATACAAGCAACTCGAAGGAGAAAACACTGTGTCAAAAAAGTCAGGTGAACCAATTAGGAACCCTTGGAGCCTGTCCACTGAGACCTCGCCTTCCCATCTGGGCTCCTGTATATTGAACACTTATCTCGTTTTGTCTCCTTAGACATGAATCTTGCCCCCCACCAAACACATTTCAGCACTTTATTATATATTTGTAATAAATATTTATGAAGCATCCACTGTATCAAGTTCCCCGATGGTATAGGTATCACAAAAACAGATATTGTCCTTATCAAGATAAATCTAACATCTAGTTGGAGGTGCAGAGCATTTACATGAAAAAAAAATAAGTGACAATACAAGATTTAAGTGAGAGCTCAAGATGAAGGTGTAAGAGGACATTTAATGAAGGCCAACTACAAATCAGGCAGCCTTGGGAGGGCACACAGAACCATGGTGAGCTGCCACAAGTGGTGTCCAGTGAAGACAAGCGATGTGGCCATTATCACGCTCACCAACCCTTACATGCCACAGACGTTCCTCAAGCTGAAGACTACATCATTCATTCCTCATAGCCATCCTTTGAGTCAAACACAATTATCATCCCCACTTTACAGATTAGTGGGGTACACAGAGGTTAGGTGAACATATAGTCTCATCCTATCTTGACTGTTATGTATCTGTAGGTCCTGGGTAGCGCACGCTTCCCTGGGTTTCTGGAATGACTTTTTCTCTCTTCTCTATCTTTCATGTCCAATTATGGCTTTCTTTGGCCACCGCCACCCATTGCCAACACCTCTGTACATATATGTATTTGCATTTCATCTTTGTGCTCAAGGAATATTTTATACATCTACTCTGATTTTTGTTACAATATTTATAAATATTAGTTTATATTTGCCACCCTCACTACATTGTGTCTCTAGAGGAATACCTTCATTTTTGTACCCCCAGAACACAGTACAGTGCTTAGCATACAGTAGGCACTTAATAAATGTTGGTCAGATTGATTTAGATTGGATTGAATTGAACTAATTTGGGGTTTCAGTTTTTGGGCATAGAAGCCAGGACATATTGCTGATTCCGAGAGCTAAGGAATGACCAAACAGCCCTTAGCTAATCCACCTTCCCAGCACTGGCCTCCAGGGGTGGGAATTTACTGCAGAAATCCGAAGTGGCAGCAGGACTGATGGATGGTCACCACCCTCATAAAGAGCTGTGAGACGCAGTCTCCATCCACAGCCTCAGGGCTGCTATGTCCCTTGAAACTTTATGGCATCGTTGCCATGGTGGTCACGGATGTAATGCACCATGAAGGTAACACATGAAATTCCCCTAGAGGTGAAACACTGGTGGGAACCCATTCACAGGCAACACTGAGCTACTTCACCTCTCTGAGCCTCAGTTTCCCCATCTGTAAAATGGAAATAACACCTCATACGGTACTTGGGAGGATTAAATACAATAATATGTGTAAAGCCCAGTGACCAACACACAGAAGGTGCCCAGTAACTGGTAGTAATTACCGTTTTCTTAACTGTCTGAGGAAATATGAGTTTTAGCATGATTTCATTTTGCCAGAGTGAAGTTTGGTTTTTTTTTTTTTTGGTCTTATTTCAATTTTTAATTTAAATACAGGATCGTAGGAGCTCTGGAGTTAATGATGGAAGGAACCCTATGGTTTCCAATAATTGAGGCTTCCCATTGATCAAACACGGCCAGACTGACATCTGAAATTGCCCCTGAAGTGCACAGAACTCAACTCTTCCCAACTTCACAGCGCCCGACAGCCCCGAGTCCTAGGCTGGAGCCTGTATCAGGCAAGTAATCTGCTTCTGGGTCCCTCAAGTCACTTGTTTGACTTCGCTGATTAATACATTAATGGCAGTTACTCATTAGCAAGTGCGAATAACACTCCCCAATAGCAGCAGTCTGGGCTTTGTTAGAGAGCCCAGTGCAACTAATCATTAGTATTTGTGGGCAACACCCCCATAAAAATGCCAAATATTATCACACCAAATCTGACTGGGGTGACAGAGGGTTATGTACTTCCAGGGAACTTCTAGCCATCTCCCAAAATTCATATGCCTTTCCTTCCCATATACCCCTACTGCGTCCCCTCAGCTACACTCTTTTGCCCCCTATCATATCCTGCTCCTCGGCAAAACCCCCTTCCTTCCTTTCTATGGCAAATCCATTCATTAAACATGAAGTAATCCTTCTCCAGGGAAGAAGAGCTGCTGAATCAAACACTCTTGGGATTGGAAGGGGTGGAAGGGAGGAGGCAGATGCAAGGGGAGGAAAAAGTGTAGGGAGGAAAACGTGCAGCACACAGGAAAGACAACTGGGAGGACTGTGCTCTCATGCCTCTGGTTTCTAGAACTTTTATGGTGCTGGGGTGTGTGTGTGTGTGTGTGTGTGTGTGTGTGTGTGTCTTCCTCCCTGTGAGTTTGAACACCAGCCAACCCGAAGAATGAGAGCAGACTGGGGCTAGGCAAGGAGACGGCCACAACTGTGTTTGGGAATGTCGCTGAGGTTTCACAAAGGGAAGTTGGAGAGTGAGTGATGGGACGCACACACCAGAGAGGCTGGCAGGAGGAAGAGGGGGAGAAGCCCGAGATGTCATGAAGAGAGGAAAAATCAAGTGTGTCCCTTCAGAGTGCATCATCCCTGGCTGCAGTCCTGAGAATACATTTTCTGATTCTCCTTGCCAGCTTCAACTCCTGGATCACTGCACATTTTGGCAAAGCCTCTCTGCCTTTTCTGGCTGATCAATCAATCGACTGATTGATAGAGAGGTCTTGAACGCTGAGACAAGCCCTTCCTTGTCTGCTACCAAGAGCCTGCTGGGATTTTAAAAACAGACCCTTGGGGATGAACAGCTCTTTAAACATACAAAGATTCCAGCTGAGGCCGCCGCCTCTCCACCCTCACCCTTTCTGTCTTTGGCAAAGCCCAGGCGCAAACATGTAGCTGTAGGACCCAGAAAGAATCAACACATGCAACCCTGACGATTGACAGCAATTCTCATTTCCAGTCTCAGGAGGATGAACAGCCAGTGGCCCTACAGCCGTATGCTTCAAGCCAGGGTGACCACAAGACTCAAAGATCGAGGTTATAATCGCCCTGTCCTGACTGGGCCACTAAAGTCACCTTGGACAGTGCTATACTACACCATGCAGTATTTGTAAAGAAAAGCAGAAATAAAAATTAAAAAATTAAAGCGTAGCTGATGGTATTCTTTCTTGGAAGAAACACTCAGTTCTGAAGAGAGTAGCTGTGGGGAGAAAGTACACGCTCAGGAAGTTAAGGAGGATAACATTAGTAAGATAATGAATGTGAACATGCTTTATGAGGTACACAGGAACTCCATACCTGTAACTGGATATTGTTATCATTATTGCGGATAACTTCAACTTACAGGAGGGGAAACGGGGCTTTGAACAGTAAAGAGATACAGAGAGGTAAAGGGAGGAACTCACCTGAGCCCAAGATTTGGGGTTTAAAGTCCTTCATCAGCCAAATGCAAGGCATGCCACAATTGTGTCAATAATTATTAGCAGCTTGAACAGAGGGAACAACTGAGCGGTAGATGCCGCACGCAGGGTGCAAGAGTGCACCAGCTCTGGGGCCTTCCATTTGACTGTTTGCCACAGGAACGGTGAGTGCCCGAGAAAGGGATTTGCATGGGTTTGTCGGTGACGGGTGCACATAAGGAGGGTACAGCAAGTTTACTGGGCTGGTGGACCTGCAAATGCAGGGCGAGCTGGAGCAGGAAGACTCTGGTCACAGGAGGTGGGGTCAGAAAGGCTCTGTGGGTGGCACATCCACTCGATGAAGTTGTCTTGGCATCAGCCCACCTCCCCACTCTCCACCAGGGCTCACTACCAGGAGCGCCAGCTTTCAGAAGACATCTCTGCCAAATCCTCCCCTTGGGAAGGGGCATTCCAGGACTGTGCAGGAATCTGGGAGGCTGTTCAGGGGCCACAGACTATTCCAATGTCACTCAATGGGTCTTCCACACTCCCTCTCTCCATGGGCAAAGGTATGTTAGTGTCAGAGACAGATTTATCCTGGGTTGTCACTGCGCCATATGAATGGTGCAAAGCACCAGACTGCCAGGAAACCCCAGTCCGCCTTTGTTCTACCAGCCCTCTCTGGGCTTCAGATTCCTGGAATCCCCTGCTCTGTCGGTGCTGGCCACAGTCAGTCTGAACCTTCTGTTGAGTGTACTCCAGCCTCAACCCCTACAGCTCCACACAGCACCTAAAATGCCTGCTGCTAAAACAGCAGAGAAGGGAAGGTGGGGATCTGGTGTCATTTGGGGCAAAAAGGATCAAGCTTCTTCCATTTTTCTGGGTGTCATAAATGAAAAAATAAAGTGGAGTTCTTATCTAGGGAGTCTATGGTTGAACATCATGGGAGTCTATGGAACCCCAGAAATTGTATGGCTTTATGTGTTTTTATGTGAACTTCTGAGAATAACTGTGGTTGTAACAGCTAATACTGTGTGCTAGTTGCTATCCTAACGGGTTAACACATATCAGCTAATTTAATCCTTGGATAGGAGATATAAACTGTTTTTAACCTCTGTTTAAAGATGAGGAAATGGAGATACCAAGAGACTAAATAATTTGCCCAAGATCACAAAGCTAATAAGTGGTAGAGCCAGAATTCAAACTCAGGCCACTTGGCTCCAGAGCTCCTGCTCGTAACCACCTCGACGTCCTGTCCCAGTTGACATATTCTCAGAGGGGTCCATGACCTCACAGACTCGAACTGTCACGAAGACGTCTTGCTATCAACACCTAGTACATGGCTATGACTTACTCATCTTTGTGCGCTGAAAATCAAGAGCTGTGCCTGGCACGTACTCCCATAGCTCAGCAGCTACTCCAGGGAAAAAATGAAGAGTTTCCAGAATCTAAGCTCCTTTGACAGTCTTCCTCTTTCTTTTGGAGCACCTCTTTCTCACATTCTCTCACTACTTGGCACTGAGGACATGCTGCCAAGTTCCTAATCAAACACTGGATTTTTGCTGCCACAGGTTTTTTTGTTTATTTCCTGACTGCCTGCTGCATTCTCTCTTCTCTCTTCTCATCCCACCTCTTCACCTGCAGTCTTTCTGAACCTCACTTGCTCCGTAAATTCTGGGGACAGCCCACAACCACCTGCTTCTGGCCTACCTCCTAGTTTGAGTGGCAGTTGGATAGGAGGTGGCAAGACTGAAATTCAGCACACCCTCTCTGCCAGGGCACTGCAAGGTCTCAGGCACAGCACAACAAAACCTGGTTCTCACCTAGAGAAAACTCACCTGCCAGGAAGCCACTCAAAGAGGTGACAGAGTGGAATTGAAGCGTTAACCCTGCACCCAGTGCTGCTGAGGTCCCGGAAGGCTGAGAGGAGGTAGAGGGCAGGACCCCGGAGGGGCCAGGGGATGGGGATAAGGGTGAGACTTGTTATACAACACCGTGAGGGAACCTCAGCCCAGGAGGGCACCATATAAGAAGTATTCTGCATCAAAGAAGGTAGGCTTCTCTCTGTTCATGGGGACATTTTCTGGAATTTTTGAGGAGTCCAAAAGCTGAACTTTTACCACCAGCTCACAGTATATATCCTGTGAGCATTCAATACATCTTCCCTCATCAATGAGTTTCAGAACAGAATTAGGAACCTTTTCACTTTGGGTTGCAAACTTACAAAACCTGCCCTATAAAGGCTGAAATCTGTTATCCTTTGCAGAGACTCTTGTGGTTGTAAGAAATAAGCGGGTGGAGACTTCATTTAGTGGGAAGAGGCCTTGTCCCCAGCAACCGCCACTGCGGTCAGCAAGTACGGGCCCCAGGTTTGTTTCCTGCTCCAGGTGACCTTGGAAGAAGCACCAGAGTGCCCAGCTCAGCACCCTCTGTAATAACACTCACAGTTATTTCCAGGACTGAAATTCATTGTATTAATTTTCCCTCTTACAGCCTTTTCTACCACACGGGAACTTGCGAGAAGATCCAAGAGAGAAACTGGCATTAATTCCATCTACAATCCCATCTGCCCTTGAGAGAGAAGGCTGGTGCTGTTGCTTGGCTCCTCTGTCCTCCCTGTCTAAGAAGCTCGGCTTCCTTATGCCTCGGTTTCCCCTTCAGTTAACCGGGGCTGATGCTGCCTGTCCAGAACAACATTATTCATTTGAGTATATCTAGCACTGAAGAAATGGCATAGGGCAAAATTACCTTGCTATTAATGACTTGATAATAATAAAAATAATTTGTATTGTTAGTTCTGACAAATGACCACCATTTGGGCTTACGTGGCAGTGTCTCTCCACATCAATAAACATATCAACTGCTCCAAAGATTCTCAAGTGGGGATTTTGCGGGGAGGGCTTGAGTGAGTCGTTTACATGACCCTTTTCCATCTCATGGTCCCCCTCTCCCTGGGGCGGGCAAGTGCTCGTTTTACTGCCTGGCAACCAGACTGGGACTAAGCTTGCTAAAATATGAGTGTTTTTTTGGCTGGAGTACCAGAGAGCCTGCAGCCCTATGGAGAGAGAAAAATTGAACACACCAGGCCGTGGCTCCAGAAAGGGGAAGAATTAGGCTTCACACCGAGCAGGCTGAACCATGGCATTCTTTAGATAATGCTTAACAAACCCCCAAACAAAGGCAGCCAACTTAGCTGCATGTTCGTAAAATGTATTCTCAGCAGATTCGGGCTTATTGAAGCACTGACTTGCTTTGCAGCCAGGGTCCCCATCCTAAGCTTCTCGTTTTTCCGTGCTGTTCCCCTTGTCTAAATTCCTACAGATTCTGCCAATCAGAATTCTTCACCTCGGGCTCAGGGGGGCTTAGCAACCAAGGTAAATGGTGGTGCTTTTAAATTTGATCCTAACCCTTAAAAACAACTGTCTCCCACCCCAAAGCACCCCACCCTGATGAGCCATCATCTGAAGCCAGCCCTCTTCAGTGGGCTGAGGGCTGACTTAAAGATGAAGGGGAGCGTTCAGGGATTCACTTCCACGTCTCACCATTGTGACACTTCTCATATTTATTCAATGCTGTATTAGGCTGTTTATTTCTACAGTCCCAAAAACTCAACTTGAGGAAATCCTTTTTGGCTTTGTGACCATCACTGT
Source organism: Aotus nancymaae (assembly GCF_030222135.1). Lineage (NCBI taxonomy): Eukaryota > Metazoa > Chordata > Mammalia > Primates > Aotidae > Aotus > Aotus nancymaae. Next base: position 43,728,157 of record NW_026988523.1, read on the forward strand.
TATTTTTTAAACGATAGTTATCATGAGTGATATTGGTATTCATGCACCCACACAGAAAGCCAGCTTGATAAACTAGTAGGCATGCATTTATGGTTTAGTCTGGTTTTCTATTGCATAATGTACAGGAGTAGTAGAAGTGGCAAAAGTTATGGAAGCAGACTTACATATCTGGGGCCAAACACAAATAGTGCTGAACTTTATTATTACTCAATGCAGCTGCCACTCTTTCTCACCACCCCACCCCCACCGCATGGTATCCCAGTGATCCCTTACTCAAATTCCCCAGGATCTGTGCATTGGATGGGCCCTTTGTAACGGTCTACTGGGGGCAGGAACTTAAGGTCTAGAGACCTGATTATGATCCTGATGGATGCACTATTTACAAATTTATTGAGATCAACTCATTTTCTGCAGAAGGTGGCACCGCCCCACCCCAGAACATGGAGAAGTCGGCTGGTGACTAGAGTACCGCAGACACTCCTTGCCAACTCTGTGACCTCAAGCAAGGTTCTCTGTTATGAACCTTCTCCCCCATAAAATGAGAATAACAATTCTTCTCACTCAGGAGTGAACAGGAAAAGGAGTAGAAGGCACTTTTAATGCCTCTGGGAAAAAAGAAGCAGAAATGCAAGACATTAAGCTTCCTGAAAAATTTCCAGGACTCTTTAGTTCTTGAATTCCCTACATGTGGCCACCTTAAATCCTAGTCTCCACTGAAAAGTGTCAGCTGGGCAAGCATACCCAACCCTCCAGACCAGGGCTTCCATCAGAATCAGGAGCAAAGTCTACTTGGACCTGTGACCTAAATGTTCTTCAGTTCAGATCTGGTAGATTTAAAGTGGTGCTCGCTGCAAACATGGAGGCCAGGAAACACAATGAGCATGGAGTTTAGCACTCAAGTCCAGGTCCAACCCCAGGAGACTGAAGAGACTCCAGGATTTCTAGAGGTGAAGATAAGGGGACTGGCATTGGAGGCAAGGGTTCAGGCTGACCACAGGCAGAGAGGAAAGCAGGTTTTATGAATGATGGCTGCAACTGTATGCAGGAGATCAATGTGTACATTTATGTGTAAACAGCAACTGTTTGCTTAAGACTGCCCACTTAGCCAACTGTACACACAGGCAATATTGTGTGTGTGTGTGTGTGTGTGTGTGTGTGTGTGTGTGTGTGAAGCCAAAATGCACTGTCCTTTCAAAATGAAGTTATATTGCTAGCATATTGCTAACCAGTAGCAAATGTTGAGCAAGTTACCTGTTGACTGACCAGCAATTCTGCTGACTTTTTGATTATCCATATGATTTTTCCCCCAGAGACGGCAATGAGTCTTCACTGATAAATCAGTTTCTCATCTAGCTCTCTTGTGATCAATGTCCCTCAGTTGTGAAATGGCTAACTGCAGTTAGGAGCACAGATACCTCAGACAATGGGGAGAAGGAAACACATTGGCATGTGCCAGCCCTCAGACCACAGTCTTGCCACTCTGCTTTCTGCTGGGCACTGCCCTGTGGGCCCCAGGCTTGTATTTCTTCCTTCTCCAGGTTACCCATTCAGCCTCATGATTCTCAAAACTACCTATAGACTGATAAATTCCAAATCTACCTCTAGTCACTCTTCTAAACTCCAAACTCATGCTCTCCTATTGCCTCTTTGACATTGCCACCTGGATATACATTCATCATCCCTCAACATGCTCAAAGGATTGGCTCCAGAAGCCCCTCAGATACCAGAAATTCTCCGGCGCTCAAGTCCCTGATATGAAACGTAGTTTCTGCATGTAACCCACTCACACCCTTCCACATACTTTGAATCTTCTCTAGGTTACTTATATTACCTAACAGAACATAAATGTTGTGTAAATAGTTGTTATACTGTATTGTTTTTTAACTTGTATTATTTTTACTACATTGTTATTTTAAAAAATATTTTCGATCCCCGGTGGTTGAATCTATGGATGCAGAACCCGTGGCTCTGGAACCCTCAGATACAGATGCCGACTGCACGGCACATACATAAGCTTCACGTGGCCATGCAGGACCCTTTGCTATGCCCTCCAGCCGTTCTTCCACTCATTCGCATGGCAGTCAGTAGGGCCTCCATCTACCTAGGAGTCACCTTTGGTTCCTGTCTATCCCTCACCCCACTTCTAAGTCTTCAACCAGTCCTGTCAGGCCTCCAAATCACATACGGAGCTCCTGCCCTTCTCACTGCCTCCACTGCTACCTCCCGCCCTTGCCTTCCTGAACTGGCAAAAGGCAGTCAGAATTATCTTTTTAAAATGTAAGTCAGACATCAGTCCTCAGTGTAAAGCCTTCCAGTGGTTTCCTAATGGATTCAGAAGAAAGGCCCAAACCTCTACCCTGACTTACAAAACACATTTTAGTTTGATCCTCACCACCGTCTCCAACCCCAAGTCACACCACTGTCCCCCTCTTTCTTTCTGTGCCTCAGCTACAGTCATATGCTGAATAAAGACTTCGGTCAATGACAGACTGCATAGACAGTGGTGGGACCATAAAATTATAATACCATATTTTTACTGTAGTTTGTCTATGCTTAGATATGCTTAGATACACAAATGCTTACCATGGTATTACAACTGCCTACACTATTCAGCACAGTCACATGCTGTTCAGGTTTGTAACCTAGAAGCAATAGGTTCTACCACCCAGCCTAGATGTGTAGTAGTAGACCATACCATCTAGGTGTGCGTAAGACCGATCTGTGATGTTCACACGACAAAATCTCCTAACGATGCATCTCTCTAAATGAATCCCAGTCATTAAGTAATACATGACTGTATGTCAAGCTCATTTTCAACATAAGCTTTTCACTGGCCATACGTCCTGCCTGGAACCCCGTCCTCCTCCCCCTCTTTCTTCTCTTCCACCTCTTCCTCCTCCAACTCATCTTCATCCCCACATGAACGGTTCCTGATATTCAGCTCTCAGCTCAAAAAGGTCTTCCTTGACCACGAAATTTAATGCACCTATCTGGTCACTTTACCACATACCCTTCACAGCACTGTTTTTCTCATGTGCTTGTTTATTCTTGGTTGTTTCCTCCAATTCCAGTGTAACTTCGGGAGCAGAGAAACCGTGTCTGAATGGCTAAAACAGAGCCTGGCACACGGCAGGTTCTCAAAACATTTTTCAGATGTACAAACTTCTAACCAATAAAATAAACACAAACATTTAGTTTTTAACACGTTCAGTGAGTTGTCCTCACTATTCTCATTGTCAAAAACACACCATCTATCACAAGCCAATGCTTACTTTATCTCTAATGCCTCTTTGTTGACGGGAGGCAGAAGAAAGAAATTACTGAATACTCATGGCCTGGACTGGCAGGAGGTAAAGATACAAACTCATTCCCCCTCACCCCAACCTTTGTCATTACGATCTATCTCTATGGTCCACTCTGAATCAGATTTTTTTTTTTTTTAGACGGAGTTTCGCTCTTGTTACCCAGGCTGGAGTGCAATGGCGCGATCTAGGCACACTGCAACCTCCGCCTCCTGGGTTCAGGCAATTCTTCTGCCTCAGCCTCCTGAGTAGCTGGGATTACAGGCACGCGCCACCGTGCCCAGCTAATTTTTTGTATTTTTAGTAGAGATGGGGTTTCACCATGTTGACCAGGATGGTTTCGATCTCTTGACCTCGTGATCCACCCGCCTCGGCCTCCCAAAGTGCTGGGATTACAGGCGTGAGCCACCGTGCCCGGCCCTGAATCAGATATTTAAGCAACAGTGTTGAGGTCAAAAGACATAAATGTGAACCCAGGGCTCGGCCACTAATTGCACAGGGGATGCCAAACAGGCCACATCTCCTATCTGACCTGTGCTCTTTCTCATCTGTGAGATGACTGTAATGTCAGCCCTGCCCACCTGACAGGGCTGTCATGAGGAACAAGTATATGAAAGCACTTGGCGCATTGTAAAGCGTGAGCTGTAAATGTATGAATTATCAACAATATCGAGATAGGTGGAATTTTCCATGCCTGCAAAATCTACATAATTGTTGATTTCATTTGATACTATCTGATTACCTTGGCTCCATGTGTGTTTGAGGTTAGAGTAGGAGCTGACGAAGGACTGCTGAAGAGGAATTTTAAAGAACACATCCTAACAACAAACAGCGAACGCTCATTTTGGGAGTCAAAGCTAATATTAAGAGTAAGCGAGCCGGCAGACTGTGGAGGTCAGAGTTAATTACAGCTAGCGGCATTGTACGTGGTGCCTACCCAGACCCCCTCCGCTGGGAACAACCACAGTCTAAATCTGAGCCAGCTGATATTAGTGAGCAGTGATTAGAATATGCCCACAGGGCTTTTTAAACTTTCCTCCTCTAGTTAAAGCATTTGTTTTCAGCAAGATTTATAGGCTCGTCTGCTGCGCACAAGCAGGTTTGCCAACACGGAAGTCATTCAGTTTACAAAGCCTTGGCCGCTCAGCACCCTCGTGGGAAGAAAGGCGGCCTCCATCTGGGTGTTCTTTCCCAGCAGGAAAAGCACATGGAGAGATGGCAGGAGGTTTTCGGGTTTCTGACCAGCCTGTAACAGCCACCAGAACCAACAGCCACAGCCAGAGGAAAACCACGTATGGTCGCTGCCTTTAGGAGAGCCAGGGTGCTTCAGTCTCTCTATCTGTGAAATGGGTTGACCTTGCCTGGTTATGACAGATGGGAAGCGATTGGTGTTTGAGGGAATGTCAATTTACACCCTAGCTACACATCCACAGTGCTGTTCTTAAAAAGATTACATGTTTAGTTTCCCTGATTTTAAATATTGCTCTGCAATAGGCATAAGGATCTCCCAGCCTAGATGCAAAGATCCAGTGAAGAAAATAAAATAATCCTCACCTCTGCTTCATAGTTATGGCCTATAGCATGCCCAGAAGGAAATCCTCAGGTGGAGAGAGTTCTGCAGGGACTCCAGACTCCACCTTCCCATCCATGCAGGTTAAGTGTGGGCACTGCAGGATGAGTTTCAGCTATAAAATGATATGGTTCAGTCAGACTGTGTTTGAAAATCCTTCCAGTTCTAAACATAATGATTCTATATCTTATTGTTCCTTCTCATGCTATCCACAAAATCAGAGCCCAATCTGCAAAGAAATCAGTGACAGCTCACAGATGCTACAGACCTTTTCTGGTCTAAGAGCTGTTCTGTGTCTCTGGGTCGTCTGGCAGTAAAGTCCTCTTGTACAGAAAACAAGAGAAGCCTTCAATCTCCAAGGTGAATGCATGCTTATGGGCTTCCTTGGGAAGATTATTACAGAGCCTGAGGACCAGCTGTTCACCATCTCCACTGAGGAACAAACCAAAAGGAATGGGCTCAGCCTGATGGACTGGGGCTTAGCCTAGAAGTAGGGAAGCGTTCTCAGCCAGGATGGGTTATTAAACATAGCAACGGGTTACTAAGGAAAGCATGTAAGCTTCTTTTCCAAATGCCTTTATTGGCCCAATGGACCCTTGTCTATCTGTCGCGGCTCAGTTGTCTGAATATGGATGTGGGGAGGAAGGACAGGGGCTATAAGACATCCTTCTTTTGCCAGCCATGTGACACTGCTCCCTGGAGTTGATCAGAGATATAGACTGGTTAATTAAGAATAGCTCCTCTTTTTGGCCAGTAAAGAAAACATAGCCCAGGGCTTCTCCAGACTCACAGGCTAAAATCCAAGGGGAGGCAAGACCCCTGAGTGGTTACTGTACAGGGGGAAGTGGAATTGGCATGAGGGCCCCTGTCTAGAGTCCAGGGGCCTGGGTTGACTCTTACTTCCACTGCTTTCACAATCTCTGAATAGACAACCAGCTGCTTAAAACCCCTGAATCTTAATTTCCTCCTCTGTAAAATGGGCTCAATAATTCCAATCTTGGAGGCTTCTCATGTGCAATAATTTATGTAAAAGCACAGAGTATGTGGGCACTCGATAAATGTCAGTTTCCTTCTTTACTTCCTGGTAGACCCTCGATCTGTGCAGGAAGTGCCCTGATAGACAGCAGAAATCTCACCTGAAAGATAGGAAGGAGCCAGAAAAGAGCTAGGTGGATCTGACATGCCAGTTGGCTTGATGGATCCTGTATCGGCCTAAATTACCCCAATTCTGACAATACCTGGACAACAAAAGACCACAGGTTCCAAACCCAGAATCTGAGGTTCTGACACTTGGCTTTGCCTTGGGAAAGTTACTTTCTCTGTGCCTCAGTTTCTCCTGGTTTGGTAATGATAAAATTAGAGCATCCAGAGTAGAAGGGAGAGTGCCCACCATGTACCAGGCACTAAACTCTGCATATTCCATTTTTTGTCAATTAATCCTCACAAGAATCATGCAGGGTTATTGCTGCTAAGTGATTTTACAGATGAAGAAACTGAGGGTCAAAAAAGTAAATTACCTGGGACCATACAGACTCTGTTTGGCACCAGGATTCAAATCCACCCTACTCAGCTCTGAAAACAAGCCCCTTTCCCATTTTAAAGACCTCACAGATGTGTTCTGAGCATTTACAAGACTGTATCTGGAAATAATTAGAAAAAAGTAAATGATAATACTACCCTATAAGTGATGTTTGGTGCTGAAAGAGAACCAACAATTCTTGAGTACCACAGAGTCCTAGATGAATCCAGCTTAATTCATCCATCTATCTGCCCCCTCTCGTCACCCAGTCAGTTTAAAATGCAGGAGGGAATTAAATACAATGGGAACAAATATTAATAATATGTTAATAGAAAGAATAAATCACAAGAGTCCCCTATTATGCTTGATAATAGGAAACATGAGAGCTTTAAAGCAAATTGCTAATTATCTGCACTGCCTTCTACCCCACTGGCTAGCCAGTTGCCCCAAGCAGCACAGAGTGGGCTTCCTTCCATAAAATCCATCTGATCCGGGCCAGTCATCATACTCTGACTGTGGTTCAGGAGCAGAACATGACCAGTGACTTTAGAAATCCTCTTTGCACGTGAGATAGTCCATTTCTCTAAAGGACTTCAAAAACTGAGCTCTCTCTCCCTCTATTCCTGGTAGGTAAATTGGAGCTCCATCTCCACCTCTCCTTAAAGAAAGAAGCCCAGATCCAAGAAGCAATTTGCCAAAAGGGAGGCGGTGACAAGACCGGGCTGGAATTGGGCCCTCAGGGTGAGTTACAACTGTGAATTCTTTCATTCCTTTGTGTCCCGGAGCAGTGGCATGCTCCAGTTACTCATCTGAGAAGGGTGAAGGTGAGTCCCTCTGCCCAGGTCTCCCAGCCCAAACATTCCAGGACTCACTCAACTCCCAGGCAACACCTCCTACACGGGCCACACCAGCCATCTGAGCCATGCTTAATGCAGAGTTTTATTGAGTAATACTCTATCTCAACAAATTTATTTTAAAAACCTAGTAGGGGAAAATTATTCATGTTCCAAAATGGATCTTGTCTTTTCTTAAAAAATAAATAAATAAATAAAACAGACTGATGTACTATATGCCTTATATTCCTCTAAAGGCTCTTTTATTTCAAAATTCTGATTTATAGGCAATTTCCCAGGAATGCTGCTGTTGTGTAAATCAGTGTCCACTTGTCCTGAGAGGGAGCCTCCCAGCCAGGGTGCCCTGTTTGGTCGTATAGTCATAGAGCCAGATTGCGTTATTCATTAACTTCCTGTATGAAAACCGAATAATAAAACTGAAGTGTGTTAAACAAATCCAGATGAGGGGGTTTAAATCACCTCCTAGTCACTAGGCTGAAAACCGCTGTCATTTCTCCTGGAACAAATATTCTCTACCTTGCTCTAGCACCACGTTATTAAATGGAGATAACAATATTTATGCCCTTCCCAGGGGGTAACGGGGATGGACAGCTCTCCTGGGTTGGGCCCGCTTGGATGAGGAAGTGACAAGCAGTGGGGAAACAGGTAGGCGGCCCCTTGAGTCTACGTCCAGCCCTGTGATTCCAAAACATGCACAGAGATTACCGGCAGAAAAGCGTCTTGGGATGAGAAAGTGTGGTCTGGAAGAGGCAGGAATGTTTCTGTGACTAGCTGTGGGAGTCAAACCCATCACCCCTTTGTATCAACCACTTAGCTCTTATTTCTCCCCAGGGATTTATGTGTGAGCGAACAGCAGGCAGCTGTCTCCTCGGCAGCGGCTGCCACCGGGAACTACAAGGCAATGTGAAGCCTGCGCTAGAAAAACCCCTTCTGGGCCGGTCCTGCAAACAGCCAAGATGCGGTTAAAGATTCCAGTTCTGATGGGATCCCATGTCTCCTAGGTTACAGCTGAGGACTGTGTTTTCCTTTATTACAATAGAAAATGTGTGTTCCCCAGCGACTGTTCAAACATCTGTATGAGGTACAGCGTGTGTATGCGTGTGTATGCGTGTTTGCGTGCCTGTGCTCACACACATGCTCAGGCGGCAGCTATCATGACCTGGCTCTTCAAATAACCCTCTCCAGATCGTTAAAATTCATGGTGCCTTATTCCTGTTCCAGCAGCCAGTCTGCTACAGATGTGCGGCGGTGCAGTTGCGTTTGAGGCAAACAGTCTCAGAAGTCTAATTAAAATAGAGGAAGCGATCTCCTCCTCAAATTTCCTTTAGAATTAACTCCATAAAAATCACTAGGTAATATCCAATTGGCAGAGTGAATCATCAGAGCTGGCAGCTGGGCCAAGCAGGCAGAGCAAACAGACTTCTGGCCCCTGCTGGGGGTATCTTACAAAACACCCACAGCAGAGGCTCCAGCCTCCTTGCCCTGTGCCTTCATCTAAACTTCTGTGGTCACATTTATGAAGCTATGATTATACGTCCATCTGGAATTGGGAGCGGGTAAGGATATCGTTGATTCACCTAAAAATCCACTGACCCAAAGTCACTGAAATGTGTGCTCAAGTGCTTTTCTCTGATTATTGATTTATTAAAAAAAGAGAGAGAGGGCGAGCCAGTTGCCTGGATCTCCACACAAGCATAATGGCACTGCAGATCTACTTATCCCAAAGGGAGATCCTGCATTTGCTGATATGAGCACTCTAGCATGTGTTTGGAATCATTGTCACCCAAGCCTAGCCCAAGAGTCAGATGCAAAATGTCCCGGGAACTGGTTTGGGATGAATTTAAACTCCCTCTGAAGAAATGTTGCCAAGGCTCTCTGGCCTCAAATCTTACCTACCTCTTCTCCCATAAGTTTAAAGTGATTCAATGTGTAAAATGTTCATGTTTCCAGTGTCCAAAATCTCAGGGCTGACAATGAATTTACCTGAACAGTCATTAGGTGCACACAGTCACGTATCACTGCTGAGGGTAGGAACTGCCGTGTAGCACAAGAGGCTCTGGATACGGAGTCAGAGGGTTGAGTCTGGGTGGAGGACGGGCTGCTCCAAGATAGCTAATTTTTCCCAGGACTCATTATTCATCTGGAAAACGATGGCACCCACCTTGCCTGCCTCAGACGGCTGGTGTGGGTTTAGATCTGATAGGAGTACTTTGCAAACTCTAAAGCCTCTGGAGTGCGTTTAAGCTCTCAACCGTCATACTGAGGATCAGCCAGCTTCTACGAAATAGCCTGGTCTAGGCAGTTTTCAATCCTGGCTGGCGAACTTCTGAAACAATAGTGAAGCACAGGCCCCGTCCTTAGGGAGTCTGATTTCATTGTGCAGTTAGGCTAGTAGAAAGGAAGCTGAGGGAGGTGACAGACTTGAGCCTCCCTTCAGTAAACATACACTGCACATTTGGATCTGAGACATCAAGCCCTCAGTTTATGTATCAGTTAAATGGACATCATAATGCCTACATCTGACTCCTCTGTTCATTTCATTGATGTTTACCATCTACTATACTCATTTCTTATGGTCAGTGTAACAAATTACCTGACAATCGGTGGCTTAAAACAACAGAAATTTATTCTCTTGCAGTTCTAGAGGCCAGGAGTCCAAAATCCATTTCACTAGGCTGAAACGAAGGTATTAGCAGAGCCATGCTCCCTCTAGAGGCTCAAGGGAAGACTCTGTTCCCTGCTGCTTCGGGCTCCTGGCGGCTGCCAATGCCAACATTCCTTGGCTTATGGCCACATCACACCCATCTCTGCCTATCTTCACATTGCCTTCTCATGTGTGCGTGTGTGTGTATGTGTGTGTGTATGCATGTAATGTCTCTCTTTATAAAAACCCTGTGATAGCATTTCAGATCTACCCAGACAACCCAGGATTATGCCCTCATCTCAAGATCCTTGATTTAATCACATCTGCAAAGACTTTTTTTCCAAATGAAAAAACATTTACAGGTTGCAGGGATTAGGACCTGATGTCTTTGAGTGACATTTTCAGTCTATTATGCCTTTTATGTATCAGATATTGTACCAAATGCTGAGAACATAGCAGATAACAAGACTCTATTTACTCCCAAGAAATGAAGGATTATTAAGGATCACAGATTTTCAGATTTGGAAAAGATATTAGAAGCATAGTTCTCAAAGTGTAGTCTCCGGACCACCAACATCACCAAGGAATTTGTTGAAAGGGTAAATTCTTTCCCCCTACCCACCTTCTGAATCAGAAACTCAAAGGTGGAACCCAGCAGTCTGTATTGTAACAAGCTTTCCAGGTGATTCTGATGCATGCTAACATTTGAGAACCACTGGTCTAGTGGGAACGAAGTGTTTTATTTTGGTGTTCTTTCTCTAGCATCTCTGCTAAATTTATATCCAGCTTTGGCTTAAGTACTGCACATTTACATACCTGCCCACTCCATTGCTTATAGTTAAAACGGTTACAAATGGCTCAAAGTTATTAACATCAGATCTAAGATTATTACCATTAACCGTATAAACACCCGACACTACCAATATTCTCTACATTAGCAACAGTTTCAATTTCCACAGCCCCACGCTTGAGTAATTAAGCAGCTAATGATTAAATGCCAACTTCTGGTCTACAGCACTGTCCTGGGCACAGAAAGGAATACAAATACAAAAGGATATAACCCACAGATTCTGGCTTTAAGGATGTGATGAGGAGAATGGAGAAACCCATCAAAGGCACGTGAAGCGCTAATGGAAAGTAGCAGCAAATACCTGTCCTTGGCTCAGAGATGAAAAGGAGAGTTTAAAATCTGGGCTTGCCTCTTTCCATCTGTTATTTCCAGCTGACTAAATTTGGGCCATCCTTTTACAGCTCTGTGGCTCGGTTTCTTCATCTAGAAAATGAGGCAAAAATACTGGACCATGTCTAATCATCTATGACTCTGAGCGCAGCCAGCAGTGCCACCAGAATTCAAAATAATGATGCCTAATACAGAATGACTTGGGGCAAGTATTGGTTTAAAACATTGGGATACATTTATTCTTCATTTCAACCCTGAGAGGTTCTGTCATCATTTCCATTTTATAGATGGGAAACTGAGGCACAGAAAAAATTTTAAATTACTTTCTTAAGATCATACAGCTAACAAGTAGCAAAGCTGGGATTTGAACCTGTGCTCTTAACAATATGTTATATTCCTGCTCACCATAGACTAAGGTGGGCAGGGATGCCTCAGGAAGGCAGTCTAACTTACTTATGGCTTTAAAAGACTGCCAAAGTGAACCAACTGTAAAAGCCAGAATTTGGAATTGTGTTTCAATAGGATGCTGGAGTTTTTCTTTTTTTAAACAAACAGATCAAAATAAGTGTGGCTACTGGGAACATGTCTTTCACAGCAGCTCAAGAGTCAGAGTTACCTATTCAGAAAACATTTGTTTTTATTTTTAAAGCTCTGAGAACCACACAGATAAAAGCTGGAGGCAAAACTCAGGAAAGTGAGTCAGAAGTAGAAGTGGTTGTTACATATCAAAAGGCAGTGAGGGAAAGAAAAGATATGAGAGACGTATGCAGCGGCTATAAGGCTCATATGGAGAAGAGCGGGTGGCCTCCTACCAGGAGGGTCACCTGTGCAGCAGGATTATTCAGATAGGTGCATAGACTGTGGTATCAGTCTATGCACCTATCAGCTAACAGGCCTGACTGGTTTGTACTTAAAATGGCTGAGGATGAAAATTATTTCAGTTTATTTCCTCCAAGAAGATAGCATTCATTTGCTCATTCCCTGAAATTTTATGCTATATGTTAGGACTCAGAAATGAACAAAACCTAGGGAATTGGAGCAGACAAACAAGATTCTCCACTCTGGTCTGTTGTTTTGGGCTTTACCCACTAGTCACATTCATTGTCTTCATCAGAAACCTACTGGGTTACAGCTGTGTGCAAGACACTACCCCAGAGGTCCTCAGGGAGGCAAGGGCTTAGGAAGACACAGTTCACTGAGTGTTCCTTCTTTTCGAGTTTTATTTTTCATGGGCCATATAGACAGTGTACAATTAATTAACACTGGATAAATGTGTAAACATTTAAAATAGCACTTTCACAAATAACATTTGGTCCTCAAAATAACCGTCTGAACCAGGTAGTAGGAATATCCCTGTGAGCAAGTCACATTACTACTCTAACCTCAGTTTTCTCATCTGTAGAATAAAAGAATTGGGCTACAAGATTATTAAGACCTTTTCCAGCTCTAGAAGGCTGTGATTCTCAGAATTTGAACTAAAACTCAGAGAGCAAAAGAGACCTGAGAACATTATACCTAATAATGATAATTAATAATTGTTAAGCATGTTCTATGTCATCGTCCATTCAGGCTGCCAGAGCGAAATATCATAGACCAGGTGGCTTATAAACAACAGACATTGATTTCTCACAATTCTGGAGGCTGGAAAGTCCAAGATCAAGTTCGAGACCAGCCTGTCCAACATGGTGAAACCCTGTCTCCACTAAAAATACAAAATATATATAAATTAGCCGGATATGGTGGCACATGCTTGTAATCCCAGTTACTTGGGAGGATGAGGCAGGAGAATCCCTTGAACACAGGAAGCAGAGGTTGCAGTGAGCCGAGATCACGCCAGTATACTCCAGCCTGGATGGCACAGTGAGACTCCGTCTCAAAAAAAAAAAAAAAAATTACATGCACGTAACATTTGCATGCAATTATGGAAAATGCATCGATGTTGCTCTGAAGCCCTTCTATGAGTTTCAGCTATAAATACCTAAACAGAAATCACTGATGTCCAACACCTGAATAATATAAGACTTCAGTTTTATATTATGCAGGGTTTAAACTGATGTTGGAAACGTGAAAGAACTTTTAATGATAGGGGAAAGAGTTCATGGTAATTGTCAAATGAAGATGCAGATTATAAAATAAGATGTATCAAATAATCCCCACTAAAATATATGGGCAGGAAAAAAGAAAAAAAGCCATGGGAGGCTAACTACCAAAACATTAATAGTGATTATTTATAGACAGTAACATGATGGATAATTTTTGTTTGTTCTTTATTATTTTTGTATAAGTTCCAAATTTGCTGTAATAAATAGGTAGCCCTATTATAATCAGATATAAATACTTTTTAAAGATAAATAACCTAATGACATTGCCTTGACAAGCTTGAAGATTCATTTGTTCCCAACTCCCAGATATAAGCTCCCAGCCTTCCCAAGGAGAGGGCACCTGTGTCAAAGCCACCTAACTGAAATCAAAGTGCGTGATCAGTGGATGCTGGTATATTCCACATACTTGTGTGTAAAAGTGGAGACCCTTTTCTCCTCTTCAGGAGATAGAGTGAAACAATAGGTATTAAGCCATAAACAGAAAGGTGAGATTGTCCCCGCTGTTTAAGAAGAGGATCCCCCAAGTGCCAGGTCTCGGTCACATGCCCAGGAGAAAAATACCTCCCAGAGGCTACAGGAAAAGAACTGGGATAAACATAAAGTTCATGTTGCTGTTAGAAGCAAATCAAACAGATGGGCCTGGAGTCTGCACACCAGGTCTGGGGTGCCATCCTGGACTACAGGAGGGAATATTGCACATGTATTCTCTCACTCTAAGTACTTCTTTACCAGGAAAGTTTTGTCGGAAACAGTTGTAACCTTTAGAGAACTGATTTTCTGGTTTAGCAATCCCACTCAAAATATATACACAAATAGAAACGGATGCACCAATCGATCTAGCTATATTTCCCAGCCTATCTCCCCTCCTTCATCTATCACACTCTGTCCATCCTTACATGCTTTTCAAGACATGGTGAAACGGTGAGCACCCAACTTAATATGTTTCTCAAAGTGCAGGTCTCAGTACAGCAAAATCTTTTTACAAAAGAGGGAGCCCAGCCTGAGTTTGAACAACAAAGAATTAATCCATTGAGGAAAAGCAAGAAGGGGGTTACAGCCAGGGGGAAGCACACCTGAAAGGCACAGACACATACCAGAGTGTAACAAGTGAGGTAAGGAATGGCAGGGGAGCAGGCCCCACAGGGCATGCTACAGTGAACCTTCTCAGAGGAGAGGTACCATTATACCCTGCAAAGTGTTCAGTGTGCCCAAGTGCACGTGTCTCAATGGAGAAGGGCCTGCTCTTAGAAAGTCAGTTCAGGGGCCGGGCATGGTGGCTCATGCCTGTAATCCCAGCACTTTGGGAGGCTGAGGCAGGTGGATCACAAGGTCAAGAGATGGAGACCACCCTGGCCAATAGGGTGAAACCCCATCTCTACTAAAAATACAAAAATTAGCTGGGTGTGGTGGCACACACCTGTAATCCCAGCTACTCAGGAGGCTGAGGCAGGAGAATCACTTGAACGTGGGAGGTGGAGGTTGCAGTGAAACGAGATCGTGCTACTGCACTCCAGCCTGGTGACAAAGCGAGTCTCTGTCTCAAAAAAAAAAAAAGAAAGTAAGTTCAGGTGTCACGCTGACTGTGTAAACTTCTTCGACGTCTCCGTTCAGAATTAACTGCTCTTCCCCTTGCTCCCTCAGACACTCTCTTCATACCTCCAGTGTGGTGTAAATGGCAGATGCCTGGGACCCACCCAAGGTTCCTATATCAGACCTTCTATAACGGGGTCCAGGCCTCTGCCCTTTTTCCCTCTCACACCTGCTGTTTCTTGTGTAAATGAGCAGATATCTCAGGATGAACAAGGCTTCCTGAACTGGCTAGTGTTGCAAGCAATGTATCTTTATGTTTCTGTTTTAAAGAATGCACATGTCTTTTCCATTATTGTGTGTATTACAAGAAAGGCTTGGAGTTTAATTTTGCTTGATTTACCAAGAAGGTGGATCCACATGTAGCAAAGGTGTTAGCCAAAGGGCTCCTGCATTTGTAACAAGTTCCTTGAGTGAGTTAGACCTACAGGAAGGTCTGCAAACTCCTAACAGGTGTCCTGGTCTGAGCGCAACTACAGTTCATTTTCTGGGTGTCTGTCTCCCCCATCAGACTGTGAAGCAAGTGGATGTCTCAGACATCTCTAGAGCTCGTTTCCAGCACAGTGCTTAGAACACACTAGGTCCTAAATGTATGAGCATGTAAAATTCCCCGTCTCTACCTCTGTTCACTCAAACCCTTCCCACTTCTGCCCTTGTGTTCCCCCAGGTGCTGGGAATCTCTTTGCTTCAGAAATTAAAATAAAGGCTCTCTACCCTAGCGGCACGTTAGAATAACCAGGTGAGTGTTTAAAACCTCAGATGCTCAGGTCACATCCCTAGAAATTCTGGTGTAAATGGTCCAGGCAGGGGCTTGGCATTAGTATTTTCTGAAGATTCCCAAGGAAGGAATATTGTATCTTTTATTTCAGCCGGCAAACATGGGACTGAAAACAGCCCTGGAAGTCTGGACTCTTAGTGGAAGTTGAAACAGTCTAAAACAAAGTCTCTGGATGTCCTCAATTTGCACTTAAGAAGCAGAACACTCAACACTGAAAAGCAAGATGGCCAGCAAAGATCTTATACGGCCTCCCCACTCTGGATGGAGACAGCGGGGATCAAGATGAGCTAGTTGCTGGAGTCTGGGAGAAATAGAAAGGGGTTCCCAAGAGACTCCAGGCCCCAACATTGAGCTCTTATTGTGACATCCAGGGCTGTGTCCCAAATGACCCTTTCTGAGACCATCCACAACCAGCCTCCTGGGAAGCCTGTGAACCAGAGAGAAGAAGGTTCATTCTACTGTGCCACTGCCAAGATTTGGAGTCAGCGCAACTGAGCCCCATCATCTGTATCAGTGCCTCATAGCTGTGGGAACTCAGGCCAGTCATTCAGCCCCTCAGAGTCCTCATCTATAAAAGAATAACAAAACCCAGTCCACTGCGTCAAGCCATGAGGCTTCGATGTGACAATGCATGTCAAACGTCTGTTGCATTAAAAGTTAATTCTTGTTTCCTAAGCCAGGAAAGGAGATATGTGGCATAAAGACAAGGCAGAATGTTCTTTGAAGAAGTAATCTTACAAGACTTGAAAGAAATACACTTGAGATAAGAGTTGAAACCTATAACGTGCCAGAGGGGCATCTCCCTGGGTGCAAGTACCCGAGCTCAGGGCTGATTCTCCTCCCGGTTATAAGAGCCTGCCAGCGCCTCAGTGCAGGTGTGCCTTCCTCTGGCCAGACTGGTTTTTATGCAGCTATTTGGGGAGATGAGAGCTGATTTACTGCCGATGAGGACCTCCATCACTTAAGGCTGAAATGACTCTGGGGGCTCAAGAGCAACTTTCAGCTGAAAGGCTTGTGGCCTCATCAGGGAGAAAGTACAGCCTGGGGCTGAGGCAGCCAGCGGGACAAAGGGAGGAATTCAGCAAAATTGGCCACACGGTTCTAAATGGCGAGCAGGACCTGCTGCTACAGACACACCCAGCTGGGAGGTCCAGGTGCAAGAACACACAATTAACAGGGGGCCCAAAAGGGCTGGGAATGACATTCTACCTGCCATTCTGGATTTTGGCAGCTGACCCCTGTCCAGGGCCGAGGCAGCTGGCCCGTGTGAAATGCTGCCACACCATCTGAGATCATCTTTTGTCACGTGTTCCAAAGGAAACCAAGGTGGTATTTTCTGTTATGAACCTGCACAAGGTGTAACTTCCCCCTAAAAAGAGCCTCCAGGCCTACAGAAAGGACTCTAGCTTTTAGAAACAACCAAAATAATCAAGTATTACAAATTTAGCAACTCACCCTACAGAGCCCTGGACACGTGAAAGCCTGCAGAAGTACAGAAGGTGCTTATTTTATAAGGCTAACATGTTAAAATGATACTAACGCTATGATTTCAGCTATACAAGGTGTCTGCATGTGAGAAGAGATCAAATATTGAGAATGTATTCTATACCAAGCTGTCTTCAATAATTTTATTTAACCCTACAACAATTCCAAGAGATATTTTTATGTATTCCCATTTTGCAGATGAAAAAAATGAAACTCAGAGAGGCTGAATAACTTGTCCAAGGGTTGTATGTCTCAGACCCATGACTTTAACAAAGCCAGCACCCTTCCGGTATATGTCAGCCCCAGATACCCCATTCTTCCTCTTCTCTTCAGTATCTGCTCTCTGGCAAGAACGCTGTAATGGACATTTATGCATCAGTATGAATTTAAGCCATTACTTCTCTCTGGATGTTTAAGAATAAAATGAAAAGGGAAGTTCCCTTGTTAATGGATATGAGGCTTCAATAAGCAGCTAACGTCAGTCCTAGCTGGATGGCTGTTTGGGGATCAGGAAGGCAGGGAACCTAAGTTCTCTATTTCCTGCCTAGATGCTGGCCATGAGGCCATGCTCCCTATCCTGGAAAGCCCTTAATACCATAGGATGGAAGGTATTTTCTGCTGAAAGATATCATTATTGAACAAAAGGGGAGGGAAAACAGAAAAAGGGCATCAAAGCCTAAACAAATAACATCAGCATGAAATCTTTAATGAATGGCTCATCCAATGCGATCTACTGAAATCCAGAAGGTTTAGTAAAAGATGCCTTAAACCCAGTTTATACTGCAAATCGACCATGAAGAAAAGTCAATACCAAGTTAATCCCATTTAATAATTCAGTTTCGAGATGTTAAAACATATTTCTCTCTTGCAGTTCCTGCATGTATGTCTGATAGCAGGGCAACCAAGAAACACACTCAAAAAAGGAAGAACTATTCTTAAAGTAACGACACTGTACTATTAGCAACTTGCAAGAGGTGCCAGTTAGTTCTTCCTGACCCCTTACTTTATCTCCCAAATCCCTTTTTTCCTCTTTGACCTTGCCCCAGGCAGGGATATATTAAGCCTGGCTTTGGAACCTGGCCTTGATCCCGTCTGACCATGGAGTCACTGTTTCTGATACCTATGCCTGGCTGCTCAAGAATCTCGTGTATGACAAGAGCCATGGGGTCAGGAGAGTCTTTCTCAGACCCTTTTGGGAAGAGTCAGTCTCCCGATGCTTCTGATCTCATTGGACACCTTGCTGAGCACGCCCCCAGTGGGTGGTCCCAGGCCAGCTCCTTCACCTGTCCAACCCTCAGACACCCTACAACTCTCAGCTGACATCCTGAGCATTCACCAAATCAGTTTGAGCTTGGAGCTGACCAGAGCCTGCCGTCAATTAAAATGTGCTGACAACCTTAGGCCTGATGTGTGACCTGTTTACTTAACTTCCCACTTAGCCTTCCGGAAAGAGCTTTCTCATCTCTAATGTTCACTTGGATTGGGGCGGCTTCCAAGGCTTTCCTCAACAGAGTTGCTCAGACTCGCAAGCGAGTATCTAACTCATCCGTCTTCCCCATCTGAACCTTGAGCTGACCCCAGTGAAGGGCTCTTCTTTCTCCCAAGCCTCCCTTGCTTTTACTACAGAGAAAACACTCGAGTGAAAGTGGTTCTCATCAGCTGTTCTCAAAAAGCAGCTCTTTATGCATACATAAGGCAGGAAGAACCAACGGTCAAGTCCAAAACTGACCACACGGCAGCCTCGGCCCCTCCCTAAGGCTCCCTGCTTCCCTGCTCCCCGGGACTGCTCCCTGGACGCCTTGGCAGTGCTTGCAACTGCACAGAAGAGAAATTAAAAGCAAATTTGCATCACCTTTGCTCAGTGCTAGAGCGCTCAGTTTTAATTTGCATTTTATTTGCAGAGCACTTGCATATAATATTGTAGAAATGCCGAGAACTCTCCCTTCCCCCTTCTCACCCTGCCTGCTTCTCCTCATCCCTGATTCCCAGGATGCCTGTGAACACAGGTATATCACAGAGGGACTTAGCACACAGGGAGTTAAAGTAGAGAAACTCTACCTGGCATATGAGGGGTAGAGGATCTGAGGGGCAGGAGTCTGACAACAGTAGGCTCAATCTGTAATGAAATAGAGCCCAGATATCTGCTTTCCTTATTTATGAAATCATAGGAAAATTCTCCTCACTGCCCACGGTGCAAATATGCGTGATGCTGAATCAAAACCACCAACTCTCAGGACCGGCTTAACACAATTCCAAACCTGGTGAGAAGCCATGGGGCAGCTACGCTGTGCCATCTGTGGAAACCCCTGATGGTCCATTTTAATATCCCTTCCCCTTTAACAAGTGGACTTTCCACCACTCTGGTTCTATTGGATGTTACACCCACCTGCCTATCATCCCACCTGGCACCTGCATGGTTGAATATCCAACTCCAGAGCTCCCCAGCCCTGCACAACATTTGGCTTATACCAAAACTAGCCTGAGTCCAAGATTACACCCCTGACAACACACACACACTTCTCTGCCAGTACAATATTATAACACATTAAGATTTTTGTAAGACCTGAAGTTTCCTAACATCACACACACAGAGGACCAGGAGCTAGGAAATGCACTGTACCACACCAAGCTAACGTTCCTGCTTACTCAATGCCCATTCTAAGAGTGCCCCTCTCCCTGTTTACCCAGACGGGCAGCTTCCAATCTGAGGGAATTCAGCGTTACCAAAAAAAAAAAAAAAAAAACAGGTGAGAACACTCTGCTAAATATGCTCCTCCAGTGTCAAAAATGACAGCCAGGTTCCAAGATGCACTTTTAAATGAAAACAAAATCAGGGCAAAAGCAATGAGGATGGTGAACACAGAAAACAAAACGAAACAAAAAAGAGTAAGAATGAAAGAACAGCTCAAACTGGTTCTTTTCTTTTGTTTTAAACTGTTGCCAAGTTATTTATCCCTGGAAAGCCACTTACTTTTTCAAGGTGAATTCCTTGTGAGATGACTTATTTCACTTGGTTCCACTTAAGTTTATAGCTATTGGTTAAGGGGGGGAAATATCAATTCATAGAACGCTGAAGTACAAAGGGATCTTCAAAACATCATTCGTCTTCTCGTTTTACAGAGGAAGAAACTGTAAGGCCTGAATTTTGCTCAATACAATTAAGTGACTCTCCCAAGTTCACACAGACAGACACTCAAAACAGCAGAGATTAGTAAGAAACCAAGTCTTTCAAACCCCCTTTTCTGCTTTCCTTCCCTCTGTACTATTGAAAGAAGAGAATGAGGCCAGGCGCGGTGGCTCATGCCTGTAATCTCAGAACTTTGGGAGGCCAAGGCTGGTGGATCACCTGGGGTCAGAAGTTCGAGACCAGCCAGGCCAACCACGGAGAAACCTCATCTCTACTAAAAATACAAAAATTAGCCGGGCGTTGTGGTACATGCCTGTAATCCCAGCTACTCAGGAGGCTGAGAGGAGAATTGCTCAAACCCAGGAGGCGGAGGTTGCAGTGAGCCAAGATCATGCCACTGCACTCCAGTCTAGGTAACAGAGCGAGACTCCATCTCAAAGGAAAAAGAAAGAAAAAAAGGAAGAAGAGAGTGTTCTGATATGAGATTGGTGATGCTGACGTTGCTTCTGTTCAAAATCTTCCTCCTCACTCAGTCACTACTCTTTGCAATGACGATCTATGTCCTTGTCCTCCATTTGCACTTCTGTCCACCAAAAACATCTGTGCCCAAACAATCACTTTTACTTTAACTGGGCATAATGAGGATGCATGACATAGGAATACCACTGAATTTTTGGTAAGGTCATTTTTAATTGCTATCTACTAAACTGCTCAATGACCCTAGGACAGTCATCCTTACATTTCCTCCTCCCTAGGAAAAAGTGCTGGGGTTAGCTTTTCCTCTCTCGGTGCATGAGGAGGCTACCAGTTGCTATGTAGCCTCTTGTAGCTCAGCATAGTTGATGCTCCTTCCAGCTTCTAGGAAGCTCAGAACTAGGTTTCATGTGCTCAACTGAAATGACCCCCTTAGCCTGCGTTGTTTGGAACACTTCTTTCTCCACACTACCCGCTTCTTCATTACTTTGCTGTTATTCTTTTATTCTTATTTCAATCATCTTATTGTATCTTTGTCTTCATTGTAAACTGCTTCATGTCTTCTTTGGAAGGGTAGAGTATAAATAATCATAATGAAACTCTGACCTTTTAAAGCTTTGAAGAGAAAGATAATGTATAATTTTCATGCATCTTGGTCCAATACCAGGAATGTTGAGCTAATGAGAACACTCCTTTTGTGCCAAATTTACGACACAAAACAGACAGAGAACTCCAAGTTGCTCCCGAACCTTAAGGTAAATCTGGGACCAGCAACTTCTGCTTCTGCCGCTCCATAGCCACGGTGTTTCCGCTGCATTTATACACAGAAGTGATCATCTCCTTTTAGCTCACAAGTGGCATCTTACTTCTTCCCAGTGTGCTGGGGGCTGGGAGCGCTTTGTGCTTGGCTGACCTTGAACCCGCTCTGGTGCTCTGGGTTGTTCACTGATCCTCGTCAAAATTTACAAAAGCGCGAGACAGATGAGAAGGGGGAAGCACATTCCTCAGCTGGAAGAGTGGCCAAGTAACCACAAACTGCTGGCCCTCCTGGGATCGTGCTGGTCACGGACTTGGCTTCGGCAGCCCAGTGACTTGTTCCTCCAGACATCGCCTATGCCTGCAGTCAGTTACTCTTCACTCAGACCACCAGCCCTCTGGGTCCCAGGGAGGCAAAGCATGATGGGAAGTAGGAGGGTACTGGACAGGAATGTGAGGGGCCAAGGTAAGACCAAGAAGGAAGCCACTTCCCCCAGAGTCAGTCCCCTGCCGAATTCTAAGACCCCTCTGCTCTAACAATTACCTTTCTAAATAGCCTCGGTCCAAGCTATGGAGACTTTAAAGCGGTAGGAACAGAGCATAAAGCTTTCCATATCTTGCACATGGATATTATATCTGGTATATGGGCGGGATTACCACAGGCCAGAGACTGTTGTTTTCTTAAATTGCAAAGTTTATCCCTCCCTCCATCCAAGGTGCACAAACCCTGGGCCTGAGGAAGGAAAGGATCAGAGTGGTCACTACGTTACACTTTGCTTTAATGCTCAGTTCTGGAGGTGATCAGAACTGAGGAGGTGAAGCCAGGCTCCACTCTTCACTAATAGAGTCACCCTGGGAAAGTTACTTAACCTCTCCGGGCCTCAGTTTCCTCCTCTGTAAAGTGAGAACAATAATGGAACCCACCTCATGGGATCAGAAAGCCCACGGTATGTGCCTGGCTTAGGGTAAATGTCATATAAACTTTAGCCTCTCCCACCCCAAAAATATCTTGTCCTCCAAGATTTTAGTCCCATCTCAGAAGTAAAAAGGAACTCAGTAACCATGAGAGTTAGTTCAGCCTTCTCTCAATTATTTACAGAAACAACACATTTCCTGTTTGAGGACCATGTCACACAAGATATACCTCCTCTAAACTTGGTCATTAGGAGCATGCAGGACTGGTTTGGATATACAGTGAAAGAGGAAAATCAGTTATGATTGGGTCTGCTCATTTTTACTTATTTCTACTCCCTAAACCCAGATAATTAAGAATTAACTGAATGTGGTTAATCCTTTTATAAAAACACAATGCAAATCTTACCATATCATTCCTGTTTCAAGCTTTTCAAAGATGCCTAAACCCAAGCTCCTTCCATGGTACCCAAGGACCTCCATGATCTGACCCTCATTGCCCTTCCCTGCCTCATCACCTGCTAATCCCTGTCTGGACCTTTATAATCCAGCGATGCTGAACTTCTTTTTTCTCCCCGGTGCCCGGCATCCTCTTCCTTACCTGGTGCCTTTACTCAGATTGTCCCATCAGCCTAGAAAACTTCCCCTCTCTTCGTCTGCCAAATCTGCTCAGGCATCATCTTTTCTGGAGGCACCTTCCCCACCACCCACCCCACAGCAGGCTGGGTGCATTCACCTCATGCTCCAGCTATAACCTGTACATTGTTTCATCACTACACTCACCACTTTGCGTTATAAGGACCTGCATTCCTCGTCTCTTGGGCCCTCTGAGATCAAGGAGTGTGTCTGTCTCTCTTGCATGTGTATGTCTATGTGTCTCAGGTGCCCAGCACATAGTAGGCGCTCATGAAAGGAAAAACACAGAAAAGGTGAGAGACACGTGCAGTTGGACTGGTAGACAGGTAGGAGTAGTTTAGCTAAACAGCGCACTGCCCAGGTAATGGAGTCAATGGACTCATTGACACATATTGCCACCCAGCAGTGACAGGATCCTGAAGAAAGGGCCCCTCCACGAGAAATTTATGACCGAGCAAAGCGGAGAGGAGAGAGATGAAGGGAGACAAACTTATGACATATAATACCAGCTGGGATGGAATGTTCTAGAAAGCAAGCATGAGAGGGAAAAAAGACATCAAGCAGAGAATCTGGAAGATTAAGTTTGAAAGGACCCAGTAGGCCAAATATCGCATCTTAAAATAAACGTCTCCACTCAGGGCTAAAGCAAGAAGAGGGGCTAAGTATTGTGAAGCAGAGGAGTCCCTACAACAACTATCCTTCCTGACACAGCTCCTGAGCAGAGCTTAGCCAACTACACATTCCACAGTGGATACATCAAATTGGATATCCATCAGTTGTTCCAAAGAAACACAGAGATACAGAAATCTGACCCAAGTACTGGCAGTATCCCACTTGAACCTGGCTTCTTTTTATCTTTACTATTGGCCTCACTCCTAGGCAGACAGCCGACATTCACAGATCTTTGAAAACACAGCAGGTTAAGTACCAAGACTCCAGAGTTACGGCCTACAAGGTACAATATGGTGAGTGAGCCAAGGAGTGACCAACCAAGAGCCGTAGCACATGGAAAGCCAGCATGTTCCTGGTCCTGACATTCTGCACACACCTTCAGGGAATTTCTATCCATAGGAGCCCAGACCGCAGGTGGAAGGACCAAGAAGTACAGTGAGTTATTAGCATGAATGTCATTCATGAAAACTGTGTCCCAGATGTGCATACAGAAAAAGCCAGATTTCTCATTGCCCAACCCCTGTCTGGTCCTGTATCCTTAAACTCTTTCCACACAAAATTCATACCCACCCATCAGATGTCCTTTACTCCTCCAACCTTCTTCTCCCACCTATTCATTCACTCTGCACAGCTCAGGTTAATGGAAATTGTAGATATATGACCTTGTGTGATATTTTAGATTATCACTTAATAAATAGCCACTCTCCACTTGCCCCTCCTTTTTGATATAGAGTAAATTTCCCTCTTCCACTTATGTTGGGCTTCACCATATGACTTGTTTGGGCAGTAGAATGTGAGTAAATGTGAGTGTGTGGTTTGGCTTCTGTCATTCTCCATGAGAACACGACTAAGTGGCTCCTGATCCAAAGAGAATGTGGAACAAGACCTGGACCCAGCCTGAAGCCTGGAGCAAGTATAGGTGACCCACGGCCTGAAACAAAGTTGCCCCTGCCCACCCACAGACCCATGAGTGAGAATAAATGCTTGGTTTTTTTAAGTCTTTAGTTATAGGATACTTTGTTTTGCATTATTCCTGTAGCAATAGCTGAAGGATCCAATCTTAGAAAAGCTCAACTTGATTGCTGGTTTGCTCTTTCTTAACTATTTTCCTGTGTAACACAGTGATGGCTCCTTTCCAAATGCAGTCAGCACAGGATGGGCTCTGAATATCCCCAACAGCCTGTTGGTGGCTCTCACACCACAATATATCCAGGATACACAGTGCCTGGTACCTCCCAGAGATGAGATGGCTGGTGGTTTGGCTGCCTCTGCCTGACTTCCCACCATCAGCGGGATTTCCACTCCAGTCCTTGTTGGAAGCCGTGTGTGCCATACCACCCTCCTCTGCCTCCCCCTGCCCAGGCAGCGTACAGAGTGAAGCGGTCAGCAGGAGAGGGGCTCAGCCTGAGCTGCTGGCAGCAACTCTCCCCGTGTCCTCTCGGGCAGAAGACAGATGCTATGTCTGTGCATATGGGCAGTGGTAATGAGAATTCCCTGTGGCTTCATGCAAGGGAATCAGGCAGTGCAGGCAAATCCGGCCAAACTTCCCTTCTTATTCCAGAAATGACAGTGAAACAAATGGCAGGAAACTCTTTGTGCTGACCAATACAGAAAGGACTGCCAGGGCACAGCTCTGGAAGTGCGAAGAAAGTGAGAGGAAAGATAAAGGGAGCAAAAGACAAAGGAAGAGTGAGCGCAGCTCTAACTTGTGTGAACCAGTCTGTATGACATCATTGGCCTTCACAGCTCTGTCCATCAAACCTTACCAGCTCCAGTTCCAGAAAGGCTTACATCTTACAAATATTTGCTATCCAGAAAACATGGCTGATGACATTCTGCAAGCACTCTGGATAGCCAAGATGCCAGATAGGTGGGAAAAAATGAGCCGGTTTAAGCAAGCCCAAGGCCACAGTACAACTGGAGGTAGTTCTTAGTTACAAATGGGCCTGCGCCACAGGCAGAATGAAGAAGGGCATCAGGATCCCCTCCCCAAGATTATGCTATGCCCAGAAGGGTTTCTAGGGGGTATGCAGGGCATGCCTGCTATACATACTGCTGCTGAAATGCTAGTAGATTCACCCATAACCTCCAACCCTCAATACCCTTACAATAGAACTGTCTGAGTTTGCAACTGATCCCTACTGATGTCAGCTGGTCCTGGCATTCTGCACATAGCTCCAGAGAATTCTCATCCATAGGAGCCTGGACCACAGGTAGAAGGACCAGGAGAAGTGCAATGAGTTATTAGCATGAACTTCATTTGACCACCTTTATTTAGACTGGCATTTGGACTCAGAATTTAAATGAAAAATAGTTCCTGAACAACAACACATTTAAAATTTTAACTTTCTTTTTAAAAAGACTGGGTGAAGGCCACCAACCACGGCTACAAACGCTCCTCCCCTTCCTCCTTGGTTCCATAAAGGTTGAGTCACAGAACTACTTCAGCAAGTCAAGCAGCCAGAGAAGGGCTTCTGGAACCTGACTTACAAGAAGGAAAAAGGAAGGGAAGGAATCACACACTGAAGAAACAGCTTTGAGGAAAAATCAGTCAGCATTTTCATAAGGAAATTAGTAGTCCAAGTCTGAAAGAGATACACAGATGCTAT
Source organism: Aotus nancymaae (assembly GCF_030222135.1). Classification (NCBI taxonomy): domain Eukaryota; kingdom Metazoa; phylum Chordata; class Mammalia; order Primates; family Aotidae; genus Aotus; species Aotus nancymaae. Next base: position 43,754,364 of record NW_026988523.1, read on the forward strand.
CATATTAGGACACTAAGGAACCACAGTTAGCCCTCTGAGAACCAGATGCCAGGAAGGAGAGCCGAGAACACCTTCCAAATAAGCTTTGTGGCCAAGTCACACCAGCCCTACTCAGGTTCCTCCGGTGCAAATGGAAATAAGAATTGCAGCAAGAAACAGACAAATCATTCTGAATTCAGTAAAGCTCCATATAAATTTTAGATACAATGTGTATGTGATTTTGTGATTCTGCAAAGTATCTGCTAAGCACTGAAGAAAGCCAAGTCCCTAAGGTAAAATGAAAGAAAGACACTGGATCTCTTTAATATAATGTTTTTAAACAATGCTGAGCACCTTCTTGGTGATTCACGCTTTCTCAAAGTTGTATCATTTAGTCCTCACAACAATTCTATAAAACAGGCATTATAATCCCCACTTTACAGGTAAGAAAATTGAGGCTCTGAAAGATTAAGTGACTGGATTCGTCCCCTGGATTTGTGGCTTTTTATTCCCTTGTACTACATTCCACAGCTTGGGTCTATGTGAATGTAATGAGTGACTTTTACCGTGCCTATTAATTTAGAGACGGAATCTGTGCCAGTTCATCCGCTCGCAGTCTCTGCCTCAGAAGACGCTCAAGAAGTCATGTGTCATCTGGAGGGGTGATCCACTCATCCTGAAAGCACCTCCCGTGTTAGCCAATGGGACCTGACACAACCCTGGATAATTGGTCCTTCCCCCCTCTGTTTTGTTGACCTGAATATTATTATAAATGATGCTAAAAAAAAGGCTCATGGGCATCTCATATTCTATCTCCGGTCCCCTTTGGAAAGAAGAGATGCTTATGGAAAACCTCCCTTTCCGTCCTGAGTCAAGACATTCCTTGCCGCCCTGCCTCCATTTGGAAGTGATTATCACCGAGATACCCTGACAGAGTGAATGATGCTGAGGGCTCGCTCCTGGATGCTGAGCGAAGAGCTCGCTGCACGCTCCCCACCCCCAGCCCTTGGCACACGCTGCTACAGAGAGCCTGGAATCCCACTTGGATGCCGATTTCCAAGGCTTGCTTTCCACTTTCTGATACATGGGATCAACTTTAATAACAAAAACCTGGCAGGGAAGGCACCTCTGCCTAGCAAGAGCCCCCAGTGGCAAAACTGAAGGAGTCCTGGTGGGGGGCTGGAGGGCAGACTGTCAGCTCATTTATTACCCTCCACCAGAGAGGCAAGGGCACCCTGTGACCTTCCCCCAGGCCCTCTGCCTCAAAGCCAGCAACAGCAGCAACTGTCTACATAGTGGCTTCTTCCCCTTTTCCTTGAGGAAGCCCCTCCCACCATCTCCAGCCAAGATCCACCCAATCCTTCCTGTAGGTTCAGCCTCTGCTGTAGATTCTTGGGGTAATTTGCACTCCCCACATGGCTCTCAGCAGCCTCTCCAGAAAGGAATGCAAAAACCACTGGGACCAGACATTGCTGGATGCTCAAGACGACCAGTGAACCACCCACCTTTCCCATGACCTTTGTGTCTGGAACTGAAAGCGTGCTGGTAAGCTGGTCTTGGCAAGCTGAATCACAGCATGGCAACCTCTGCAACAGTCACCACATTGTAAGGTGCCAGGGAGAGAACGTATTCCATCCCACTGCCTCCACGAGAAAAAATAAAAATGAGAAAAACATTCATCCACTTATCCTGGACAGTCATTTCCTCAAAGCTGTTTCATTGGATATTCACAACAATCTTATGCACAATTATTCTCCTCATTTTACAGATGAACAAAAGCCTCAGCTTTGTTGTCTGATGCCCTACTGTTAGTAAGTGGCAGTCGCAATTTGAATCCCAGTATTATAACTAAAGGGTATAGCACTCTGCTTCACTTCACAGAGTTTCAGGCTCTCTGAATTCTTGTCCGCTACAGAGCTTGAGAGTTTTGTAAAGGCAAGGACACTCGACACGCCAACAAAATTTGTCCCAGCTCTATGTGGAGTGAATTTGAATTCTTCATTAGTGATGAGTGACAAGAATACTTTGGTCTCTTTCCACCTTCCTAATTTTCTGTACCTTCCCTCCAAGCTCTTACCAGGCAGGAAGATTTGACAGGCTTCCAATGATGAAATAAATGAGCAGGGTGAGGTGATAAAAACTACCTTCTTTGCCTGTTTTCTTTGTGTTCTTAATAGAATCTCATCAGGGATAGCATTACAAAGTCAAAACTGCCTCTATCAAAAGCCACAGAGCACTGAAGATAGAACAGTAAGTAAAAGTGAGTTATCATGCATCGCTAACCATCATTATACCCCCTGACAAAACCAGAAGCCAAGCAGATCTGGCTGTCTGCTGAACGAGCAACCAACAGAAGGCTCATGCATCCAGTGGGGTGGAGACGCAGATGTTGCCCAGGCACTGTGATTCTCCCTCTTTCCTTCTCCCCACTCCTGTATTTTTAGTCTTGCTTCATCTTAGTGACCGATCTGGTTTATTTGAGGTGTGGGTACTAAGGGCTACTGGAAAGTAATCACCGTTGAATGTCGAACCACAAGTGAGGAGAGCTCCACTCTGCTTTCACCTGCATCACTCAGGCATTTGCAATACAGAGGGAACGTGATGCTGACAAGGATTTGAGAAAATGTATTGTGTTTGATTATGACTCCTGGAATAATTTTGGACAAATGTGATCATCCACAGGACAATGAAAGAACTTTATATACAAAAGTTACCATTATGACAGTATTTGTCATAATGTTCCCCATATCTGGGAGTCTATTTCTATTTTGACTTTCCCACTTCTTTTGGTTGTAACATTCAAGAAGTTTAAGACATATCTGGAATCTCATCCACAGATGTAATGGAATCCCAAGAACTAAGTATTTCAATCAACAGGATTCTCATTTTTTCTTCCTTCAGGGCCCCTTGCTCTTCCCTAGAAATGCCTGACTGGAATCGGAGTGGTCAGAATAAACTGCATTATTCATCAGAGATTTTCAAAATGATGGACCCAAAGACCTGAAGTGATAAACACTTGATTGGAGGTTCCTAATTATGTGAAAAATGATCTCCCATATGTAAAAAGAATCTCAGGCCCAGTCATCTTTGTACCACATTCCAAACTTCATCTGGGTTTGTGTGACAAGAAGCCTCCACTCAACTGGATTCTGAAATCACCAGAAGTTCCCAAGCCCACTCTACTTCAACTGAAGGGATGACATGGCAGGAGTGGCCTGCCCCTCAGAACCCCAGGTACTGCAGCTGTCGGCTGTGGAGACCCAGCCCACCCACCGGCTCTTAACAGGCTCATGCCCCTGAAGCTACTGCACGGACATGCCTGAAGACAGGCATACCACACCAAGAGCCACACACCCCAAATTTCGAAGATCAACAGCCTCCTTCCCAGAATTGTCATCAAAGACTAAGGGATGTCACCCTGAGTCGGGCAAGCTCTAAACTGTAAACCCAGCTTTGAGAGAGAAAGAGAAGGGTTTGCTTGCCCCAGAGGCTCCAGGAGAAGCAAGCTCTTCAGGCTTCCTCTGCACAAAGGTATTCGAGTTCTTTGAAGGACGATGGGGCCAATTTTTGCTATAAGGCTCAATTAACTCGGAGCATCCCAGAGGGCACTGGTGTGTGATGTGCCCTTCATGATGGCTGAGAGCTCCTCAAAAGCCTTCAATCTTAACTCACAGCTTCGCAGTGACCCAAAACAGAACTCCTAGTGCCACCACGACTATTCTCGCAGATTGTCCTGAGCTACCTGCTGTGCCTTTAGAGGAGAAAGAGGCAACCATGTACTGTTATATCCTCATACTCTTTAATCAACCCTGACAAATCATAATTTCTTCAGTTTTCAATGGTTTGGATATTTTCCTTTGTTTTCTAAATGCCTGGACTCTATTTTAATAACTCTAAAAAGTACTGGAATATCTCCCTTATTACTATTCCAATGGGCTTTAAGGTTGAAAACCCGGGCCATGAGGACAAGGAAGAGTTATTGCTGTGTATTAGATTAGCAAAAGAACGATATGTATGCTAGGCAGAGTAAAGTCTGGGAAATCAGGAGCTTATGAGTGCTAAGTCCAGCTCTGCCCCTATTTGCTACTGCTCTGAGAAAATTTCACTGTGCTATTACCTTTAGTTTTTTCACACATAAAACAAGGATGCTTATCCAGATTAATGACATCTAGTTATAAATTATCTGACTTGCTTCCCACCAAGAGCTGGAACCATTTCCCCGACCATGAGTCTTGATGGGCTCTATGACAGCGGAAGTGACAGTGGAAGTCACACTGTGCCAGTTTCCCAGGCCAGGTTTTAAGAGACTAGTAGGTTCTACTTCCTGTCTGTTGGATCATTCATGCTTGGAATTCAGCCACCATGCTGCAAGGAACAGAGGCTCACATGAAGAGGAAATAAGATCCCCAAGCCAACATCCTCAGCTGAGCTCCCAGGCAAGAGCCAGGACCAACTTAACAGCCACATGTGTGAGCCAGCTTGGAAACAGATCCTCCATCCCCAGCTGGTCTGCCAGCAGCAGACACTGTATTAAACAGCAATAAACCATCCTTGCTGAGCCCTACCCTACTGCAGATTCATTAGCAAAATAAATGGTGGTTGTCATTTTCAGTTGCTAACTTTTGGCTTGGTGTGTTATGTGCCAATAAATGTCAGGGATTAATATTTAGAATTTTGGGGAAGAAAATTGAACTGAACCAAATATAAAGAAATTATCTTTTTCAATTACACCTCTCTGGCTCACACAGAGGCTGAATATCAGGGGGAAAAAAGTCCACCAAAGAACTGGCATTCTTGTCTAATGGTCTTATATCCCCATCACTGACAGAGGGTTGGTCGTGCTCAACTTATGCCAATTGGAAACAATATAGAGTCCACAAGTAAGTTAATCCCAGCAGCATTAGCATTATTTATGGGGCCCAGTGGTGAAGTGAAAATGCAGCGTTCCTTGTTCAAAAATTAAGAATTATATATAGCTGGGCGTGGTGGCTCACGCCTGTAATACCAGCATTTTGGGAGGCCGAGGTAGGCAGATCACAAGGTCAAGAGATCGAGACCATCCTGGCCAACATAGTGAAACCCTGTCTCTACTAAAAATACAAACATTAGCTGGGCGTGGTGGTGCGTGCCTGTAGTCCCAGCTACTTGGGAGGCTGAGGCAGGAGAATTGCTTGAACCCGGGAGGCGGAGGTTGCAGTGAGCTGAGATTGCACCACTGCACTCCAGCCTGGCACTCTGACAACAGAGTGATTATTTTCTGTCTCAAAATAATAATTATTATTATTATATATAAAATCATAAATAATTTCAAGAGGGAACAACAGAGGATTAAACCAAAAAGCTGCCCTGCATCCCAGCTTAATGACCTAGCTGATCCATATCATGGAAATGTATATTCTAAACCCTAGATACCCATCTTCTCCACTCCTTACCTGATATTTCATTTAGAACAAGCATTCTGAAATTTCACTTAGAATAAGCCAAAATCTGCCTTATGTCACAAACCATTCTTTAAAATGATCGACCAACTTCTTCATACTTAGTCTCCCGCACCCTCTTCCTTTTTTTTTCCTGTTGTTGTTGTTATTGGGGTCAGGGTTGCATAATAGAGAAGAGTTTTTAAAAGGTGTGGGCAGGGCTTAAGGAAAGCAACAAAAAATGGTATGGAATCCCAGGCTGGAAACTTCAGGCAGCGATTGCCAGCCCTAGGCCTGAATGGAGCAGTTACCAGAACCCACATGGACAAAGACATATGATAGTATCTTTAACTTCTGGTGAAAGAACAAAACCAACATGTAGGGAATGCATGGGGAAGGAGCCGGGGGAATAAATTCCCGGCTCATATCCCTTCTGCTTTCAGCTCTTCTGCCAGGGCCTCTTCCTGGTCAAAGCAAGAGAAACCGGAGGACAGATGAGTTCACTGAGGCAGGGCATACAAGCCAGTCTCATAGGAGCATACATGAAAGCTAAGCTATTTTTTAAGAAAGCTAGAAAAGCCCTCTTTAGAAAACCTCAGCATTTTCTCACTTATCCCTGCAGATAACAACAAAAACAGTATCGCAGGAGGAACCCCTTGGCTGACATTTCCCAAACCGTTCTCAGAAGTCAGGGCTGAGCTGTGTATCTGAGGTAATGAAGGCAGTGAGTGGTTTATGCCAGAGATGGCAGGGGCCAGCTCTTACCCCACAGCAATGAGAAGGAGTGATAACAACAAACAGAGAGACGCAACCAAGCCAGCTCCCTAAGCCAAGCAGCAAATATCTCCACAAGCTCACACCTCCTTGAGAAATAACTGCCATCTCTGCCATTTATGTGGAGCATGCCTGAGGGTGGTGGGGGTGGGGGAATGGGGACAGTCACCACATGTGCCCTATCAGAACTCCAAAACAAAGCAGAGAACATGGCAAAGGGGGCCCAAGAACATCCCCCTACCGTCCTGTAACCAGGCTCTATGAATGCAACATCTCAGGACGCTTCAAAAAGGGCTCAAGCAGCCGGGTGCACGCCTGTCATCCCAGCACTTTAGGAGACCGAGGCAGGCGGATCACGAGGTCAAGAGATTGAGACCATCCTGGCCAACATGGTGAAACCCCGTCTCTACTAAAAATACAAAAATTAGCCGGGTGTGGTGGCACGCACCTGTAGTCGCAGCTACTCAGGAGGCTGAGGCAGGAGAATCGCTTGAACCTGGGAGGTGGACGTTGCAGTGAGCCAAGATCGTGCCACTGCACTCCAGCCTGGTGATCAAGGCTCAAACAACTTTGCTTTTATGCTTGCATCTTAATTAAGTGCAAGTGCCCTCAGGTCAGTGGTAATATTTTCGCAAGTCACCCTTTTCTGCCTTTAAGATCTAACAGGAGACGGTGCAGTAGCTCTAATGTTAGATCACTCCCCTTTCTAGCTGGTCCCCCATCTGATTGACCTGTTTCCTTCTTATAGGTCTTAGCTTTTTCTCTCTTCATTTTCTTCCTTCTAGCTTTTTTCTACCTTTTAAAAACTGTAATTTCTTACTCCGTAGATCCCACCCCTTTTCTCTTTTTTTTTAGTCCCCAGGGTTTGAACCAAGAGAGAACTCCAATGTTATGGTCTCCCTCCCCACAAGACTTCTGGGGTCCAGCATCTTCTCCCTTTAAGCAAAACTGGCAGTTTCTGTTTTCTACAGTAGCTGGCATGTTATCTTTCTTTATTCATACTAAGCATCCAATAATTCTTAGAATTACCTGAGTAATGAGGGCATAGGTAGCAGATAGTGGTGGATGGCTTCCACTTGGCATCAGTGGGAGCACAGCAATCACAGGCAGCTCCACTTCATCCCAGGCAGAAGCCCTGAACACCAGCACCCCAAAGGCTCCTGCTAGACTGGTGACCCAGTTCCTTCTCCTGTTTCCCAGCCCCTGGGTGAAGTGACTGATCAGACACCTGTACAAGATAGGACAGTCTGGAGTTGCACTGCTTGTCTCTCTTGACATGTTCAGCAAGGCACAACTTACCAATTAATACTCTTATTAGGGCTGTTCTCTATCTTCATCTTTCCCTTTCATTCTGTTCTGTATCCCTCCCTGTTTAGTGAAAGTCATTCTATTAAGTCACAGCTTTTATGTTTATGAAGGGGATGTCCCCGCAAACCACATCCACAACTCCCTTCTGGCCCTGCCCTCCTTTGGGCTGGCTCCAGCCACCTTTCTAAACTCCCCTCTCCCAACATCCACCCTAACCAAAGAATATTCAGGAAAAGCCCTACTTCCTTTCATCTCTACCCACTCCAACCTTGGTTTAAAGCCCCCCAGGCCCAGGACATCAGCACAAGAACTTCAGAAATCTTAACTATAGCTTTGTACTTTGAATACTGGCTTTGAAGTACTTGCTAACAGCTATAATTGGCATTATGGAAGAAGGTTAGAATAAATTACTTGTAGCTAAGGAGCCAGCAAAGTGGAAATTATCCAAGTCATCTTGTATTTGGTCCTTAATCCAACACTATAAAACTAAATCCTTGTCACCCTGACTCCTTGTTAGGCTGAAGTACAACACAGCATTTCACAATCCCACACTGTGTCTGACAGCCTTGAGATCTGGCCCCCTCTACCCCCAGGGAAAGCCTCAAAACCATCAAGGAGGCACCATGCAGCTTTGGAGAGTCCCATCCACTCCCGACACACGTGACCCACCAAATACCTCTGCCTCTCTCCTAGAACCTTGACTTCAGCAGCTGAGAGCTGATCCTCACCTGGGTGCTGCCTACAAACACATTCAAGGAGCACCCCTCTCAGCAGTACTGATTTTAAATCAGGGTTCTGAAAATTGGAAATCTTAAAGACCCAAAGGGCTTCTTCTCTCTGGTAGTATTTCAGATCCCATCATGGGAGGCAGATGTGCACTGGTCAAGTAAGGACCAACAGGACATCTCTCATAATAGAGTGCCAGCGTCCAGGTCAGGCGATGGGTGCACAGACACCCCCTTCACCCACAGTCTGTCCATGGGACATGGTGGGCAGGGGACATTTTCTTTTCTGACAGAAGGAGGAAGATTTTTCTTTCTTGATTGGGTAGCTGCCTTGGTGACATTCTGTCTTGTGTATGTACAGCGTGTGTGTGTGTGTGTGTGTGTGTGTGTGTGTGTGTGTGTGTGTGTATGTTGCGTGGGACAGAACGCACAGAGGCATGACGGAGAGACAGGTGGACACTGGGCAGTGTCTGTCCCCTTCCCAGCCCCATGAACACATGCTGAGAGCTGACCACAGGCAGATGGGAAGGGTGGAGCGGAGAGGCCTAGGAGCACAGTGTTGCTGCTTCATGGTCCAGGGACAGAGAAAAACACCCAGCTGCCGATGGAATGGAACCAGCACCACAGTCACTTTAAGGACTGGAGGTCCTGGGGGCACCGTTACCACCTGCCCCTTGGCCCCTACCCTAGCAACCTCGTGGTGGGCACCCTTGGCCATAGGGCCTATGACTCCCCCAAGCTGCTTCACAAGCAGAGAACACTGCAGGGAGACACTGGGCAGGAAAAACTGGGGCTGCCAGGCTGGTACAGAGACACGCACAGAAGTGGTTTGTAGGGGAAGCGGCTGGAGCCAGAGGAGAAATCTTTAACGTTAACGTGCCCTCATTTGCATCCACATGCGGGCGGTTCCCCAGGGGCATCTGAGTTACACACAGGAGGCTGGCCATGGAGGTAGAGGTACTTGCACTTTGACAGCACAAGAGAAAAATGGTAGATGAGGAGTTGGAGAGAAGCCCAGCAGCCTGTTGCGGCAACACCTCCCCACCCGGATCCCACGGGGCACTCGGGCCCAGGCAGAGCCGCCACCCTCGACGGGATGGAGGCTTCCCTTCCTTTTGATGGATGCACATTTCTGATCAGGATCTGGTTAAGGAAAAAGAAGAAACACCAAAAAAAAAAATACTCTGATAAGATTATTTATGGAATTGATAGTTGTAAATGGCTTGAGAAGAAAGTGAACTCTCCATGTTTCTGAACCCTCCATCACCACCGCAACACCCAGCATGTGATCAGGCACAGTGAGCCCTCAGCCCGTGTCCAGCATTCTGTACATATGGAGGGGTGCTGTGAATTTGTGGAACCCATTCTGTACATCTGAGGGGTGCTATGAATTTGTAGAAAGGCAAAACCCCAACAGTTCCAAGTCTAGTTTATTTTCAAGCCCATAGAAATCCAATAATCCATAGATACAAGTAATACACATGCTCCAAACACTCCAACTATGGGATACATGGGAAATACCTAAATACTTTTACAGAAAAAGTTATAAAGGAGGCAGCAGGATGAATAAATTGCATTCTGGATTTACCTTTCTCTTTGTATTAGTTAGGATATTGGACTTCAGAATAAGATGAAATTGAAATGTACATATTAATACAAAAAAACTACAATATTAAAAAAAGTAGAGGCACAGAGCATGCATGCACACCAAGGCATTTCAGATGTGTCAGCCTGGGCTCTTACCACATGGGGAAAAAATAAAGCTATTCTGAACCACTGGGACACAGGTCCAGCCCCAAAATGTGAAGCCTGATAATAGAAGAGGACAAGATCCTTCTGAGGGGGGCTCCAGGCCCAGAAGATTTCTGCAAACTATTATCTAATTTGATTCCCCCTCATTGCATTACAGGGGGATTTAAAACACATCACCTCCTGCTGAAATGGGTTCTGGTAAATTTCTGAGAGCTCTCGCGGATCTCACGTCATCCTCTGGGTTCAGGGTCAACACTGCATTAATGACCCACCATTTATCCGCTTCGTAATTCATTCCCTGGCAACCTATTTTATTTATGCTGTATAAATTCAGGAAGCAATTAATAGTTGCCACAAAGGCAACATGAGTCGGTGCTTTTCTCCACAAAACTTCACAGCACCGCACTGCTCGTGCCCCAAGGCAGAGAAGGGAAGCAAAGCTCACTGAGGAAAAGCATTAAATCACTTCACTACACATTCTGTCTTCCTTCTCCCCGTTTTGCGAGAAGCAACTTTCTGGCTTTTCTCTTAGCACCTTCTTTTCCCACTTCATAAAGAATTCCTGTTGCAGACAGCTGTCCATGCAACCTTTTTTGATATCCTGTTTACCTTATGGTTCTGTTCAGGCAAAAGTAATTTAGTAACACCATAAAAATCATGAGGAAAGAGCAGTTAACTAACCCAAAACGAATTATCCTAATGCAAAAAGAAACGAAAATAGGAGTCCTTCTAGGATTTGACTTCATTGCACTCCACAAGCATCTCCCAGGTAGCTGAGGCAGATATCAGCCAAAGGACAGACGAGGGTCAAAAGAGAAGTCAGAATTCAGACAAAATCTGCTGGCTTCAGGTTCAGAGCATTTGTTAAGGCATTATACACATAATGTTTTTTCTCTGAAGACTCCAAGCCATTTACTTGTAAGCTGTGATAGATGCTGTGGATTGGTTAACCCAGCTCACATCCTCAGGCCCCTTCTCCCAGACAATTTCACTGTGAAGAGTTGCCCATTTGACTCAAGGAGATGTAAGTGGAAGCCCCTGGGTGGCTTCCAAGAGAGCTTTTAAAGGGAGACAAGACCCAGCTAGTGTGATTCTTTGACCTTTCCCCCTTCACCTTTTGGCCCTACACTCGTCTTGCCTGGAATGTGATTACAAGGCTGCAGATGCACAGTCTTCCTGTGGCCCTGAGAATAAAGACCTATGTGGCAAAGAGATGGAAAGGAGAAATATAGAAAGAGCCTGGATTGCTGACAGCATCAATGAGCTGCCATACCATCTCTGCACTGCCTATCCTCAGACATCTTGTAACGTGGAAGAAACCAGCTTCCCTTCTGGTTAAGCCCAAGTTAATTGGGTTTTCTGTTATTTGAAGCTGAAAGTATTTCAGCTGAGTTCTCTCTCGCTCTGTCTCTCTCTCTCTCACTGACACGCACACACACCAACTTCTTCATAGAAACTAGACATTCCTTAACATAATAAAGAATGGCAATCTTAAACCTACAGCCAACATTATACTTTAGTCAACTGAAAGACATTTATTTTCCCGTAAAATCCAGGAAAAAAGACAAAAGTGATCCATATTACCTCTACTATTTAAATACTTAAGAAGTTCTGTGTTAAAAATAGATAAATACATAGAGATACAACTGCTGGAAGGAATAAGATAAAATAGTTATGATTTGCAAATGAGTAAAACCAAGAGAATAAAGGAAAGACTTACCAGTATAGATTTAGTAAAGTATAGAGACACAAGACCATATATAAATATTGAAAACATTTCTATGTTGCTAGTAACAAAGTTTAAAATAAAGATTCTGGATATTAGCCGTTTGTCAGATGGATAGATCGCAAAAATTTTCTCCCATTCTGTAGGTTGCCTGTTCACTCTGATGATAGTTTTTTTGCTGTGCAGAAGTTCTTTAGTTTAATTAGATCTCATTTGTCAATTTTGGCTTTTGTTGCCATTGCTTTTGGTGTTTTAGTCATGAAGTCTTTGCCCATGTCTATGTCCTGAATGGTACTGCCTAGGTTTTCTTCCAGGGTTTTTATGATTTTAGATCTTAGGTTTAAGTTTTTAATCCATCTTGAGTTAATTTTTGTGTAATGTGTAAGGAAGGGGAAAAAGAAGTTTTAAAAATGTTAATATGCTTTATTCCATAATCCTCCTTCCAGTATTCTAAGAAAATAATCTAAGATAAAATATGTATTATCAGGAAGGCCACCTAAGTGTTAGTAACATCATAAATGGGTAAACAAATTGTTCTATGAGTTAAGTTCCATAACCATTAAAACCATACTCTCAAAGACTAATGACATGGGAAAACATTAATATAATGTTAAATGAAAATAGATGGTTACAAGACTGTACATATCATATGAATAGGCAAAAATGCAGATAGGCAGACACATAAAAACATACATGAATAATGAGGGAGGGGGAAATACTAGAAAGAAAACACACCAAAATACTAAGAAGGTAATCTGTAAATAGTGGGATGGTAGATGATTTTCACTTGTGTGTATTTTTTGTATTTTCCAAATGTTCTCTACTAAGCATTTAGTTACCTCGTAATTCAATGTCTCTGACCATTACAACATGGCATCTCTCAACCACATGGGCCACCAGCTTTGTCAAGGTTATAGTTCTGCATAACAACCACTAAGGTAGACAACCTCTACCTCCAACTAGATATTTCTTTTATTATAGGGTGACAAGGCACATTCATTTTCTCCCTAGTAAAGAAGAAAAATGCTTCTTTTACAAACACTAGAAACTTCTTTTACAAACACTTAATTGGAATAGAAAATGGAGATCTTTTGATAAATGTCTGTTCATGTCCTTTGTCCTTTGGTTTTCCACCTGCTGACATTAAGTTAAAAGGCAGTACTATTGATAGACATCTCACAACCTAGACTGTTCAACCCAAGAAGTGCTGCAAATAGTGAGGATGGCTAATACCCACACCACAGAGAGTGTGCCACAGAGAAACTGACATCTTTGATTTGCTGAGGTCTTGAGCACACCCCAATGTCATTGTTAGCTAAGACACTAAGCACAAATTAAATGTAAAGACTGAAACGTGTTTCTTCCCCTAAAAATTAAGAGTCAAGATGGGAGTCTTGAAGGATATTCTGCAAGTCAGAAGGAAGAATGAGAGAAAAAAAGAGATTGTGTATGCATAAACCTTTGGTCACTGACCATGCGGGTCTTCTCAAGGGCGGATTACCAGTACTTTAATAGGGGACACTACAGAGTCATCTCAAACCTAAAAGAGACATTCACACATTCAGTAGAAACTTTAGAGGAATCCATAAGATCAAATGTGTACCCTGCAAAATATTAATATTTGCCTGGTCTTGCTCATTGCATATCTTTCTAAATAGAAATGTCTTTGCAAGTAACCCAGCTTTTCTGGGATGTTAGGAGTATTGCCTAGAGATAAGGGCATCCACCTAAAAGGGAAGCCAGTAATTTTAGCTTCCTGAATAGTAATTCCACGGGATACGTCAGACACATTGTAAGAAAAGATAAAGGTAAAAAACAATGACAAAATGCTATGTAATATTACACAAAAGCTAAGTATTATGTCCACACTAGAACTTCTACATAAATGTTTATAGCAGCATTATTCATAGTAGCTAAAAAAGTTAAAACAACCCAAATATCCATCAGCAGCTGAATGATAAACAAAACGTGGGACATCCATGCAATTAAATATTACTCATCCATAAGAAGGAATGGAGTACTGACCCATGCTACACATAGATGAACCCTAAAAACATCATGCTAAGTAAAAGAAGTCAAATACCAAAGACCTCATACTGTGTGATTTCATTTATGTGAAATGTCCACAACAGGCAAAGCCATAAAAACAGAAAATAGATTAATGGTTGCCAGGGGCTGGGGAGTTATGAATAGGTAGTTACTGCTAATGGGTACAGAGTTTCTTTGTAAGGTGATGACAGTGTTCTAAAATAATAATGAAAATAGGGGTGATAGTTGCACAACTCTGTGAACATACTAAAAAACCACTGAGTTGTACGATTCACTTCAAAAGAGTTTTATGGTATGTCAATTATATCTCAATAAAACTGTTATTTAAAAAATAAACATATGTTTCGACTCCTCTCTCCTCTGCAATAGCTTCCTTGTTTTTCTCCCAGTTTTTCTGTTTCATTCTAAAGATAACTGGGAGAATAATCTTCCTAATACCACTATCAAATAATTTCTATGGTCAAGAACCCACCATGGCTTACCTCACACAATATAAAACATCAACTCCAAATGGACCAAAGACCTAATTATAAGGCCGAAAACTATAAAACTCTTACCAGAAAATAAAGGGATAAATTTTTATGACTTGGCAGTGGCTTCTTGGATATAACAACAAAAGCACAATCAACAAAAGAAAAATTAAACCATTTGACTTTACCAAAATTTAAAACTTTTGTGCATCAAAAGACACAATCAACAAAGTGAAAAAACAATCCACAGAATGGGAGAAAATATTTGCAAATTGTATAACATATAAGGGTCTAGTATCTAGAATATATAAAGAGTGCAACCCATAGAATGGGAGAAAATATTTGCAAATCATATAACATACAAGGGTCTAGTATCTAGACTATATAAAGAGTAATACCCACAGAATGGGAGAAAATATGTGCAAATCGTATAACATATAAGGGTCTAGTATCTAGAATATATAAAGAGTGCAACCCATAGAATGGGAGAAAACATTTGCAAATCATATGTGAGTCTAATATACAGAATATATAAAGAGTGCTAAACAATTCAACAACAAAAAGACAAGCACAACTTTAAAATGGGCAAAGGATTTGAATAGACACTTTTCCAAAAACAGCATACAAATTTCTAATAAGCATATGAAAAGATGCTCGACATCATTAGTCTTTAGGGAAATGCAAATCAAAACCAGAATGAGATACCACTTTATACCTACTAGGATGCCCATTTTAAAAAAATGAAAAAGGAGTGTTGGTGAGGATTCAGAGAAATTGGAACCTTCATATATTGCTGGTGGGAAGAAAAATGGTACAGCGGCTGTGGAGAACAGTTTGACAGTTCCTCAAAAAGTTAAACATAGAATTGCCATGTGGCCAAGCAATTCCACATCTAGGCATGGGCCCCAAAAAACTGAAAAAAATGTTCATAGTAGCATCATTCATGACAGTCAAAGGGTAGAAACAACCCAAATGTCTGCCAAATAATGAGTGATACACAAAATGTGGTACATACATACAGTGGAATATTATTTATCCATGAAAAGGAACATCGCACTGATTCATGCTCCAGCATGGATGAACCTCGAAAAGCTTATGTTAAGTGAGAGAAGCCAGACATAAAAGGCCACATATAGTATGATTTATTTTATATGAAATATCCAGAATAGGCAAATTTATAAAAACAGAAAACCAAGTAGAGGCTGAGGTAAACGAAGAAAGGGGAACCGTCTGCTTAATGGGCACGGAGTTTCTTTCAGGGATGATGGAAATATTCTGGAATTAGATAGTGGTGACGGTTGCACAAAATTGTGAATGTACTAAAAGCCACTGACGTATACACTTTACAATGGCTAAAATGGTGAATTTTATGTTATACGACTTTTATCTCAATAAACAGAAAAAAAATAACCCACCATGGTTCCTTAACACCTAGACTTTGAAAACTCTTCTTGAATTATTCCTATCCTTGTCTTTTCTGACTTTTCCCTTTCATTTTTAATCATGTATTAATTCAGTATACCAGTGCTGTGTCCCTTAGATCAGAACACAGTTAGCTGATTCCAAACTCTGTTTCTTCAAATGCCATTCTCTTCACCCGGAATACCTCCCTTACTCCTCTACCATGGAAAAATCTCAGAATCAAAAGGGCCAGAATGTAATTTCAGATCACTACTTACTAATTGCCTTGTCTTGAGTAACTAAACTTCTGCAAGTCTTGTTTCTTTACTTGTAAAATGAGTAGTCAAAATTCAATTAATAAATACATGTATCCAAATTCTGCTCTGCTCCAGAGTAATATTATCTGCCCAGCCTACTATACAAGTCAGTTAACCATATAAAATATATGGAAATGCTTCATGAATTACAAAGCACCAAATCTATGTTAGGTGATAATATAATCTACTCCAGTGTTTCCCAAGCTTCAAGAATTTTCACATCACAAGAGTGGCATATGCCAAGTCTCACCACTGTGAAACTATAACTTAACATTTGTAATCAACTCACTCATTTTACTTAAACAGATTCATTTTAAAATAGAAACTTTGTATCACTGCCATGAGATCATTGGTTTAACGCAATAATTTTTCTATACATGTTAAAAATAAAGACACTACCATCACAATATAAAATGTGTATCTAGATGCCACATAAAGTCACCTTCTGTACCATCACTAGCAGCACACATGGTAAGTACTGGTCTCTGCCAATGCCTTTTTAAAGAACTGACTCCAAATTTACCTACTCTAGAAAACCACCCCATCCTTTGATCTACTTTTCATCCCATCTTAGGACTTCTTTGCTCCTTCATGGTAAGTCCTTGCGTGTTTAATTTATACCCCATCACTTTTGTGTGTGTTGACTTCACTGTTCTCAATACTTTCACATCTGTGCTTTTCTCCTGTACTAGATTGTAAAACACCAAAGGCAAAGACCTTGACTTATTCCTTTTAGTTCCTCCCATAGGCCCAACTGCAGTACAAAATCATTTACTGAACAGGTAAAAGTTTGCCCGAATGTTGTGTCTACTAAATGCTTGTAGTTAACCTATCATCTCATTTCTAAAGATAGAGCACAATTAACCCACATCATTTTCTATTCTATATGTAGCTACACTAATAGCCTAATACAGGTATCAATCCATGAGAAAGATGGAAATATGACTCATGCCTGGCACACTGCAGGCACTCAGTCAATTCTGTGGAATGGACATTGAATAAGTGAGATGATTATTTAGCAGGTCGTGCTTTCTCAGACAGACCACCTGCAAAAGGTGAGGGGCACAGACTAGTTAGCATAAGAAGACTAACACCCACCCAGGGCTGAACATCCGAGCTGTGAGCAGCTGAACTCAGGGCTCTGGTCAAAGCCTCCTTCCACTAGCCCAAGAGCAGCTCTACCCTGACGAGGGGCTCAGTCCTCAACTTGCTACTCTCCTAATTAGAAATAAATCTCTATAAGACAGAAGAGCCTTTGAGTGTCCACAGTGCATTTTGGCCACGAGTCTCAAAGCACTGATAAAAGAAGCTGCGAGTGAAATTACTGATTGAATACATCCAGACCCAGAGCAATCCTTGTGTC
The DNA here is from genome assembly GCF_030222135.1 of Aotus nancymaae. Classification (NCBI taxonomy): domain Eukaryota; kingdom Metazoa; phylum Chordata; class Mammalia; order Primates; family Aotidae; genus Aotus; species Aotus nancymaae. The sequence goes on from NW_026988523.1 coordinate 43,771,645, forward strand.
AATGTTGACAGACCAGCTCTTTATCATCCAGCTCCAGGAGGGCAAACGTAAAGCAAAACCACCAGAGATGCAGAGAGAAAAGGAATATTTGCAACTACAGGACCATAGAGTTTTGGATTAATAAAATAACAATAAATATTAATAACAACATGAATTGTTTTTAATCCTAAAGGTGTCTAGCTCTCTACAGTCTACAAAATGTTACTCAAATTTCATTATCCCATATGATTCTTATACCACCCCTATCAGAGAAATAATTTGCCCATTTTTACAAATGAAGAAACTGAGGTTCAAAGGTCATCTTAAGCCCAGGTTTTCTGACTCCAAATACAGTGCTCTTTTGATCGCAACATCATTTAGTTAAGCCAGCTTTCTTCTTTGTGCTGAAACATGGTAAGTAAATGTTTAATATAAGAAGAATCTTGAATGCCTTCTATACCAACATCATAACAAAGATTCACTTCAAGTTTAAAGCACTGTAACAAAGTCTTTTTTATGTGAAAAAAAAGTCTCTCCAGGGAGCCCCTGCCACGGCTTAGCCCCCAGATGACCACCACATCGTCATCTCTAAAACCCTCCAAAGGCTTCTGCACAGCCCCCTAAAGAAACCCAAGCAAACTTTGCCTACCAGATTGTTAATCCCAATGTCGGTCTCAAAACAAGATCCTGTTCCTCACCATAGTTCTCACTAAAAGACCTCTATCTGGCCTCCCCAGATCGATCCTGTTCCTCACCATAGTTCTCACTAAAAGACCACTATCTGGCCTCCCCAGACCTGTACAATCAGTTTGTTCTCATTACTGACTCTTGGACTTTCTGTACCCATGAATAACTGGAGAAACAGAACTAGAAATTCTAATTAAACCATTCTATTGTTTCTATTTTTTCTTTTTGTGTATTTTGTACCAATGTTAACTAGATGAGGATTGTATAATTCCTTTCCATCATTGTTCAATTTAGATCACTATTAAATATATACATACACACACATATGTGTGTGTGTGTGTGTGTGTGTGTGTGTACATTCTTTACAACACTGCCTTTTCACAAGCTATCCAGTGCCCCCAAGATGAGGATTATCTATGACAGCCCCACGGTCCTTGGATGAGAGAGAACAGAGCATCCTCCTCTCAGTTAATTACCATTTCTTGCCTGTGCATTTGATTTCAATAAAGTCTCTCTAATTACTTCAAATATCACTGCTCCTTCCCCCTCCCCTCTCTCCTGTACCCCTCTTTCTCTTTGAGAGCCTGAGACTGATGAACTCAAACACCAGCAAGCCTCAGGCATATGCTGCGACGAGCAAAGACTTCTCAAAGTTAATAAGCCAGGAGAGTTAATAAACCAGATTCCCAAAGTTAATAAACCTGGAAAACACAATTATCACTACTTTTACTATTATTAAAATATTGCCATTATGATTGTTGTTGTTATTCTCAGCCTCATCTGCAGCTACCCTAAGACCCTCCCCCACACCTGCCTGCCTCCCCTTCCTTCCCCCATCCTCACCGGTGGCAGTAATATTGTGTGAGCAATCCCAGAGGGGCTCCCCAGCACTGCCCTGTTGGAGGAAGCAATATTGGAGCTCATGCAGCCCCTGGTCCCTTCAGGCCCAGCTCTGCCCTTTTATATTACACACTGTTCAGTCAAATCCATCACCGGCCTCCCAGATCTTTCCAATAGGCTTGAGAAGGCTGGTGGAAATGATGATTAAAGGAGATGGAGACAGGGAGGAGGGGAAGGGGGTAGATGAGATAGGAGAAAGGATATTTGGGTTTTGGACATGCTTGAGCTGTCACTGAGTCCGATTTCCAAATGATGGCTTCTGAGGATCAGTACTTCCCTGCACCCTCTAGGCAAGGCATGAGTCTCTCAGGATCCATCAGGAATGTCTGCAAATCAGGGTAATATTAACCATAACTGCTTTGCAGACTCCCAGCAAACGTATTCCTCTCTCACCTGTTTTCTTTCCCTTTGGAGGAATCACTCATCACTGGAGACAGAATCATTCTAGAATTGGTCAATGGTATTAAACAAGTGGGGAAAGGATCATGGGGCAGCAGGGCCTTACATTTCATCTAGGCCAACTTCTCATTTTATTCATGAAGAAACCACAGCCCAACAAAGTCAAGTGTGTCTGGGCCAGCTGGTTAAGAGGGGTTTTGAACATGCCTGAGCTGTCACTGAGCTCCCTGGCCTGTTGATCTCCAGCACACCTTCCTTCTGCAAGTGGCTGCACCCTTTTCTTCCCCAGCTCTTCCTAGGCCCTCCTCATCCCGTTTCCTGTCAAACTCAACCGTTTCCCCCAAACTTACTCAGTTCCATGCAGTTCCTGTTTCAGTGATTCGTATCACCACATCCCAGTGATTCCCAGCTTGGAGACATTCTAGGTGTCTAGAGATATCCTTGATTGTTACAACTGCAATCACCACTGGCATCAAGTGGGTGGATCCAGGGATGCTGCTAAACACCCCACAATGTGCAGAGCAGCCCTCTCCCCCCCAGACCCCGACACACACACACAGCAAAGAATCATATGGCTTAAAATGGCAATAGTGCTGAGATAGAGAAACCCTACTATACCCACTCTGGCTCAACAACTCAATTGCCTTGAAACTTCCTTGATGGGCAGCTGAAAATATGCATCTAGAGACTACAGTAGAGGTGATTTGGTACGTTTGAGGTCCAGAAGTCACCCTGTTGAGATACCAGCTGAAACTGGGAGAGTGGACAAGTTCATTGGTTGGAAGAAAGTAGGCAAAAGAGATAGAAGGAAAGGACTGTGGGAAAGGACCACAGAGGGACTAAAAATAGGAAGCAGCAGAGCTCTAAGGAGAGAAGAAAGCCAAGTGCAACGCAAACAATGAGCTAACTCCACCTGTGCACATACAAGCAAGTACAGGCCCAGGCCGTGCTTCAAAGGACTATTGCAGTAGATATCGCCACCCAGAACGAGCTCCAGGTCATCCTGACCCCAACAAACCTGAGCCTGACTTAGACAAAGAGCTACTGAAGATGGCCCTCTGAGTGCGCAGAAACACCAGAAGGCAAGGGCAGGACTGCTGCCAAGTCCTGGAGCTGAGTCTCGAACTCCAGATCCCATCCCAGAGCCCATCCGGAAAGGACACAGACTCAAGGGCCGATTCCCCCGCTGTTCTGAATCAGCCCCTGCCACAGACAGCCTCAGGCTTCTCACCCCGCAGTACTCCACCACCAGGAAATGAAGCTGAAGCTGGACTGTAGGAGCCACTTGGGTCTGGACACACCGCCCAGCCAGGAAGAGAGGGCCTCCCACGCTGCTCACAGCCCCAATCCAGTCCCTCTTCAACAAGGTAGCTGCTGCCAGCGGGACGCCTCAGAAGGAGTCAAGTGTAATTAAGAGCTGTGAAAGCAGCATTGTCTCCATTGTAAATCCTTCTCACTAAGAGGCCTTTACCAGAGAGTTCTCAAAGGCTGGGAGAGGGCAGAGCTGTGACAGCCGCCACCTCGACTTAGAGAGTCCAGCAAGGAACGTGAATGGAAAAACATTCCTGTCTAATATGGAAATGAGGAAGTTGCATCACTTCACTCTGCCTCTAGGGTTGAGACTGGAGGGAAAGTAAGAAAAATGAGAGTGGAAGGAGAGCTAAGGAGAGCATATGGCACAAGCCAGGAGAAAAAGAATTACATTAACAAAAACACCAACCTGCACCCTTGTTTATTTCTCTCTCACTGTTTTAACACAGCAACCTGTGGATTCTGGTCCGTTGCCCACAGGCCAAGTATCTGTTTTGTGATCTGTGTTGAGGTCACACTGTTCACTCACCTAGATTTTAGCTCCAGTAACAACCTGTTAGCATGTGACATAAACAGATCACAGAAAGATGTACTTCTGTTGCTGGGCAGGAGGCTGTCCCACAGTGCTATGTCCACAGTGTGTAAAATTAACAAGTGGGCACAAGCAGGCCTGATACAAACCCTGCAGTCTGGAAGCAAGCTTTCAGTTTAACCTCGGCAGCACTCCCACCTACTTGCAACTCTGTCCCAGTATCTGACCAAAAACCCAACAAAGACTAAGCTATGTGATCCACCCAACAGGGCCATATTTACAATGCACCTGTGCCCGTGAGGCCTGGCATCCTGCTGGAGGCACAGAAGCATGAGTGAGACTCAGGGAGGTGGACCAACAGACAGATTCAGCCCCATCCAATTCAGTCATATTCACAGAGGCACAACTAGAATAAAACATGAAGACCTTAGTTTTCCAGTGAGTTCTAGGTTTCCTCCTGCATAACAAAGGCAGCTCCATGCCCTATTTACATCTTACTTCTTTGTGTTTCTTGTCTTATCTCAAGATCTTATCCCACATGGAAAGAACATGGCTTCCAGAAATAATCTCAGCTCACAGTGCAATTGTCAGGAAAAATGAAGCAATTTATCTCTCTAGGGCAGAAATCTCAAAACGCAAAATGATACTCATGATGTTACCAATGTGCATCAGGGCATACCTCCCCCATGACAAAAGAGAGCCCCAAGCTGAGAATCGGAGAAGTCTCTGTTCATTTTCACATTGCTATAAACAACTTCCCCGAGACTGTGCAATTTATTTTAAAACAAGAGGTTTAATTGACTCACAGTTCTGCATGGCTGGGGGGGCCTGAGAACACTTACAATCATGGTAGAAAGGGAAACAGGCATGTCTTACATGGCGGCAGGTGAGAGAAAGAGAGCGTGTGTGGGAGGAACTGTCAAACACTTATAAAACCATCAGATCTTGTGAGAACTCACTATCATGAGAACAGCATGGGGAAACCACTCGCACGATCCAGTCACCGTCCACCAGGTCTCGCCCTCGACACATGGGGATCATGGGGATTACAATTCCAGATGAGATTTGGGTGGGGACACAGAGCCGAACCGTATCAGTCTCCCACGCAGAGGAGATGTGCAGACACACTGCTAGATCTCCACGCAAGACAAGGCCTCTCTCCACGCAGAGGAGACGTGCAGACACACTGCCAGATCTCCACGCAAGACAAGGCCTCTCTCCACGCAGAGGAGACGTGCAGACACACTGCCAGATCTCCACGCAAGACAAGGCCTCTCTCCACGCAGAGGAGACGTGCAGACACACTGCCAGATCTCCACGCAAGACAAGGCCTCTCTCCACGCAGAGGAGACGTGCAGACACACTGCCAGATCTCCACGCAAGACAAGGCCTCTCTCCACGCAGAGGAGACGTGCAGACACACTGCCAGATCTCCACGCAAGACAAGGCCTCTCTCCACGCAGGGGAGACGTGCAGAGACACTGCTAGATCTCCACGCAAGACAAGACCTCTCTGTTCCCAAAACACATCAGCAAACCAAAGGCCATTCAGCGAGGGGCAACCAGAATGACAGGGTCTGAGAAGGCTAATTGATTCATGGAGTAAAGGGGTAAAATTGAACATTCCCACTAAGTGGAAAAAGATAACAGAACAATGTAGCTGAAGGCAAAAGGCAGTAACTACTCACATGCAACTCTCCCACCCCTGCCACTGCAAAAAAAAGTCTTACAGTGATATGGGTGAATAAAGGGTTAAAAACATCAGACGCAACAGAAAATTTTGGTGAAGTCTGACAGAAAAGCTGTTATTAGTAAAACCTATCAAACTGTCTACTCACTCACCTCTCAAGAAGTCAAAAACTGTGCAAGTATAAAATAACATATAGAGCTACAGCACATCAAACAATCAAAGATGCTTTGTTAGGCAAACGGCTATCTCCAAGACTAACACGTTGTTTGAGTATGTCTGTGACTCTCTGTGTGGCCCAGCTGGGAATCAGGGTTCCAGTGCTGGCTCTGTCACTCACTAGCAATGTGACATGTGACTTCCTCATATGCAAAAGGAGAAGACTGAACTTACATATTGTTAACAACAACTAACATGGGGCAATTCGTCTGTACCAGAAATAACTCTGAGTGTTTTATATAACTGCACTTATGTAATCTTCCCAACAATATTGTAAAGCAGGTATTATTATTCTCTTTTCACATATAATGAAACTAAGGCATAAGAGGTTAGCAACAAGGTCACATAAATGGCTGAGTCAGATGTGAGGCCAGGCATGGTGGCTCACGCCTGTAATAGAGCACTCTGGGAGGCGGAGGCTGGAGGTTCCCTTGAGCCCAGGAGTTCGACATCAGCCTGGGCAACATGGAGAGATCCTGTCTCTACAGAAAATTTAAAAGTTAGCTGAACATGATGGCACATGCCTGTAGTCCCAGCTACTTGGGAGGCTCAGGCGGCAGGATTGGTTGAACCCAGGAGGTTAAGTCTGCAGTAAGCCAAGATCATGCCACTGCACTCCAGCCTAGGCAACAGAGCAGGGCTCTGTCTCAAAAATAAACCAATAAAAGATAAAAATCTGAAACAAGTTTCCTCTTCCAGTAATGGAGGGAAGGAGACCAACCTCCCCAGATAATTACAAACTGTAGACAAAATACAGAAAACAACTATGTGAAGATAGCAGACAATGGACCAAAAGTAGGCAGATATTGAAAGGGAGTCACCACAGGGACGAAGGGACTGGAACCTGATTTCCTGTTCTTACAGCCTTTAGTCAAGCAGGGTAACTAAGAAACTCAAATGTAAAACCCACAGTCTTACTGACTAGAAGAACCAGAGGCCCAAATCTAGGGCAAACACAGCGGCTAGAAAGTGAGGGAATAAGCCTGGAAAGACACAAAGAGGAGGAGCTCCAGATTCTATACATAAGCTTTATCCAAATGTCCAGCGGAGCCCTGACCTACACACATACTGGGTAGACTCCAAGTAGCCTAATTCAGGATGAAAGAACTGAACTGAGATCCCCTGTAGATTCTTTCCCTATAGCTCACCACACGGAAGAAAGTTTACAATTGGAGTTCAACCAAGTGATCTGCCTACTGGAAATTTTCAAAAATAAGATATAAGTATTCTTTGAATGAACAATTCAGGTTATTGATAATGCATCATGTCCAGGATACAATTTAAAATTATTAACATGGCCCATAGTCAAGAGCAAGGATAATCAGCAGAGGCCAACCTCAAGTGACCTAGATGCTGTAATTAGCTGACAAGGACTTTAAAGCATCTATTAAAACGATGCTCAAGGATGTAAAGAAAATATGAAGAAAATGTAAAGAAAAATATATTCAAAAAAAGGGATGATAGGAAATATCATCAGAGAAATACACACTATAAAAAATCAAATAAAATTCAATAGCAACACTGTCCAGTACAACTTTCTGCAGCGATGGAAAAGTTTTATACCTTTGCCGTTCCATTAGTGTCACTAGTCACATGTAGTTACTAAGCACTGGCAATGTGGCATGTAACTAAAAAAATCTTTTTAATTCATTTAAATTAAAATGAGCAAATGTTGCTAGTAGTTATTAGGCTGTGCAATTCTAGAAGTAAAAACTACAATATCTGAAGTAAAAAAATCACCAGAATAGCTTCAGAGTAGATTGGGAATGACAAAAAAGTTTATGAACTTAAGGATAGATCAATAGAAATTATCTAATTTAAAGAACACAAGGTGGGGCAGGGAGCAGTGACCCATACTTGTAATCCCAGCACTTTGGGAGGCCAAGGTGGGTGGATCCCTTGAGCCCAGGAATTTGAGACCAGCTTGGGCAACATGGCGAAACCCTGTGTCTACTAAAAATACAAAAATTAGCCGGGCATGTGGCAGGTGCCTGTAATCCCAGCTATTCAGGAGGCTGATGCATGAGACTAGCTTGAACCCAGGAGGTAGAAGTCGCAGTGAGCCGAAACTGTGCCACTACAGTCTGGCCTAGGCAAGAGAGTGAGACTCGGTCTTGAAAAAATAAAATAAAAATAAATAGATAAATAAAGAACACAGGGGGAGAAAGTCTGACAACTATAGCAAAAGGAATAGAGGAAGAGAGTAAACAGATGTATATAGTTCCAAGGCCCTTACATGTTATGTGCAATATTAACTCTAAGTATATTGTGAATTTTTAAGGAGATATATTGTTATCCTGGGAACAACCACTAAAAAATTAATAGTGTAAAGAGGTATAGGTTAAAAAAATAAGTAAATTAAAATAAAATTCTTCAGAAATTCCATAAACCAAAAGAAGGCATGAAAGGAGGAACAGAGAACAAAAAACAGAGTGCATAAATAGAAAGTAAATAGCAAAATAGTAGACCTTGCTTTGACTGTATCAACAATTACATTAAATGTTAATGAACTAGACACTTAATTTAAAAGAAAGAGGTTGTCAGAATGGATTTTAAAAAAAAAAAAGGCTCGGCCAGGTGCAGTGGCTCACGCTTGGAATCCCAGCACTTTGGGAGGCTGAGGCAGGTGGATCACGAGGTCAGGAGTTCAAGACCAGCCTTGCCAACACAGTGAAAACCCGTCTCTACTAAAAATACAAAAATTAGCTGGGTATGGTGGTAGGCACCTGCAATCCCAGCTGTTCAGGAGGCTGAGACAGGACAATCACTTAAACCCGGGAGATGGGGGTTGCAGTGAACCAAGATCGCACCGCTGCACTCCACCCTGGGCAACACACCTTGACTGTGTTTTTAAAACAATAAAAAGACTCAGCTATCTACTGTCTACAGGAGATGTACTTTTAAAAACAAAGATTAGGAATAAGGCAATTCATTTCCTATTTTTAACTTTTATACTATGCATAATATACAAAGTACTTTCCATTTCTAAAGTTCAATGATTTCACATATATATGAGTATGTGCATATGTATACACATAGGTATATAATGTATAAATATTTTTATGCTCAGGATACAATTACAATAATTAATAGTCAAACTAATATGTGCCCAGACCCAGAAGAAGTTGTAGAAAAGAAAATTTATCAAACAAACACATCCATGATTGCTTATTTTGTTTCTCAACAACATTCATTCAATCAAGTAATAAGATGGAGTTTTGGGGTAATTGTGTTCAGAAAAATCACTCCACTTATTCTTAGACAGTGACTTAAACCTATCTTCTCAGCAACAGAACTATCCCAGAGCTGTCTGCATTTAAATTTTCATGGAAAGAGTTGGCATAACCTTTCCACACAGCCTGGTGAAGCAGACAGTATCTCCAGGGCTTTGTCTTACACAGAAAGCAGCTGTGACACAGTGCAAAGAGCACTGGACTTGCCACTAGAAAACCTGAGCCTCACTCCCATCTACGCCACTCAGAAACCATGTGGCATTGGGAGCATCACTTGGCCTCTCGGAGCCTCAGTTTCGTTATCTCCAATGAGATTATGGCGATGATTACATGATACAGTGTCTGTTTTCCTAGGCTCGCTGAGCCTTTATTCTTACCTCTGCCTGGGCTGCCTTCCTTTTCTTCTCTACATTTACTTTTTATCCTTCAGGGATTCACTCAAGGCCACTTTTCTTATGGTGTTACTCCAAGTTTTGAACAGCATCAATCTCCCTCTTTTAAATTTGAATTTAAATTTTTTTTAAATTTCCCATTGCATTCACTGTCTCTTCCATAGTTTTTCTCTAAATGATAAAATCATTTGTTCTCTACATTTCATTTTTATACATCTTCACCCTCCGAAATATTTTATAGTTCTTGAAGCCCAAGGACATTGTTTATACACACACACATGCATACACACAAACACACATGCACACACACAAACATGCACACACACACACACAATGAAAACACCAGGTTCAATAATAACGATGACCTCCCTGGATCTTGGGCTTCTTGTTCCAAAAAGAAGCAGTTAGATGAGGTGTTTTCTAATATCCCTTATGGAGATTGTCTATGAATCTTAAATATTCATAAAAACTCACAGCTTTAGGGCTTTCTACAGATTTGAAGCACCTTTGCATAGAATGTCTCGTTTGACAACCACCTGTGACATATATTGATTAGTATGTGCCACGTGACATACTAATATGGGACATACTAATCAATTTATGTCACAGGTGGTTGTCAAATGAGAACCAAGCTAAGGAAAGGAAAGATAAGGAAAAGTAAACACAGTGACTGGCAAAGACATAGGTGAAGAGTACCTAATGATAGATAAATGGACTCACACAGAGAGATCTGGGTCAAGACACACAAAACAGCTGCACCACTAACCCAAGACTGAGTTAGTACAAGTCATTTACATGAGACTGACGACTGACCCACAAATGATATGAACAAAGCAATCAATGGATTGCTCGACAGATCAACTAACCAGCTTGCAATCCAGTTGAAAAGGCACAAGCAAAAATAAATAGACACAGAATATTCTAGCAGTACAATCACAGCTGTCTCCAATTCCATAATGCCGATGATGATAATGATGAGTTAAGTTTTAACTCATCATCAACTTAATAACAGTAAGTTTTAAGTTATTTACATTCATCATCTCATTTAAAACTCAAAACATTCTTTTGAGGTTGGTAACATATCATCTAACTTTAAATGTGAAGAAACTGAGGCATAGAGATAACAAATACCCATCCGAGGTCACACAACTAATAAACAACAAGTTTCAAATCAGGTCTGACTCTCACATACCCTTCCATTATTTCAAAACTAAACATAAATAATCACATGATTAATTATGAGGAAAGCTAAGTACTGTGCCGTGTGGCTTAAATGAAACTCTTTTTATGCTAATGTTGTCCTGGCCATGAAAGGAATTGAGAGGAACTTCACTCTTCTTTACACCTAGCACGTCTATAACTGAAGAGGCATTAGCGCGGCAAGCTAAGCAAAGAGGTCTCTCTCAGGGACCCAACACCAGCCTCTCGATCTGCTGAGAGAAAGACAGAAGCCCTCCAGGAATGTCCAGTCTCTGGCCACTGTACCTGGGAGCTATAGCCCACCTCAGGCAGTCTCAGGAGGTCTAGAGTCACCTTGCAAGGCTGGCCAGGGAGGAAACTCTCATCCTAGAGCATTCCCTGATGCAGTAATTCTTCCCACGAGTACTGAATTTTTTTTTTTTACCTTGAATTACGTTACTGTAACACCACCCCTTTGTTAAGAGGTTTACTGTACATTCAAATTTGGAAGAAAATATTTCTATGTAAATTAGTTTGGGTTCTGAAATGAAAAGACAGAGAATAGGATTACAAATTAGGAATAATTTGTTTTGTTTACTTAAAATATGATCTTCCTGTCTTTTAAGCTTTCAATATTGCATGGTACCTTCTTAAAAGGGTTGAAAGAAACTATTATAATTTCCTTCAAAAATAAAACTTCAAAGACTTTAAACTCTTCTAAAAGTGAAAATACATAATGCATGCATAAATTAATTGTTAAAGATACATTTGAAAATTTTAGTGTATGTCCATTCACTAAACTAATATTAACAAATTGATGAATTAGGGAGCATTTTGTGGTCTTGTTTATAAAGGATAATCAATAACTCAGTAAGTCTTGTCATTATGCATACTTTCTGAGAGGGTGAGCCTCTCTTAAATACAAGATGTATAAAGTTCACACACATTTGTGAAATTCAAGTACATTATTTCCCTCCTGACAGCTATAATCAAGTCAGTGGAACACAGTTCAACATTCGGTTACCAACAAATGATCACAATTAGCAAAGAAAGGTAAACAGAAGCCTCCTTAACAAATTTGCTAATTATTTTTCAGTTTGGGATTAATGTAACAAATAAATACTGGATGACCACAGTTTAAGCTCATCAGTCAGTTTGCATAAACCAACAAGGGTAAGTATATTTTATCTTCTATTTGAAGCTCCTGTTCTCAAACAGAGTATTTCTTCTTGATTTTTCTTTCTTGAATCTGATGTATGTTTTTAGTTTACGAGGCAATCTGTCAGCTTTTACATCCTTTTAAAATATTAGGTATATCCACGGAGAATTCTTCCAAAAAGTTATGCTAAGGTTTAAAGGTAATGAAAGAAACAAACCACTGGTAGGAGAATAAAATTGCCCACGTGAGCCTAATCTGCAACTGGTTGGTATTGCTAAACATTGCCTAGTAAATTATTAGTATAATTAGTTCCACTTACTGAGGATCTTTACTAAATGCTTTGTAACATATATAACCTTTAATCCCTGAAACACATGTAAATAGATAGTGCCTGCCTTTTAGAAATAAGGATAGAGATTCCTCAGAGGTTAACAGAGCTGGGATTTGAACCCATGTCCCTGTTGTCGGGGGCAGGGTAGCGGTTGGGGGGTCTCTATGCATCTTCCTGTCCTTCATTCTCACAATGTTATTTCCTTGTTAGAATGTGCCTAATACTTAATATTTTTCCTTTCTTCCAGATCACTAAACTTTAATCATTTCAGGATCACAGGGCGCTTCCAATAACTAATCAAATCTAGGGACCCTATTCCCCAGAAACAGACACAAACAGGCATGCTTTTCAAAGAGAGTTGGCAAATATCAGGATCACTGGATTTTTCACCTGCTTGCCTCTTTACACTTCCCCTTCCTTTTTGGTCTCTGAGTATGTTTTTTTTTTTTTTTTTTTTTTTTTGAGACAGAGTCTCACTCCGTCGCCAGGAGCCAGACTGGAGTGCAGTGGCAGGATCTCAGCTCACTGCAAACTCTGCCTCCCAGGTTCAAGCAATTTTCCTGCCTCAGCCTCCCGAGGAGCTGGGACTACAGGCACGTGCCACCATGCCCAGCTAATTTTTTTTGTATTTTTAGTAGAGACGGGGTTTCACCATGTTGGCCAGGATGGTCTCTATCACTTGACCTCGTGATCCGCCCACCTCGGCCTCCCAAAGTGCTGGGATTACAGGCGTGAGCCACCGCGCCTGGCCATGTTTTTAAGAAATAAAATAATGGTGCTAAGAAGCAGAATATTATTTGTCCACATCCAAGAAAAGCTTTGCTGCTCCACACCCCTACTCCAACCCCTCCACCTACATCGTTGGTATCTCAGCACAGGGCATCACCACACACGCAGCTCAGGGGGAATATCTTGGAATCATCCTTCTGCCTTCACTTTCATTCACTCTCGCGTTCAATTACTCCAGACCTTCCTCAACAACCTAATGCCTATCCTATTCCAGGCATCAGAACTGTGAGCAAAGCAATAATTCTTGCATTCATGGAGATTACAATTTGATGGGGAGAACAAACAACGTATTTAAATACTAAATAAATAAACTACAGCACATTCTGGAAGATACTTAGTGGTCTGGGAAAAGAGACACTATACAGAAATTATGGGAAGATAGGAAGAGTAGGAGTGGGTTGCAAGATCAAATAGGTGGTCAGAGTAGGAGAATATGGACATTTAGTACACACGAGGGAGGAGTCAAACTTCCGGGTATCTGGAGAAATATACATTTTGCTTATTTTCTTTCTTTCCATCTAGAATATAATCACTGCTGTATCCCAAGTAACTGTAACAATGCCTCCTACATAGTAGTTGCTCAATAAGTATTACTAGACAAAATAAATTAATTAAAATTTATTTGTCAAGCTAAAACTGAGGGTTAAGACCACAATTCTAAAATCTTGTTCTAAACATAACAATATCTTTAGTTAAATGGGAATTTCAGAGCATAGAGAAAAGATACTGAGTCACAATGGATTCACCTTTTGAAGGAAAATTGAAAAGCAACCATGCATGAAAAACAATAATCTGAACTCCAACTCTAAAACAACCAAATAGAAATGGGTTTTACAAAACAAAGAACAAATAGTAGATCCTATATCCAAAAGGGCTTTAAAATTAGAAATGATCCTCGAAATCTGGGGCTTCTCAATGCTAAGTGACTCACTAATAAGGGTCGCATGATGTCCATCATCTCTTGCCATGGAGACTTGGTAACACAGATGCCACTCATCCAGAAGTGCCATCTTCACCCCTGACTGCATTCCCCACAGCAGATGTCCTTGGATTTTAAAATAGCTTGCTTGTGGCTGGTTAGCTCCGTTATTTACCTCTTGGTGCTCCTGAGTCTAAGGATATAAGTTGGGTCCCCAAAGACACCAAGAGGCATTGACTCAGTTTTGGTTTACCAGAGGCTACAGCTTTGACCTTGTCCACTGACCCCACATAGGCATATCATCAATTATATTAGCGGACAGAGTGTGTGTGTGTGTGTGTGTGTGTGTGTGTTACTACCCCAAAAACAACAACTCAAAGTACATGTTCTATGTTTAAGATGGTTGCCAGCAGCCATTGAGGACTGATTCACCCCTTATGCACAATTAAACATCAAACCAAGGTCTGGGATACGTCTTTCTCCATTAGCATCCCTTAAAAACACTATTGAACTCTAAGAACAAATAAGTACTATCTGGACAGATGCCACACTAATTGGAAGGCTACCAGCAGAACATGTTCTCCCTCCGTGTTGTCCCCAGAAATCAGCACAATCTGGTAAAAGTCAGGAATATGAGCTCCCCTGGATTCCACAGCATGTGACTTTATTGACGGTGGGTCTTACCACATTACAGGTAATGTGAGCTTCAGAACCTTCTTTCTCTCTGATTAGCCAGCAATGTCAGGGCAAAGCTGAAGTCACTTCATCATAACAGTCTGACCTCTGCAATACTGTACATCATTAAACTTTTAAGGGAGTTCATCGGGAAAGTCCTTTAATCCTTTAATAATTGAGTTGGGGGAAAGGGGCCAGTGATGCAGAGCATTTACCTGAGCTGATATTAACTAGGTTTGGCTACTAATGGCTTTCCAACAATCCCACTGTGTCCATGTTGCCATTTAAAAGAGTGCATTTCATTTGGCCCTTGCTCTTTAACTGTCAACAAGGAAATTGAAAAATAATACATCATTAAGTATTGCAATTTGTATTACAGTTCTCTACCCAAGTCTCCCTTCTAGCCCTATTGAGCTCAGTCCAAACTAAGGTCTAACAAACCGTTGACAAGTAGAAAAATCCATTCCATGAATCAGTTGGATGTCTATGATATCAAATAACCCATCACTAATATATTTTCCACTGAATTTACTGCCCACAGAAGCGGAGCCATTGGAAAATACTTGACTTCCTTAGTAGCCCCAAGTTCAGTTTAATTCCCTTCAAAGCTCAGAGGTCTGGCCACTTATGACCTTGTCACTGTTTCTTTTCTATAGCTACATGGGTATGACAGCCCTAGACCTAGGAAAGTATTCCCACCTAACCACACACTGCTCTCCCTCTTCCTGTCAAAACAATTAACTCTCCACCACTGCACACATCAGGCAGTTTATGAGCATGTTCCACACCTCGGAGAGCTCCAGGTAAAGGCACTGCAATTAAATGGGATCATCTCAAAGAGGTTTGATGATTTGCCCAGGCCCACCCAGCCAAAGCAGAGGCAAAGACAGAATTAAAGCTCAAAGATTCTGAAAACCCACTTTTACCCACTAGTCACCCTACTCTCCAGTCTGGGGAAGGAAATATATGAATCAGCCAAGTGGATAACACTACAAAACAGTGATAGCTGGGTACAGACTGCGTCACTGCAGTCTGGTCAACAAGGAAGATGGTACCCATACCCTGAACTCCCTTGTTTTGAGAGTCCTCCCAAGCATCACAGAAAGCAAAAGCTCTTCAACTGACAGGCATGCCCATAGGCACAGCCAACTGGTTCCTGGCCTGGGGAGGCTTGTAGACCTGTCTTGGGGAATTGGCCATATGGAGGTTTACTTCAGACAATCGCAATAGAGTTCTGCATGGATCAGGAACAAAAGCAAACAGAAGTCAGGCAAGTGAGCCACTCACTGAGATGACTGGTTATCTGAAGAAGAAGGAGATAGTTGGGAGCCTCACTCTAGTGCCATTCCCAGGCCCATAACCCAGGGACACATTGGCAAAGCAGCTCTATGGGAAGCTCTCACCTACTGAGAGGCCTTGAGGAGTGAAGGAAAGCAGACCCACCTCTACCAGCCCCTGCCCTGCAGTGATCGGTTCCAACCAATCCACAGGGAAATGTGCAAAAGAACAAAGGGAAGGGATGGTTGGGAAGGAGCAAAACAGGGGCAGAACCTGTGCCCCAGACGTGTCCCTGACCCTTCCCCAGGCTTCTCCTCTATCAAATAAATGCTCTCTCTCTCCTAGATCTTCAACTTCCTTCCTCCCCTGGCTAAACTCACCTTAGCCATCAAGCAGGTTCAAAACTAGCTCATCCTAAAGCACCTTCCCTTCATTCTATCTCTACCCCAAGTGCTATCTTTTCCCCTCATCTTTTTTTCACTACCCATCTTCTTGAAAGAGTGGCCACATCACTCCCCCATTTCTCCAACTTCTTTCTACTGTATAACCTTTCTATGGTATAAAATGCTGCCCTGTCCCCTCTATGCCTCTAGCAAACCTAGTTTGTTTGGTTTTTTGAGACAGGGTCTTGCTCTGTTGCCCAGGCTGGAGTGCAGTGGTGATGAAGTGCAATGGTTCATCGCAGCCTCGAACTCCTGAGCTCTAGCCATTCTCCCACCTCAGCATCCCAAGTAGCTGGGACCACAGACACGTGCCACCACATCTGACTGTTTTTATTTTTATTTTTTTAGAGATGAGGTCTCACTACATTGCCCAAGCTTGTCTCAAACTCCGGGACTCAAGTGATCCACCCATCTCAGCCTCCCAAAGTGCTGGGATTACAGGCATGAGCCACTGTAACTGGCCAAAACTACTCTTGATAAGGGCAAACAGGCAGCCCTACTTCTTGAAATTCCCTACTACTGCCCTGTCTTCCAGAACTCCACTCACTCCGGTGTTCTCCCTGCCTCTGTGCCATCTCATTACAGATTCTCCCAAAGCTCTTTGAATTCTGGTGTTCCCCACAAAGTCCTCCTAGGCTCTCTTTCCATGTAGTACACGCTTGGGCATTCTCCTCTTCTCACATTTATGTGACAACGTATCCCAAAACTTCGTGCCCTGACTAGTTTCCAGATCTTCTTTCACAACTGCCTCCTGGACATCTCCACCTGACTGTCTCGCCAGTAACTTAGCATAGGATGTTCATAGTCACTGTCATTATCCGCTTCTGCCTGTCTCCTGCTCACTTCTTAAATTCCCTCTATCGGATACTGACATGACAGTCCCCCTTGTCCCTTCTAGATCATCTTCAAATCTTCTCTCTTTATCACCCCTTTCCTCAGTCAAAAGTCATGAAGTCCAACTTACCCCACGTCAGGAATATTTTCTTGGTTATGTTTGTTCTCTTCATTCCCAATGTCTCACCTTCATTTATATCCTTATTATCTCTTGTCTAGACTATAGCAACAACTGTCTAAGTGGTCTCTGCCAGTCTCTACCCAGGCTCCTACCAGTGCCCCAGTTTGCCACCAGAATTACCTTTCCAGAAAATAAGTATGGCCACAATATTCCATGCTTAGAAATCTCTGCTGGCTGCCTACTAATCACAGGATGAAGCTGAAAGTTTTTTGCACGTTACACAACACTCCTAGCCACTTGGCATGATTTTGCAGTCCACAACCAGCCATTCCATAAATGCACTTGACATTGTGGCACCACCATGCCCATGAACAGTGACTACAGCGGCTAGCACACTTTCTTTTCAGAACTCCATCCATTTGAACATGTTTATTCCTCCACTTGGAATTCTCCATCCTCTCCCCTTTTCCTACATTCCCACTGATCCTCCAAGAGCCATTTAACATGTCACCTTTTCCATGAAGCTTTTTAAACAACCCCAAGCAGGTCACATGATTAATTTATCTATTTAACCAACATGTATTTGCTGAATAGTATGCAAGATTATAGAGATGAAGGGGTTATAGAACAAAACCAAAACTAGAAGTGTCTTCCTTAATGGAGCTGATGGTGTAGTGACATACAGACCATACACATATAGTTGCTTTATTGGAATATATATACACACATATATATATATATATATATATTCAAGTTGTAATAAACACTTTGAAGATGATGAATAGCACATGGTCATACAGAACCAAGGAATTTAGATAAAGTGGTTCTCTATGCCTGTGGCCATGCCTTTCTTAAAATAATGTTGCCAGGCACAGTGGCTCACGCCTGTAATACTAGCACTTTGGGAGCCCAAGGTGGGCAGATCACAAGGTCAGGAGTTCGAGACCAGCCTGACCTACATAATGAAACACCATCTATACTAAAAATACAAAAAATAGCCAGTCATGGTGGCACACGCCTGTAATCCCAGCTACTCAGGGGGCTGAGGCAGGAGAATCACTTGAACCTGGGAGGCAGAGGTTGCAGTGAGCTGAGATCGCGCCATTGCACTCCAGCCTGGGCAACAGAGCAAGACTCCATCTCAAAAAATTATAATAATAATAATGTTACTCTTTTTTCAAGCATCTGCTTAATTTACACGTCTAAACAGTCTTTGCTAGACCTTTAGTGAATCAGTGTTTTATTCATTTTTACATACCTGACACATACAGAAATTTAATAAGGATGTTTGATGATTAAATGAATGATTTAATTAATAAACCAACTATTTATAAGAGTCTATTTAACTCTAAATTAGAAAATTCCACATGCAACTAGGTAAAGTGCATTCCAGTTGCTCATGTGTTACCTGAAATCTCTAGTTTCATTAAAAACCAGTTTACAAAGATTAAATTCAGAAATACATTTCATCTCTCCAAAATGAACTAGAGCTAGTTTTAAGAGAATAAATTTCAGCAATGGTAAGAGAAATAATACAATACAGAAATATTCAATTTCCTTAAAAACTGAAATTCCATTATCACTTTTTGATCCAGCCAGGCCAAGTAACAAACAAGAGAGATGTCAACAGTTCTGGAAATCAGCCTCCATTGGGGGCACCGTGGGATCTTTTCTAGCTAAGGCTGAGACTTGTTTGAAAATACAACACAGTTCAGAAGAAAACTTGGAAAGGGGTTATGCAAGGAATGGATGGACAGCTGCCGGCTGGTCCCAGTGGAAGTTATGCTGGAAGCTCCGGATCTGATATTCAACAGTTCTGCTGCCAAATGTACAGACAAGCTCCCAGGACAAGTCACCAATAGCAAACCCTTGGAGCTGGAGAGAAAGCAAATCCTGCCTTTTTGTCCTTCTTCTGGGGGCTGGGGGGAAGAATAGCTATGCTATATGCTAGAGGGGCAATAGAGACCAATGTGGATGGTGTGAGATAGGAAAGGATGGTCTAGGACAGCTTTGTGGGTGTGAAGGAGTTTGGCAAACAAGAGCAATGATTGTACATAAGCTGATTTCTCATACACACAGAGTCAATCCCCAAATCCTAAAAACTTCCTTTAAAACCACAGAATACTACAAACAGCTGACCATCAGGAGGCTGCCTTAAAGCTCAAGTATCTAGCAGGTGGGGACTTGTTTTCCAAGAGCTGGTTCAACAGGACAAACTGAGAATTGTGATCTCACTGGGGTGTGAACACCAGAATTCAAGCAGCAGATGGTGTGATTTAGTGGAAAGGCCATTGCACCAGGAGTTAGAGGCTGGGGACAGCGTCCCAGCTTCTCTCTTCCCCCAACAGCGTGACCTTGGACAAGTTGTTAACTTCTCTGAGCCTTTATTTCCTCAGCTATAAAATGCAGGAGGAGAAAACCAAAACCTCTCCTTATCTAACTTTTAAAACTGTTGTGAGAATCAATAGAGATAATATATGTGAAGGTTCTTCGAAAATTGAAAAGGATACATTTTTTCAACGCATCATTTTACAGCATCTTCTGTGAGCCAAGCATTGATCTGCATGCATTTCAAATATTAAACAAAGGTGACTCTTTGAGGTTGATACTATCACTATCCCTGTTTTAGAGAGAAGAGATGGGCACAGAGAAAGTAGACCCTTGCCCGTGGTAACACAGCTAAGGAACAGCAGGACAAGGATTTGATCCCAGGTACTCTGGCTCCTGAGTCTATGCTCTTAACGACTACAGTGTCTTGGCTTATCACACACAGCTTCAAATACTATGTATAAGCTTTTGCTTATATATAAATAATAATAATAATACCCCATCATGTAGAGTACTCTATATTTTTCCAGAAGGCCTTTCAGGTTCATTATCTTATTTAATTCTCTCATTAACCTTATGAGGTTATTATTCTTACATTCTATTGTATAGATGAGGAAACCATGGCTTAGACATCTGTTGACAATAAGACGTGTTTCAAATTATTTTTTCGGTAATGGAGAGAGCTATGCCGTGTCCAAACCACTCATACCCACCTATCTATCCCCTTCCATCTATGAACATGGGTTTTTGAAATGTAAGATCTCAACCAAAGACAAAGCATAAAGAAAATAAAACCAAGAAGAAAAACAAATGGGCACATAATACTGGCCAGACGTCCATATAGATAAACAGGGAAGCCTCCTACAAAGCATTATTTGCACAAAATATCTCCTCCACTAGTGGCTCCAATCTAGAGCCTAAAATTCTACCCTAAGATAGTCATTCATTTGACTGAACACTCTTCCAGTTAAAAAGTATCTTCAGAAGAATAGAACATTATCTTGTCCATCCCAATGTGAATTATTTCATAACATCATCCCGATTTGGCAGCTAGGTAAGAGCCAGCTCTAGCCTGAGCACAAAGTAATATGAAACATAAAAGGTCACAAGATGGGTTCAGAGCATGAGACAAGGAAGAAGGCACAGCCAAGCTGAGATTCTGAAAATGGGGCTTAGAAAAACAAGTGCTGTGGTTGAATCCAGAAATTCAAGGTGCACAGAGCACCAGGGGAAAGAAGGGTGCAAGCAAAACTCCAGCCAAAAAGAGGTAGAGGGGTCTCCCGGGATGTTCTTCCCTTCTGGGTTTCCAGAGTCTACCTCCCGGCACTGCCAACTGGTTTGTTCTCTGAAGAGCTGTGCCTGCATCGCTGTGAAGATGGTGGCTGTCATTACCGGAGAACACACGCACGATGGGAATCCCTGCCACAATGTGAGGAAGAGCAAGAGGAGAAAGAGCGGGCAGGGAGCCAGGAGCAGGGAGGGAAACTCTAGACGGTTACGTTTAAAAGGGTTTGTTCCACTGTCAAAACCCAAGAGCCAGCTTTAGAGAAGGAAGCCTGAAATGACAGGGAAGAGGCGGGATGTTATTAAGAAAGCTCTTTGGAAAGGAGGCTGAAATAAGGGAAGAGATGTTAGGCAAAAGGCAGGTGTGTCCATAAAAATCCGCCAGTGTACTGTGACGGACCAGGAATGCCTGGGGGATGCACAGAAACTAGGCTTTAGTGTTTCTCAAAGGCTCCTAAAGCCACCCTGATTCTCTAGGGCCAGGACAGCTCTTTAAATCCAAGCCATCAGAGCACTCGCCTATTCCTGATTCTCTCCAACGACTGGTATAGGACCCAATGACTGCCAAGCTTGTGAAACTGCAAAACTCACACCTTCTCCTCTCAAATGCCCATTCCCTTTCCTGGGCCCCATGCTCAGGAGAGACATCAACCTCTTCCCCTCCTGGAGCTGGGGGCCCCAGGCCAAGCTGGCATCAGCTCCCACTCAGGCTCAGGCTGTCGGGTGCTCAAACAAAGACATATTCGGACCCTCCCGCAGAGACAGGGGGCCTATTTCTGGGCCCAGAGGGAGCTGGCCTTAATCTGCTGCACAGTGAATGACAACAATGTTAAGAATGAAAATATGGTTTGGGGGGATAGTCCCCAGGAGCCCAACATTTTGGTATTTAA
The DNA here is from genome assembly GCF_030222135.1 of Aotus nancymaae. Lineage (NCBI taxonomy): Eukaryota > Metazoa > Chordata > Mammalia > Primates > Aotidae > Aotus > Aotus nancymaae. Next base: position 43,793,213 of record NW_026988523.1, read on the forward strand.
AGGAACTTTAATGAGCTTAAGAGGCTAATCTGGAGTTCAGGAGGGGGTGTTTTGTTTTGTTTCGAAAAGTCCTTTTAAAGATTCCTGAGGCTTGATAGGGAGGAGGCAATAGAATTGTGAGTCCAGGCGTGGCTGCTGTGCAACCGAAGGGGCAGGATGGAATTAGGAGAGGAAGCTGCTCCAAAGAGCTCTTCTCATCGCAGCAGTAGAACCTGGTGCTCAAGAGACGTAGGGTGTTTCTTTCCAGACTGGAGAAGTGTGATGTACAGAGAAGGAGCCAAGAGCTGAGAAAGAGTGACATGTTTACATCCCACCGAATGCTAACCAGGCTTCTGGCCAAATGACTTTCTCCTGGTTGATTGATGACAGCATCAGATTCAGGTACTTCTCTCACCCACCGAAACACACCCACCTGCAATAGCAGGACATAATAATCCAGCATCCACTAAGGTGCCAGCCACAGTCAGAAAGGTTTTTAGGGGCCCCTAAATGGTTGCCCAAAGAGTAATGGTCATGGGATCACACAAACCTGAGAGTTACACGACTCACCATCCATTTGCCTGAGGCCCACCCAACTGAGTGGGCACTTGACTATTATTTTGTGCATCTAAAAGGCTAATTAGGCCAGGTGCAGTAGTTCATGCCTATAATCCCTGCACTTTGGGAGGTTAAGGTGGGAGAATCACTTTGAGGTCAAAAGTTCAAGACCAGCCTGAGCAACATAGCAACACTCCGTCTCTACTAAATAAATAAATGGCTAATTAGAAAATCAAAAGTGCATTAACAGTCCACAAAAATAGTTTGGGCAAAAAATGAGGCAGTTGATGAAATGGAGTTTAAGAACATCTGATGGATGCTTGCAAGAGTCAAGTTAATAGAATTCCACAGGGTATAGGGGAGGAAGAAGGGGACAGAGGCAGATGTGAAGTCTAGATACAGCATGTGGTCCATTCCTAGCAAGGCTGGACACTTAAGATATTGTTAATACAGATGGAGTTTAACTGGATCTGTAGGATAAGGCAATCCAGTCCATAGTGCCCAGATAGCTCTCAGAGACAGGTCGCTCGATCTATCACTCTATTATACAACAATAATAATGAAACACAGATTGATCTATTGGTGTGAGGAGACACTGGAGGCCCAGAGAGTCAGAAAAGCCAGACATATTTGCTGTTATCCAAAAATAGGATCCCCAAACTGGAATCTTGAAAGGTTGGAAGACAGCAAACTCTTTCATGTGACTTCAGTTAGAGGACTAGGAAAAGCATGGTCCACTTTGTATTTTTAGTTGTTATGACATTATGGTGCAATAATGGGGAATCTGGCAATCGTTTCATTAAATTCTAGTTAATCTGTGCATGGCAGCAAGGCGACAAGCTCTGCAGATGACTGGCTGCCTTGTTTCCCCACTGTAAAGAACAGCACAGAGGTAGGCTTTCAAAATCCTTTTTTAACTACCCAGATGGGGCTATTTGTGATGGGACCAAGTATACCCACAGGGTAGGAAACCGACGGAGGGCCACAGTTTTCTTCCTTACATAACGTCTTCACTAACACTTCAGGGTTTCTGCCGCATTCCAGTTGCATCTGCTGTCTAATGCCAAAAGAAACTTAATCCCTATCCTAAGTCTCATTTTATTTATTTTCAGTAGTGTGAAAACAAACATGTAGCAAGATTACAGTGTTTACACCTCCTTTTTAGCCGATATAGCTCTAATCCTCCCGTTAATTAACACCAGGGCCATAGCAATTTTATTAATTTCATCTTGGTTAAAAATATAGACAGATAATTGTGCTTTACTAAAATAACAATTTGACATTTGGGGGGTGTTCGCTTCATTTTAGCAAAATGGTTGACCAGATTTTATTTGATATATGACAAGGAGACACGAAGCTGCAGTTGACATGAGTCAGCGATAACGTAACTAAGTTTAGTTGTGATAAAATGACTAAAACACCTCACATCACACTAGTCAAAGGACACTAAGGAGGAAATGTTAATCCTATGGGGTACCAAGCCAGAGTCTCTCTTTCAGAAAACAGGCCCTTCTAAAGGGACCCGAAGGGGAAAAAGGCATCTTTTCTCTGTCCTCTCTGATATTTGCTCCAGAACCTTTTCTACACTCTGCTCTTAAAATTACCAACTTCCCCAAGTCAAATCTGAAAACGCCACTGGCAGTGACTGTCCTAACGTTCCTAAGAGACTTTTTAAGAGAAACATATAGATCATTCCTAAGAGGAAGTCTCAGGCATGTTGGAAATAGGGCTGGGCCCTCCCACATAGGAGACTTTCTGCTTCTATGCAGAGGGCGGGAGACACACACCTCACCCCATCCAGCCCCCAACTTTCTATCTCACCCTCTAAGTGGCTTATACAAGAACTTCTCTCTGAAGATGTGAAAGAGCATTTACAAATCCACGTCAGGAAAAAAATGTTTAAAAAAAGAAAGAAAATTGAAAAACACTGAAGTAGATCTAAAATTTCAGAATTAAGGCAGAAATGATTTTTAAATCTTTCTCTTGGGGATGTGATTGCATTTTTTCCTCATAATTCATTTTCCAGTGTTGTACAACTGTACTTAATAACCAAGATCATAACATTCAGTATTGGTTATTTTGAATCTGATAAAATTCAACAATGACATTTTGTAATATGCATTTATTCTAAAATGCTTTAGTAAATTTCTGATCATGAGTATTTTAAACCCTTGTCTATTTTCTCCCTCCTAAACACTATGACCCAAATAATTTCTTTGACTATAAAATAAATATCAGCTGATAATGAAATAACTGGAATTGTTCTCATTAGAGAAAAGTCCCTGCTCACTATCCCCAAAAACCTTCGCAGAATTAAAACGCAATAATGAAGACGCCTCCCTGAAACCAGTAACGGTCTTTTGATTAACAATTAGAAATAGGAAAAATGAAAGCAGAAAGCACGAGAACTATGAATGATCAAGAAAGTTATTGTCACTAAGGTCTGAATATCAAAAGCTACTTCCTAGCCAGGTAGATGTGCTATTTAAAACCAGACTGAATAAATAACTTTTAAAAATGTGTTCCATTTATGTAAGGATCAAAAGAATCCCATAAGCCTACTCTAAAAAGGAATGTTCATATCTAGTATTTTAATTCCCAGAATACTATTAATATCTACTCCTGCCACCTAATTTTATTTCAAAATTTTAAGCCTTAGATTCCAAGAAAGTCTTACCCAGGGACCAATACATATAAAAAGAGAAAACACCTCTGAGCAAGGAATGTTTCCAATCACCCTCTAAAATTAAAAAGAGAGAGAGAGAGATTAAGCGCCTGCACAAACACAGCCACAGCCCATGGATGGTGCTTGTGCCGAGCTAAACCCCCTGCAATTTAACACAGACACCAGTTTATTGCCTAGCTGTGTTTGATTTTTATATTCCTGAAATTTTGTTGTGCCAGGAGTGGGGCCAACAGAAGGTAAAGTAAAGCAAAACTGCAACAATTGCCTCTGTAATTTCATTCGAGGGCTCCTTTCATGAGTAACTGCATGCCCAATTTTGATCTCCAAGTAACGTCACAGTAATAAAACCAAACTAATTCCTACACACACACACACACACACCTCTTGATAAAATGCAGAATTAGTTCATTACTGATCCTAATAGATATCATTACCTAAGTCGCTTTCACCTCGGGGCTGCCCAGCAGCAGGTCCAAAGAAAGAAGCAGAGAAAGCTCTAAGTGTGACAGCCACTTTCCCCCTTTCAGTCCCTTTCTTTGGAAAATCGGTCTGCTCCAAAAGAAAGGGAAGAAAACATCCACTGGCTCTCTGAGGAAAGGCTTCCCAAGGCCTGTGATTTGCTGACATGTGGGGAGTTATGATGTTGTGAGAACAGCCCCGATGACAGCAATACTATCCCGCACTGCTCCTAGGATGTCCAGAGCAATCCGAGGGGTCGTGGTAAACTTCATACGTGAGGGCAGAGGGCCCTGCCTGACCCACAAAGCCAGGCACATGAGAGAAACAATAAAAACTTGATTTAACTGTGGTATCCCTTCCAGAAGGCTTAATTATCTATTGTATTACCACATTCCCATTATTCAGCAGTCTCTTCTGTCTCAGACTGAAGTCCAACTGCAGTATTTGTTTGGAACAAATTCAGGGAAAACTCCAAACTAACCAGAGCATAGAGGACTCAGTTAAATCGGGAACAACAGTTATGTAAATAGAAGTCCCATAGGCTGGAAAATATTTTGGTTGTTCGCTGACTTTCAGAAACATTGAAGACAGTTGAAGTCACTTTTAAAACATCTACACCTATGGATCCTCATGTTTTATATGACATGGTACAGCTCCATCAATTGTGTAAATGTTGTCATCCCACCAGACTAGCAATTTTTCCATGTTGACATGTCATAAACAACAAAGACAGCCTTCAGTTCTTAATTTCTATATGTTAATAAATCAGTGTTCTACACTCTCACCTTAAATGCTTAGTTTTTTGGGGTAATCAGAAGATAAATTATTCCTACTGTCATCACAGTATATGAGACAAATACTTAATAAAACATCCTGAAGTCTTCTGACGAACAGTTGTGTGTGCAAGACGCCACTGTCAATTCTATTCTTTTAATTAGAAAAACCTGGTGTTTGACACTGTGAAGGTGTGATAACTAGTTGAGAGAATGAAATTTTAACTTTTTAACTGGTTGCCTAACACCGTAGACAGACAGCTAATAAGTCAAATGCAAAACTGCCCAACAGCCAGAAATGCACATACAGATGGCTAAGATAAACTTGATAAACTTGCTTTGCTAATATTATGCTTATGGTTGTCACTGAAAACTGTGCATTCCCTATATATTCTTTCATTTAAGTATGTAGAAATAGTATTTGAATTTCATGAATTTTTGAAACCAAGGCACTGCCTGCATATTCGTTTTTTATTAAATGCTCCATAATTTACCATCAACGTTGTCTTGCCACTTAACTTTCACCTCATTTCCTTCCCATTTTCTTTGTTTGGGCCTCACATTTTTCAGAGATCCACCAAGGGAAAAAAAAAAAAAAGCAAAGCTATTTTTACAAATGTATTCTTTAAAGAGGAAAATGCTCTTTGTAATTGCTTCAGGACTATTGTCTAAAATTGAGCTCTATTCCCTCTGGAGGATAAATATCTGGTCATTCCAGAGAGCTTCTGTGCGATACCTAGTCCTGCACTCTAAATGGAAAAAGACTGTGAGAAATACCTGATGGCCAGGACAACACAGACAGAAAAACTGCTGCGCTGTAAGCCTCCTGAAGGCAGGCGCTGAGACTTCTTCTCATTGTCCCCTCCTCATCTAGCCTACTGTCTTGCGTATATGAGCTCCATAAAAGCTTACAGAATACACAAGTTGGTCCTGAGCCTTTTTTTTTTTTTTTTTACACACACACAAACAAAAATCCCTCTCCTTTTTCTCCTACAGGGACCACCATGCAAACTAAGACCATTAAGATTATCAAATATGTGAAAACCCTATTTTATTGGAAGAAGAATATGATTGGGATGGGGGATAGAGAAGAGAAAAAAAGAATTTTTAAAAGGAATAAATTAATCTAACAAGCAATTGATGGGCTAAGCACAGATCAGTACTGATATGGTGCCATGAGCTAAAGAGGACAAGAACTCGATTTTCTAAATCTGTGGTTCCAAAAATATTTTAAAATTAAAATTAAAATCCTTCACTGAAACGTCAGCACCTCTCTGAACAATGTAGCTCACATCCCTCTGTAAAGTCTTCTAGGTTCTGGCTAACAGCTGGCAAGTTGATCCCTGCAATTTTCCCTTTGCAGAAATAGCTTTGTGAGAAGAGAACTGACCCTCCTGGGTTAATCAGCCCAAACCGCGCCAAACCTGGAGGGCTGAAATGGAAGGGACATTGTTGTGTTAAGTACTTTACAACAACTGTTTCTTCTCCTCTTGACACAGCCTGACTTCCTTAAAGAAGATTTGACTGGCCAGACAGCTGTGTTGACCCTTAAGCCTTCTTTGATTCGTGATTTTTTTTTTAACAAACAGAATAGAAATTCACAACCCAAATCCTTTCCTAAGCTCCAATACTTGTGAATTTGCTAGTGTTGTGCCTGAAGTATGTGGACATTTCAGTAATCTATAAGCAGAAAGTTAAAGATTGAGTCTACACAATACCAAAATCTTTCCATGAAAAGCGAGAGAGAAAAAAGCGAGCAATCAGCCAGAAGCTTCATTCAAAGGTGATACTTGAAGTTGTGTCGGCAAAATCCATTTAACTACCTAAAAATTACACTTTTCACTCAGACACCATGTCAATAAACAGACAACCAGAATAGAGACAGGCATATCTTCTTTCAAAAATGTTAACCATAATGTCATTTCATAAGTGGTCATAAGGAGTTTTCACTTCTTTATATATTTGCATATTGTCAAACTCATCCAAATTGAAGCACATTTTTTTTAGTTCTAAAAAAAGCCAAGCTATTGTCTTTTCAAAACGACACACACAAAAAAAAGAAAATGCCTAGTACTCTCTCCACATGGGGGTAAAATTCAATCATTTTAGGGCAAAAAAGCAGAGTGGCAGAAGTAATTTTTTGTGTGGTCACAGGGTCCGATCACTGTCAATTTTTTAAACTTGCATAGCCCCAGACAACAGGAAAAGAAAATACTTCTGTTTATTCTCAGTGCTTTTTATTATACTGAGACTTCTCCCGCTCAGCCCCTTTCATTGTCTGTTTTTAATAACATGATAGAACTGCTTTTCACTCATGCTAACCCTCCTTTGATTATCCTCATGTAATGCTGTCCCTTTCATTCACCAGTGACAAATGCAGAATTCTGCGCCTGCACGCGCGCGTACACGCAGTCAACCCACACCAGTCCTAAAGCACAAAAACAGAGACCTCCGGATCAGCCACTCTTCTTCAGTCATTTCCAAAGCCCTGCGAAGCCAATACCCTTATTAATTAAACATTTCGCAAGGAAAGCCCGTTCCCTCTCTTTACATCTCCTACGCTCCTCCAGGCATGCCCGGAGAGAATAAGGAAGTTCTTCTACCTCCCACTTCCTGGCCTCATCCAGGCTTTGGTGTTAGAAAAATCTAGGTTCGAAACATTCACTTTCTTAAATGCCTGCCTCCCAGTTCTCCTGTAAACATCCCAGAACGTTCGTGTGGACAGGAGGGAACTGAACCCGCTCCGTGGCAGAAGAGCATATCCACACCTGAATAGGGCGGAGGCACAGGCTGAAGGAGAAGGCTTCAGTTCAGCCCCCAACTACTGTCCTAAAAGCCCCTGCGTCAGAGGGTTCTGGAGAAAAGAGCGAAGGCTACAGGCAAAGGGCGAACGGGCTGTGCGCTGAGCTCCGAGTGGCAGCAGCGCCATTTCCGAGCCCAAACTGTCCGGACTCCAGCGAACACACCCGATCTGAAAACGCTCACAGGACACAGGGGACAGACGCTGGGGGGTCAGTACAGTCTTCCCGCCCGGCACAAGAGCGAGACTGGCGCGGACACCTGCGTAAGAAGGGGTGGGAACCAGCAAGGAGACTTGGGGTCACTGGCAACCCGCATGGCACCCCGGTAAAAGGGAGAGACCAGCTTGGAGAGAGCAGGCCTGAGGGATCCCAAGGCTCACAAAGAGTGGCCTCTGGGAACAGCCGAGTCGGAGGAAGGGGCCTGGGAGGACTAGAAACTAGGCAAGTGGACCGTGGAGGAGACATGGCGCCCACTTCTGCGAGACTCGGCCCTCTTGCTCGCACCCGCACGGATCTCTCTCCCCTACCACCTTCCCGGGAAGGGTAAAGTGCAGGATGGACCGGAGGGAAGTTCTGCGTCGCTGGGCGTGCCTCTCGGGCCGTCCAGAAGAGGACTAGGGAAAGGGAGGACAGAGTCCTGGGCGCGCGCTGGTGCCGGTGCGTGGGGAGCGCTGCGGGGGCGCGGCCACTTACTTCTCGTAGTCATATTTGCAGTAGAGCTTCTTGTCCCGGTAGAAGCAGGTGGTCTCCAGGGGCTCTTTGCAGGAGGCGCACTGCACGCACTGCTCATGCCAGAAGCTGTCGTTGAGCCGCAGCAGAAATCTGTCCAAGATGACCCGCTGACAGCCCTCGCAGACAGACTTGGGGCTCACTGCTCTGCCTGTGGCCACAACAGACGTTCGCGAGTGAGCGGCCCGGGCGGGTCGACCCTGCCAAACCTGGCCGGGACCCGCTCCTGATCCCTTCACCCCATGGATTTTCCCAGCGGCCCCCATCCCAGGGAGCCCCTACTGAATCAACCAAGCTGAGATTCGGAAAAAATCAAACCAAGTGGCTTGTCTAATAAACGAGGACTAGGTGAGAAGGTTTAATTCCTAGCGGGAAAGGGCGCAGAAATCAATAATTGGCCTTTAATTATCAAACATACCCAGGTGCGCTCGCCAACCTGCGCACATCCTCTAAGATTAAATTACATACAAATTTATGCTATCAGGTTTATTACGTTGAAATTAATTATTAAATCACTATGCCTGTCTCTACTGTTTCTAAAACTGAGAATGCATAAGAACAATTTGGATTTTTTTCTTTGTTAAAACGCAGCTCTGTTCCATTTTTTGAGGGGAAACTTTAAATTTTCTCTTTTCTTCCTAAAAAGTCCGAGGGGTACAGAAAAATACTGTCTCGCTCCCAAGCAAACCTAACATTATTCAAACCGATGATCCCCAAACTGCTGCTTCTTGACTGGGGTGCAAATTGCACATGGGTTTTTCATAACTAAGAAGCGTCAAAATAGAGACAGGGGAAAAAATTAGGGGAAGCAGCAGGCCGCGGAGTGTCCCGGCCGGCATACCCAATACCAAGCGCGTTCGGCAGCCGGGTATGGGGGCGAAACGGGCCTCAAAGCGACTCCGCAAAGGCCGGGAATCCACTCTCTCCTACCCTTTGGGCTTTCTGTGTTTTGTTCCTTTAGACTGGGTGGGGGGGCGGAGAGGTGGTTCAGGGGGTGACGCTTGGCCACCTTGATTGGCATTTTTCACAGCTATTTAAAGAAGGCCTTGTCCTTCCAGTACTAACACTCTTGCGCTCCCCATTTCCAGCCTACGCTCTTCTCACTCTCCCCTTTCGAGGGGCCGGCTGCTTTGGGGAGCGGACGAGGAAGGTCAGGAGAAGCAGCGAGACAGATCTCAGTTTAACAATTCTATTTTCTTTCGGCAGGGTCTCAGCGTCCTGGGCTACGACCTGGCCGTTGAGAGCGAACGTGGGCCGGACGGAGGGCACTAGCGAAACGCGACACCCACTATATACACAAATCCGCACGCGCTGCCCGCCAGGGTACTGCCTGCTCTGGCCTCTGCTCTCCTCCCAGGCCGGGCCAGTACGAAAGTTCCCGAAAGGGGAGTTCGAAGAGGGGCGCTCAGTGCACGTGATTTCGTTTCCTCTGGGGTGTTGGGGGTGGGGAGATTCCTCCCCGGATACGTTTCCCCAGCAGAACTGTCCAGTCCTCCACATTTATCCCGCTCTAGCGGTTCCAAGTGAAAGGGCAAGAGGTTAAAATGACAGAACGAAAAATCCCCCCTGCTATAAAATTTAAAACACGGGATTCCCACACTTGAAAAGCTTCAAGGGCGGAGTGGGTGGGAGAGCCGTAACCAGAATCTCTGGCTTCAGCTCTGCAAGACCCGTGTGTGGACACTCTTCCGGGGTCTCTGACTCGCTGCTCCTCCGCGGTCGCCGCAAAGGAGTTGTAGGGTTGGGCTGGGGGGACCCACTGGACCAGGCATCCAGCTCCAGTTAATTAACGCCGAGGCGAGGGCCCTGCCGCGCGGTTTAATCCCCGCGCTGCGCTGCCCACCGGCCCGGAAAAGTCTCTCAGCTGTGCCCAAGGCTGAATGAAATTGGGGCTGGAGTTGGTGGGGGAGAGAAGCCGCCTCGAACTTGGACGCTCCGGGCCTTGGGTCTCCGATGCTATAGCCTCTGGGCCGCGAGAAGAGGGCGGCATTTATCAGACGTCGATTAGCTCCGAGATTGAAAATCCAGCCCTGGGTATTTTTAATCACTTGCCACTCAGACGCCTGCGAACTAGCTCGCCCGCCCCTCGCGGCTTTGGGGAATTCGGTGCCCGGTGCGTGAGGCCTGGGGTGGCTTGTTGGATTTATTTGGGTAGGGACGACCCACAAGGACTGATAGATAGCGATGGGGCTCAACTGAGTACAGGAAAGAGGGGCGCTAGTTCCCCTATAGCGCATCGGGTCCCAGAGAGCCGGGATCCAGAGCTCAGGGCCAAGCGGAAAGAGAGTGCGCCCGGGACGCACCGCCTGGACACTCACCCAGCAGCGAGGAGAAGGAGGCCGAGGTGTCGATCGCGCTCTGGAAGTTCTCCTCCATCTTTAGGCCGTCCAGCATGTTCGGGCCGGGCCGAGAGGACCTGTAGAGGAGAAGCGATGAGTCTGACGTCTGTGTCCGCTGGGACTTGGCGCCCGCAGCCACAGCACTCCTGGGAGGGAGTGTCCAGGGCGACCAGAATCAGCCTGGAGGGTCGAGTTCAGCCAAGAGAATGTAGAGTGGGAGGAGAGATCAGTCACAGCGAACTGCTCTGACTGATCTGATTTCACTCGAAGTCAACGGGTTTTGTACTTAGGCCTCCGCCCCCCAGCTGCGTTTCTCCTCCTGCCCCCCCCCACCCCCACCTTCATCCCTAGCCCCAGGTTTTCCATCCCGAGTCCGACTCCGCCCCAACCTATACGAAGGTGGGCCCTCGGGACGTCTCTGCAGGAACCCAGCTACTGGGATATCATGGGCAAGTGAAGAGTGGGTGCCCCCTCTCGCGCGACCCGGTCCAGGCAATCCTGGGCGCGAGGGGGCTTGCAATCCCGCGTCTCGGCCGCCCCATTGCGGCCCTCACCTGCCCGGGTCGAGGAGGGGCACCGTAAGGGACCCAGGGAGCGTCCCTCCCGCTTCTAGACTCCGGGCGCTGCGCTCTGCTCGGGGGCGCGCGGGAGCCGGTGTGCGGGGCGCGCAGGGAGGTCCTCCCGCCGGTCGGCCAGCGCAGGGAATGTCTGCAGAAGCGAAGAAGTCGCCTCGGGGAGGAGCCCCGGCTGGCCCGGCTCACTCTTGGATGCGTTTCAAATCAACTTTCAGAAACACGCCCGCCCGAGGCGCGGTCTAGGCACCGGCAGCCTTCCTTACCTGGCAGACGAGCTCTCCCAGACGCTGGAGCAGAGAGAAGTTGCGGGGCGCTGCGGGAAGCCCGGCCCGGGAAGGCGTCGCCCCGAGACTGCAGCCGGAGGAGCCGCCCTCAGCTCCGGAGCGCCGGGGAGGGAGCCGGAGCGAACGCCGGCCCCTGGCTCCGCTCCTCGGCGCGCCCGGGCCGGGCCGGGACTTGGTCGCGAGCGGCCGGCCTTCCCGGGACGTCCTGCCAGCCCGCGTCTCTGGCTCCTCGGCGGCCAGGAGGGAAGGCAGAGGCCCGGGGTCCTGGGTGCGAGTCGGCGCTGCTTCGCCGGGGCGGATCCTGCAGCTTCTGACAGGGGCTGCGACGCTGCGCGCGCGGCGGAGAGGGGGTGGGGTGCGCGGGGCGGGGGGCTGGCAGCGCGTCCCGTGGCGGGGCCGCGGTGCTCCCTTTCCCAGCCTGGCTTCGAGGCCACTTCATGGCCGCGGCCCGCTGCGCCCCTCCGCCTCTGGGAGGTCTCGGACACGCTAAGTTTCCTCCCCTCCAGGTGTAACTGTTACCTCGGAGATGTCTGGCCCAGTCGCCCCCCAGTGCCCCTCACCCCGACTGGGCCTTTGCGGAGATGTCCGCGCCTCCTAGACCGCGGTACGGACGCGGCAATTCCCCCCCAGCTCTCCGACTGCTGCCAGTGATAAGAGCGCTGCAATCCTTACCCAGACCCGGGAAAGCGCCGAGAAGCCGTTTGCACCAGTGGCTGTGGGCCCAGCAGCTCCGAGCTCCCCAAACCCCTCATCACCCCAGTGCTCTCGCAACCTCCCAACTTCCTTTAAGCTCGAACCACATTCACTGACGGGGTGTACAGAGGCCATGGGGCCCACGGCCTGAGAATCATGCTCCTGGGAGACGCTAGGTGGGATCTGCCCCCAGATGATGAACATGCAATGGCACTGAGCAGGAAATCAGGTAAAGGGACATTGTTAGCGGAACGAAGGATCTGGAGGGAAATGTGAATTCTCTGCACCTCCTAACTTTAATTTACAATGACAGATCTTTAGCCCCTCCGGGGGCAGGAATACGGTGGTATCCGTCTGTGTATCCCAGGGGATAAGCATGTTGCATGGCCCCAAGTGGATGCTCAATAAATACATCACAGTGCTGGCTAGCGTTGATCATTTATTTTGTGCCAGCTTTGGTTACATAGTCAAGTCATTTAATCTTTACAACAACCCCCATGAAGTGAAGACAACTGTTATCCCAATCTTACGAGGAAAATGGAAGGGAAATCACACAATCCAAGACCCATCATCTGAATACCCTGGGAAGGTTCAATTCAGTGTGATTCTCTGGGGCACCTTTGGTTCCTAAACTGAACTGAACTGAGATGAAATTGGCAGGCCATTTGACATGGTGAACTCAAGCAGAGGAGATGCCACATAGCTAGGGTTTTCTATTACCTCCTCCGAAGACGAGCCACTTCTTTATTTTTAAAGTAAAAGTGCTGGCAGCAACCTGCTCTAATGTGCTTAGGAGCAGCGACCCACTCGCCGTTCTAAGTGATTTCTGCCAGCAGGCACAAGCCAAACACTGAATATGACTCCAAAGAAACAAGAGGAAATGGCAAAGAAGCTAATATGTTCTATTTGAATGCTGCTTTACACTTAGGGCATTTCCACATACGTGATTTTGCTTGATCTTTACAGCAAACCTGTGAGGAAGGAAGAGCAAATAGTTTTATCCATTGTTTCAGATGAATCTTTGGGGCTTAGCACGGCTGGGAGATTTCCCTGATGTTACCCAGATGGCTAGTGGCATGTCTCCTAACACCTGACCTCTGTCCTTTCTGTCACCCCAGGTAGAGCAGGGTGTAAACAAAAAAAAAAAAAATACAAACTACAAGTATTCTTAGGATAATATGTGAAATAGAAGTTAAGCAAGAAAAAAATGGAGTAGGGCAGATACAACCATAGGAACATTTTTATTTAAATACCCAGCAGAGCTTTGATTTCATTAAAGGTCTTGAATATACAAAATATGTTTTCACTAGTGGTAAGACTGTTCTTTTTAGTGAATATCCTGAAAGAGGATAGATTCTCATTCGATCTAAAACCCAAATCTTTCAAACAATTCTTACATCCACCCACAAGGCAGCTCGATTAGTGTAGATCACGCAGGTTTTGGTGAGAATGTCTCCCCAGCCATTGGGCACTTCAGGATGGGGACGGTGCCTCAAAATCACATCATAAGTCATATCACCTTTAGTGCAGAGCCAGACACATATAATTGATTAACAAATACCATTTACTTGGCTGAGGGATGAATGGAGCTCTCACTATAGTCAGGAGGCACTGCTGACCAGGAATCAAAGGACCTCAGTCCCATTCCCAGCTTTGCCACTGAATTGGTCTGGCCCATCAGTTCACCTCTTTAGATATCAAAACCTTTCTGGAATGAAGGGGCTACATTATGTGATTGGTCAGGCCCTCACAGTCTAAAGCCTGTGAAATCAGACTGGCTTTGGCCAGTGGGGTAGGCAGTCGAACCAATAGATCCTTACGGGATGCTGGGCAATGGCTGCCTAGGTATAGCCCTGGCTAGTGTGTTTAAGTGATGTGTCTAAACCAATAAAGATACAACTTATTTATTTGGAGCTTTCTCTGTTGTGATTTATTTATCCTCTTTCAATGAAGTGGGAGTCATGAATCTTACTCCTGCCCTAGGACTGTTTCAGTTTGGCCTTAGCCAACTCAGTAACTATGGATGGGCGAGTAGATCACAGGTGGATCATTCTGACCCCTCTATGAAAGATCCTCTAGACCGTGTCTCATGGTTTTTCTCATGGTTTAAACTCAAACACTTTTATTTACCTTTTAAATTAAAGAGAATGCCACAGAGCCACTGCCCAGAAGCCATTTGTAAAGAATCAGCCATACTCTCTCTTGTATCAAAAAGAAGTATTCTGAGAGTTCACGGGCGTGAGGTGAATAAGCTTCAGAGGGGACCCAAAAGATTACACGTTTAGAGTTGGAAATGATTCTAAAGCTCATGTGGTCCGACCATTTAGTTTGCAATGGGCCAAAATTCATTTCCCTAAAGTTTCCATCCTCTGTTCCATTGATTCCTTAGGGCTAGTCATTCAAGAAGTCAAATCCTGCCTCTAAAACCGTCAAGAGGGCAGAGCTGGCCTCACTCTCCTGCCCACTCTTTGAATCTGATCCAGTTTTTCTGTCTGTCATAAATTATGGCACCCAGGCCTGCTGTGACCTTCCAGTGAGAAGTGTTCAGGATGTTTCTCAAGCAATATAACACCCGTCAACATGGCCCGATTTTGTGTGAGCATTTTCAGTGGTTGCCGTTGACTCACACTGTACGTGTCATTAACAAAACCTCCTCGGTCCTTCTCCACATGGTCTGCCGACAGGGCCCATCTCTGCCATACTGCATTTGTAAAATTGATGTTTGGACCCACGTGTGAAATCCCTCCCTGCTAAGAGGTAGGTAGTTGTTGTAAATGTCAAAAATCTTGCAACTTCAAGCAGATCCCAAGAGATCCAGCAACCATGTCTTAAGCCTAGTGCTTTGTTTTGAGATGGAACTATGCAGTCCTTACCAAGTTGGTCTGGAAGTGCCATCATTGAAGGAAGATAGGCCAGGACCAATGAATGGGTATATCTGTGGGTCCCAGGGGTTTTGTAGGACCTTCTAACTTGGGGACACTTCTTCAAGTAGGAGGTTTCCCTGATCCTCTTCCAATTCTGTCATCTGTCTTCAGTCCAATAGCAATTTGTAGAAGATGGGTGTGAGACATTCAGAACAGCTGTGAAGCTGCCCTTCTATGGCAGAAAACAGAGAAGCAAAAATATCAGATGCATGAGTCTTTGTGGCTGAGATTTGGGGAGAGGAGTGAGGATGGAGGAGTTAGAGACCAATGCTTGGTGGGAGGAGGACGGACAGCCTGCTGCAGAGTGGAGGTGACAGGAACACAGTTAGAGACCAATGCTTGGTGAGAGGAGGACGGACAGCCTGCTGCAGAGTGGAGGTGACAGGAACACATTTTTTTACTTTCCTTTTCTTGTTCTCATTCCTGTGTTTTATTAAGGGAAACACAAAGAGAAAATTGTGTTATTTGTTAGAAAATGTCAAAGTGCATTTCAAGATAGAGGAAAAGAAGCAGGAACACCACGGCCTGGAATGGCAGTATCCTACCGAGGGCAGCCAGAGACTGGCTGGTTGCAGGGACACACGTGAACTACACACTACCCTTGCCTGGGTCATTTTCATGTGAATCTCCCAGTGCCATTGTTGATATTCAGATCTCTCAGCAGAGCTAGAGGACCAGGTGCCTCTCACTTTCTAGGGTGAAAGGGACATCCGAAACCAGCTGCCGGAATAGGAGGAAAATCTGACAATGTAAATGTGGGTGTTACTGCCCAGCCATAGAGCAGATTCTCCCCCAGCCTGGCAAGGACAGCCTTAGGCAAGGAGGAGACTTGTCCAGGCTAAGAAGAGTACCATTGAGAGCAGCACATTCTTTGGACCTTGCAGTAGAATTATCTACATGCTCACTTTATCTTCCTGCTGGCCCATGAACTCCTTAAGAAGAGGTTCCATGTCAGACTCCCCTGTGATTCTCCCAAGCACGGCACAACGCTTCACACACAAAAGAGACCCCATGAATATCTGTTGACTAAGTACGAATGCCCTGACGCCATAGTCTACTTTATGCCATAACTCGGCGGGCCGGAATGAGCATGAGTGGGCTTTGGAAATAGACAGGCCTAAGTTCAAATCCCAGCGCTGACATTAGTAAGCCGTTTAATCTTAGATTATTCAACCTCTCCATGTGTCAGTTTCTCTATTGGTACAAGAAGAAGGATGATATGCCTCCAGAGTTACTGTGACGGTTCATAGTGATGATGGCTGCGAAACGTAGCAATCTAACCAACTTAATATTTAGACTCTGTAAGTCTCCCTGTGCCATCCCCCTGAATGAGTGAATGTAGTTTCTGAAGGGAAATCACCTTGGCTTGGCCCTGTTCTTCTGCACAAACAGGAACCATGCCAGCATTCAGAGTCCCTGTGCCTAGTGACAGCAGTTGTCACGGTGCAACTGAGGGGTCTCTGTGCCTGGGACAGGCTATACTCCATGGCTGGGCTCGTGACATCGCAGGGCAGTTAAGAAGATGAGCCCTGGGGTCGGACAGACCTGGGATTCTTTGTTGACACTGCCACCTATGATGGCCTCAGACAAGTTTCTTAATCTCTCCAAGCCTCAGTTTCCTCATTTGATAAACTGAGGAAATTATCGAGCTGTTTTTTCTGTGTGTTTAAATAAAATAATAAATACAAAATACCTAGCACAATGCTAGGCACATCACAGGGATTCTGCGATTGTAGCTGCTATTGTTGCATCCTCATTGTTATTAGACAATAAGCAGCTCTGGGACCATGTTTTGTCTGCATCGCTGGTACCTAGCACTTGAACGTAGGTGTCCAGAGAATGGAACTTGAATTAACCTAAACCAAACAGAATTAAAGACAGTGCTTGGTGTTGAGTGAGGCTCACGTAGTGTTTGGCTCTTGATTCCACCCACAACTGAGATGGCATTTCTCCTGGAGCAATTCCATGTGTTCCCTAAGGAGTCCCCAGATTGCAGGCTTCCTGCAGGAGCCCCTCACTCATGGGCTCTGGCAAACCCTATCTTTGACATCTATGTGTGATACTTCACACCAAATATCAGAAACCTGAAAATAATGGAGGGAGGGTAGGCATGAAGAGTGAACTCCCCCAGACATCAGAACGGGGGAAGTGACGAATCTGTGAAGAGGGGACATCTGTCAGCTCCTGGACCTGGCTCATGTGCCACCACATCGCAGTTACCACATGGTGAATGTACAAATGGATTAGGCAGAGGTCCTTGGGGACGATGCACAGGGAGCAGTTGGGAGCCTGGCTGAAGCC
This sequence comes from Aotus nancymaae, assembly GCF_030222135.1. Taxonomy (NCBI): domain Eukaryota; kingdom Metazoa; phylum Chordata; class Mammalia; order Primates; family Aotidae; genus Aotus; species Aotus nancymaae. Next base: position 43,810,314 of record NW_026988523.1, read on the forward strand.
TTTTGCATCACTGGGGTGTCCCGTGCTGGCTACAACTGCTAGGAACAGGCCCCACAGGCAGGCAACGCCCAGGCAGAGGCAGCTGGCCTGGATTAGCGCTGTGTTGAGACAGGTGCAGAGACCATCTCCATCAAGCCAGTAGCAAGACTGCAGCTTCCTACAGGTATTTTCGGGACAGGACTCTGCCTGTATCTTCACCCACCAAGGGCATTAAACCACAATGAGGACTGAGAACACCCCTGCCCCTAAACATAAATCCATCTGCTTATTCCATTGTTAATTTATTTATATATCTCACCTAGTTTCTAAAAAGGATTTGAGGTGACATACAAATACTACCAATAGGGAAAAGAATTTTCTTAAATTAAAATTATATATTGGGAGCAGAAAAGCAAATCACAATCCCCCCCCAAATAATAACATGGGGCTAAATATTCGAGTTGTGATAGAATGTTAAATGTCACTCTGTGTTGACAAGGTGAAACAGAAAAAAGTACAGCTTTACAAAATTGTTATGCTCTGATCAAACTGTGTATCCAACAATATTCATACGTCTAGTTGGCTTTAGGAGAGAGTCTATGATAAAAGAGCACATGTAACTCATGACAATGGAGATCAGATCTGTGACCTCATGAACAGTGTTTAAACATTTTTACTTTTGTTTATTGACTGTATTTCACCTCTTGTGAAAAGAATGATAGTGAATTAAAACAAATGACATGTACAAAAAGTTAATAAGGTAGAACTACAAAACCAGGAGGAGAAAAAACAGATAACATTAAATATAAGAGTTAACAGTTGTCTCTTTGAGGGTAGGAACTGTGATGATGATGATAGGGTTTAATCTAACATAGTTCTAAGCACATGCTTGGCACTCGTTATGTGTGAACATTTGAAATAGCAAATGAATACTGTGAATGAGAGTTCCATTTGCCTTTGAGTTTCCTGGCAGCTAGGGCAAAAAGAGAAATAACCAGCCTACAGATATTTTTGCACCTGTATTAGAGTTGTAATTGTGAATTTGTTTGATTAAACAAAAAAGAAAATGTACGCTTAATCCTCATACCTCTAAATTCTTGTGACCAAGAGGGAAAACAGTGAGTCTTTCCATCCCACCCCTCAGCACAGTGCCTTGCATAAAATAAACACTTGTTGCATGAATATATTAATGAGATCATTAAAAGAAAGGTGTTTTGTGCATCTAAGACATGATTCCATTTCCTCCCTTCTTAGCCCATCAATAACTTATCCCCAATCCTTTTATAACCTTAAAGTTCAGAGGGGAAAAAAATTGTCAGGAGGGTACCAAAGATGACGGTGTTCCAGGTAGATGACTTGACTTCAGCAAAGGCACACAAGGGAGAAAGTCAAGATGACTCAGAGAATCTCTGTGAACAGAAGGAAACAGGGCAATGCCGGGAGGTTTGAATACTGGACTTTATGACTCCACAGGCCATAGAGAGCCTTTGAAAGTCTGGGATTGGATGAGTAAAATAATCAGGGGCTTGGTCTATGATTATTAAATCTGGTGTCAGTGTGGCTGATGAATTCAAAGAAACAAGAGGAAGACAGAACAGACAAACTTAGTTGCTCTCGTATAAGTGAGAAATCCAAGGCCTGGCCCAGGGCGGGGAAATGACACTGAGAGGGATGAATGTAACAGCCAGATCAGAAATCAAGTCCAAAAGCTCAGCATCTGTTTAGTTGTGACGTGAGAAGACAAGAAGAGGCGTCACAGAGGCTTGGGGAACAGTGTGGAGTGACAGAAATAGGAAATGCAGGAGGAAAGCAGCAGGATGGGGTAAAGAAGAAGTTTGGTGACTTTTCAAAATGTTTTCCCATCCATTATCTCATTGATTTCATATGCAAGTGGAGTGAGATCCGCCCTGAATGTCAGCTAAAAACTGCTCTGCCCCTGTTTAGAGCTGCCAAGTTTCAATGAGCAAACCTATGCCTCGATCCTTCTGGTGGTACCAGGGCGCCCACTGGCAGGTGCCCTGCCCTCTCCAGGCAGCCCCGAACCTTCACCAGGGCTCAGCCACCCCGTCCTGGCTCTGAGCCAGCAGCAGTTAAAAGCTGGGTAGTGCAAACACTGCGGCCTGCCATGCTTGCCAGGAACATGGATGGGTGTGCCCCAGAGTTCAGCCAGAGTCTCCCAGAACATCTGGGCAGGGTGGGGAGGGAGGAGCACAGCCATCGGAGTTTCTTTAGTGCCTCATCTATCTTCCCGCTGGGTAGCAGGCTCTGGTTTCACCACTGACTCACTTCCAGGCACAGGCAAGTGGTTTCACCCCAGGCTGTAACTTCTCCCGTGAGCAATGGGGCAGATAATATTCCTCACCTCCTTAGGACAGCAGGGTGTTGATGAGAGGGCTCTGCATGCTCCTGGCTGAGCCTCAGTTGGATGGCACGAGTGATTGCATAAAAATAAGAAACACCGACACAATCATAAAAAGTCAGTCCTGGTTGGGCTCCAGCATGAAGTTGGTCTAGCCTCTCACCTCACAGATGAGGAACCTCCAGTCTGTAGCTACCACCGCTCCACGCTGTCAACTGTTGGTTTTCAGACACATGTTGGGGCCTCTGATGGATCCCTACATCCCAAGGAAAATCCAAATATTGCTCTGCACAAGCTGGCCCCACCCAACATTTCCAGCCTCCTCTCCCTCACTCCCCTTCTCTCTTCTCTCCTCTCCACTCAACTCTAGGCATTCACAACTCCATACTACCCGCCACCCACCCCTGCACTGTGACTCAGACACTCCCCATCCATTTTCCTGGCACAGACCTGTGCTCTCTCCTGTCCTCAGGCAGAAGTCCCCTTCCCTTTCTTCTCTGCCCTGTTGAAAACCCACCTCTTACGCCCTCGGACAGGTAATTAGCACCTCCTCTGCCCTGACGGGCTGTTTACCATTTGTCACGAGGTATCCCCAGTTGTCCTTTAGATACCTGCCTCTTTCACTGGCAAACACACAGACGTGTGATTTGGGGAGCTTAGTGTCTTTAGAGCTTTCTACAGTCGGGAATGAAGAAGGAAAAAGGTTTACAAACCAAGGGTGAAAAACGGGGTACAGCGAGGTCTTCCTCCAGCCCCTGCTCCCTGCCCAGCTCTCCCTGATATATAACATACAGGTAGTAGGTTATTAGGCACCCTTCCAGTTTCTTTAAGCATACCTCAAAAAACACAACACAAATACAGATCCTTTACTTCCCACTTTGTAACCCAAAACACAAACTTTTTTTTTTAGAGGCCCTTTAAAATCCTTCAAAGTTTCTCATATTCATCCTCCCTCTAGTCAAATCTTCAACTCACAGTTTTAACTATCCATGAAACACATAACACCACACATTTACTGTAAGTCGCCGTACAGGCACATCTTGCATTTGTAAATGAGTGAATTCCTGGGAAATCATGTAAAATCACATTTAACTAGTCACATTTCCAGTGCATTGAGGGGGCATGTTGTTTGAAGATATTCAGGAGTGAATCTTCTTATCGATGAGGAAATGGCATACTCTGCTACTCCCCAAACTATTGATTCAGTTCAGATTTGCTAATACCTCATTTTTTAGAACCCAGCAACACAAATTTAAATGAGAGCAAGTTTCTCTGTCTAGTGAGAAAAAGGGTAAAATTTAGAGCCAGAGTTGCTCCCACAGGAACCCCCCAAACCTGAAACACAGGAAACTGATAGCCCTCCTCGACTCACCTTTTATCTATGGAGCCGGATTCTGTGGGCACATATGCAGCTTCCTGGGGATTGGCAAGGTAGTTAGAAGCTGATTCCTTGATTTCAGTTTGCAATGGCACCATCTAATGATTTTAAAGAAATTTTTTTTAGAGATAGTGTCTTACTCTGTTGCCCAGGCTGGAATATAGTGGCAAGATCATAGTTCACAATAACCTCCACCTCATAAGCTCAAGTGATCCTCCTACCTCAGCCTCCCAAGAAGCTGGGACTTCAAGCGTGTGCCACTATGCCCAGCTGATTTCTTAATTTTTTTGTAGAGACGAGGTCTTGCTATGTTGTCCAGGCTGGTCTCAAACTCCTGGCCTCAAGCAATCCTCCCACCTCAGCCTCCCAAAGCTCTGAGAGTACAGGCATAAGCCACCATACCGGCTGGCCACCTAACGACTTTAACTGTCCAAGATTGTACATCAGGGGTCCATCATCTACAGCCACGGGCCAAATCCAACCGATTGCTCGTTTTTTACACAGCCTGCAAACTAAGCGTAGTTTTTACTTTTTTTTTTGAGATGGAGTTTCGCTCTTGTTACCCAGGCTGGAGTGCAATGGCGCAATCTCGGCTCACCACAACCTCCGCCTCCTGGGTTCAGGCAATTCTCCTGCCTCAGCCTCTTGAGTAGCTGGGATTACAGGCACGCACCACCATGCCCAGCTAATTTTTTTTTTTTTTTTTTTTGTATTTTTAGTAGAGACGGGGTTCATCGTGTTGACCAGGATGGTCTCGATCTCTTGACCTCGTGATCCACCCGCCTTGGCCTCCCAAAGTGAGTTTTTACATTTTAAGATCAAAAGAAAAATATTTTGTGACATGTGAAAATTATATGAACAATCTACATTTCAGCGTTCATAATAAAGTTTTGTTAGGACACAATCATGCGCCTTTGTTTAGTGACTGCCTGTGACTGCTCTCACCCTACAGCAACACAGGGGAATAGTTGGAACTGCATAGTCAAAAGCCTAAAATATTTACTATCTGGCCTTTTACAGAAAAAGTTTGCCAAACCCTGTTGTAAAAGATATTACAAGACCCAAAGTAAAGATCCAGATGAAACAGACATTTCTTTCAGTTTTGGGTGTTCATACCTGGTCAAATAGGATCTCAGTGGTGAGACTTTTGTTCTTCTTGAAGAAAAGCATCGCTACCATGAACCAATGCTGAGAGATTCCTCATCTGCCTCAGAGGATCAAGCTAACCTTTCTCAGCTGCTCATTCTTGGAGTTCAAGATGGGCAGGTGTAGTGGGTCAGCCAACCACCTCTGAACGCAGCAGGTCCCATTACCCTCCTGCAGAACCACAGGTGTCCACAAGAGGGCAGCAGCCCTCCTGTTTGCTGTTTGCTGGTGGCCTTCCCAGCTTTGAAGGGCTGCCAGCCCACCTGAGTGCTTTGCTGGCTGAGCCTCCACAGAACTTTCTCTAACTGGATGGTCAAAAATGGAGCCATCTTACTCTGCAGAAACCTATATAAGCCTTCTGGTCTCCAGCAGATAGTCCAACATCTTGGTTACCATCAAATCTGTTATTCTTGAAGAGTCAGCAATTTTTTAAAAAGAGAGGAAAACAAATTCTAGTTTCAGTCCCTCACTTCTTGCCGACCCAAATCCTTTTTTGCTATATTCCAACCCGGCACAGTGTCCCAGTTTTCCAGCCGCTGTGTTTCAGCTCTAGCCCCATTCTCTGTCCTGCCTTACAGTGCCGGAGCCGGGACCCTGCAAACCCCCTCTCTGCTTTGCCAGGTGCCTCCTTGATAGGCTCCACCAGGTTAGGGTGGAGGACGGAGGCATTTCCTCCCCTGAAGCTTGCTTATTTGGGCTTCCTTACCTCGACCTGTTGTTCTGAGTGACACCTAGAAACACTTCATCCCAGTAGTAGCGCCCACCTGATAGCAGCTGAAGCCAGCTGGCATCTTCCCCAGCTCATGCAGAGCTAGCTGCACCATGCCCATCTCAAAGACACTCACACCAGCTGCCAGCGCTCCGTCCTCGGAGGTCTGGGTCCTGGGTCCTCCAGGCCTCTCCTCCAAGGCTCTAATTTTTATAAAGCCAACCTCTTCCTTCCCCACTGGCTCCACACCATCCTGACAGCCCTATGGGTCGTAGGGCCCTTGGCAATTGCTCCATTTATGGCAAACAAGTGCTCTCTTCCTGCATTTTCAGTTACGCGTCATCTATTTCTTATATTAAATTTTCTCTAATCAAGTAACTGGGGGTGGCTTTCTCTTTCCTAACTGAACTCTGACTGATAGATACCTTTTCTCAGGTCTAAAACCAATAAGAGATTTAATTGCGATCATTGGGTCAGAGATCCTCCAAAAGTCCACCTGAAAAATTAAGTCTACAAATGCCCACTGTGCATCTACATGTGAATGGCATTGGCTTGAAGCTGAGAAACGGGAGATCAGCTCAGGTTCCCTGTTCCTGGGGGAGATCAGCTCAGGTCCCCTGTTCCTGGGACCTCCATCCCGACATCTGACCCTGGCTCTTTGCCTTGCCCTGCAGGGCAGCTCTGTGACTGGTGCTTTGGAGTAGTAAAGAATGCAGGCCAGCTGGCTGCCTCCCTCCCCAACACGTGTTCCTCCTTGTTCCTCTGGCCGACTGTCACCTAGCCCCCCCCCCCCCAACCCCCGACGGTTGCACCATCCAGACAAAGGAACACAGCAAAATAAAAGTATAATACCTTGTGCCCCACAGTGGCCTGGTGAAAGAGTCAACCTCACAGATCTTACTGAAAGGCAGACGACCCTCATTCTCAAGCACGATTCTTTGTAGACAACACCTTACCTGGGGAGGGAAGAAAGACGCCACCCTGGACACAGGGGAGTGGGCGCAGAACTTATCTCCGCCCAGCTTAGCTTGACTAAAAATGCCCAGCAGCGAATTTGGATCTGCCCAAGGGAAAGCGTGGGACAGGAGGGCAGGCAGGGGCTGAGGAGGGAGAAAAGGAGGCCATCATGTCTCTGCTGAAAGCAAAGCTGGACTCTTCGCAGACCAGCAACTCCCGTCAAAGCCTCTCTTCAGGAGCCACTGAAATGACAAATTGTGCTGGTTATAGCATTTAAAAAACAGAACCCCCTCAGCCGTCATCACTGGAAAACACAGACTCAACCAAATTATCTGGGATTTCTTTTAATGGAGCTTTGCCCCGCCTTTCCCAGAATGCCCCCACCAAGGCTCCAGCAGCACTGGGACATTGCTGTGAACTTGAGCGCACCCTGCTGGCAAGTGGCTGCAAAGACACAAGGGCCGTCTTCCCTGCCACATCCTCATGCCACCCGTGTGCACAGCAGCTTTGAACTTGAAAGTTGCTTTACCCAAATTTTTGTCCTCTTTCCACACTTTTGTGGTGTTAAACAGACTTCAGCATCCTCATCTCCCTTTTCTTTCCGATTTTTCTGTCCAGTTCTTTCTCCACGTGGCCCCTGGCCTCCTGGACCCCACCACAGTTCCCTTTCTGTTTTAAGACCATCTGCTTAACCCAGCCAAGCCTTGGCTCCTCAGAAGACCATGGGCAGCTCTTGGATCATTAATGGAAATGATTGCGTTTATTGGAGAGGTGGGAGTTGGGGCAGGGATGGGTAAGGGGGAGAGAGTCTCTCTTAACCCTCAGGGTTTCCAGTTTTAGAGGCCTAGAAGAAGAGAACCAGCCATAGGGAATTGGGCAATTACAATTTGTAATCTGTAATTTCTCAGTTACATTGAGAAAACCATCCCAGACCCACTCTTGCAGCTGACCTCCAGCTATGCAAGCCTTGGACCAGAATAGCTAACTAGTCAACCCCCTTCACCTCTTCTGGGGCTGGGGACTATGACTCCGAAGAGGTATGTGTCGGTAAACACAGCCCACCCATATCCCACTTAGGCATGGATTCCTTTCTCAAGGATTTACTTCACTTCCTAATGAACATTAAGAATTCAAATTCCTTGATTTAGTTCCTGATACGGTTTGGATCTGTTTCCCCAACCAAATCTCATGTCAATCATAACCTCCAATGTTGGTGGTGGAGTTTGGCGGTAGTGACTGGCCGTGGAGACAGACTTCTCATGAATGGTTTAGTGCCATCCCCGTCATACTGTTCTTGCGATAGTGAGCGAGTTCTCGTGAAACCTGGCCATTTAAAAGTGTGTGGCCCCTCCTCCTGCCTCTCTCTCTCTCGCTCCTGCTCTGGACATGTGAAGTGCTTGCTCCCCTTCACCTTGTGCCACGACTGTAAGCATCCTGAGACCTCCCCAGAAGCTGAGCAGATGCCAGCATCATGATTCCTGTACAGCCTGTAGAACCTTGAGCCAATTAAACTTCTTTTCTTTATAAGTTACCCAGTCTCAGGTATTTCTTTATAGCCACTCAAGAACAGACTAATGCAGTCCCCTCTCAAGAATTTTGAGGGGATGCGAATAATTCTCAAGCACTCCTCTTCACCTGAGCTGTCAAGTGCACAGCGCAGGTGTGTGAGGAGCCCAAATCAAAGCCAGGTGGACACAGCTGGGGCTGAGAGGGCAGAAATTACTCTAGAGGCTTCTCTCCCCAGCTCCTGTTCCAGTGTCCAGACCTGGATATAAGACAACTGCCTTCCCTTCAGACTGCCCTATTTCCAGGATGGCAGATATAAGGCCTTCATGCCATTCCCAGCCCCACCCCCCCCACACACACACACGCACACACACACATGCACACACACAGAGACACACACGCATGCACACACACAGACACACACGCACACACACGCACGCACACACACACACACACACACACACATGCACACACACCACACACATCAAAGATCAATTCATTGATCATAGCAGTGAGCTGAGATGCAGTTCAAATTCCTGCTCCACAGGAATTTGAAAACAGCCACTTCAAATCAGATTTAGCCAGACTTCCGGCTAGTTCAGGCCTATTTTAAAGTTAGAATCTTCAAAACACCAACATGTGGTTTATCGTTGTCTGAAATATTCACTATTCCAAATCTGAGCTCAAAATCAGCTCTGCTATGACCTTGCAAAAATCTCAAGTTCTTCTGTATCTCCTCTTTTTTATATATAAATTTAAGTATCTGTGCTCCTTTGGTGTGTTTTTGATCATGGTTCCACCTCAGTGCCTTTGCACGTCTTCCCTTCATCCTGTTCCCTCTTCTGCTGGATGTCTCCATGCCTCCTGCCTTCACTTCTTTAGGTCTCATTCAATCACTGCCCTGTCAGAGAAAGTGTTCCTGGACCTCTCTAGATAAGCCCATACCCTCCACCTCCATCTCCACGCTGTCTTCTTACCTCGTGTTTTCTTCATAGCGTGAATCGCCATCAAACCTATTATTTGGTTATCAAAGAGTTGATTTTCTGTTTCCCCTGCTAGAAGGTAAGTTCTGTGAGAGCCTTATCTTGTGGTTTCTTGTTGCTGATTCCGCAATGCCCACAGTAGGCCATCAATAAACGCATACTTAATGGGTGAATGAATACGTGGGCAAATAAATGAAGGGAGAAGTTTGGAAAAGGGGAAACTTTTGCCTCACTCTTCAAGGGAACCACGTGCTCTCTGCACAGAATGACTTGCAACAGAGGCAAGATACAAAAAGTGGTCAACCTCCAAGCGAGGTCTTCCCCACACAGCATCACTATTGACCTCGAGCAAAGTTCATAGTCATAATTTAACTGTGAATGCGAACATCCCTATCCCCTTTTACTGATATAAACACAAAAATGTACAACATATAGTAACATACAAAACATACATCCTCAACACACACAAAATGCCTTGCTAACTCAGACTAATTGGACATAAGGCAAAAGTGAATTACTGGGAAGTCCAGACTACGAAATTTTGTGATAGAATACACTTTTATTACTTTCAAATTCAGGGCACCCTCCTTATTCAACACTCAGACACTTAATATCTCTTTAATTCAATTCAACTGCCAAGAAAAGCCACAAACCCAGAAATAATCACGAAGTCCTTCAGACATCAGCAGCAATGACAGTATCCAAAAATAGTCCAGAAGGGAAATCTGCAGATTCAGTTATTTTGCTAACCAAAAGAAAGTGCTCCTCTCATCGACTGTTCAATGCCTGTACAAGCAGAACTTTGCCAGCACCCAGGTCAAAACAGATACAATCATAATAACCACAACATTAACAACTAACATTTATTGAGCGCTTAGTACGTGACGCTATTGCGATTGCTTTCCATGTATTATATATACATCATCTATATAACAATCATATCAGGTATGTGCTACTGTTGTCCTCATTTTACAGACAATGACATGGAGGTACAGAGAACACAACAATGAAGGGGAAAATAAATAAAAAAAAAGAACAAGGAACAACCGGGTAGACAGCTGTGGCCTATAGTTAGGGAAGCAGAAATTACAACTTAGATTGGAAATGTTCTGTCAATCAAAGGAGATGATGTTGGAGAACAGAGTGGCCAAGAGGGAAGGAAGTCGAATACACCAACTATATACAGCCCAGCGCAGGGGTATTCAGTGCTAGGACTCCTCTGTGACTCTGGGGAGTTCCCAAGTCAGCGGTCCCCCATAAAACCTCCACAGTGATTACAAAGACTATAGAAGACTCAATGTCTTTGAATTTTCATAAACCAGGTATCCAGAATATCACTTGCCTAGAATTCCTAGACCAGATGTGTTGACAGCTCAAGTTATTGCAGGACTGGGCGAAATCTTTGGATTGTTACAGCCGGCCCATTTATTTTTTGCAAAGAATAACTTTAAAATAACTTGAATGTTACTTGGCCTCGAGTGGTTTAAGCAATCCCCCCATAACTTTGTTCTCACTATTCTCTTGCACTTTTTTCTTTTTTCAGTGGGAATATGGGTTTAAAATTGGAACGTTGTTGTATGATCACCAATTCTGAATGCAGTAGACCCCGGACTTATGCATGTGTGTATTTCTCTTTCAAATCTGGACCATCCACAATCCTTTGGCAATAGCTGCTATCTGGTGTGCAAGCAGGAACTACACATGACAGTGAGTTTCTCCACTGCTCTGGGGCCACCAGGGGCAGGAACCGGCTGGTAATTTGGAGGTTTAGGGCCAGATAAGCGGTGTTTTCTACTCATATGAGAAATCTGTCAGCTCTCAGCCTGGAATTGTAAGCAGAACAAGTGAAACTTCCTAGGTTGCAGCAGCTGTTTCCAGGCTGTTCCCACAGAGCAGGATGGGATGCACTGGCTGTGATTCCTGGAGTGTCCCAGACAGCCCCTGAAAGAACCCCCCTGAGCCCGGTCCATGTCTGGTCCACAGCGTGTTGAACATTATTACCTGAGACTGATTTTTCCCTCCAGGTTTCATTGAGTAATTTGTAAGGCAGCTCTCAGGAATTATTTCCATTCCCAAATCCATCTCAGTTGTTTCTCTAAACGCTAGTGTGGCCCCGAAGTACCTCACGGAAGTCAAGCCGCTCACTCACGCATGCCGCTGGCCCCAGCAGCACTTCTGCCTCCAGGCAGACCCCAAGCCTAAAATGCACTCATGAGATCTTGGAGGACACATTTCTGTGGTAAGTGTGTATCCCTAACTGCTCCAGGAACCCAGCTCGGCCTCACCTGTTTCACAGGGCGCTTCAGGGAGTCCCCTCTCCAATCACTAGCCAGGACTTCCGGGGTGTCATCCCACCATCTCTGTCCCCAGCGGAGCTAAATCTAGGCATGGATGTTCAAAGTCTTGGTTACCTCGTGATGCCCATATGCACTTAAATGTGGAAACTGACATTTTCCAGACATTTGTGTTCCCTTTTTAAGTGTCAGCGACCTTAAGAAACGGAACTCGGTGCACCTGCTTTTTCTTTGCGGGTGGCGAGCAGAGACCAGAGAATCGACTTGCTCCCTGGAGGCTCCTGCCTCCACAGGGACACCCGAATTATTCCAACCTCCACAAGGCAAAGCTAAATGAAGTCTTGTATTCAGCCTTTGTTTAAAGGCCATGCTCATGAGGTTTTGCATCATCCCAGCACTTTTGCATATTATGTAGTTCACACGAAGTGAACAACGGTTAAACTTTCAGGAGTAGAGCTTAGAGTAAATGTTTTCCCTTCCATTCACTTTTCTGTGAACTTTTTTTTTTAACACCCTTGCATTACTGTTAGAAAGAACATCGTTCTTTAATAAAAACATATAGATTGTAGTTTTGACAGGAACTGAGTTCCTGTGTGTTTTGAAGTTTTAAAATATTTTAATGACTTATTCCAAGTTTGTGTTATTTAAAAGATGATACTTAGATTTAGCAAATTGACTGACTTATTCTAAAGATCCACGATTCAGCTTTGTGCCTGTCTGTCTTCAGACTTGTCCACCTGGGAGGGAGGAGTGGCCTCATCTCTCCCCTTCCTGGCTATCAGTCACCAGCAGGGCCCAAGCACACAGATCTCAGACTTGGCATGGTCCCTTCACTAAGCTCCCTGTGGGGAATTTTATAAGTTGCTATTTTTCTTTACCCTGAGAGACGCACAAAGGCCAGACACGGTCGTGTTGGTTTTGCAGGTGAGAAAACCCAGCTACTGGGAGTTCAATCCAGTGGATTTCCCAGTTACTCGAAGTACTGACAGCAGGTTTCATGTTGGGTCTTTTAAGGCTGATCCCCTGGGCTGAAATCATCTGATAGACTTCCTAAACTGCCTTTAGAGTCGTCATGGGTAACTTCCATTAGCCCTCCGGGAGGGGAATTAAAAACATATTTTAAAAATTCTCACAAGTAAATCACCTTCCAAAATGAAGTCACTCGAATCGATTGCAAGATAAGCTTGACAACAATTAAAGCTTGTTTCCTTTCTAGTCAATTTCGCACTGGCAAAAATCTCACCTTTATGGTGCTAAACGAAATTAACGGGATCCTGCAGCCATGCAGTGTGTTTCTGGGAAAGAAGCAAGTGAGCCGGCCATTGAGGGAAAAGACCTCTTGCCCCACCCACCTGAACCACTCTGGGCTTTCACACAAAAATAAGCAAATAAATAAAACCATTTCCACTTCCACACTTAATTCTTCCCATCCCACTGTAATTGCTGGCCATGTCCACCATTCCATTTAGTAATCAATGGTCTCTGGTACTTTCTGTGGTCCCAGTGGTACAAGACTGCTTAATGCCAGCAAACTTGGCCAAGGAAAGCAGAAATTTCAGGTCTGCGCGATGGGTGCTTCCAGGTAGGCACAGGTGTGGAGGGAGCAAAGGACAATTCCTCTAAGTAAGACCTCACCTGGGTGCTTTCCAATCATTCCAAAGTGGCATCGAAGGAGGCCCTCAAGGGAAGTGGTCGTGGTGTTCTTGAAACATGGCTCTGCCTGTAGCCCCTTGCCTTAGATCCCCATACACTTGGTGTTATATCCCCATTCTTCATCTGTCCTGTGTGTCTATAATGAGCCAAATTTTATAAGTCTATATTAGGCAAGGATTTCTCATTTTGGAGGCTTTTCTTTTAAATCGTGCCGTGAATGTCATTGCTTTTTTTTTTTTTTCCGAGTTTCGCTCTTGTTGCCCAGGCTGGAGTACAATGGCATGACCTCGGCTCAAGCGATTCTCCTGCCTCAGCCTCCCGAGTAGCTGGGATCACAGGCATGTGCCACCATACCCGGCTAATTTTTGTATTTTTAGTAGAGACGGGGTTTCTCCATGTTGGTCAGGCTGGTCTGGAACTCCTGACCTCAGGTGATCCGTCCGCCTCAGCCTCCCAAAGTGCTGGGATTACAGGCGTCAGCCACCGCGCCCGGCCAGTCATTGCTTAAAACGTTTTATTTCTGTAGTAATCGGTGCAAAACACCATCATAAAACATTTTAAAACATGAGCGTACGAGACCCTTGTCAGGGTGAGGCAGCACAGCATTTCAAGGAAGAAAATCGCCAATTGGATTCCTTCTATTAGCTTAAAGGTAGTGCCTGTGCACACACTAACACTAACAGTTAATAATACCAGGCCGGGCGCGGTGGCTCACGCCTGTAATCCCAGCACTTTGGGAGGCCGAGGCGGTTGGATCACGAGGTCAAGAGATCGAGACCATCCTGGTCAACATGGTGAAACCTCGTCTCTACTAAAGATACAAAAATTAGCTGGGCATGGTGGCGCGTGCCTGTAATCCCAGCTACTCGGGAGGCTGAGGCAGGAGAATTACCTGAACCCAGGAGGCGGAGGTTGCGGTGAGCCGAGATCGCGCCATTGCCTCCAGCCTGGGTAACAAGAGCGAAACTCCGTCTCAAAAAAAAAATAATAATAATAATAATAATAATAATACCAAATACAACTACGGAATAAATGAGTGTTTCTGCATTTGAGTTGGACAACAAACCAATAAGTGGGTTGGGGCCTGTCGCTCAGCTTTGACGGGCGGGGACCCTGAGCCTGGCTAACTCGCTGCTCCCCCGGGACCTCAGGCTGCCTGGGCCGGGGCGCGCGGAGGTGGGGGCAGAGCTCTGGGGTCGCCCGCGCACGCGGCGTTAGCTAATCTCAGGGACTGCGGAGGCGCTTTCTCCGCCAAGCCGCAGGGAGGGACGGCCCGGGATGGGAGGAGGCTGGGAACGGTTTGTTGTTGCTTTTTCTGAATTAAAAGAAAACTGGGACTGGAGCGAGGAAGACAGCGAAGTTCACGGGAGAATCTGGTAGGTGACCTTGGGCAGCCCCTGGGCCGCCGCCAGGGCGCTCTCGGAGACGGTGGGGCCGCCGAGCCTGTGCTGAGCGCCTGGTGAGCGCTCCCCGCGCGTGATGGATGGCGGCCTGGAATCCTTCCACGCCACAGATTTGTTCCTGTGCACACCCAGGCAACCAAAAGCCAAAGGAGATGGGGGCTGGGGAGGGGCCTTCTCCCGGCCTCGGAAGCGCTCAGCCCCGCCCGCGTTGTCTTAGACGCCGCTCCCTCCTCGGCCCCCCGGGCCCCGCCTGGCCCTGGAAGCGCAGTCCCGGTCCAAGCCCAGCCTCCCCAGGCGGGATTAGTGCAAGCGTCCCCGGCCTCCCCACCTCCCCGCCTCCCCGCCTCCCTCCCTGCCTCCAGCACCGTCCCCTCCGCGGCCCCCCGACCCGGCCATCCACAGCACAGCTGCCAGAACCGCCTTTCCGTTCCACGGTTTTGATCATGTAACATCCCCACTCGGAAGACCAGAGTGAGTCCCAGCGGCCTCATGTGTCAGCTCTCAGTTTCCAACCGTGAGCGTTACGGTGCTCCCCGATGGCCCCCCATCTTGCCTGCCCTGCCTCACCGGCCTTCTCTCCAAAATCTTCCAGTGCAAAACTTATGGTCAGATTATGAGAACTTTATAGCCTCTCCCCCACCTCCCCACCATTCCGTCATTCCACAAGTATTTATTGAGCATCTACAAGGTTCCAGGCACTGAACTATGGCTGCGAATAAAAACGAACACACACAAAAATCATCCTCCTTTAAAGGCTGTACTGTCAAGTGAGGAAAACAGAAACAAGGAAATTTTCTGGCTCCAGTTTGTCGCTAAAACAACATAGTTCACATCTCAATCTGAGTACAGCTATGTAAATGAACCAGTAAACAGATCGTGCACAGATAAAAGACTGAAAGGAAATATACCAACATAGCTATCCAGCTATCCCTGGGAAGCTGCATAGAGGAATTAGGATAACTGTTTCCTTACTTTTTTTTTTTTTTTTTTTTTGAGATGGAGTCTGGCTCTGTCTCACAGGCTGGAGTGCGGTGGCGCAATCTCAGCTCACTGCAACCTCTGCCTCCCAGGTTCAAGTGATTCTCCTGCCTCAGCCTCCCGAGGAGCTGGGATCACAGGTGTGCACCATTATGCCCAGTTAATTTTTGTATTTTTAGTAGAGACAGGATTTCAGTATGTTGTCCAGGCTGGTCTTGAACTCCTGACCTCAGGTGACCCGCCAGCCTCAGCCTCCCAAAGCGCTGGGGTGACAGGCGTGAGCCACCGCGCCCGGCCTGCTTCCTTACTTCTTCTTTTAGGTAGCTTCTAGAATTTTGACCAGGCATTAATTTTTATGATTAAAAGCAAACTGTTTTGTGTCATTTCTTATTTTTTCTCATTAAAAAAGCAATGTCTTTTTTAAAGAAAATTTTGAAACTACAAAATACATTAACAAGAAAATAAAAACATTCCCAATCCCAATATCGTGCATAAAATATCAACATTTTATTTGATCAGTACCTAAGCATTAACGCGCCTTTTCATCAAATTGGGCTTCTGTTATACACAATACGTCATAACATTTCTCCTTAACATATTCTAAATAATTTTCCGTGGCGATGAAGTGTTCCACGGCATCGTTTTTCATGTCTTCACAATATCCAACATGAATGAACTATAATTGGTTTAATCAGTTCTTGTACATACATCACTGTGCCTCTCCCTAAAGTGAAAGAAAATTGTGGAGACTGAAAATAGGCTTTTGACTCGTTCAGACCTGGATTCAAATCCTGTCTATAACACTTGCTGGATATAATTTGAAGCACATTTGCTAAATTTTTCTAGATCTCATTTTTCTCCCACATAGATAAAGCGATAATAAATCTTCCTTATGGAGTTATTGTGAGAGCAAAATTATATTGATAAATTGTTTTGGTCATGCCTAGACATAGAGCTCAATAAATAGCAATTGATAGCCCTGATTATTTTCTTAGAAGGCATTTCTAAAAGTAGAACTTTTGGGTGAAATTTCTTGAGGTATACTGCACTATAATAAAAAGGAGTGTACAAATTTCACTGAAAAGAAGGAGTCAGGAAGAGGTATTTTAAAAAATTAAACTTGTTTTGGGCCTTGTGTACCCAAGGCAATAATGGGGTCATTCAGTGAAACAGATGTGAAGCAATACCGTCTCTAATCTCCAATTGTTAGAACCTGGCTGTTCCCCAGCCTTCTCTCCACCAGCGTTAGCACCTCCTGCCTCTAAAAGTCTTACTCAGTCGAGTCTTCCCAGATTCTCTCCAGCTTGCCCCAGGGAAGCCCTCTTTAAGACCCTTCTCTACTGAAGACTTCGGGTGCGTCTTCACTTTGCATTGCTCGAGACTTCTGCAGTCTCTGTAACATGCTCATGCCAACACCTCCATCAGGCTGCAAACTCCTGGAGTCCAAGGACCAAGCTTCGTTACAAAAATGAAATTGCTTTTGATTCTTTGACTAACCAAGTGCTGTTTGGGTAGAATGAATGTCCCCAGATCCCAAGTATTCAGGAAGATCTAAGATCTGGAAAGTATCTACTATATACAGAATCTACTCT
Source organism: Aotus nancymaae (assembly GCF_030222135.1). Classification (NCBI taxonomy): domain Eukaryota; kingdom Metazoa; phylum Chordata; class Mammalia; order Primates; family Aotidae; genus Aotus; species Aotus nancymaae. The sequence goes on from NW_026988523.1 coordinate 43,827,251, forward strand.
AAAGGTGAGAAAGTCTGGATTCTGGGAGGGGAACGTGCCCTTCCCAAGAGCACACATCAAGCGGCGGAACCTCATTCCTGCCTCTCCACCTTCTGGCTATCACCTGCAGCTGCCTCCCACCGGTTTCCATGTTTTATTGCTCAATCTAAGCCCTGTGCTATCCGGTACACTATCTCAATTTGAAAAACCTTGCCCTTGACTCTTGCTTTCGTGCAGCCTACTGCCCTGCTATCATCCAGATCATTTCTGCATTTGGACGTCACACTCCCACCCACCACCCTTCCTTGAACTGGGGGAGATAACAGAATCCGTGCCCACCCCGGCATTCCTGCACATCCTGAACATGAAAGCGGTTGTGAAACATGCGGAATCCTCCCCGATTTATTTCTTTTTACCTTACATCCCTTCCACTTTGATGTCAGTAGAATATTTGAAAGAAAAGAATCTAACGTGACCTACTACCCTGGAATGCCAAGAAAAACAATTACCAGGGCAATGGAGCTCAGAGAGCAGCCAGTGGACATGAACGAATGGGGTAAAAATGGTTTGTTTTCTGAACTCTTCCACCTCAGGGTTGACGAGCAGGCCTTTCTCTGGAGGCTGTCCAGAGCTCCCCACTTACCGAACCTCAGCGACCCACAATCCATTCCTAAAAGGGAGAGTCTCCTTTCTCTTGGTTGCCTCCGGCTCTTAGCAGGGCTCAGTAAGAGCCCCAGAAGTTTCCCAGAAGTAAAGTGGATTCAAAAACACTTAAAATTGTAAGGATGGGTGGTGGAGTCAAGTGAGAAGAAGTGAGTAGATACAAAGCAGGATCTGCCTTCTTCCTGGGCCAGTCACAAAGTGATGCTAAATTGCCTTAGGGAGCTAGTGAATGTCACAGGGAGCTCAGTTCTATCCTGCCCAGACACCCAGAGCCTATGACAACCAACATCTCCCCAGCTGTAGTGATGATCACAACTGGGCCCTTTTGTACAGCAGGCTGGTGCTGTGGGGGATGAAGATCGATGTGGGCTTTGGAGAGGGCTACATGGTGGTGCATCAGAATTTGACCCTTACCATGGCCAAGAAGACCAGTCTTAATGTGGCCCTTCCTCCCCTCCCTCTCTTCCTCTTGCAGCAGGCGGGGGTCACGGATACTTCCTGCTTTACAAGCTACTTTCTGCCACAGGGCATTTACACTTGCTGTTAGCCCTGTCTATATGGCATGCTGTACTTAGCACCACAAGTATGTACCAATCAACCTGCAAAACATACGATGGACTTATTACTGGTATTACCTGTCCTGCCTGCGGGCATTACTACACACACGCACATACACACGCACGCCCCTCACATCTCTGAGTGGGTCTGCTATATCTCAGTATTAATAGCCTCTTCTCTTCATTCACATCTCTGATTAGCTGACTCCTCCTCAGAAAAGCCTTTCCTGGCTACTCTCTAAAATAGCACTCTCCCTCCCCCCGTCTACAGCATCTTCTCTCTCCTTACCTTGAATCATTTTCTTTATCATGTACTCTGCCTAAAGTAGAATTATTTACTTATGGGTTTGCTTTTCTATTCTTCCCCCGGGTTCTAAACTCTATGAGAGCAGAAAATTAGCTTACTCGTTGACGAATCCCAAAGCCTAGAACAAAACCTGATTTACAGTAGGCACTGAATACGCATTTATAATCAGTCACAAAAAGAACTTCCGGGTGTGCTTTTGACCCATAAGGAAGAATTCTATGTAAACTGGGAGAGGTTTAATAGCTGAATCTGTCTCCCCTCTTCCCACTGAGTGCTTTGATCTTGTTTTAATGTGCCAGAGTTTCAGTGGACTTGATGCCTGAGTGGTTTCTACAGGGCTGGGACGCCCCTAAAAGCCAGGGCTCCTCCAGTGAGAGTGATGGAGGTGTTTCCAGAGGAAGTCATCTGAGAGGAGCTCTTTGCAAATGACTGCTCAGGGACCCAGGATGTACACTTACAACCCCCTACCCAAGTCAAAAGCATGTACAGAAGAGTGATATAGCTTTTATAAGTCATACCTCAAATTCCATTGTTTACAGAGGAAGTACTATTGCTGACAAGCATAAGCCATTTAGAAATATGACGGGAGTTACAAGCCCTGAAAGAAAGGACAGTATTTGAACTGGAAGGCTTGACCATGGAATTTCATCCTCTTTGCTCGTTTATGTATACTGAAATGTTTCTTTTCGGCGTTTGACTGTAAGAAAGGCAAATGACTCAGAAGGGAGAAGAGTTTGTACAACAGCGAACTGTCCATTGGTAGCCACGTGCTGTGAAAGATGAGGGCCTAGTGGTGTGGTGATATCTTTTTCTGCCACCAGGACAGTAATAAGCCCTTACACACAATGCGGGCATGGCGAGTGCTCATCAAGACTTCCGATTCTCTTCTCCTTCTGAGCACATATCCCTCAAAGTTATATGTATCCTTGTGACTTGCTTGGGCCGATGAAATGTGAATGGAATGATGTTTGTCAATTCTGGGGGAGAATAATTTAGAGCCAGCACGAGTCTCCATGCTCTCTTTTCCTGTCACTGTGAACCTGAAGGCTGATATTGAGGTGGCAGTGGACATTCTGCAGTTTGGGACTCAAAGTGTCTACCGCCAACAGAGTCCTCCCTTCAAACTCTCTCTCCAACCTGAAGTGGGCCTCGTTTTACGCACTGGGATTTGGGGTTGTTTGTTACAGCAGAAGCCCAGCCTATCCTGACTACAGCATCCCTATAATAAATCAGCTTCTTGCCTATCCATTAACGCACATGAGGACCACTGCAACTCTGTGTGTCTCATTGCACAGATGAGGACACTGAAGCTCAGACTCAAAAACTGATTCCAAAGCTGATTTAACAGATTCCAAAATCGATTCTCTTCCCACTATACTATGTTGTCTTCTCCTCTGAAGAGGATTCAACTTGTGTGTTTCTCTGGAATCTGTGGGACCTGCAGCCCTTGTTCAGCAACTACGGCTTGTTCGAGTTTGATTTGTTGTGGCCTACGGCCTCACTGGCCTTAAGATTCGACAAGGGAATCGGAGAAAGAAGCGAACACTTATTTCGCCCTACAAAGCGAGTTAGAGAGCAGGCACACCGTGAACACGTGGAGGAGCAGAGCACGTGCATCCGTGTGAGGTCGGGAGGGCGAGGGAGCCTGGGGCTGGGCAGTGCAGTCCGTGTCCAGGGAAGCCTGACAGTCAGCAGCGGGAATGTCAGGTTGGACTGGGTCCTGGAAGACTTGGGTTCCAGGCCTGGCTCGGCCTGCCTTGGTGACTCACCTTTCTGGGCCCACCTCCCAGCTGTGGAATAAGCACTTTGGATTCCAACCCTGCCTGCACATTAGCACCACCTGGGGAGCTTTAAAAAGACAAATCTCCACCCGGCCTCAGAGATTCTGATTCAGTGGATAGGGGCAGCGCACAGGCCTCTGTAGTTCTAAACAACTTTAAAAGGACACTGGTGCACAGGCAGCTTTGGGCGTCATTGCTCTGCTCTAGAACATTCTAGGGTCGCCTTTCTGTCGTTCAGTGCCTGGGATGCGCCCTCACTACGCGTCTGTTTTGGCCAAAGGTGTTTTAGCTATCCCTGGAGTCTACCCCAGACCTCTGGGGAAATGTGTCTAAGGCCTGTGCCAGAACTCCAGTAGCCACTCAAAGTCAGAGACTCCAGAGGGACCATGGGATTCCACTGGGCTTCAAATCCACTTCCCAAGCTATGCCATTGTGAAGAAAGTGAGACGAAGATTTGAGGAGCTGGGAAGATTAGTAAGCAAAAGGTTTCCCTGAGACAGCACCTAAACTTTCACAGAAGACAGTCCTTCTAGACCAGAGCAGTTTCATCACAAAGCAGGTCCTTGAGCAATGCTCCCTCTTGAATCCCATCCACCAGGCGACGCTTTCCTGGCCTACACAGAACTAGCCAGCCTAATGCAAAGCTTCTTCAGAATTTCCTCTCAATAGACCCCTGCCCCAGGACTTCTCTGCCTTTTAGAGATGTCATCCTGACACTGGCACCATTAGCTGTGGGCTTGGTTGAAGAAGAAACTGTAGCGATGCCAGGGAATCAGCAGAAAGACCTCCAGCTTCCCCACAGCCTCTTGGCAGAACTCAGGGTGGCCTCTCGGCTGGTGTGCTGCAGCCAGGCTGCTGGGTACTTGCCTGGACCTAGTGCCAGGCCCCACAGCAGAGGGCAAGGGGTGTGGCTGCCTTGGTTGGCAAGTACATTCCAATTCCGGAATCTCATGGAATCGTGCTGCAAATTAGCTACCTCGCAGCCTCTCGTCAGCTCACTGCCCTCTCCTGCCGATTCCAGCTCTAATGTTTGTCCATTCTCCTCCTCCTCATTTTCCTGCCATGATCCCACTTCAGGTCATTTCTTCCTCTTGCTTGGCTCTTATGTGATGTCATTACAAATAATCTTCCCACCTCTGTTCTCGCATCCTCCAGCTTAGGATACGCAGTTCTGCCAGGATGATCTCCCTAAGTCACAGCTCTCATTCTGCCACTCCTAAATTAAAAACAAACAAAAAAAAGTCCCAGTTGTCCCATCATAGGTCAGGTTTTCTGGAAATAGAGATTGAGCAGGAGAATTGCATGCAGAAAGTTTCCCGGGGAATCCTCTTGGGAGACAGACCTGTAAGGAAGACAGCTGGGCCCCAGGAAGAAGCTGGCCCACGGGTGGTGGTACCTGGGGCCTCTGCTGGTTCTATGGGGAGTTCTGGACCTGGGATGGCCCTGCAGAGTAGTCCCAGATTGAAGCATGTTTCCAAACATCAGCCAGTCATTGGTTACAGTCTACCCCACCCGACAAAGGGGCATATTCTCAGGCAAGACGGCTCCTTACAGCCAAAGGCAATGCTTAGTGAGGAACACAGCTCAGAGACATCAGCAGGTGACAGTACCAGCATCCAGAGCACGACTCTGTGGACCCTGAGCAGGGCTCTGAGAAGGCGACCCCATTATCCACTTCTATTTCCTCAGTTTGGCACTCATGCCCGCCTCCCATTCTGCTATAAAACCCACCCTTCCCTTTTTTTCTCTTTTGTCTTTCTTTTTTATTATAGGACAAATATATATAAGTTTGCCATCATAAGCATTTGTACGTGGATAGTTCTGTGGCATTAATTTACAGTGTTGCGCATCTATCATCACTATCCATTTCCAAAACCTTTTCATCACCCCAAAGAGAAACTCTGTAATCGTTAAGCAGTAACTCCCATTCCCCACTTCCCCCAGCCCTGGTTACCTCTAATGTACTTTCTGTCTCTATGAATTTTTCTAGTCTAGATACTTCATGTGTGGGATCATACAACAGTTGTCCCATTGTGACTGGCTTCTTTCACTTAGCATAACATCTCCAAGGTTCACGCATGTATCAGAACTTCATTCCTTTTTATAGCTGAACAATATTCCATTGTATGGATAAAAGCTGTTTTGTTTATCCACTTATTTGTTAATGGACAGGTGGGCTGTTTTCACCTTTGTATTGTAGTCAGTAATGGTGCAATAAACATTCACATTCAAAATATCTGAGTTTCTTCTTTCAGTTCTTCAGGATATACACCAAGAAGCAGAATTATTCCCTCCTCTCTTGCAAACACCTAGGTTTCTGTTGAGCAAACCATTCACCAGCCCTGGACCTCTGCCTCCAGAGACCAGTATATTCTGACCTTTCCACCTGGAACCCCCTTCTTCTCTTCCACATCTCGAATTGTCTCCATCTGTGCTAGGCAGAACAAAAGTGCTCCCCAGCAAAGATCTATTCATTTCCTAATGCCCGGACCTTTGAATATTCCCTTACATGACGAAAGTTGTGGTTGAGGCAAGCATCTTGAGAGGGGATTATCCTGGATTATCCAGTGGGTCCTGAGTGCCATCACATGTATCAGTGTAAGAGGGGACAAGGGAGAGCGGGCAGACACACACAGAGGAGAAGGCAACGTGAGGGCGGAGAGAGATTGGAGTGACGCAGCCCCGAGCTAACGAACACCAAGGATTGCCAGCCACCACCAGAAGGTGGATGGGACATGGAACAGAGCCTCCCCTGGACATGCCTGGGTTGTGAAATCTTTAAGCAGGCATGAAGCCTTATGTGCCACAGTATTTCATTTAAATTCACATGTTAAGTATTTAGCATGAGCCAGGCTGTGTTCCAGAGACCAAGCCCTCAGTGTGAAACACATACATTTTTTCAGTTTTTAATTTTGTAAGTAATTCATTTGATCAAGAAGAATTTATTAAACAGTTACTCTGTGCCAGACACTGCTTTGGGCTCCAGGAATACAACGGTCAACAAAATAAACATCCCCTCGTCCTTGACACTCCTCAAATAGTCCTTGTCCTCATGAAGGAGACAAAAATAAACACATCTACATACATTTGTATGTATCTCATGACAAGGAACGATCAATGTTATGAAGAATTTTAGAAGCAATATACAAATACATGCTCATTATACAAAAGAAATAGAAAAGGCGCGGGACGAAGTGAAAGTGCACTTCAGCACTGCCTCTCATCCCACGCTCCTCCAGAAGTGACCACTGTCAGCAGTGCGTAGCCTTCCTACCTTCTTTCTATGCAGTTAGATGAACCTTACAAATCACCTCCATGGGTATTTTTTGAACAAACAGGACCATACTTCATGTGTTGCCCTGCATCTTAGCATAGAATTGCATGTAGAGTAAATGTTTGCTCTGTATAGGTTGATGAGTACTGAGTTTCTTAAACTTCTCGAAAGGCCTATCCACCTAATGCCGAGCATCAGGGCCAGGTCCAAGGTCAGCAGCTGGTTCTCGGCTTCTTCTGTTAATGGGTGCGTGCCTAGGTGAGCTCCTTGGGTGCAGAGAAGAGGTGTGAACAAAGCACTCTTTTCCAGCCATGTGGAGGAGGTGGAGGTGGCACCTCCCCAGGGCGCCAGAATCCAGTTTATCTGTAGACAGTCTTTCTGTTTCCAGCCCCAGTGTTACACCATTTTGTTCTTTTTGGAGATGGAGAAGGGCCTCTTCGCATTCAGAGTCTGTATTGAAGATTTGGGATGGCCCCAGGCCAGATCCCTAACCCTGGTCTGAGAGTATCTTTCATTCCTTCAACAGACATTTTCAGATAGACTCAAGTGTCAGACAGGGTGCCAGGACCTGGCCATGACCACTTCCAGAATAACCCCAGGAACGGAGCGGAGTGGCATATACAGTTACAGGAGTCTGCATCCCACTTGCCTCCTGGCTTCACCTGCCTTGAACACACCCAGGAAAGACAACAGTGGCTATGATGTCTGAGCTGCTGCGACGGATGCACTCAGGTGAGTGGGAAACTTTTCTGCCCTCAAGTCCAGCCCTGTGCCAGGCTGTAGGAAAGTTTTCCGTTTCCACCTATGCCTTTTGTTCTCTCTTCTACCACGTGCCACAGCAGTGTTAGGAAGATTACAGTCTCTCTCTCCCTCTCGTGTGTGTGTGTGTGTGTGTGTGCTCTCCATATGTTCTGTGTTATCACACCCATTGTAAGATGGAAAGACACAAGCCCTGAGAAATCATTTGAGTAGAAAAGGACACTCCAGAAAGTGTTTCTCTGTCTCCAGGAAGCCTGTGTCTAAGTTGTGGACAATAGCTGGGTGTTTTCCAGCTTTTAAATCTCTTCAAGGAAATTGGAACATGACTGAACCCATCCTGGACCAAATTCTAAAGACATTTTTGCAGACAAATTAGCTTCCTAGTTGTGTCACCTGAATTACTACTAAACCACACTGTCTCGTTCCGTCGACCGCACAGCCCCAAATAAGAGATTTTGCCTTCTCGTCATTACTGAAAAATTTTCAACTTTTCTTCCAATCCATTCCTCATATAGGACTTATTCATATTAGACATCTGACAATGTAATTTTTAAAGGAGAAGTGCAGGTCGCTGTTAAAAGGTATGTGCCATATTTATTGATTTGTGTTCAACTGTTACTCTTACAAGTTTGCAACTTTTTTTCCTTTTTTCTTTTGAGAAGTGGCACTCCACAAGCTGATAGGCTTCTGAGTCAGTGTTGCTGTTTCTAATTATTGACTATCTAGAAGCAGCTCCAGACAACTGCTCAGCGTTACGTTTCCACCAGCAAAATCTGAGAGACAGAATTCTTGGTTACAAAATGCTGGAGTTAAGGGTTGAAAGACAACTTCCATTATAACCTCCTGTTTTCACTCACTTATAATTACCCAAAAATTGTCCTCTTGCTCCAAATCATTTCATGCTCTGTTTCCACCCCAGGGATGAAATTGCTTGGAAAGTTTGAACAAAAGTGGTTTAGCCAGTTTGGATTCAGGCAACTTAGGGGAGAATATCCTTTTACAACTGAAAAACAAATAATGTGTATCTCTGGCTATGGACAACCCCAAAGCAGCTGTCACCTTCTGACATCGGTTCTCTTGTGTGGGTGGTTAGCTTTATCCAAGAAAGGCAGTGTCTGTGAATGCAGCGGAAATCCAGAGTCTCAAAGAAGAAATCAGAAGCAATGATGATATGGATTTGTGCTTTCTGCTCTACGATTTGGTGGCCAGTGAGGGGCTGGGGCAGGAGGAGGAGGATTTACATTATATTATCTGCAGAATAAAGACTGTCCTCTTTTCCTGGTATTAACCGTTTTGTTTGCAATAGAGTGCAGTGGTTAAAAGTATGGGATTTAAGTTGAGGCATTCCTGAGTTCGAGTCTGGATTCTGCCCATGACTAGCTGTGCGACACTGAATTAGTAATGAAACCTCCCTTAGCTTTGATATCCTCTCCATTAAAATGGGGATCATGATAGTGGCCACTTCGTAGAAGTACACTGAGGCTAAAATAAGGTACTGCATATGAAATGCTTGGCCCAGTGTCTGGAGTACCGTGTGTGTGCAATGCAGGTTGCCTGGTAGTACAGCAACGGCAGTGATAGAGAAATACACAGACACGGCTGCGTGTTGAATCTGTCAGCTGTGTTGACATCTAGGTTTTTGCCTTTCAGGATCCATTCCCAATTCCAGTGAGCACACCTCGGTTTTCATTTTAGGAAACCATTCCTTCCCAGGTTCAGCCCATGTGATTCATCCCTTGCTATCCCTCCCACCATTCCCGCGGGTGTATCTGGGACCTAATTCCAGCCAAGTAGAGCTTGTGAGTATCTGCTCCAGGATTTCTGCTGGAAAAGTTCTCTCCTCCTTTGGCTGGGGTCACTGGCCCACAAGCATGCCAGCTTAGAGTTCCTGGAAGTCACTTTTGGTCAAGATTACCAAGAATAACTCGAACAGAGAGAAATGCAGACCCCAGGGATAGCAAGAGTCCTGAAGGTATCAACCGAGTGCCTGGGCCCTCCATACCTGGAGCTGGTCCTGTCTTAAGACTTTCAGTTTTGTGAGACTTTTTAACTTAAACCAGATTGAGTTGAATCTGTATTATTTCTGTTAGTTCCCTTCAGAACAGAAGCTCAAGGCTACAAGCATCCAGCAGTGAGGCAGAACTCTTCACGACGTGTTTATAAAACACGTAATTTTTCTGCCTTTACTTTGCTGGCAGCTTTGGACAAGTCCCTTTTCCCTCGGGGTCTCTAGGGCCTCCATAGATAGATCAGGCAGAAGAAAGCAATGGCTGCTGAAGTTGTAACATCCTGAGCATCTGTGAACTGCAGGAAATAGAGTATTGGAGAATCACAGTCTATACGTAGGTTTTTGGTGATGCAGGAAATAGAGTACTGGAGAATCACAGTCTATACGTAGGTTTTTGGTGACAGAGGAAATAGAGTATTGGAGAATCACAGTCTATACGTAGGTTTTTGGTGACAGCGGAGAAATTATGTGTTTGTGGTTAAGGGTTAGAGTCTGTCTCACTTTAGAGACTGGTTTTGACTTTCAGCTCTACTACTTGCTGTGTGACCATGGACAAGTGACTCAGCCTCTCTGAGACTCCTCTTCAATTGTAATATAAAGATATTAAGATTAGCTAGAGAAAGGAACTTTCTACTCTTCCTATATTAGCCCAAAGACGAAGGGCTCCTGCTTTTCTACTGGACATAAAAGCCCTTGAAGAAATCCTTTGGCTTCCCTGTCCAACCTGTCACTTGCTCATCCTCATAGGAGAGAGGTGACTAGTCTGATTGGCGAGGTGAAGGAGAGTTGTAAAACTGTACATGAATGATTTTTCTGATATCAGCTTCATTTTGATCCATTCTTCTTCGTTTCGCTCAATATTGCACTTTGCCATCCGTCAGCGACGCTCTGTGTAACTCTGGCCAGTTCCTTTCAATTCCTGCACAGTGTTTCAGTAAACACGTAGATGGCCGTAGAGAGAATGTCACGTGTCTCTCCATTTGTTCAGCTACTTTTCTGCCCTGGACAAGGTGGGTGGGACAAGGTGGAGGGTAAAAGCCTGACCTGCTGCGTATGTTGAAGTTCAGTGAGCCATGTGCTTCCAGGACCCATGGGACGAACCCCTTAACAGAGGCGCTCTCACCACAGGAGCTCCCCATTCTTCAGCTTCTCCACCTCGGAAAGCGTGGCTAAGTCAGGTCTGCCCTGCTCTGTGGACTTGGACATCTGCAACTCAGGAAGGGAAGAGGGTAGAAAGGCCTGTCATGTTCTCCATTCCGGATCTGTCTCTTAAAAAGCAGTTACTGTGATCCCCACATGGCTCCTCGAGTCTCTTGTTAGGTTAATGAGAAAATGATTCTGGAACCTTCGGTGAAGGAGGTCCCTCCAACAAGACTCTAGAATTGCAAACCATAAGGTGAGAAGAGGGTGGATTTCGCCACATCAAAATTAAAGATTCTGCTCAAGTAAACAGATGGTATTAGACTGGGAGAAACTACTCGTAACATTTCTGTTACAAAATGGCAGAAATTTCTCATAGTTCTGGAGACTGGGAAGTCCAAGATCAAGGGAACCAGTCTGGTTTCTGATAAGGACCCACTTCCCAGCTCATAGATGGCCAACTTCTGACTGTGTCCTCGCGTGGTGAAAGGACCAACAGATCTCTCTGGAGTCTCTTTTATGAGGGCACTAATCGAATTCTCTGCCCTCATGATCACTTACCAAAAGCCCCACCTCCCCCATTACCCTGGGGGTTAAGATTTCACATTTGAATTGAGTGGAGAGGGACATAAACGTTCAGTCCGTTGCTATATGTAGTAAGCACTTACCCCTTCTGAGCCAGGCCTCAATTGTAATTCCTTTAAGATAAGCAATAGAACACCCATAAGAAATCTGAATGGTGAATAAGGAAACAGAGAGGAGCTAAACCTTTCTAGTAATAAGAGAAAGACAAATCAGAGGAAGGCTTTGTATGAAGCACCCCGACAAAATTAGAAATCTGAACTATACCAAATGCTAAGAAGGAAGTACGGAAATGAGACCCTTGCGCATTGGTGGGAGAATATAATGTATATACATTGGAACAAACGTTTGGAAAACAGTAGGAAAGTATAGTGAAACTGAGTATGCGAATAATCTACTCTCTGGGGCATATACCCAGGAGTAGGACCTGCCTACAGGTAAGCGAGGGGACTTGTGCAAGAATGCCTGTCACAGTGAAGAGCCGACGGCCATCTACGTGTTTACTGAAACACTGTGCAGCAATTGAAAGGAACTGGCCAGAGTTACACGGAGCGTCGCTGACGGATGGCAAAGTGCCGTACTGCGCGAATGGATCAGAATGAAACGGACACAAAAAAATCACTCATGTACAGTTTTAAAACATACAAAATAGTGCCATATATTTTCTGTGGATGTTAAGTGTAGAAATAAGCCCGTGGAAGGTGGATTTTCAAGGACCTACTAGAAAAAAAATAACAACTTGGAATCTTTGGAGAAGATTTGGATCTGATGACAGGAGAAAAATCAACAAAAGAAGTACCTTAAATGGTCTGTTTTACCGTAAACTCAGATAGATAAACTCAATTCTGCTCACCTGGGACTAGAAACCATCTTTATAAATCTGTATCTACATCTTTTGAGACAGGGTCCCACTCTGTCACCCAGACTGGAGTGAAGAGGAGCAATCACTGCTCACTGCAGCCTTGACCTCCCAGGCTCAAGAGATTCTCCCACCTCAACCTCCTGAGTAGCCGGGAATACAGGTGCGCACCACCACACCTGGCTAATATTTTTGTATTTTTTGTAGAAAGGGGGATTTGCTATCTCTCCCAGGCTTATAAATCTATCCTTTAACAGAGCAATAAACCCATAGCAGGTGCTCAATTCATAATTTGATAATTTTTAATCTGTGCATTTTATCCTTCAGATTCTGGGCTTTCTAAGGAATAGATTCTCTCTGAAACCAGTGCCCAGAGCTCAGGGCGATCCCTGCTTTCACGTAAGGTCGTGGAGTAGAATGTCAATGCATCTCTAAAAGGCATTACTGATTCAAAGAGGAGACTATCTGGTTAGAATCTCTGATTTCACTGAAGAGAAAGATGAAGGCCTGAGAGGTTCGGGGACCTGCCCAGGTCAGACAGCTCACCTGCCGCATGATCGGAAGAGGACCGCAGGCCCTCTAACTCCTTGTCCCCTGCTCCTTCCACCAGGCCATCTGCCATCAGCATTGCTCCTCCTAAGGGCAGCAAGATCAGCTTTCTGTGAATGCCCACCTTTGGCTCTGCAAATTCGGGAAGGGCTGATCTGGCACTTCTTATAACAACCAGGAAAAGAACAACATAACATTTCCCTAAAACACCGTCCCATTAAAAACTCACATTTAGCCAGTCTCAAATGTCCCAAATTCTACCTCTGGGACAGAGGTCTGTCATGTTGCTGTGGGAGCACGATTGTTGAATGGAGCGGTAACCCCCTTTGAGGAACCAGTCCTGATGTGGCGTTAGCCCTCTGCTTTGTATGTGATGCTGGTGAATGGGCAGTTATGGATTCGTGTCCCGTTAGCTAGTGGAGTGGCTGACAGGTGAGTGGGAGGTTGTTCCTGCCCAGCGTGAACCTGACCCCTTTCCATGCATTCTCTGTGGGATGCTCCAACCATTCCCCCTTGGGATTCCTCTCTGAGCCCATTTCCCCAGAGTCTGATGCAAACACTCCACTGAGTGCGTGAGCATCCGGCTAAGGGCACCCTTTCCTCTGAGTCTATTTGAGGTTCATTTCTCAAACTATTATTTTTGTTTTCAATGTTTAAAATCCCTTCCCTCTCCGGCCTCCTGGACGCTTTCTCCGAAGTGCGATGCCCTGAGCGGGCAGCAGAGGGAGCCCGTGCCTAGCGACCTTCCCGCACAAAGTGTGCAGCCCGGGAGGGGCGGGTGCAAGCATCCCTCGCAGCTGCACAATCCGAGATGCCCGGGGAGGCCGGGCCGGGCCAGTTCCTCTGTGGTCTGTGGTCAGAGACGGTCGTGTGCGCCAGCACTGTCGCGGGAGACATTTCCATGGGGTTTTCTGCTCTTCCCCGGCTGGGAAAGAGTGTGGGTCTCCGGTTCTCTTCACAAAGGAACACCTCTTATTCAGATCTGTCTTCCCTGCCTGCCTTTGGAAAGGGGGTTTGTGCTTTCCATGTCACTACTTACTTAGCCCCTCCCTGTAACGCCTTAATTAATCTTGAACTGCCGCCCCAAGCCTTCTCCTAGTGGAAAGGCATTGTTGATTTATTGCCTGAAGCCTTGAGATCATTTGGCTCCAAGACCCAGCTTGTCCAGAGCCTGAGTCAGATTTTTTGAATTACAGAAGTGGTGGCAAATTGTCATACATAGAGAGTAGATTTAGTTTTTAAAAATAATCAAATGCCATTCGGCTCCAAATCTCTTGAACAATGCAGGAAATAAAGATGGAAAGATGAATGTGCCAGCCTGGGGCCTGGTGTATGCTGGGTTCCGGACTGATGGGCATGCTACGTGAACCTGGACCGTGAGAGTGGTTGAAGTCGTTATTTAATAAGACCTTACTATAGACTCATGAGATCATGTATCTTAGGTGGCCTTAAACCGGCTCTAAAGACAAATGTAAAAGGGAAATAGCCTTGAAGTAAAACTCCTGACGGACCTGTTCGTTTATACAAGTTCCACATTTATTAAAAAACATCATCCCTTATTATTTTATATTTGTTCTTCATATATACCAATCTCTCAACCTACAAACATTTCATGGGCACAGAATATAAAAAGTTCCCTGAGGGCCGGCTGTGGTGGTTCACTCCTATAATCCCAGCACTTTGGGAGACCGAGGCAGGAGTTCAAGACCAGCCTGCCCAACATGGTGAAACCTTGTATTTACTGAAAATACTGGGCATGAGTGGTGGTGTGCACCTGTAATCCCAGCTACTCAGGAGGCTGAGGCAGGAGAATTGCTTGAACCCAGGAGGTGGAGGTTGCAGTGAGCCAAGATCGTGCCACTGTGCTCCAGCCTGGGCTACAGAGTGAGACTCCACCTTAACAAAAAAAAAAAAACGTTCACTGAGGATATAGGTCTAGGGGTCTTGGAGTTGAGCAGCACTGGCTCTGCATCTGCCGTGACAGTGCTGAATGCTGACCACCATGTGTGTCCCAAGACAAGTCACTGAATCTCTAGAGTCCCAGTTTCTCATCTTTAAAATGGAGACCTCAGCAGCTCCTCCACCTGCTTCTCCAAGGCCAGATACCACCACAGACCGTCACGTGTGTTTTGTGAACTTCAAAGTGCTGTAGATACATTGTTTCTCAGGATACAGTGGTCCTGGTGCTTTCTGCTTTTCTCCATTGTCAGTTCCCTGAAGGCCTCAAGTTCTTGGGCCACTGCCTGCTGTGCCCATGAAAAGTAATTGGCAGGCAGTGGAGACCTCATACCCCCTCTTAATATCCTACGCAGGATGGGTTTTCGGGCTCAGGGCTCCAGTAGGCTGCGGGGCTTGCTGTGGGGACACACTATTTTCAATGGGCTGCCATCTACTGGGAATGAAACCAGAGGTGCCAATTGCACTAACATGTATTGAATGCCAACTTTGGGCTGGGCACTCTGTTCAGAGACGTTGTGAATATGCAGTTGGATCAGACATGATTCGCTCTCAAGGAGTTTACAAGTCAAGTCAATAGTATATACAATTAGTGGATAATGCAAGGCGCAGTGCTGAACGGTTTCCAGTGCGGACAGAGTAATGATCATGTTACAAAGATGGAGAGATCAGGAAAAGCTTCACACAGATGTGGCCCTTGAGCTGGTCTTAAAGGACGAGTAGGACTTGAGTAACTACAGCTGGTGACGGAGTCATGCCAGGCAGAGAGGAATGTCTGAGCAAAGACGTAGACAACAGGTCATTTAAGAAACAGCTAAATCAGCTGAAGGTACGTGCAAGGTACAGAAGGAGAGAGCTGGGAACTCTGGGGCCTAGCCACAGACGGCCTCGATTGCCCTGCCAAAAAGCTGGGGCTTGTGTCAGAGGCGGAACTAAATCATAACAGCTGATGCTTTGGGCAGATGGGCTGGGACAGGCCATGTAGGCTATTCCAGGGGCAGAAGTGAAAACGATGTTGCTAAGTCTGAGAGACTGGTAACCAAAGAAGGCAAAGTCAAGCTGGTGCACGCCTGGGGCCCGGGATTTTACTAGTGCAGCTGGGATTGCAAAGCCTCTACAGTCAATGAATACAAACAGAAAAGCATTCTTCTCTTCCAGCCAGACTTCAAACCAGCTCTGTGCTATTCCCACTCCTTGCCTATTAACGATACTCAGGCAAAGCCCGGAATATCTCACTTCGGTAGTTACAGAGTCTGAACTAACACAAACTTACTGGTCACTTCTCTCTCTCTGCCCCTACCTTCTTCCCCCTCCTTCCTTCTCTCTCTCTCTACCAGGGAACTGGGCTCTGGAAGAAGGATGAGGAGAGAGAGAAATGCTCTTAAGAGCGTGGTGCCGTTGATGCCTTCCAGGTGGCTCTTCTTAGTGCCTACGGCGAGCCTTCAGGAGGGCCCACAGGGAACTCTGTCCTGCACGGCAACAGCTATGGGCGGCGAATGCTCCGCATGACCCCTAGTTCCTGCCCGTAGCAGCTCAACCCACAGCCTCTTACTGCGGGGGTCCCCTTGCCTTGAGAGGCCACTCTCTGGGCTTGGTACCTTCAGGATATTCTAAACACAGTTTTTTCCAGGGAATTCATTTGGCTCATAGAAAATGCCACATCCTGGGCAAACCAAGTACACGGAGGAGGGCAGTGGGATGTGGTTCTCCCCTTTCGCTCCCCATTTACACCTTGACAATGGGCCCCTGCCCTCAGAGGACTCTGTCAAGAAAAGACATCCGTCTTGCTCCCCAGTAGCCCAGGCCCTTCCCAGCACTCCCTCCCCACCCTCTGCGGCAACGTGGGGCAGAGGGTTTCTGCTGCTGGCATCCTGGCTCCAGCCTCCCCATCATGTAAGTGTCCACACCCACTCAATGAGTGGTTCTTTTCTGCTCCCTTCATTTGCCACGGGGATGGGGACCCCTCCCTCTCATGGTATACCCTGAAGGTGTAGGGTAAGTAAAGCCACGATTCAACTCCCCAAGTACTCCTTATTCTAAGGACTTCTCTCCTTAAATTCCAATTTTCTACGAACATAGGCTCAAGAAGAGGAATAAGTCCCAGAAGCAACTCGTCTACCTTCATAAGTCTTTAGAGCATGAGGGGACCTCGTGGCCTCACCTTGGGGCTTTAGCCAAAGTTAAAAAACAATGGAAAATACTATTTGGTATTTTATTTCATTAGTGATGCTTTGTAGCAGTTTTGCAATCTAAGTACTTTTGATTTGGGGGCAGATAATCCTTTGCTGTGGGCCGTCCTGTGCATTAGAGATGTTTAATAGCATCCCCGGCCTCCACCCATCAGAACTCCCCTAGTCATGACAAATGTCTTCAGATATTGCCAAATGTCCCTGGGGGTGGGGAGGGACACGCTTGCACCCTGGTGAGACTGCTTTTTTTTTTTTTTGAAACCGAGTTTCGCTTTTGTCACCCAGGCTGGAGTGCAATGGTGTGATCTCGGCTCACTGCAACCTCTGCCTCCTGGGTTCAAGTGATTCTCCTGCCTCAGCCTCTCAAGTAGCTAAGATTACAGGTGCCTGCCACCATGCCCAGCTAATTTTTATATTTTTAGCAGAGACATGGGTTTCACCATGTTGGCCAGGTTGGTCTGGAACTCCTGACCTCATGATCCACCTGCCTCAGCCTCCCAAAGTGCTGGGATTACAGGCACGAGCCATCGCACCCAGCCTGAGACTGCTTAATAAAGACTAAAGCAAGTCATTTAAAGTTTTTGAGCAAAAAAGCAGTATACAATTATAAACAGATATTTGGTTGATTTCACAAAGTTTTTGAGCAAGAAAGCAATATAAAATTATAAACAAATATTTGGTGGATGTCACTGAAGGAAATGAAAAGAAACGGCCAAGGCCGAGAAATGCTTACCGTGCAGATGACATCTTTTTCACAGTCTTTAGTAGTGTACAAAGTGCCGTCTTTAAATTATCTCACTTAACTTTCACACCAAGCATGTGAGGAAGGGCGGGCCCACACTGCAGGGCTGAGTCGTCGGCGAGGTGGATGGGGGCTGAGGTGCGCACTGCTCTCAGGTTAGAGAGGGTGTGGAGCGGAGTTAGGTGTAGGGCGGGGCTTTTCCCTGGAGTCTGGACCTCTTTCCAGAGCAGGAATCTCGTAGAAGATACTCAGATGAGTAATAATACTCATAATAATGGTGTACTAAAATTAATTGAGAGCTCACCACGTGCCAGACATAGCCCTGTGTCCAGTTCATAGATCCCCTCATCTGCTTCTCTCAACAGGCTCCTGTGGACAGGTACTATATTTTTCACAGTTTACAAAGTAGAAAACGAAGGTCTAACAGGTTAAATCACTTCCCCAGGCTTACTCAGTGGTCAGATGAGATTTTAATTGAGGCCGGCTGGGCTGACTCTGAGCCCGTGTTCGTAACCACGGCACCCCCCCCCCCCCCGCCTGCATTTCCTCCGATCTGACTCATAGGCGGGCTCCACAGTCACTAGCGCCCTGCACTCGCGTGGCCCCTGAGGCTCACACAGGCCTTCCTGTTAGCAGCACTGTTTGTTAGGAAAATGGGGTGGTTCATTCCCATTTTCCTGATGAAGATGTGACCTAGAATAAAAGTGTTAAACCAAAACTAAAAACTAGAAATTGTTGATCCCTTTTACACTATGTTGGATGATCCAAGCTGGCTGTGTAAAAGAATGTTCCAGCAATCTCCTCGAAACTCCAAGATTAAGTTTTAATTGCAATATCACTCTTCAACAGAAAATAAATTAATATTTTGCCCATCTTCCATGCCAGTCACAGGACTAAGAGCATTAGCTAATGTAATCCTCACAAGAATCCCATTTCACAGATTTGGTAACTGAGGCTCAATGAGGTTTAAGTCCATCAGGAATGACAAAGTCAGGACTCAAAACCCAAGAATGTCTTACGTATGTGCTCTCACACTAGGCTTTATGCATCTTTCATCTTTTTATCCTTAAAAGGTGGGTATTACTATCTGACCTTTACAAATACGGTAAGGAAATGAGAGGCGGGGAGAGTAAGTAACTTTCCCTAAATCCAAGACGACAGCTGGCAGAGTCAGGAGCCAAGCTCTGGCTGCCTAAGTCCAGAGGGACAAGCTTTTCACCCCAGAGCCATGAGCTCAGGCTCCATGAGAACTCGTGGAAAGCAAGGCTACGTTCCTCTGCTTTAAGTCAGGCTACGTAGTACAGTGTATGGGACTCCAAAAACATTCTTCAGTCTATCCCCTCACACAGCCGATTCCGCTTGTAGGTGAGGCACGGGGAATGAGGAAAGGTCTCACTCTTCAGAGATGTGGCCTAGAAGTTTGTCGTGGCTTCTGTGGAGCCAGGCCTTTGGGAAGGTGAGCCTCAGTCCAGGTGGGGCTAAGCACCCACTCAGTTGCTCTTGCTAGGGTATAAGGAGGACCGGTTCAGGAAGGAGCTGGCCTTTGGAGCCCTGAGTCTCATGGGACCACCCCATGCAACAAAGACAGCCGGGCTCCCACCAAGCTTCTGTTCAGACTCAGTGAGGTTCTCCAGCAGCAGTTCAAGAGACACTGCACCTGATGGGTGTGCAGCGCCCTGCTGGGCCCTGATGAGTCTGTGTCTTGCTGCGGGCAAGAGCTAAGGTTTGCTGGAAAAGGGATCGAAGATTGGAATGGGGACCAGGCGCAGTGGCTCATGGTTGTAATCTCAGCACTTTGGGAGGCCGAGGTAGGCAGATGACTTGAGGTCAGGAGGTTGAGACCAGCCTGACCAACATGGTGAAACCCTCTCTCTACTAAAAACAAAACAATTAGCTGGGCATGGTGGTACACACCTGTAGTCCCAGCTACTCAGGAGGCTGAGGCAGGAGAATTGCTCAGACCTGGGAGGCAGAGGTTGCTGTGAGCCAGGGTCCCATCCCTGTACTCCAGCCTGGGCAACAGAGTGAAACTCCATCTCAAAAAAAAAAAAAAAATCGGAATGGGACTCAGCTGACCACCAGTGGTAGGGGGCAGTGAATTTTCCTGGAAGGTTTTTGGTTACCTGTAAGGCAGTTGAATAGTTGAATGTGTCCAGTGAATTATGCTGGCAGAAGGAAGAGATCAAGGAGGATACAATTAAATTTTAACACCCATCTCCAATCATTTTCATCATAGTTCACAGTAAATGCAGATACACAAGTAAAGGAAAAAAACAGCAGAATTCAGATTTTCCTTCCATTGCTTAATGTCCAAGGCTAAGAGATCCCTAAATTTTTCTTAGTAGTAAAGCAGTATTAGTAAAGCAATCACTGATCACACAATTGTATTTTGACTGGAGCGTTAACCTGGAGATTTTGAGGGGACAAGTTATTGATGGGAAATGAGACAAATGTCATCCACATTGTCATTTAGGGAATTCTTTCTAGCTGTGTGGAACCCAACTCAACAACACAGATCACTGTGTGCTTTACCAGGCCCCGAGGCAGGTGCTTGTGGTACGGAAAAGGTAAAGCGGGGCTCCTAAGTGCAGCTGTTCACCCTGCACATTTACAACCCTAGGAGGTACCATGTAATTCACAGCATACACGGATGTGTGTATCTGTTTAGTCCTATTCCTGCAGGTGGCAGGAATGTGAGTTGAAGACAGCGAGCTATATGGGCTGTCCGTGGTGTCACAGTCCACACCTTCCAAGATCCCGTTGTCCAGCAAGCAGTTAAGATTCAAGAACCAGGTAAATCTGGAGACACCAGGCTGGAAGGTGGGAGATGTTTTCCCTTTTAAGAACAGGCTGCGTAGGGTTAGATAAGACTGGAAAATAAACTAGGTGTACTCTAGTCTTTTCACTGTTGTTGCTGGCTCATGATAGAATAGAAAAATCTATTCCTTTGTTACCAACTCCCAGAACCTGAGATCTTTCACCAGCTTCCAGGACAGAGAACATCTCTCCTTTGGCCTTATACTGAATTGCCTCCAATCAGAATGTCTTTTTCTGCTCATTATTCTTAGGAGGAAAACAAAAAAACAAAACAAAACAAAGTTGATTTTTTAAAGACAGTGTCTCTTCCCATCTCCCCAGAATCTTCCCTGGGGCGAAGCCGGCTGCGCAGCGAATCCCAGCTGAGACACAGGCATTGTGCTCTGGGATTTACCATCTCGGGACCCCAGCCCCAGCCCCGACCCCAGCCTCTGATACCCCTTCTCCGTGTCTGAGACAACTTCCCTGTAGCACAATAACACACCCCACGCTCCAGCAGTGCCAATTTCATATACATTATTTTATTACTATTTGTTTGCTTTCCAGGGCAAGTGAAAAAATAATTTAAACCAATTGTATGTACAGAGGCTTGGTTAGTTTTCCCAAGAGCTTCCAGAAAGTCCCCCAGCCCTGTAGACAGCAACGAGTATTACCTTTAACATCCATACAAAAGTCCACCTATAAAAGTCTCATGTGTAGAAAGGTTTTCTTTATTATAAGCATCACATTTTGGGGATAGGAAAGGGGTCAGGGTGGGAGGCGGAGGAAAGTGCGGGGTGGGGGTCCACACACACCTGCCCAGGGGTCATCCTGGGTGGGGAGGCTGTGGCTGGCGGGGCTCAGGTGATCTGCAGCGGGGTCTCCAGCATCTCCATGA
The DNA here is from genome assembly GCF_030222135.1 of Aotus nancymaae. NCBI lineage: Eukaryota > Metazoa > Chordata > Mammalia > Primates > Aotidae > Aotus > Aotus nancymaae. Next base: position 43,848,290 of record NW_026988523.1, read on the forward strand.
GGAAGGTGTCAATGGGGGTGTCCCCGATGAGCTTGAAGAAGAAGAGGTGCTCCAGGCATTTCAAGCCAATGGAGCGCAGAGCCGGGAGGCGCAGCAGCAGCTTGGCAAACCTGCAGGGAAGCCAAGGGGCATCAGGAACAGGAACTGGCATGCACCGCACACCTGCACCTGCTGGTGGGAGACCGTCCGTTTGGTCTTCTTGACCAATCTATGATAGAAGAGCTGGAAGGGGAGACAAGGGAGTCACAGAATCTCTAAGCCTAGAGAGCTTCAGAAACAGGCCAGAGGGCTTGTCAGCCTTAAAGGCAGAAGCTGGAGCACGTGACCCTTCAAGAATCTTGCATTCTGCAGCCACGTCCCAGGATCGCCCTCAGCTCCCCTCGTTCACGGTGGGGAAGAGGAAGAACTGGGTGACTGTGTCCACTCACGTAGCCAGCCTTACTGGCTCGTCACATTCTGTGTCCCTCGGGTATCTGCACAGATCTGCTGACGCACTTAGAGCAAAGCGTGAGGCACCGAATGTGCCGAATCCATGGCAGCTGTCACCGTTAGATGAACGTGTCTGAGAACCCCATTTTAGCCACCATGCTTTCAATTTGCTTTAGTTACCCACCCCCACAAAAAAATGTCTTAAGAATGGGGACTCGCTATATTGCTCAGGCTGGACCTGGGTAGCTAGGCTCAAGCAATCCTCTCACCTCTGCCTCTCAAGTAGGGGGGACTACAGGCATAGGCCTTGGGGCTCACAGTCACGAAATTTTTGTTGCCAATTTGTAACCAATTTTTACCATTTTTTTTTTGAGATGGAGTTTTGCTCTTGTTGCCCAGGCTGGAGTGCAATGACGCAATATTGGTTCATTGCAACCTCCGCCTCCCGGGTTCAAGCGATTCTTCTGACTCAGCCTCCTAAGTAGCTGGGATTACAGGTGCTCACCACCACACCCAGCTAAATTTTTGTATTTTTAGTAGAGACAAGGTTTCACCATGTTGGCTAGGCTGGTCTCGAACTCCTGACCTCAGGTGATCCACCTGCCTCGGCCTCCCAAAATGCTAGGATTACAGGCATGAGCCACCACACCCAGCCAATTGTTACTAATTTTTATGGTCAACTTCTTAGTCTGTGCTTACCCTTAAATTAGGAAAACAGGAGATAGAAAATAATCGTCTCTGCCTCTGAGAAGCCTATGATCTGTTTGGGGAGAGGATACATACATGCACGCATGCATACACACTGACCCACACATTCTCATACACATTCGCACATGCTCCACACCCATGTGCCCTCACACACATCTTCACCACTCACACACACATGCTCACACACTCTGATGCTCTCATATTCCCTCACACACATGCACTTGCACACAGCCTCACACATACACACATGCCCACTCATATGCACTTTCACATGACCTCACGTGTGCATGCACATACACCTTCACATACTGTCATGCACAGACACCTTCACACATACATCACGTTTGCACACACATTCACACACGCTCCACACTATAGTCATGCATATTACACACAATACACATACACGTGTGCACACATGCATTCTCACATATCTCATGCATGTGGTCTCACACCCATACACATGCACACTCATGCTCACGCACACATGTGCATGTATCCACTCATACATGCAGACACACACTCAACACTCACACTCTAACAGGTCCTATGGCATGCCCACACACACCCTCACATGCTCACTCATACACACCCTCACATACATTTTTCTATAAGTGAGGACACTTGTTGTGAGATTCACAACAGGGAGAAAGACCAGTGTGTGAAGGAATTCATCTCCCATCTCATGTCCTTTTGGGCACCTCTCTCTGTGACATTTTTCACTCTGCCTATGTGGCCCTCTGCGCACAGGGCAATGCCAGCTCACTTTTAACGTTATTAATGCTACTAGATATGAAGTCACTCTACTCACAACTTACAGTAAAAAGTTCAAGGACTAAAATCACATTAGCCACTGTAGCCCTAAGTCACAGGTTTCTGGTTCCAGTTGAATCTTGACTGAGTGTCACAATGTTAGTTCATGAAAAAGTTACAAACTGGAAGTTCAATGTTCCTTGAAAATGTGTATATTTCTATACTCGTGCCATATGACATTTTAAAGAAATGTATCAATGCAAGAAAAATAAAGTGGCACCATCTTAAAAAAAGTAGAAATTGCTTCTCTACATGGAAAAATTAAAGGTCTATGCCAATGCACACATTACTGCAAAAGCCTCCAGCGGTAAAGCCCCTGAAAGCATTTGAGTGGCATCACCGTTCAGGAAAGAGGTCGTTAGAGAATAAGGAGGCTGAACTCCCAGCCATACCTCTGCCGGTAAGCTTTATGGAAGTAGGCAAAGGAAACGGTTTCTCTATAAGTGCAAAGTTAGACCAGGATTAACCCTAAAAATGTTTTTTAATTCTAAAAAGGCCAAGATTTTACAATATGCAAAATGCTAAGTATGCCATCATACTGCTGCTCTCTGTTGTGTGACCTGGATTTAGGAACTGTGCTCTCTGTTGTGTGACCTGGATTTAGGAACTGAGTTCAAAGCTAATAGAAATAAACACACCCATGAATGTCACAGCAATGGAACTGCCAACGCATTCCTCACCCCTGAGCAACAAGGGGGATTTATGCCTTTGGAGGCGCCTGCTGTGTATGCAAGAGCGTGTGTGTGAGCTCTGTGACCTGACTTTTGATCTCTGCCTTCTGACCAGAGAAAGCAGAACGCAGCCCCTGTGACGTGCACTTCTGAGACATCTCCACAGAGTGGCAGCACTCTACCACTGAGAAATCCACCTCCACCTGGCTGTGCCAGGATCCCCTTCGACCACATTCTGCAGAACTGAGGTGACCAGCCCTCAGCACACTCACCTACCTGGCCAGTGACACCCCTGTTTTACCTGCTGAGTCAACTACGAACACTTAATCAGGGCAGTCACCCTCAGTCCAAGCTGTGCTGGACGAACCCAGGAGACATGCAGGGGACCCATCCTCTGCCACCTCTCTGCAGTTCCAGGCTCTCCCTAGTCCTGGCAACAAGTCTTGGCCTCTCTCCTCAGTGTGTGGAGGCAGCCTAGGCTCCTGCCAGCCCTCGTCCAGCAGAAGAGTCAAGTTCCAAAGTTTTCACAGTGATATGCATTGGAAATAACCCAATGTCCATCACAGGGCAATGACTAAATACATTAGGATATGTTCACATTGCAAAACATTACAAAGCCATTGGAAATGATAATCTGTAGTTGTCAATAATTGAATAAAATTCCTAGAATGGCTAAGGGAAGAAAATAATACACCAAACTGTATAATTTCATATGTAGAAATGCACACACGATACACGTAATACATAATAGACACACGAGGATACTGGAAAGAAATAAGTATTTCCAGTAAGTTCTTACTACCTACTTTTTTTTTTTTTTTTGACAGAGTTTCACTCTTGCTGCCCAGGCTGGAGTTCAATGGTGCGATCTCAGGTCACCACAACCTCCGCCTCTCGGGTTCAAGCGATTCTCCTGCCTCAGCCTCCTGAGTAGCTGGGATTACAGGCACGCACCACCACGCCCCGGTAAGTTTTGTATTATGAGTAGAGACAGTGTTTCTCCATGTTGGTCAGGCTGGTCTCCAACTCTTGACCTCAGGTGATTGGTCCACCTCAGCCTCCCAAAGTGCTGAGATTACAGGTGTGAGCCACCATGTGTTTTTTCAAAATATTTTTCTATTTTTTTTTTAGCCAAAGTATGCATTGCTTTTATAACTAGGAAAAAAGCGAGTTGGAGTTTTTTGTTTGTATTTTAAGAGAAACAGCAAGACACAGAGCCAGTTTCAGGAAAATGATATATACGACACTCATTATTTCTAATGCCCTGCACACAAATATGTGTTCAAAGACGAAAGATTTGATAGAAGGTATCAACTCAGGGCTTCAGTTACTATGACTTGCCTAGGGCTCACACCTAACAGAGGCCAAGCTAATGCTGGCAGCCAGGTCCTGACCCCTTGGCCACGGCTCTCTCAATCTCATCTATAGTGAAGTGCCAGGTTCACTAAATACCTGTCTATTCTTCTCTTCCTTGGCATACAGCAGGATACATTCTCCAGCCTCCTTTGTGGCCAGCTGAGCCACATGACTGGGTGTCAGCCAAAGAAAGTGAGTGAAAAGAGGAGGGCCCTCTAAGTCCCAGGTCTGACGCATATGGCCTGGCCTCTCCACTCCTCTACCGCTTCCCCCTTCCTTCATCTGGATGCAAAACACAGTATGGCTCTGGGTCATGGTGGAGACAGAAGAAAAAGGAGCTTTGATCCCTGAGTGACAGCACGCAAGACAGCCACCTCTCTGAACTGACTGCCCACCCAGATTTCTGAGCAAGGAATAGACGTTTGTGTTAAACTGCTGGCATTTGGTGGGTCTATGATTACAGCTTAATCTTACTAATATACTAGGCCCTGCCTATTCATTGCACCAAAGGGCCAAAGCCCACCTACTCGAATTCATCCACAGCCTCCAACAAAAATTACAGCTCAACCTCTTCTGGACAATTGCTAGATGTTGGCTTATGATCCAGGATAAACATCTAGGTAGATATTAGACTTCACGGAGGAATAGAAATCATTAGTGAGCATTGGGAGCATGTAAAATAAGTATCTTTAAGACAGTCTTTTCAGTTTCATTTCCAGTTTTCTATGAGATTTGAGGATCATATTTCCTTATTTTAGCTGGCATTAGCAGAGAGGGAAAACTCTTTTGCTTAACTGTACTTTGGAAGAAACTTTTGAGACTATTTTTTAATAACTCAGAAATACCTATATTGCTAGATGGCTTCAGAGATCTGCTAGACCAATATCTTTCTTTCCAAATGAGGAGCCTAGACTCAAACCCAGCACCTTGCCAGATGCCACACACATGGCACCTGGGGACCAGCAGCCACGTCTTCCGGCTACCAAAGCCTGTACTTTGTACTGCGTGGGAGTTTCTATGGGGGCAGACAGAAAGCAATGCGGTCACACCGTGAACACAGGCTCTGTGAAATCACACCCAGTGGGTGCCCATCTCACCTCCACCGCTTGCTGGCATTATGGTCTTCAGCAAGTCACTTAACTTTTCTGAGGTTCTGTTTCCTGATAGAAACTGGAGATAATAATACCCACATTTATTCATTTGTTTGCCATTTATCCTCCATTTAAAGATGTGTGCTGTGCCAGGCACTGCTTTACGTGTTGAGGCTGGAGGAGTGAATGGTGAGCAAGACAGACAAGGCCGCTAGCCCCGTGGAGTTAACATTTTTGTCACTGTCAGCTCGTCATGAAGATTAAATATAACATGTGAAAACACCTCAACAGTGCCTGCTGCACGTCAGGAGCTCAGGGGATGAAGAGTGCAGTCGTCACTGCTGTGACTGTCCTCCTGCCGGCACTCGCTCACCTGCCTGGCTGCTCCGGATACTTCTGCTTGGTGTAGGCCTCGAGGGTGGCATAAACCTTCTCTCGCAGAGTCTCCACCTCAGAGGGGTTGGAGAGGCCCTTGGCATCTGAAAGAGGTGACTGATTTAGCCTTTGGTTATACACCTTCCAGCAGACGCTGTCCCTGTTCCCTCTGGCCACCCTCCCTAGAGTTACTAGCGACACCCTGGATGAAAACAAGTGTGAAATAAACAAAGCTGGTCGTTCGTGCCCCCTTGCTCTTCTTTCTGTGCCCAACTTGCCCAACAAACTCTTGGGGCAAAGATTTTAAATTCCATTAATAGGCAAATGTACCCACCACTGACTCTAGAGAGGAGAGCTTTACTTTATCCAGGCCATTCTCGAAATACCACCTGCACACATTTACTGAGTATCTACTATGTGCTAAGCATGAACCGAATGATAAGATGAGGCACACAAGCTGAATGGCACATGTCCCGCATCAGTGAACAACTGCCTAATGCTGGAGGTAAAGCCTCTGCACGAGTGACTCCTCCTCATTCTGAAGGTTCATCTTTCTCGACCACAGCTGCATTTGCCGGAGCTGATCAGCTCCTTCGTGAAAGACTATTTTCCCTGAGCCTCCAGGACACCACCCTTCTGATTCTCTCCCTGTCTCACTGCCTGCCCCTTCTCAGGTTCCTTTGCTGGCTCTTCCTTTTCTCCCTGACCTCTGAATGTTGGCATGCCCCAGGGCTCCGTCCCCAGCCCTCTTCTCTGCTCTGTCTCCCCAGATGATCTCAACCCAGTGTCACGGCCTTACACAGGCAGAGGCTGCCAGCTCTCAGATGCACGTCTCTGGTCCTGGCTTCTCCCATGAGGTCCAGACTCATGTGAGCTTTCTGGGCAGCCACTCTTGGGTATCTACTTACCCATCTCCTATTTTAATGTCCAAAGACAAGATCCTGATTCCTACCACCTACTCTCAGAACATGCTCCTCATGGAGTTTTCCCCACCTCAGTGAATAAGAACTTCATTTTTCCCATTGTTCAGGAAAACAAAATTTTTTTAAAAACCAAGGAGTCATATTTAACTCCTTTCTTTCTTTCACATCCTATATTCAATCCATCAGCAAATCACAGTGGCTTTACCTAGAAATATATCCAGAATCTGACTGCTTTTTACCACCCTCTTCACTGCCACCCTGGGCCACTGTCATTTTTCATCGTCCCCACTTGCCCCAGACATGTGCCTGCCATGCCCATTCAGAACATTTTTTTTAAGATGGCTGTAGCTGACACTGTGAGTTCTCCTGGATTCCTGGCTCTGCCGTCTCTGTCTCAGCTGAGCTGGAGGACCAACGACATGGGAGCAGTGGAGGCTGGCCACGGAAGGGGAGGCTGGCCACGGAAGGGGAGGCTGGCCACGGAAGGGCTGAGCACACACAGCCCCTGGGGTCCAAGGGCGGTTACCCGGGTTGAACAGCACAATGGCTCGCAGGCACCCCAGCTCCGACTTGTCCATCTGCATGTCTTTCATTTTGGAAACCAGCTCAGTTAGAACTCTGTTAACAGGAAAGGAGCAGATAATGAGAAAACCATGAGTACCAGGCCAAGAGTCAATACGATGAATTCAACCAAAATTTTTATATGCCCGCTCTGTTCCCAGACGATGTACCAGGTACTACGGACACAGAAATGAAAAAGATGCAACCCCCCATTGCAAGATTACAGCCTAACTAAAGAAACAGACATAAAAACGACCAGCAACACAAAGCCCAGGAATGTAACAGCCATGAGCAAAGTCCCAGTGGGCTCCAAAGAGGCAGCAATGAAGTCCGAGCAGGGAACCGGAAAGGCATGGAAGCCTTGGAAATTAGAAATGCAACACGCAAAGCAAGCCAAGGGCATGCATATCCAGAAAAGCACAGCAGAGGGCAGCAGTTAGTGAACTGGTAGAAATGTCCAGGCACCGTGAAGGAGGATGGGTCATTCCAAATGCCACGCTGGACTCTACATGGAACATGTGGGAAAGGGCAGGGAAATAGTAGAGACAGTTCGGTGGATGTGCACATGATAAAAAAAAGACCATTTATCACAGAGGTGGAAAGGGGCCACAGGGCCCTGGCATTGGACAGAGAGATTAATTTCAACTGAATTCTCCTCTTTACCAGTTCTCCATCCTCCCACTCTCAAGTCATTAACTACTCATTTTATTTGACTCCTTGGCAGATGGCTTAATTTTCCTTTAGTATCATTTAAGGCCCAGAACGTCTGCCAGGGTGTCCCTGCCTGACCAAGATGGGTTCGCTCCTGCTGCAGGCCTCCTTCTGAGATCATCCAGAGCCCAGCATAAACAGCCCATTTTGCCTGTCCTCTTGCGGACAGATCCTGATCCCTTTCCCATCCCTGGCCCCTAGGATAAGCAGTTCACCCTCTCCACCCACAACTTCCTAGCTGGTGTCAAGATCTAATCTCTGCTTAGAAAACCCATTGGGATAACAGGTTCTTCCATCTGCCTGGCAACTGTGCTGGCCTCTGACTGCCTCCATCTTACTGTGTTCTCAGCCTTTATTTTAATCTGTCCCTCATTCCCCAGGTTTATAGTTTCATGTGCCAAGTGGTCTCCACATAGTCACGTGCAGCTAACTGAGCTGCCCATCCTCCATCCCAGCACTACCCAGAGGTTCATGCCCCCATGAGAATTCGTGTATATACACACGTGTATACGTACACATACACAATACACACAAATACTGAAAGTAGAAGAGAGATACCTGTCAAAGATGGAGCCGACCCCAGCACTGTGGGCACTGCTCCGGTGGACGTGTAAACCCGTGGCCAGAAGGATGCCATCCTGCACGGAAACTGAGCGGTGGGAGAAAGAGGCAATCAGCAATTCATTCCACCCTGCAAGGATAAGGAGGAGGTCTTGAGGGAAAACAGACCACATTCTTTCTTTCTTTATAATCACCCAAGGCATGTACTATTATCCCACATGACACCAGCAGAACTGAAAATCTAGGGAGGTTAAGAATTAGTTCAAGAGAACACAGCTAATTAGTGAAGAAACAAAGGATAAGACTGGCGGCTGCTGGCTTACGGCTCTGCACATCCCCAGAATGACAGCTTGAGGACAAGGATTCTTTTTTTTTTTTTAATCAGTCAACAATGTGGATTGAACATTTAGCGGATCATAGCCACTATGTTAGCTGCCATGGTGGGCAAAGCTAACATACCTCGCAGTCTCTGCCCCCAGGACCTGACAACCTAGTTTTGTTTCTTTGTCATTGTCTAGTAACTCCCAACACAGTGCGTAGCTTCCAGCTGACAATCAGTGAGTGCTCATTATCTAACAGGGATGAATGAATGGACTGGTTCCCAATGCTCAGCCAATCTTCATAATATTTCCCTGCTGGCTCAGTGACAAAGAGGAGATGTGGAGTACGTCCACGGTCTGCAAGTGTCCCGCAAATAGTAGGCAGAGAAAATACAGCACATAGAGTCTTAAAATAGGAAGACCGTGGAACTCATCTAGTACACGCTTAAACAAACATCTTTGGCTTCTTTATCTCACCTATGAAATGGGTGAGATATTTGCCAATTGCATTACAATAATGAGATGCTGCTTCAAATTATCTTCAATAAAAATGATTGAACAGTCTTTGAAAAACATATGCAAATTACAAAGCCATGGTAAAATCTGCATGGGAAAAGAGTCCCACTCCTTCCTTAACAATGTTTCACGTGGGAATAAACAACTCTGCATGGGGTTATTTCATCATCAACATGGTACATAGCTTGGACGTGTTGCAGCTTCATCAGGTCACCTTTTTTAGGATCCCAAGAGCAATTTCAAAATTGTCCCAGAGAGAAAGGCAGCCAGTATACTTTACCTGCCCGAAGCAGAATGACCTGGTCCTCCAAGGTGAGGTCAGAGAAGTGGGGAATACGCTTGGCCCATTCAACGAGGGTGAAAAGCTGCTTGTCAGCTGCGTGACATATGTTGGTAACAGGGTCATTTGTCTGAAAAACGAAGAAGGCACTGAGAGTACAGGTCCCAGGACTTGAACACGCCCCTTTCTCCCATTTCCAGCCCTAGCCAAGAAGTGGAACACATGTGTATCTGAGGCACATACCGAGTTCTCCATGTTCATGTCACCATAGGACTCTGTCTTTGGTTCAACAGCAAGTTCAGCTTCTAGAATCCTCTCCACGGGCATGTCTTCATGACCACCACTGGCACATTCCGCCTCACTCTCAGCTCGCTCCCGGCTCCTCTGTCTTTCTTCTTGCACAGCTGACACGCAGCAGGACACGCAGAGGTTACCGTAATGCCCACAACAACAATGGGAAAATGTATTACCCACCCAAGCCTCGACTTACTCATCTGTGAAAGGGGAATCATCATGATCCTGAATTGGGAATGTTGCAATGTTGACAGATGAAGGGAAAGCAAAGCTGTTTGCTTATGCCTATGCAGAAGGAGGGGTTCTTTAGTGCATATTCTTTCCAACGCATTATGGTGACCACACTAAGTGTGTATCCTAAGCTTTAATAAACTATCTTCTCTTTTAACAGGCCACCCTCTCCTTGCTATCCCTGCTGATCCCCACGTTCTTCCTCTACCTGCTGCCTCTAAAAAACTGTGATCGTGAAAGAGTTAAGCAGCAAGCACATTACTTTAAAAACTCCCTCTGTCAGATCCTATGCATCATCCTTGGCATTCACGTCCCATTAGGTCTGCCCCTAGTGCACCAGCTTGAACACAACATCACCTGATCTGACTTGTCAGGGAAGATCTTCAGGGAGCCAGCTGTGGGTATTTAGTAAGTGAAGGGGTGGAGGGATGTCACCTAGATGACATTTCAGAATCTGTGGCTGATTTTGGAGGTGGGGGAGGGTACACAGGCAAAGGCGTAGGTTGGAATTATCTCAGCCTCTCCAAAGCTTAGGGTTTTCATCAAGGTTCAGCCCAACTCTCAGAAGCCTCCATGTCTATACATTAGGTTGAAAAGCAGACCCCTGCCCCCTCCAATTCTACACCCTTCATCAGGAGAAAAGTCTCTGTTGAGTTAGTTTCCATCATCTAGAAGGCTGTAGTTTCCATCTTAGTCACAACAGGAATAAACAGAATTCAATATTAGAACACATTTTTTACATCCCAAGAGTCAAGAAAATTATCCTTTAAGCAGGTGACTAGCCTGAAACTCAGTGACAGCTACTCCACTAGCAGCTCCTGTTTCTGATCTCTCTCCCTTCCTCCCCGCAGTCCACTTGCAAGAGTGCCTCCTACTCTCAGGAGGTAACGAGCCACAGAGGCTGCAGAATGGACGGGAACCGCAATGCCGAACATCTAGTTTGTCATGCGAGCCGGTCTTTCAAGGTAGGTCAGAGAAGGGTATGACTGCAGAAACACAACTTAGACTCCAAAGCTTAGTGGAGACACGCCAAAAAGCTTCAAGACGCAAATGGTACTGTGTGACTGAGAGAGAGGCAGGGAGGGTAGAAAGGAGAAAAGGAACAAGGGAAAGAGACAAGAAAGCGGGTGAGAAAAAGAGGAAACAGAAGGGAGAGAGAACAGCGAGGAGGAGATGGGAAAACAGGAGCAAAAAACCTTTATCACATATAACTGCCCCGTCCCTGCTAAATGGCATGGACGTATGACTGAGCTGCGTAAGCCCCAGTTCCCTTGTCTGTGAAGCAGGGATTAACTGAGATAGTTAAGGCCGGTACTTAGGTAGGGCTGGTACTCTTCAGTACTAACTGAGATAATATCGTAGGGATGAATGAAGCAATTACAAAAACTCGATATAAATAAGTATTTTCTCTCCCCTTTGAGTCTTTTTAGCCCCTTGGCTCATCTCTGCAGCTCCCTCTCGGCCTCTTCCTCCCTCTCCTGTTGCTCCTCCTCCTTCTGTCTCATCCTTCCCTTCTGCTCGCTCTGTCAGCCTTCATTCACAGACAACATGGAGATCGTCATGATGCGTATTTTTTATTATAGTTGGATTTACTGGGAAACGTGAATGCTTCTTATATTAATTTTTTAAAGGTAGGTTATGAGCTTCTATTTGTCTTGACTTTAAAAGATGAGGGAAAGCAAAGTAAGTTAAGTTTCATTTGTGGTCCTCAATCAATTTCTTCTACAGACTTGTAACACTCAAGGAAAATAACCTTCAAGCTTCAAAGAAAATAACCTTGGTGCCATGGAATAGACTCTAGTTCCAGTTTTGCCGTTAATTGAGCAAACCCTTTGCTGTTCACTTTTCCTCCTTGTGCTTAGATCTTCCTGTCATAAACAAGGAGTCATACATTGTTACTGGCGGGTAGCTTCTACGTGTCTGACGTTCTAAGCTACCGTTACAACACACATCAGGGTGCATGCAGGGAACCCTGGATGATCAAAAACAGTCCCAAACTCCTGCCTTAGGAAAGGATTTTAACCATTCATCCAACATGTGATTACTCTGTACTTATTACAATAGCCAATATTTAAGAAGCTCTTTCTCTGCGTCAGGAATTATGCTCAACATTTTAGACAGATTATATTTTACTTAATCCTCACGATAACCCTCTGACATACTATGAGCCATAGAGAAACTAGTAACATATCTGAGGGCATATGGTAGGCCACGGTGGAGCCAGTGCAAGCACCCACAATGGCTCCTCCTGGGCCCATCTGTAACCTCCCAGTGCTGCTCCAAGGTACTGGGCTAGTTCTATTGATAAAGACCACACAGGGCTTACAAGGATACCAATGCTGCCCAGGAACAGCCTTAAAGTAATCCATTCTCCAGTCTTGAAACTACATGTATATGACCAGAAATCATGGAAATAGACATTCCAGAATTCCCAGAGTGGCCCAAGAATCAGAGGGTCCCAGTCCTATACCGGGTCTGCCATTTGCTTGCTGCGTGAGCTGGTGCAGGTCCCTAGGCTCTCTGAAACTCTGATTCTTCTTTCAGGAAATGGATGTGTTACCTTTGAGAATAGAAAATGTCTGCTCTAGCTTTAACATTATGTATCCTAAAAGGGTAACAGGTCCTGGCCCCTGGTCCCAGGCAGGTAAATTCTGTGCCTACCCCAGTTCCATCTCTTTATCTGTGTGATTTCCATTATCTCTCTGTTATCTGCTCCAGGATGTTATTATTCTTGTCCTCAAGAAAGAGTGCAAACTGAGCCCCAAATTCTATAAATCAAGACCAGAAATGATGGTGGTGAAGGACATGCTATCCAGTAGCCTTTTGAATGTGGCCTCTTATGTAGCGAGAGGAGGAATTGATTCACTTCTTTGCCTTCTCTTTGTCAGGGTAAATGGTACTGATCTCTTTAGAAAGTTCCCTAAGAGCTCCTTCCCCGCTCCTAATTTTTACTACTCTGCTTTTCATTATTCTTTCTGTTTCTCCAATTCTTTTTAAAAAAATGCAGGAGCAAAAAGTGGGTCCAATTTTCTATTAAAGTACACAAACCATGCTAGACTTACAAGAACGGTCTAGTTTCTTACCATTCACATGTCCCTGTTTTCCTTCCTTTTTATAAAATAAATTAATTAATAAAGAATCACACTTTCCAACATTTGGCCTATCAACCACTCTGTTCCTAACTGAGCTGGGAATATTCAGCCTGAGTTTTGAGAGATGGAGAAGACTAACTCTAGAGAAATAGAAATGATGGTTTCTCTGACTGAGGACATTCACTTTCTTTTAATTCAATATCATGAGCTTAATGAAAACTGTTATTTTTCCAAGTCAACTGGAAACTTATCTCAAGTGTTTTAGGAGGAAAAAAATGACCCTGCAGCCACTGGACTCTTGTTAATGGGAGAAACACTTGTAGTCATTAGTTTTGTTCTGATAATCACGGTGGGGGAAGCTCCAGAGAGTATCAGTTCTATCCTGGTGAAAAAAAGATGGTCTTCATCAGCAGGTATTTTATATCATATGTTCCAATCTGTAACATCACCGATCCCACTGCCACAGCAGGTATCGTGAGCACAGAGTAGGCACTCAGCTAATACTCAGTGAATAAATGAATGAGTCATTTTTAGGAGCTCCTGCATTTCTAAAACTTCCAATTTCAGCATTAAGTTTAAACTAGTCATTCAACAATTTATTAAATGGCTACAATGTATTAGTCACTGGCGATAAAGTAGTGAGGGGGGAAAGCAGGCAAAGCCCCTGCTTTCAGGGATACAGAGAGTAAACAAGATAAATACAAGTGTTAGATAGTGATAAGTGCTGTGCAAAAGAGACAAGGAAGGGTTGCAGGCAGCTGGCGCAATTTTAGACGGTATAGCCAGGCAAGCCTTTACCGAGAAAGTGAGAATTGAGTCAAAATCCAAAGGACGAGAAGTGAACCATACAGACACCTGAAAAGAAGCCATTCTAGACAGACAGCAAGTGCAAAGGCCCTGAGGTGGGCACATCCCTGGCATACTTCAGGACCAGCAAAGAGGCCAGGAAGGCTGAGGCTGAGAGACAACAGGGCATCCAGACCATGTTCAACCTTAAGTCATAACAAAGACTTTTGCCTTTTTTTCTGGGTGATAAGGAAAGACATTGGAGCATTTTGGCAAAGGAGTACCCTGACCCAATCTACTTGTTCAAAGCCTCCTTTTGTCTGCTGTGCTAAGAAGAGACCGTAGAAGAACAAAGATAGAAGCAGGGAGATGTCTTAGGATGCTACGTAGATCACTACAGAAGACAGTGGCTTGGATTGGGGGTAGTGGTAAAAATACTGAAACATGGAAAGATTCTGGGCATATTTTGAGGAAGAGACAAAATTTCCTCACCCACTGCATGTGATATGTGAAGAAAGAGGGGAGTCCCAGCTGGGATCACGAGGTCAGGAGATCGAGACCATCCTGGCCAACATGGTGAAACCTCATCTCTACTAAAATTACAAAAATTAGCTGGGAGTGGTGGCGCATGCCTGTAATCCCAGATACTTGGAGGCTGAGGCAGGAGAACTGCTTGAACCCAGGAGGCGGGGGGGTGCAGGTTGCCAAGATTGCACTGCTGCACTCCAGCCTGGTGACAGAGCGAGAGTCCATCTCCAAAAAAAAAAAAAGAAAAGAAAAGAAAAAAGAGAGGAGTCAATGGTTTTTGTTCTGAGCAACTGGAAAATAAGTGGTCATTTCCTGAAAGGGGAAGACGGTGTGAGGAACAGGTTGGGGTGTGGGGCAGATTATCAGGAGCTAAGATTTGGGTCTCTTGCTTTTGAGGTTGCTCTTAGATGTCACAGCGAGGGCTGTCCTCAGTTCCTTCACAGCCTGGCAGGGAAGGAGACACAGATCAGCGCCAATCTGGGAGTCAGAGACCTGGGGTCAATTCGTTGCCCGCCTTTGGCACCTCAGAAAACTCCCTTCACCTCTCTGAGCCTGTTTCCCCATGTGGAGGATGTCTACAGTCGATTAGGTGACTCTGTAAGGCCACCTCTAGCATCTCGACATGTTAAGATTCCAAGAATTTGTTTTCCCGTGAGTGACATTCCCTGTTAGCAGGGACACAAAGAGCCCCTCTTCATTGACCCTGTCAGTCAGATGTCGTCTTCTCACAGAAAAGAAGTTCCTCAAGAATGAGCAGCCTGCTGGGTCTGACTGAACTCCTTGTTCTCATTTCCTAAAGAGAGGCAGGGCCTTTTTACTCTGAAACCTATTAAGATTCACCTCTAGCCCCATGTCCCTGCTTGAGCTCGCTAGTTAATTAACTGCCCACTTCAATTTATTTGTGTTACTTAATGGAAAGGCTTTTCCATCTTCTAAAGGAACAGAAAGCACCTTCAGAGCTTTTTTCTCTGACACTAGAATACCCAGCTAAACCACAGTATAAATTAAAAGATGTAACAGTTTCAACACACAGCAGTAGTCTCTCTGAATGGGAAGGCTAGGTATGTCAGACCTGTGTAATGCCAGTAATGCAAAAGATGATGGAATATACCAACGTCAAAGAATTTAAAGCAGACTAAGGTATAAAAGCTCAGTGAGTAAAATCAAGCCTGCAGTTTTCCCCAGAGAGAGACCTAGGATTAGAGGAGGAAAGTCACCTCCACCCTGAAGGTCAGTCTGACAATCCGTTGGTAGAGCAAAGCATAAGGACCCTGAAACCTTGGCTCTAAGACTTGCTGCCTGGCTATTGGAAGAAAAAGGGAGAAGGTCCAGTTTGGGGATCACCATCTGGGCTCCAGGAGAGGATGGGTAAATGTGGAGGAGAAAGACGCCTCTCGCCCTCTTTGCTCTGGAGAGACACATTTCCTAGGACAAGGGTACATTGAAATACACGAGAAGTCATGGTGCCCAAAGTCATCCTAACCTCCAATTCAGACTTCTCTTTAGAGCCCTGTGGGGAAGAAGTTTGAAGTGGATGGAGATTAGGACGACTTTGGGCACCATGACTTCTCGTGTTCTGCAGCTGCATGTCCCCTTGCCCGAGGTAACGCCTCTGTCCAGACACAGGTATTGGAATGAACGTGCCTCACCTTCCCTCTTCATGCCCATGACAAGGCACTTCTGATAGCGACAATACTGGCAGCGGTTGCGCTGACGCTTGTCAATGAGGCAATCTTTATTATCCCGACACGTGTAGATGAGGTCCTTCCTTATCGTCCTCTTGAAGAACCCTTTGCAGCCTTCACAACTGTACACCCCGTAGTGCTTTCCTGGTTATGAGAAAAGAACATTCCACAGATTGTTCTTGTGTTTATTTGGATCTTTCATTCAAAAGAACCTCTTGGCTCTTCCCCGGAGAAACAGGCACATCACTTGGGCATTGGGACAGAAAGCAAATAACAACTAGCAGAGAATGCAGGCTTGATCACAGGAGCTAAACTACACAGAGCAAATACACCTTTCCTTGTGCGTTTCCTCTGTATTACCAATTCCAGACAGTATTATTAGAAAATTCCTAAGGCTAAGACTTCCTTTACATTTATTTTATGAAGGCAACTCTTGGGTTTAGTTAAGCAAATGTTCTGCCTTCATTCAAAACGTTAGTGTAAGTAATAAATAAAAACATATATGCTTGTCACATATTACCTAGCGGGAAAAGAACCCCAACTTAACTGATATTTCCCATCATTGAAACCCAAGTTCTTAGGAAACTCATTTAAATGTATTGTCCTTTACCATAAACTATGAACAGAATTCTGAGTTATGAATTTTTAAGTGCTATTGCCTGTTGAGGAAATTAATTTGTGTTTTATCTTTATATCATTTGACAATCAAGCTATGACATAAAGATCTGATAGAAGGTGATTTTTCAGCCGGGCATGGTGGCTCACACCTGTAATCCTAGCACTTTGGGAGGCTGAGGCGAGCAGATCACTTGAGGTCAGGAGTTGGAGACCTGCCTGGCTGACATGGTAAAACCCAGTCGAAAGAGAGAAAGAGAAAGAGAAAGAGAAGGAAAGAAAGGAAAGAAGGAAAGAAAGAAAGAAGGAAGGAAGGAAAGAGGAAGGAAGGAAGGAAGGAAGGAAGGAAGGGAGGAAAAAATTAGCCGGGCATGGTGGTGCATGCCTGTGGTCCCAGCTACTTCAGAGGCTGAGGTATGAGAATCACTTGAATGAACCATGAGGCAGAGGTTGTAGTGAGCCAAGATTGAGTCCCTGTACTCCAGCGTGGGTGACACAGTGAGACCCTGTCTTGAAAAAGAAAAAGAAAAAGAAAGTGATTTTGCTTTATCCAGACTAATTTGTTGCATATTTCATTGCCCTTATTACCTGCTCCACACACGCAGTTTTTAATTACCCCAGGCCAGGGTGGCTCATTTGTGTCAGGAGAGCCACCAAGCCCAGCCTCACACGGGCATCATGAATCAATCACGGTACTTTTTCTAGGTAGAAGTCTTCTCAATACTGTGCACCGTGCACTATGCTTGATTGATTGAAATTGCGGAACTTCAAAAATATAAGGAAACAAATCATTCAAAACATATTTATGTCTAATTCTTGAATGTAATATGTGATGTCATTGAGCTACAGAAGTGACATGACTTTCTAATTCTGTTTCACTTAGTTTTCCAGCATCTCAGGAGCTCACAGTTCAGAGGAAGCCATTCTAAGATGAAATGATGGTTAGAGAGGCTGCCTGAGGAAAAGCCAGCCTGTGACTCATTAGTTGACCATACTACAGGCTGGCTTCTCACACTGCTGAACTGATGGCAATGATAAATACAGGATTTTATCTCAGGCCCAGAAAACCTAGTGCTCTCAGATCTGAAATATTTGTCTTAGAGAAATATGGGACCAAGTTTTCAACTGTTTGGCACAGTCATTCCCATGGCTTTTCAATATTTAAATGAACCTCATAGACTTTCAACTAGAATCAGCTCAGTTGAACTAGAAACACTCAGTTGGGCTATGGGTGATGTGCTGTTACGGCAATGGCCAAGTCTGCACGATGTGGGAAGTGTTTTTTCAGAGCAAGCAAACATCAGCCATTCAGCTAGGTAAGTTCTAGGTGCCTGGAACTTTCAGTGGGGTGACTTTCTGTAGTGGCTTTGGTGACAGTAAGAGGATAAGGAAATATTCAGTTAGCCATCATGGACAACTATAGAAAAGAAAATAACCTGCCCCTCTTATTATTCTTCAAATAGTCAAATCGGAGATTCAGATGTGTTCAAAATTGGTGGGGAGGAAAATATGGGACAGAAAGAATGGAGAGGAAAGAAAGAACTGAGGAAGGGAGAAGAGAATCAAAGGTAAATGTGAAAGCACATTTGTTCCTGCCTATAAAAACACCTTGAAAACCCAGAATGCTATAGCAGGAGATATGCGAAAATATTAAAGGGTTTATCTTTCTTGGGGACCTTATGGGTAATTTTTTACTTTTTCTTTGCAGTTTTCTAGTTCTTTCAAATCCTGTACATTAGGACATTATTTTTACAATTGCTTATTTGGGAGACTTTTTTTTAATACTTTTTTTTTTGAGATGGGGTCTCACTCTGTGACCCAGGCTGGAATACAGTAGCATGATCATGGCTCACTGCAGCCTTGACTTCCCAGGCTCAAGCAATCCTCCCACCTCAGCCTCCCAAGTAGCTGGGACTACACCAAAGTGCTGGGACTATAGGTGTGAGCCGCCATACCCAGAAAAAATACTTGATAATCACAACAGCTTCTCTCTCTCAGATACATGTGTAATCACGTGACTCCAGAGAGGGGTTTCTGAAATGTTTCCTGTAAATCTCACCCTCAAAAAATAAAGCCATACTTTAAATTCATCCAGACGGTAGCCTGTGAATGCAGTGACAGAAATGTACAGGCGGGTTCCCATCTAGCCCATCCTAAAGGGACACTTTCCTTTCATTGGGGACAGTGAGCAACCCCTTCTCTGGGGCACGTTAGTGGGCTGTCTGCTTCTGCGTGTACCTGAGGATCTGTCTCCACAGATGGCACAGATGTGTTTAACCAGCGATCCAGGGCTGGTGGACGGGTAGTTCATGTTTCCAATCCCGGGAAGCCCTGCTAAGGGCTTGATGTCCTCTGAACTGCTGACACTGTTGACCACATTTAGCTGCAAGAGAAAAAAAATACTGTAAAGCACAGAGCCAGAGTAAACTCAATCCCCAAGGCCTAAGGCAGCGAGGGCATACTCAAGAAAAAACAAGTTCTATTTCAATAAACAGTTTCCAAGTGTGGATTTGAAACTGCCTATCTGTGAGATGAACTTAAGGGAGGGAAAAAAGCGTCATAAAAGGAACAAAATTATTTCCAGAAGCTAAAACATAAACCAAAAATCACAACACAACTCCATTAGAGTCTCTCTGCTTTTATTCATTTTACTCATGTGTTTTATTTGAGCTAGAAATCCATGCCAAATTACACACCTAGGACAATGTCAGCTGTGTATTTTTAAATTTTTATCAACTATTGACTGCCTATTCAGCCGTGCTGCAGGAGGAGCTATGGCCCTCGGGCTAAAGACTCACACTCTAACAGAGCCAAGCAAAAAATGCAAATCCATTCATTAGTCAATCAACAGACATTCCCTGGGCACTTGGCATGCCAGACACTGTGCCAGGCTCTGGGGTACAAAGGCAAGGAAAGGCACACACCCGGAAGGAATTCGCAGTGAAATGGAAAAGGACATGTGTAACGGTCATCTCTGCAAGCACCCTGAAAACGCAGACTACCCAAATCACTGCAGTAGCACCACAAATTGGGTAGAAAGCCTGAGATCTCTGTTTTAAGCTTGTTTGTAATAGATTATCTTCCTGTGAAACTGTAAAATCTGTAGAGCCAGAGGCTGTGTCTGCCTTGTGTTTCAGCGCCTTCCTCACGGAGCCCAGCATGTAGTAGTCAGTAGATCTGAATGGCTGTATAAATCCCTTATTGTAAGTTAACATCAGCTCCCCACCACCACCTCTGTGTCTCCCAGTGCTCTTGGGAAGATTCCTAAGGAACTGCTGCTAAGTGTCTTGTATTCACCAAAGAAAGTAAGTTGAATAAATTTGAGCCAGTGATCCAATCAGCAATAGAAACCTAGAAAGTGTATCTCTCATTCCTCAAAAATGTACAATGTCATCAGGGAGTTAGAACATGCACAAGAAAATAAGAACATTTACAAGCAAGTTGACATGAAGGTAGTGCAGGGTACGCACGACCAGTAGAGGTAAACGTGTAGGGCTTAGGAACCACTGACTTCCCATGGTCTGAATTTTAAATTATATTGCCTAACCAAAGTGACAATAATTCTCAAACTGAATCAAAGGTAGGATTTTCCTCTCTATTCAAGGCCTTTGGGACAGAAGAAAAGTTCAATAAAGCAGAAACTACACAGAGCCTAAACTAGGTTCCTTCTAAATTCACTAGCTTTTTCAATTCACTAAGCAAATATTTATTGAGCGCAGAAGGCAAACAGGGGCTATCGGTTAAACGTTGTGAGGAATACAAAGAAGAAAAGACACAGCCTTTGGTGCTTTGTTTGGAAATCAACATCACTATTAATTTTTAAAAATTAATTTGCATAATAAATGACTACATATGTGATCGAAGAATTCTCTCCTTCTTCCTGCACCACCCCCTTTTTACAGAAGGCTATGAGACATCTGGAACTTGTAACCAGCATTTTGTTTTCATAGGTTCTCAACTCTGGGAGCTTTGAAGAAAAACATGGACCCCATGTCTTGAGATTCTGATTCCATGAGTCTCAGGTAGGACCTTCGCTCCAGCATTTCTTTCTTTCTTTTTTTTTTTCTCCCTGAGATGGAGTCTCCCTCTGTCATCCAGGCTAGAGTACAGTGGCATGATCTCTGGCTCACTGCAACCTCCATCTCCCTGGCTCAAGCAACCTTTCCCCTGCCTCAGCCTCCCGAGCAGCTAGAATTACAGGCACATGACACCATGCCAGCTAATTTTTTTTTTTTTTTTTGTATTTTTAGTAGAGACAGGGTTTCACCATGTTGGCCAGATGGGTCTTGAACTCCTGACTTCAGGCAATCTGCCCACCTCAGCCTCCCAAAGTGCTGGGATTACAGGCGTGAGCCACTGCACTCAGCCAGCTTTGGCATTTCTTTAATTTCACCAGATAACGCTCATGTGCAGCCAGGGTCAAGAACCACTGCCGTAGTGTGACTACTAGGCAATAACTTTCCTCAAGGGCCTCAAAGAAACAGATAAGCACCTGGATCCAACTGATGAAATGGAAGAATTTTAGGTCAGATGACCCCACAGAGATAGCCCTCTAGCTGACCATGGCTCCAACCCCAAGTCCTCAGATGGACAAGAAAAGTCATGGGAAGAAGGAAGAAACCACCGTCACCTGAGGCTCAAGGGGATCTCGCCCTTCCTTCTCCTCCTGTCCCTATCTCCAGCAGGACCAGCTCCACTGCCACAGCCTGCAGCTGTAAGAAACCACAGAGGGTAATGACTGCCGTTGCTACCGTCCTCAGAAAGCTTGCCCATTGCTAATTAATTATGTAATCCTCACAGCAGCCCTTAGAGGTCTTCCTATTTACAGATAAGGACATTGAGACTTAAAGTCAGTTTATTCCTTTGTTTATTCAGAAATAATATGGAGACCCAAGAAGGAGGGAGATGCAGGCACTGCCTGAAGCATCTGGCCATTAATGAGACTAAAAGGCAGTTTGGATCATTTAGGAAGGAAAGATCACATGCTGTTGAGATCAGGGCAGATTTCATGAAGGAAGCTGGGACTGGACAGCCTTCAAAACTGGGTAGGATTTTGGATGGGCTAGTGATGGGCAGAAAGCTTTGGGAGCAGAGGCCTAGAGGGAAGCCCAAGTGTTTGTGGAGCGAACATGGCTGGTGGATGGATGGGAGATGATGCTGAGAAGTGGGCTATGACAGAGCCTAGAAGCTGAATTGCCTGGACAGGAGAATGGATTTAGTTTGGGAAGCAACAGGCAGCTACTAGAGGTTTGGAGCAGAGAAATAATGACCTGAAACTACCTCAGTGCAGTAAATGAGGCAGAGCATCAGGAAAGATTGAAGGAGACACGAAGGCTATTGCACCTGCCCGGACACCAGGTTAGGTACCTTGCCAGGCCTGACTGCTTGGAGCTAGAACACCAGGATCCTGGATTCTAAACCATCATTCCTCCTTTACCACCTTGTCTGCCTTGGGTGACAGGCGGTCCTCAATCCCCACCTGCCCTAGCAGCTTCCTTCCCCACCTCCTTGGCAGGAGCCCCTAGAGGAACATAATTGCTTTAAGGCACTTTCTCCCCAGTCGGAGCCAGCAGCCCCTCTCCAACATTCCTCCTCTTCATGAGTGGATGGTGGCGGGTGGAGCAGTTGGGACAGGTGGGTTGATGTTTTCTCTCCCCATCTCTCTGGCTGGCTTGGGGTTTGTTTTGGGCTCAGAGCAATGGCAGATGAGATCAAAGGCAGCCATCAGAGCATAAACCCATTAGCTGCCTGGTCCCCAAGTCCCCCAATCCCTGCTGTCTTGTTCCATTAGAAACAGTCTACTGAAATCAGCACTTTAGAGCCAGGATTCACCAGGCAGCTCCTATCTGCTGCTGCACGCAAGCCGACTGCTCCCTGAGAACAGGAAAGAAAATTACTTGTCTGCTGGATTGTCTTCCCTTTTGCAGACTCAGCCAGGGACCAAATTCATTCTGGATGCTTCTGGAGCCATCCTTGAACATTGAGTCCTGCATTTCTGAGCTGTGTTCAGCCCAAATCCTTCCACCAAAGGTTAGGCTGCAGGCAGGCGCTCCTGTTCCAGGACGCAGAATCCTTCTACTGGCACAGCCTTAATCTAGTTAGGGCCTTTGTCATAAGGGGTAATAAGCCTGGACCTCCAACCTGGGTTTGATCTAAACCTGCCACTTCCTAGCCATGCCATCTTAATCAGATCACTTCACTTAGCAAAGACTGTTTCCTCATATCTAGGTGAGTGTGTGTATTGTTGGCGGGCAGAGAGGTTGAAGCTTCAAGTCTTTTGTTGCTGGCTCAACCAGATCTGCTTTTGTCTTATGTGTATATTAGGTTTCCAAATATGCTTTCATCTGAAGAAAAGACTTTATGACTTTATTTTTTAAAATCATCAGACTAGATGAACTTTAAAGTCTATACCAATTCTAACATTTGCAATTTTTACTTATTTTCTATAAAAATGCAAACAGACTTAAGAGGATAGTAATTCAGTTATCAATAAATACCTAAGCAGAAATTAGCAGTGATAGAACCCAGGTCAGCTGCAGAGTTCAGGAGGGGAGAAAAAGAGCAGTATCCCAAAGATCTGTGAGGCCCACTTCAGAGTCCAGCCAGCAGACATCATGCTGACAAATATGCAGTATACATACACACACGCGCACACACACACGCACACACACACACGTACACACACACGTGCACACACACGCACGCACACACATGTGCATGCACACACGCGCACACGCACACACGCACGCACACGCACATATGCGCACACATGCACGCACACACACACACACAGAGAGAGGGAGGGAGGGAGAGAGAGAGAAATGTTTCCTAGATCACATTATCTAAAAAGTACATAAATATCTTCCCAATTATATACTGATGTCTTTAGAAATTGCATCACTCCACTTAGATGCTCCCCAGACCAGGGATTGAATCACATACACAATTTTGGTATCTTCAATGCCCAGTTCTGGGCCTGGTTCAATAAATGTTTGTTGAAATGACTTTCTCTAGAACCTTTCAGAAACACGTACACCTGAATTACCTAAGTGTATAATACTATCACCTGGGAATAATCATAATAATACCAAGTTACTGCTATAGAGCAATGCACACCTTGAGAAGTGATTTTTAAATGCACATCTCCTTTGATATCCTTTAAAAAAATCCCTGTAGGGTAGTCAGGGCAAATATTTGTAACCTCACAATAAAGAAAAGGAAACTGAGACAGAAACAAGTTACAGTGGTTTGCAAAAGATTACACAATTCCTGCCTTCCTCGTACCAGTTCTGATCTCTTTCCTCCTCAAGATAAAAAATCCAACAGCTGCAAAAAGAGAAGCTCAAACAATGAAATGACAGATCACAGAGTAGGAGACTGGCCCTGCCTGCTGCCCCCACCCCTAGACACTTCCTCCTCCCCACACCCCCAAATCGTACTTACCCAAGACCCAGGTCACAGAATGAACACCCCTCCATCATGAATCCCTCTCAGCCCAGTCCTGGGCAAGGCAGGCAGGGTGCATATTAACAATCTGCCCAGATGATCCACAGGGTCCAGCTCACTGTAGCTAATACCAAGGCCTTTGGTCCGGTGTCGTCTCGTTAACTGGGCAAAGCTTTGCTGCTTTGTGGTTCGGGAGCCCAAGCCCAGAACACTGCTCAGGGTCCCAGGCTGTTGAGCTTCTCCAGCACTTGGCAAGCTTAATATAGCTTCCCAAAGCCAAACTTGGCCTTGGCCTCTGCACACAGCCCAGTTGGCCAGGACCAAAGCTTCCATCTGACCTTTCAACCCCAATCCCTCTGTACAGACATACGGTCCAGGAATAGTGGCCCTGCTACTCACACAGCTCTAAGGATGAATTGACTAGCCAGGCTTGGCTCAATCAGACTTGAGTGTGGTTGCTAAAAGCGGCCTTAGAGGGATGGTGCCTCGCCCAATTCCTACCCACAGGATCTGTCTACCACCTCCCCCTATTTTATTTCTTTTTAGATTCTATGATTTTTATTTGAAACTATCTTGTTTATTCCTTAGGCTTTTGTCTTTCCTGCCTGCTACTGTGTAAGTGCCATGACAGTACAAACTTTGCCCACCTTATTCTGTGCTTATCCCTAAAACTTAGGACAGTATCATTTAGAACCTGATGCATAGTAGGTCCACATAAATAGTTACTGGGATGGATGTCAATGCCTTTGCAAAACTGTACTTTCATCCCAAAACTTCAATGTACTTTCTGTCGCTAACTACCAGATTTTACTGGCCTTCCTGAACTCTGTTCACAGGAAAGAAAGGGAATAAGGCAACTTCACACATTATGAAGCATAGGGTATCAACGGCCCTGATGATTACAGTAGGTAGGAGTGGCATAAATGCACGTACACCCCTGCTGCTTCCCCATCCCCACTCCTCTGAGCACTTTTACCCTCTCACCGGGGTCAAGGAATATACACTGAGCAATTTACAGTCCCTCTCTTTGCTCCCTTCAGATCTGCTCCTGCGTCTATGACAGCACACATGCAGCACCCAGGTTCAGTGTATCTGCATCATGTGGCCACCTCTCCCATAAGATTCCTTGGGAGCACTGATTATCCATCTTTTAATCCTTGGTACCCAGTAGGAAGATCTTGGGATCACTGTGCAAGTCAGCATATATCACAGCATTAGGCAAATGCAGAGTTGTGAACACAGGGCTGCAGGCCAGGGGACAGGTCCTCACTGTGGCTCTGTTTTTGACTGGCTGTGTGAAGCTGGACAAGTCACTTGGGCTCCCCAAGTCCTGCTACTTCATTTGTGGAAGAAAGGATTTGGATAGAATGAGTGATCCTCACTTGAGCAGGAATAGGGCAGTGAGGATCCCCTGTGGGGCTTTTGCTACCTTCACAAGGGCCAAAATATGGGATGAGGGAGAAATGTGTACTCTGAAAAAAGTCCTGCAGGTAAGAACCATAAGATCAGAAACTGGGGTGACGATAACTGGCCAAATTAGACCCAAGAAAGTAGTTTATTTGGCCTGAGGAATGCTTTAAAAGTCTTTGAACAGCTTTGAGGGAGCAGGGCAGCTCTCCACAGTCCACACCTGCCCTCATTCACTTACACACCTCTCATTCACTCACCTGTGTTACCCGACTGGCCCCAGCTCCTGTAATACCTACACTAGCTGATCTCTCAGGCCGTCTCCAAATTATCTAATCTATGGAGCAACACATTTTTGAAGTCCTTGCTGGCTCTATGCTATAACTCCACATGAATTTGCTTTCAGACCCCTAGAATATGAGATGTCTCATACTCCAGGCATGGTCACTGACGTTCTCTCTGGAGTAGCAGAAAATGCTGACATAAGAGCAGCCTTGCCTCTTCTTCAAAACTACATTCAAAGGACGCTTTGGGACTGTGTTAGTCAGTGATCTCCAGAGAAACACAGTCTATAGGAGGGGTGTGTGTGTGTGTGTGTGTGTGTGTGTAAAATTTTATTATAAGTGATTGTCTCACATGATTATGGAGGCTGACAAGTCCCAGGATCCACAGGGTGAGTCAGCAAGCTGGAGACCCAAAAAAGCTCATGGCATAGTCTAAAGGCCAGCAGGCTTGAGACCCAGGAAGAGCAAATGCTTCAGTTCAAGATCAGAGACAGGAAAAAAATAATGTCACAGTTCAAAGGTCATTGGGCAGGAAAGTTTCCTGTTACTCAGAGGACGGTGAGCTTTTTTGCTCTATTTAGATCTTCAACTAATTGGATGATGCCCGCTCGCATTAGGGAGGACAAACTCCTTTACTCAGTCTACCTTATTTAAATGTTCATCTCATCCAAAAACACCCTCACAGAAACACCCAGAACAATGTTTAACCAAATATGAGGGCATCCTATGGCCCAGTCAAGTTGACACATAAAGTTGGCCATCACAAGAACCTGCCAGTTCTGCCTCTAGGTGTGCTGGTAGTTGAGGCAGCAGAGATCCTGGCTATTACACAGGGAAAGAAGAAGGTGTGGCAGATGGGATTATTGTTCCTCATACTTCACTCCTTCTAATTCTTCATATTCTTTGTATCATATCTCTGTAGTACCTCCCCCTAGTATAGACACAGCCTTCTTCCTTCCCCCATCAATGTTGGAATCGGTCATATGGTTTTCTTAAGCTGACGGAATATCAGTGGGCATGATTTGAGCAGAGACTTCACTGTGCTTTCTGGATTGGGTTTGGACTTTTGCACGTCTATGATACACCATGAGAAAAGCATGCTGCAGGTAGCTGCTGCTCCTTTACAATGGGACATGATGAGCCTGCAGCTGAGCCCACTCACCCACCATCTGAAGCAGATCCATCTATCCTAGCTTAAGGTAGGCATATGAGTGAGAAGATAAGTGTTTGAGGATTTTTGTTATGCGGCATTATTGCAGCAATAGCCAACCACTACAAGAGGGGAAAGGTGATGACCTCAGTGTGGCATTGATAGAATGAAGTAAAGACATCCGGCCATCCTATAGGCTCTGCAGAGTAACAACCTAGCATGAACCACGCACATACCTCTTCTCCTCCTTCATGACAGAAGGCACTCGAAATTAACGTAGGTAAAATTTCCTTCCCGACTTCCCACAGTCTTAGAGACAGCATGTAACATAGCGTGCCTTGCTCTCAATCTGTCCACTGCCTATTTCTCCTCTCAGCTGTAAGCTTCTGGAGAGCAGTGACCATACCCTGGTCATTTCTGCATTACCTTTAACAAGAGTACATGGCACTTTGGTGACTAAATAAATGCTCATGATTGAACTGAGAGGAATAAAAGGGGTCCACTCTGCTGACGCGAGTTGTCCACAAACACCCTAGAGATGTTGAAATCCCAGCCAGTGTTAAACTACTAAAACCACAAGGGAGGGTCCCTTTTGGTCACAGTCTCCTGGACCATGAGGAGTCGTCAGGTCTTCAGGACTGCCCAGCCTGAGGACACACGCAATGAAGACCCTGCCTGAGGGACGTCTGCAGACACCATCCAACCCCTTCAGCAAGCATGCATTACACACATGCTAAGTGCTGGTTCTGCTCCAGGAGCAGCCTGGGTAAAACCAGGTAAGACAGCTGGAAAGGCCTTGGAGAGGAAGAACACCTACCTGAGAGCTGGGTGGGGCAACCAGGTTGATTCCTGGAGGGGCTGCCAGTGCTCCTGTGGGTGGGCCCATGGCAGAGGTGATGACTCGATATGGAGAGCCCAGGGCATTGAGAGGGGTCCCCACTGCACTCAGAGTCCGTGGGGCACTCACTGGGGTGTCCGTGTAGCTGGGGTGACTGTCCATTGGTTTCCCTGTGGACAAGGCTGCCGACGGGCTCATGGATGTAGAGCCAGCGTGGCCAGGGGAGCCTGTAAGGAGAAGAAGAATATAGGTGGTCGGAGGCTGGGAGGCACGGAAAGGGGCCCCGTGGAGACAGAGGCCCAGCCCCACCTTTCTTTCCTGTATCCTGCCCCTCCTTTTAGCCTACATGCCTGTGAGCCCTAGCTGCTCTCACCTACGCTATCCTGTTGATATAAAGAGAATCGAGGGACACAGAGGGGAGAGGGCCCACCCTAGGACAGAAATAAACATAAATGTTTTAGTTCTTTGGGGCCCAGCCTGAATCCACTCTGGACTATGCCGGATCCACAGCCAGTGGAACAAGAGGCACAGCCCAGAAGCCCTGGCCTGAGTGACTATGGTCTGGGCCAGCCAGCCAGGGAAGGTGAGTCTATACGAAACCTCAGGTACAGTGAGTGAGTAGGTTTCCAGAATTCCCTGCCTAGAACTCACTGCTCTGAGAATTGGGGCAAAGCTGAGATTCATTCATTCATTTATACGCAACAAGCATTTATTAGGGTGCCAGGTGCTGGGGATTCAGAGCTGAAGAGCATACAGTCACTGACATCAGGGGAAGGCAGAGGCTGTGTCATACCCCTGGTTTCCTATATCTATTTAAGCTTTTTGTATGTGATGCTCTTGTCCTGTCCATCTCCATAGCATGGGGTTAATTAGCACTCAGGGGAGACTTGGAATGGACTAGGCATGGCTTTATGGCCACAGAGGGCCAGGAAGCACAGGAAGGCAAGTGCAGGCAGGTCTGCTGAGACCATTTCTGCCTCTGAGAAGAGAATGCTGCACCCACAAACGTCTGTGGAACAGGGTCTGGGCGAGGAGGTCATCAATACCACTTTCTTCCAATAAATTGAGCCCATATTCCCCTATAGTCAAAAGCAAACTCGAGATGAAACAGTAGAGGGGCCTCCTGTCATCTTGAGAGCCCCACATGGAACATTCTCTCCACAAGAGAGGAGCTATAAGCTTTAGGAGGTGTGGCAGCAAAGCAGAGACTAGAGAACACCACAGGGCAGCCCACCGTGGGTCACATCACTAGATCCCTATGCAGGTAGCATGCAAGAACAGATGCGAAGAAGCCCTGTGTACAGTAGCTGCATGTGACACACCCATGGCACCCATGCCATGGATAGAAAGCGAGAGGATTAAGTGCTGAGTAAGCATGGGCTGCTGCAGAAGCTACCCCACTCTCGGATGCCTACTGTGGGTCAGACACCTTGCCAAACAGGTGTGATATGGAGTGGAGGAAGTCATATACCTGACGTTATGTGGCTCACTATTCATCCAACAAGTACTTCTTGAGGGCCTGCTACATCAAGGCACCGTCCTAAGCCTTTGGGCAACCTCAGTGAGTGCTAAGTGTAGTGTTAGGAGCAGGATGCTGGGAGGAGCTTGCTTCCTTCAAGTTTTGGAGGAGAGCAGGAAGTGTCAGAAATACAACTGTGAAACTACTCCTAAACATAAATATCGCACTGGAAAAAGATGTCAACCTGCAGTTTCTGTTGGAGCTTTTGCTAGCTTAGTTAAGGGCTACTTGAGGAAAGAAGTCACTCCAAGGAAGCTGCGACCCTCTTGTCATTTTACCTATGGGGCTTCGGCCTATCAGGGACAATTGCCTCATAAACAGGTAAGTTCCAATACCCCATGTCTTAAGTACTACAACCAGGGAGGAAACAGGCTGCGGGCCCACAGGGGAGTGGCAAAGGGTTAAAATGAGTAACTCAAATATTTATTATGTGTCCTCAATAGCATCAGGCAGTTTCCATAACTTTATCTTGACCATAAGCCTATGAAGTCATTTCAGCCTTTTGCAGATGAGAACCTTAAGGCTCCATCTAACTGCAAACCATTCTCAGTTTCAAGATGACTTCCCTCTGCCTCCATTGTCTAGATGCTCTTATTCATCCTTCAAGGTCTAACTCAAGTACCACCTCCTCCAGGAAGCTTTTCCTGGTGTTCCTGGTCTGGTTTGCTGCCCTTTTTTTGTTTTCTAAAACTGTCTGTACTTACTCATATCTTGCATTTGTTATGCTGCATCACCATATTTGTTTATTCCCCTGTCTTTCCTCTAAACAAAAAGGAAAAAAACAGGCCCAGTTGTGTTTCTCCATCTCTTTCAGAGTATATGGCACTGCCCAGGTAGTAACTGGCAAAGCCTCAATTCGAATTGTCAATCCAAAACCCCCGCTTTCCTCTGTGTTTGCTGTCAAGGACAGCAGAGATTGGAGAGCCATCTGCACCAAGAGTACGAGATGACTCAATTCTGAAGTGATCTCCAGCTGAAAGTTCATCTGAAGGAGAGAAAAGAGGGCAGCACTCAAGAACTAAAGCCAAAAAAACCAAGACTCTTTTCAGATGGCCACTAATTGAAAAGAGCAGTTTTAGACTCTTCCAAGGCCCTGGGGGCTCTGACATTTAACGAGGCTAATGTATACCTTGAGTCTGTTGCTAAGATAAAGTGTGACAGGTGAGTTAGGAGCCAGCCCTGACTCAATGGACGAGGAGCCATAAACTCCACTGGGAAGGCAGCTGTCCCTCCCCATGACCAAGCTATCTGAAGGAACCTGTTTCTCAACAGACCAGATGACCCTGCAACTTTCCTTCTTACTGTGCTTTAAACAGATAGAGAGACTGCGCCTTCTATTTCTTTACTCCCAGGGTCAAGAACCAAAGCCTGACACCAGGGCTAGACCAAGGGGACAGACGAGAGAAAGAGTTTGCTTCACACACTCATTAACCCAACAGTTCCGGGGTGCGGACCCTCTGCCACCAGTGACAACGGGCATTTTAAGTGATATGTTGACAAACTTTAAAAAATTAATCATTTTATATTTATGTTTTCTGTTTCCTTTTGCTTATAGGGAGTGACTGAGCTCTCCTTTTTTGTTATAAAATTATCTTCCTAAAGAAAGCTATTTAAGCTTTCTTGAAAAGAGTAAATTGATTTAAGAAAAAGTCTAAGTACAGAGGATATATAAAATATCATGAAAATAGTATGCAAAGAAACGATGTTTAAGAAACATCAACCTGCACAAAAATATACAAATATGGACTTTGAAGAACTCATGAGTTGTTTCAAAAATAAAATGTGATAAGGATATGAAAGTGATTTGAAATTTAAAGTACATTTTTGTGTTTTCGTCATTATTAATAAAACATGAGGCAATTTGACTACTTAGTGCAGTGGTGAGAATGGTACATTGTTGAGATATAATGATATAATGAGTTAAAGTTTGGTTTTTAACGGCCTTTAAAACGTGGCTTATTTCTGTTGAGTCAATGACCCAGAAGAGGTGGGCTATTTTATAACTACTTTTTAAAAAATAAAATAGAATTTAAAAAGACAAATACATCTTAGACAAATGCATTTTAGTTCTTTGCCTTTTACAAAGGCCCAGTAGTTCTTAGAAGTAAATAGCTTTGCTTTTAGACAAGATGAAAAATAATAACTTTTATGACAAAAGTGTTTCTCAATGGAAAATTAATCTATTCTCCCAAATAGACACTAATGCATACCTGTCCGTGATGTTTTTGTCAGCCTTTCTCACTTCTTTTTTTTTTTCACAGCCCCATGGAAACTACAGCAAGTACCAAAAGGCACCAGTTTTCCATACACCTGATTATATCTTATTTCTCTTCCTTCCTCACCCAGCCTTCTGGTTAAGCTCTGAACTAGGTAGAAAACTGAAGGTTTCCCTTCAGCACTAGCTGAAAGTAGGCAGGCTCCTGTTTGAAGGATGAATGATGTTTACTGCAAATTGATCCAGGGTAGGCTCTGTCTATCCCTCAACCTAGGGCAAGTCTAGTCCAAATATGAAGTCAAGGTTTTCTCTAATTTTTCCTTTTGGTCCTTACAATGATTTGGATGCATGTGTCCCTCCAAAATTTGTGTTGGAATTTAAACCATAGGAGAGCAGTAAGAGGTGGGGCCTTTTGGAAGTGAGCAGGCCATGAGGGCTCCACCCTCATAAATGGGATTAATGTCCTCATAAAAGAGAACTTCAGAGAACTGCCTGGCTCTTTCCTCTCTTCTGCTTGAGAGGGTGCACCATTTGTCCATTTTTCTGTTCCTTCCATCCTGTGAGGCACCATCTTGGAGGCAGAGAGTGGCCCTCACCAGACACTAAACCCCTTGTGCCTTGATCCTGAATTTTCAAGTCTCCAGAACTGTGAGCAATAAATTTCTATTATTTATAAATTACCTAGTTTGAGGTATCTTATAGCACAAGATACCAGCAGGAGAAATGGCCTGATCCAGTCTCTCAGCCCAACTCATACTGTGGCATGACCCCTGGCCCCAGCATCCCATGAAGCTTGCTCCCCGCCTTCCCCTGTGCCCTCTTGATCTTCCAGCCTCCTATGCCAGGCCCACTGCCCAGATGCCTGGAAAATGCCCCAAGTCTGTATTCTGCAGAGTTCATTCTCTTTGCTCAGGCAATGATTTTATTACAAAATACCTTACCTGATGAGAAAGCGCTAGTGGAGTTCCTCAAAAGGTTTTCTTCTCTCCTGGCAACATACCCAAGCATAGCATTGCATACTCCTGGGCCTCATTTCCCCAGTAAGGAGGGCACTCAGTGACCCGTAAGATCCCTTCCAGCACGAATGTTTCATGAGCATTGGGTAGGACATGGCTTATTGGCATTGAAAAGAAAGAAGTGCAGGTCTTGGTGGTCTGGAATGGCCTGCGTCTGGACCGGGTGCTGAGGGGCACCTGTCATCATCAACCGGACCATGTCAGGCCTTCAAACCACTCGGCATTCCAATTAAAGGTGCCAAGTGTCACCAGGAGCCACACTGCAAGGGGAATCCAGACAGTGCATGACTCTAGGATGACTCCAAAAGTCCCTGTGTGCATTGATGGCACTAGGCTTCAGGGCTGCAGGACTAAGGAGGAGACAGGAGCTCCAAAGTCCAAGAGTTCTGGGTTGAACTCGAGGCTCTGCTGCTTTCCAGCTATGTAAATTTGAGCAAGGAACATGACCTCTGTAAACTGCAGTTCCTCAGTCATAAATTGAGACAAATAGGCCCATCTCAGAGGACTGCTGAGAGCTCCTGAGACCATGGGTCCATTAAGTTTTTGTTAATGTATATAACTAGGTATAGAGTTTATCAACAGAAACTATTTGCATAAGAAATCAATGTCCCTGATGTTTACCAGAACCACAATCTCTAAACAATGAATTGCGTGCGTGCGCGCGCACGTGTGTGTGTGTGTGTGTGTGTGTGTGTGTGTGAGAGAGAGAGAGAGAGAGAGAGAGAGAGAGAGACTTACTGAGAAAGGGGACACAAAAGCCCGGGAACTTAGAACTACAGAATTCTTACCAAGGTAAGGAAGTTGCTTAGCAACCTCATCCTCAGCCAATAAAAGCAAAATGTCAAGCATGCAGTTTTTCTGACTGGCCAGACAAGGGAGCAAATGGCTTGGTGTTTCCCCCGCCTTGCTGCTGTGCCAGGAAGGGTAGAGAGTTTGCTCTCCCACTAGCAACCATCTTCAGGTTGGAATGGAAACTTGTAATGAATCATTGATAATGGCTAACGCCCACCCATGGGGAAAGGGACAGAGCTAAAGACTTGGCATTTTCAGAGTCAGGAGTCTCCATCTGAAGTCACGGGAGCGCCGTGGGGCCCTACCCCTCTCTGATCTCTCCCACGGTGGAACTGTCACACAACGAAGCCTGACTCCGTTCCTCCAGTGGAGGGATATGGTGTGAAAGCCCAACAATCATAGGATTCTCAGACACCTGGCTTGTTCTTCTTTGTCTGCAGCAAATTTACTCACATATTCTTTCCCTGCTTGGCTCTTAACATAGACATGCTGCTGAGTAGAGTCGGCAGGAGACTGCCAGGCACAGGCACTTCAACCAACAACTACTGCCACCTCCTCTGCTGTGTAACAATAACAATAACTAATATTTACGGAGCAGTCGCCACAAGCCAGACGTGGTTCTAAACGCTTTACATATACATGCTGAGCGTCTCTAATCCAAAAATCCCAAATCCAAAATGCTCCAAAATCCAAAACTTTGTGAGCACTGACATGACTCACAAAAGAAATGTTCATTGGAGTATTTGGGATTTTTGGATTAGGAATGCATAACCAGTAAGTATATAATGTAAATATCCCAAAATCAAAAGAAAAAAAAATCTGAAATATCTTGATTCCCAAGCATTTCCAATAAGGGATACTCAATCTGGAGTAGCTAACATTTATTAGGCACCTACTATGTGCCAATCACCTTTCCAAGGGCATGACATGCAGCATCTTGTTTAATATTCTCAAGGGCCCTTGAAAATAAGATACTATTAGTACCTCATCCCCATTTTACTGACAGGAAAGTAGAGCCACAGGGAGACTGAGCAAACTGCCCAAGATCCCCTAGCTGGTAAGGAGCAGGGCCAGGATCCAAGTCCAGGCAGTCTTGTGCCAGGCCTGCTATGCTGAACTCCTGCACTGTGCTCACCACTCGCCAGGGTGGAGGGGAGATAGCGGAAGGTAACCCAGATAAGCCCCAAATGGGTGGATTATGTGTAAGGACAACTAAGATATTCGATTCTTGCCCTATGCTCTTCACAACTTACTTATGGATCATAATGCATTCTTTTCCTTGAACATACATAATTACGGCAAACGAACAAAATGACTAGGAGTGGTGGGGGGGCAGAAGACTGGGTCCCCAAAGGTGCTGATAAAATGAGGATTCAAATATTTTTCCAGGTGGACCTCCATTTATTTTAATATGTGAAACCCGATTTTGCATTCTGGAGTAGAGGCTGGCAAACTTTTTCTTTCAAGGGTCAGACAGTATTTCAGTCTTTGCTGGCTGTGCCATCTCTGTGACAACTACTCACAATATCCTTTGCAGTGTGAAAGGAGCCACAGTCAATGTGTAAGCTAATGTACACAGACATGGCTGCGTTCCAATAAGCTTGGAGACCCCTGGGGGATCATTCTGGAGAAGTTTTATCACCATTACCATTTCTGATTGCTCTTCCGTTAGTAGTGGTTCCCAACACCTTAGCTCCACGCTGTTCTTCCTCCAGCTTCCCTGTCACAGAGCAGGATTGACTGTCAAAGCTACACAGAGGGGCCTGCAGATCAGTGAATTCAATCCCTCCATTATAAGCAAGGACACTGGGGAAACCAGGTATGGCTTGCCCGGGACCTGTGGCTGTTTGTGGTCTTCAAACTGAGTTCCCAAGAGTCCCCTTGGAGCCACCTGGGGTAGCAGGAAGGGAAGTAGAGGGGGCTGAGCCACAGAGAGTCCTCCTCCCCACTTTGGTAAAATAGCTCAATGCTACCAACCACATGGGGTAAGGGTTAACCTTCCACAGTGTGAGGGCTAAATAAAATCCAGCCTGGAAAACTGTAAACACACAATACAAGTTAATTCCCTTTTTCTATAGAAAATCTGGAGACCATGGCACTAAATTTAGCTAGAATTTGGTATGTACCTTTTTCTTAGAGGAGATTCACCTGTTCTTAAAGTGTCAGACTGCACACTATGAGGTGCTGACAAAGTAAATGAGACATGGATTCTGCCCCAGAGAGAGCACTGTTTTCAGAAAATTATGTTTTAACCAGTCATCCTAAGGCAGGCGCTCATGAGGTCAGACAGAGAGGGAGCCATGACCTGGGACTTCCAACCCCTATCGTCTTCAGGGGACCCTCACACCAGGCGGTGACCTTGCTAAGTCCTGAACCCCTCCATTTCCTCAAATGCAAATTGAACAACCGGGAGTTCCTTGCCCTTTTATCAGCTACTGTAGCCGATGGGGGCACAAGTGGGGGACAGCAAGAGTTTTAAGGTTAAAAATCCCAAACTCCTGGTGGGATTTCAGAATTAACAGCCAAACTTGAAAAATGGAAAGGCCTGTTATCATCTTTAATTCAAAAAGCATTTACAAGATGTCAGATGAACAGAAAACAAAGCGCTTAATGAATATTTTGGAGTGTTTCTTCTAGGCTGGTTGCCTGGGTTTCATTTCTGTGACTCAACATCTTTGTTCCACCTTTTCATTTTACTGGTCACCAGTGTCATGGGGAAGCAGACTTCTGGAGGGTTCAGGGCTCACCTATCTGTGTTTTCACCGCCCAGCGATGTGGAGAGCAGAGGTGAGAGAGCCAGGGAAGAACATCCTAGACTGATGAGAACACCAGTCAGCCAGCCAGCACACCTGGCTAAGCGTCTGCTTGTACATGGGCTGTGAAAGACACCAAGAGCATGAAGCCTATCCCCTGCCCAGGCAGACTGTATAAACTAGTTACAAGCTCTGAAGCCTTCAAGACATTTGGAGGTTAATTATTTCTACAAATTTTTCTTAGGGCTGAGTTTAAGTGAATGGATCCAAAGAATTTGGGGAGTTAGAGCTTGAGAACAGATATGTTCTGAATATTGCCCAATGGTAACATTGGACTAGGAATATAGTTCCTGCATTTTAAGATGACTGCTGTCTTTAGAAGACAATGAGATAGAGAAAGCCTATCTGAACAAGAAACCCAGAGAGAGAAAGAAATAGAGGTCATGGATTCAAGGGCTGGGTGTGCACATAACTGATGTTCAAGAACTTTAGGAACAAGAGGAGAGCTGGGAGCACCTTATTGGCATCTGCTTCAAACATTCACTGACATCTGCCTTCATGGACTAACCAGTACATGATGTACCAGTATAAGGAATTGGCTTAAAGGGACAGCCAGCCGGTCCTCGTTAGCAGGATCCCCTGGAGCCTCTCATTTGTTAGTGATGGCATAATATCCATCTGCACCAGCAAGGACTATAATTTGGTGCTGGCTGGGAAAGGTGGCGTGCAAGCAAAATGTCATTAATTACATGCAGAAATGTTCACAGAAATTCTGCTAGACTAGACTCAAATTCTGGGTCTATAATAATTTGCAGCAAGCCCTCAAAAGGGCTGCTTTATCATTCTGAACCTCAGTTTCCTAATCTGTCTAATGGGAATAACTTCTGCCATGCAGACTACACTGAGTCAGTTTGAAGCTTCAGTGACATAGACAGTGGCCTCCAGGAGGGGCCCCTCTATCTGTAGTGCCAAGCCCAGGGCTTGGCATAGAATAGGCACTCAACAAATATCTTTTGACTGATACAACCAATGATTGGTATGAAAATAAACAGCACATGTTTATAAAGAGTTTTAGGAGTGTAAGACATTATGTAGCGAATGGAATAAGCTTGGACCCAGGAGCCAGAAGAAGTGCTGTTTTTGCCGATGCAGCCTTGGGCAAGTCTCTCAACCTCTCTGGAATTATTTTCTCTTCTATAAAATGAGGTGGTTCTTCAAGTTCTAAAATTCTGGTTTCTGAACAAAAATAACTAACATGGTCTTATTAATTTACAATGTAATTAATTCACAGTGGTGACTGAATTGGTCACGGTATAAACTAGTTTGTACTTGTTCATTCACAAAATAATAATAAAAAAGGTTTGTTAAGCAAATAAGATGGTAGAAGTGTTGAGCCTATTTAAGATACATATGTTTTCAAGCAATTTAAAAAGCAGAGTAGGAGCACATTAGCATGTTAACGGGGTGTTAATTACAAAAGAATCTTTTAAAGCAGGTTTTCTAAAATCCTCACTTAGTAACCATTAGCTTTTGGTACTTGAAACACAAACTATTCACATGTGTTACTTAGAAGTAATAAAATTGTAATTTAAAAGTAATCTGCCAACTTGTCACAAATTTAGACTGATTTTTCTCTCAATTGATCCAAATGAGTGAAGTTTTGCTATAATTATATATAATGCTGGTGATAATGAGGCTGATTATCAATCTTTCCCTGCTTTTCACTACCTCCATCATTACAGATTTTAGGGGAGGGGGCGGGGGTGGAGGGAAATGGGAGGAGTGGGAGCAAGGGGAGGAGGGGGGTGGAGGAGCGGGAGAGGCAGGGATGCCAGTCTCTACCTCCCCCTTCCTTCAG
This sequence comes from Aotus nancymaae, assembly GCF_030222135.1. NCBI lineage: Eukaryota > Metazoa > Chordata > Mammalia > Primates > Aotidae > Aotus > Aotus nancymaae. The sequence goes on from NW_026988523.1 coordinate 43,886,114, forward strand.
GCACTAGAAGCAACCCCAGCTCCCACCCCAGCAGCTCATCAGCCCTTCTCTGGGGGCTGCATGAATCCAGGTGGAACTGCCCCGTGCGGCTCGGAAAGGCTAGCCAGCTTGTCCAAACTGGGGTTGCGTGAAGCATACAGCAGCGTCAACCCATCAGCTAATGCATCTTTTCATTCTCACATTCCCACTGAGAGGCTGAGAGGGTTGAGCCTCCGGGGGCAGGAGGAGGGCCTCTTCCACATGCTCTCCACTCTGCAACACGTTCCTTGGTTTTCCCCACTGAGGAAGCCAGAAAGGGCTTTGGTAGCAGAGAAGGCTTCCTTCTCATCAGAAGAAAGCTTCTCTCTGCTCCCTATTCCCTGGAAATTTAATGTCTAACATCTTGTTTCCTCCATCTGTTAAAATGTAGAACTTTGCACCAGTAAAACACCTATCAAATACCTTCGTATTCATCTCAGGGTGATTGTGCAGCCTGAATGTTTCTGTGAAAGTCCCTTTGAAAATGCTGATAATAATTCAAATGTAAGAAATGCATGTGAGCTCATCCCTGGTGTCTAAGTAGCTCTTTTGCAGAAAGAGTAGGGAGAAGATTGAGCTGGGCTGGGAGCCCTGAGGAAGGGAACCAAAACTGGGCATTGAATTGCGAAGAGCAGGAGTCAGGATGTGGAGTGTTCTAGTGAGAAAGGGCCAGGGTCAAAATCCTGGGAGAGGCCAAGTATTGAATTGGGAAGGGGCGGGAAGGACTGTGCTGGGTAACTGCTATAAGAATTTACAGAGTCGTACGGTATAGGACATGGTAGGGCTGGGATTAACATCCGGACCTGCTGCTTTCCCTCATGTTCGAATACAACTTGTATCATTTATTAGTCAAGTTCCCTTTGGCAAGTCATTAATTTCTCTGTCCCCCAGTTTTCACATCTGTGTATTGGGGATAATAAAACTACCAGCCTTTAAGTGGTGTTGTATGAAATGAGTTGATACAGGTTAAGTATCCCTTATTCAAAGTGCTTAACAAACACCAAAGCGTTTTGGATTTTGGATTTTTTTTTATTTTGAAATATTTGCATTATACTTAGTAACTGAGCCTCTATAATCCAGAAATCTGAAATCCAAAATGCTCCGATGAGCATTTCCTTTGAGCACTCAAAAAGTTCTGGATTTTGGAGCATTTCAGATTTTAGTTGCTTGGATTAGGGATACTCAACCTGTATTTTCACTTTTTCCTTATCACTGAGCTAGGGCTGAGTCAATCTCATGAGAGCCACCAAAGTCCCTGCATTCTAGAAAATACACTTCCGTTCCCTGGGCCTCTGTGTCGTCTACTTTAAAAAAGAGGAGAAAACACCAGCTTCCTCTGGGACACTCGCCACCCAGTGCTGGTGGCTAAGTTCTCTGAGATCTAGAGGCTTCATAATGAGGGGAAGGAAGAGGTGGGGCATTTAGATTACTCTTTGCACAATTTCTTCCCCCAGTTGCTATTCAGCTCTCTATCTCTTGGTGAGATTGTAAATGTTTTAGAAAATAGTTTATACTAAATATGTTCCTTCCTAAATCTCATAAACAGTTACTCCTTCCCACATAAACCACAACCACTTATGCCCATGGCAGGTTCCAATTAACCACCCACATATCTGTGGAGGGGAAAATGTGTTCTAGCATATACACACACGTACAAGCACCTCCAACTCAACCCCTTCTCTATGGCTATTTTCAGGTGAAAAAGCAAATATTCTGCAGGAATGGTCAGGGTCAATTGGACAGGACTCTTGCAAATCAGTATGTTCCCAAGAGAAGCCACCAATTAATTCTGCAGAGATCACTGTTGCTTCTCAGTATCTCTTAAACTATCCTGTGGCTTATTCCTCAACAGCCAGCCCATTGAGTCTGCAACACCCAGTCAGTGCTGAGGCTACATTTCTGAGGTTGGATTGGGGCACCAGAAGCTCCCCGGGGGGTATGCTGCTGCCCCTGGCTTTGCAGAGCAAATGTGTTACCCACAGAAGCTGTGAGACGCAGCTCAGCGGAGTGTGAACTCTGGGAGCCAGTCTGCCTGTGTTCAAATCCCTGGCTGTGCCATTTTCTAGCTATGTGACCTTAAGCAAGTTATTTCACCTCTCAATGCCTCTGTTTCTTCATCTTTAAAAGGAGTACCCACTCTTGAGGTTGTTATGAGGATTACGAGCTGGGGCTGGTAAAGTGCTTACAATGGTAGCTAGTGTTAGTGTTACAGTGTGTTTGTTAAATGAAATGAGAGAAGTCCTCTCTCTCCCTGATCTCCTTCTCACCCTGAGGATTACTGCACAATTGGATGAGGGGATTACAGGCTTTGTTTTGCCATCTTCTAAGAGGCAGCAACTGTCTCATCCCAGAAAAACAAACCTATGACTGAGTAGCTGGCAAACCCTGGACTTGGCAGAGAAGGAGAAGAGAAGGGTTCTCTCACCATCACATGGTAGGGTCCAAAGCTGGGGGATTCGGCACCTTTGTAGAGCCACTGTCACCCAGGTAGCCGTGACACTTTGGCCAATTTGAGCAGTCTCCTTCACTGATCAGATGATGCTCTGACATCTGGTAAGCACAGCCCCAGACACAAATCTCAGGTGTTAGTTTCCACAGGTGGCTTTGCTTCCCTGGAGATTCTTACACAAATCATGGGGGCCCTCTGTAATTTCATATGCTAATATGTAAAAGGGCAGGGGGTTAGACACCAAATATTTTAATAGGTGCAGTGCCACTTGCTGCATTGAGGCGAGGGAGGTTAGAGGCTGAAGGTGAGGTCCACTCTGATCCTGCAGTTTCCCCATGACTGCTGGTGAGTCCTCCACCATCCCTCTCCGGAATCACAGAAAGTTCTGAGGAGACCTCCCTGCAGATGGGGCAGGAGTCCTTTGGCTCAGCATTCAGGCCTCCTCTTAACTGGCGCATGCAAACAAAATGGAAACCATCAACAGAACTAAACAAAATAATTGTTCTCCTCCCTCAGGAATGACAAGGAAAAGTAGCATTAGAGGAGACATGTAGACAACCTGCATGGCCCTTTCCCCTCACGTTCCCTGCGCCGTACTGAACTATTTCCTTCCACAGCTGAACCATTGTGTTGTCCTCTATCTGAAATCTAATTACACTAAGTACCGGAGCTCCCACAATTACGAAAAGCTAAGCCAGCAACATATGAAGGTCTTTGTGGATTTAATTTTATTTTCCCAGATTCCTTATTTATTATTTTATAATAATGTCTGATTTTTAATTATTTTGCATGTTAGTCCCTGAGCAAAATAGAGGGGGAGAAAATATTGTATGAGGTAGCAAATCTGTGGACAACACTATAGCAGCTGCTTTTCACACGCTAGCTCGTTTAATTTTCACAACACTCTATGGATGAGATTATGAATCCCATCTTAGAGAGAAGGATGCTAAGGCTCAGAGAGGTTTACTAGCTTGCCTCAGATCACACAGCTAGTAAGTGAAAAACTGGGAACCAAACTCAGCACACTGTCTCTCTCTGCCCCTCCTCCTCATGCTCTTTTCACTACATTAAAGCAATAATATTATAAATTTGAGTAAGGGGATTTTCTGGAAGTGTTCTGAAACTCAGCCCCAAATAAACTTGGACTAGTCCCTGCCTTCCTTTGAGCCTCAGTTTACACATCTATAAAATGAGAGTCTAAGATGCTGTTTCAGGTCCTAGGGATGCTAACATTCCAAGATTCCAGCCTCCATAGAATTTTAACTAGACCTTCTTTCTCTAGCTCTTACTTTAGTTCTCTCCCAAAATCTTCCCATCTTCAACCCTTTTATTCACCCCAACTGTCTCTGAGGGTCTCTTTGGTATTAATGAAGCCATAGCCTCACAGACCTTGGCCCACAAATCTGGTGGAGAATGAGCATGCATCTCTCACAAATGAACTCAGATGTAAAGGAAAAAGCCATTCTCAGCTGTGAATGGGACTGAGGTGGGAGTTGAGAGGCTTTTCACATCTGGAGCCCAGCTATAGACTAGAGATCAAATGTCCAGGTCACAGCATTGGCCACCACTCTCACTCTGTCATCAGACTGGCCTGAAGAACTTGAACATTATCTCGGGAACATCTCCATGGCCCTCACCCCGAGTCCAAGTGCAACCTCCTCATATGTTTGCTATTACACACACCATGCAGTATTATAACGTGTCTGTTGAACAAGACTGCCCGAGTCCCAAAGGGCAGAGACTGTGTCTCATTCATATTTGTATTCCCGGTGCCCAACACCATGCCTGCCTCATTGAAATTACCCTGAATGAATGTGCAAACTCCCTGGTCTAACACCTCATGGTGTCAGAGATCACTTCTACCTTGCAGTGTTTCACCATGCCTTCCAGAGGGTCCTGCCCGGCCGAGGTAGGCAAGCTTTACTCTCAAGGCTTCAGACGAATTGGTCCATGGAGGAAGTCTGGAGAGCAGGGACTTTTCAGTTCTCAAGACCTTGTTAGAATTTCTGCTTTGTCTTGTTTGCCAGAATCCTCCTTTGGCTCCGAACAACATAAGCTACATGCCTCCAACCGACAGGCGAGAGGCCAGTGGGTCAGCTGTTGGTTCCATTTACTCAGAGCTGGGTGGCTGTACTGTTTCTGTCACTGAATCAAGGGATCCTTGGGACGGATGTGCTTAGGCGTTAAGGCAGCCTGAGGACCTAGTCTCCGGAAGCTTCTGTGAAGTGTGACTGGGCTGCCCTGCCTGGCTCGGTGACTGGAATCTTCAGTTTGCCAATTATCTAAGAGCCCCAACCCCCTGCCCCCAGATCTCTACCCCCAGAGTGGAAGTGATTGCAGCAACCCTTGCAATAGAATTGGGGGCAGCAGCAGGGGAGGAGAAGAGGCTATTAGCAAATCAAAAGGAAAGAAAACAGGGAAAGGAAAACACAGTAGCAAATTAAAGCACTATGTTTTGTTTTTAAAAATCCAATTAAAGAGAAATCTGCTTTCCAGTAAAACAATCATCCCCTTGTTACAAAGTATCCCAGAAACCCTCAAGACAGGCAAAACCTTTTTAATCACATTTTTTTCTCATTACAAGTTGGCTAATAGGAACATCATAGTAATTCCCCCTTAACTCTTCCACTTTTCACACCCACACAAACACACTGGGTTATAACAATGCTATTATTCTATCTTTGTCTCAGACACATTCTCAAGCATGCTGGTTTACACTCTGCTTAGAATATCCCCATATCCTCAATCTTACATGCAAACGTATCCTCACCTACGGACCATTCTCCCTTCCTCTCCTCTCTCTCTCTCATGCACGTGTGCACATACACAGAAACGTTACATATGCTATATACACATACAAACATCCATGTTCTCCTTTTAATTCAGTACTAATCCAGTCACTTGTACTTCCCAATTTCTTCTCAGTCTCTCCTGCGGGTCCAGGCAGTGAAGCCCGAGGGAGACACTTACCTCCATAGCCTGCAGGAAACTTCATGAAGTGAGAATAATTTCCATACATGTTTACTCTTCAGTTCATGTCCTCTCCCGTGCGGCTTCTAAATATTACAGCCTCTCCCGGCGCCCAGGCACAGCCAGGCTTTCTTCAACTGGGGCTAACGAGAGTGGTCATCGCTTCCTAGCAGCCCGGGGAGCACAGGCTGGGCCAGCCCTCTGGGATTAGTCAGGAATCTGCCTCTAGATCGGAGAGCCCACATAGTGCGTTTGAGATGGCTGTGGCGGCGGCAGCTGGTGCCTGTCAGTAATCACGCATAACGCCGCCGCGGTCGCTGCTGCTGCTGCTGCTTGAGATCCTGTTGCTAGTTTGATTAACTCAGGGCTGGGCTGCTGCGTGCGACTCTTCCAGCTCCCGGCGCGTCCCCAGAGGTCCCTCCCGGGTGGCACGATCTGTTATCTAGGAAGCCAATCGATGTGTGACCGCCCGGTGTAGGCCAGGAGGTGGGGGAGGTGGCAGGGGATGGAAGACTCTTTAGGTGCCCGTTCCTTGACTTGCATCCACAAAAATCAATGGGGTTTTATTAAAATGCATTTTCTCATTCGAGCTTCTATCTGTCTGATGTACTTGGTATTTGATCTGTGAAAGAAGTGGGTAGGGTTCAAGAGAGAACAGGGCCCTTTCAGAAGCACAAGATTAGAAAAGCGTGATACTCAATCTCCAGCTACGGAAAACTAAAATAGAGCAGCCCTCAAGTTGAGGTGGGCCCCTCCTGCCTGGGTGGCCGGAAGCATTTATCTGTGCTCTAACAATGGGAGTTTGACAGGTGCAGTTGGGAGCCCAGAGCTCACTCACATGGAAAACTTACAGGTAAGGAGGAGGGTTGCTTGACATGGAGATCTTTCTCTGCATTTATTTTATATACCACTGTTTTCCTGCCACCTGTTCAAAAACACCACTGGGTCCTCACTGACACAGAGCCCGTCTTGTGTGGAACTGATCTGAGATGAAAGAATCTAAGCACCCCGTTGATGTTGGGGACTGTCATACAGCTTTCATAATAGTCACCGCTCAGCCTGTACTTGAACACCTCCAATAATGGGGAGCTGACCATTTTCTCATTCCATCTCTAGGCGGTTTTCACCACAAGGAAGTTTCTTACAGAGATGAAATCTGCTCCTTTTCCCTACAGCTTCTGGCCACAGGTGCCAGGCGGCTTCCAGGAGCCACACAAGAGAAGCCTGAAAGACAAAAAGTCTTTCACAGTGGGACTCTGCAAATTCCAAGATTGATCTGCTGCACCCATAATCGCCCTTTCTTTAGGCATTTCCGGCTCTTTCAGTAATTTTGTGTATCACCAAGTGTTCATGTCTATTCACAACCTGTCCTTTTTCTAATAATGTACTGTAATTTACATAGATACCCTCACAGTGAGGAAGGGGTTGGCCAGCCTTGATGCAGTACTCTGGATATGGTCCAGACCTTCTCCTCATGGTATATGCCTCGGCAGGGTGATGGCGTACTGTCAACACACCCATTGAAGGTCTGTTTCCTGGGCTGAGCTCTGATGGGCTGGAAAAAAGATAGATTTTCTCCTGATGCAGCACAAGACACAGGGAGCCAGAGAGGTGAGTCAGATCAGGGCCCCATAAAAAATCAGCATTCAAGTGCGAGGAGAATCCAAAACAGAAACGTAGAATAAAAGGCCAGAGGCAGGAACAAGGTCACGATGACAGAGGAGGAGGCCAAAATGAGGAATCAGAGCAAAAACATGTTAGAAAGGAGGAAGAAAGATCCCGGCCATTCCTGTAAAGAGCTCTGGAGAGCCCAGAGCTGCCCTGACTGATGCTGGGATGAAGGTCCAGTGGATTTAAGTAATGTCGGGTACAGGAGAATAATTTGCTCACTGGCCGTTAGCTGGGCAACTCTGCATGTTAATTCACATAGAACTAACTTGATAAAAATCTCCCCATTCCTACCTCCCCCAAGTTGTGTTCTCTCATGCACATTCTTCATGCCATCCTCGGGCAACCAGTTTTGGGACTGTATGAAATGCTTCCTATATTCCTCTGAAGTTAAAACTTTTTGGCTTCATTCTTCATCCCAAATCTTTTGGGATCTTGATTCTGTTGTACAAAGTATTTCTTATTCATACCCCTATTTCATGACTTCTGAAAATCTGATGAACTGCTTTTTTATATCTTATTCATTCAACTCACTGATAAGACAACATCTTATATCACCAGAAAGTCGATTCATTAGTACCTTAGACAGCGTACTCTGCTACTTACTAGTTATATGGCCTTGAAAGGCTATATGTATAGTAAAAGCACCAACTTACAAACCAACCTTGCTGGGTACAAATCCCCATTCCATTGCTTACAGCCTCATGATACTGGCAAATGACTAAATCTCCCTGAGCCTCAGTTACCTTATAGGGTTACTGTGAGGATTAAATGAGTCAATACATGTTAAGCCCTTGAAATATACCAGTTAAATACTAAATGCTCAATACATGTAATCTAATTTGATGCTGATGATGGGGAGGAGGAGGAGGTCAAGGAGGAAGAGGACGTAACCTTAAGCAAATCACTTCATGGCTCCTCTCCCTTTCCTCATTTGTAAAATGATGAAGCAGAGCTACTTGAGTTCCAGTATTGCCTTGAACTTTAAAACTGAATGCAAACTAATCCATCACTCATTCCGTAATTGTCTGTTTTCTCCAGAGTGGTATCTGAAGCAAGTGTCTTACAAGCTACAGTTGTCTATCGTATGCATGTTAGAGAAGGAAACGAGTTACTTAAACTGGCTTTTTGGTGAACCCGTGTTTGCAAGGGTTTTTCCAAGTACTCAAGTACTCAAAACCATTCTTTAAAAAGCACAGTCTACAGATTTGTCCAAGGTCATTGTCAAGATGATCTGTTGGTGGTTTACGGCAGACTCTTTCTTTACCTATTTTTAAGTTCAATACATTGTCAATTTCTTTTCCTCACAGAAGAAAAACCAAATCCTAACCTGGCATGGAAAAGCTTCACCGCTTGAGAGGTGTCTCACCCTATCAGGCGAGCTCTATGGAGAGGAAAGTGCTTTGGGCAGTAATCACAAGGCCCAGGAGGCACACTCTCTGGGAAGAACATCCACGCTGCCTGCCTCACTGAGGTTTCTGGATTTAGTTTTGGTTTTGTGGCTCATATGTGATAAGAGTTGGGCAGGAGCTCATTTTTACATCGCAAAGTTCTATACAATTGCTTTGTAAAACAAATGTGAAGAATTAATATTTTCCTGATTTTCTTTCCTCCCTTTCTCTGACAGTAGGGGCTGTAGGGGCATGGTATGTTCATGTACCTACAGCCAGGTCAGAAGGAACTGTCAGAGAAAGGGAGTGGCACTTCCAACTTCCAGTTTGATATAATTTGGATGTTTTTCCTCTCCGGCTTTCATGCTGAAATGTGATCCCTAATGTCGGAGGTGGGGCCTACTGGGAGGTATTGGATCAGGGGGTGGATCCCTCACTGATGTCTTAATGCCATCCTTTTGGTGATGAGTGAGTTCTTGCTCAGTTACTCACAGGAGATCTGGTTGTTTAAGGGTTTGGGACCTCCCCCTCCACCCTCTTGATCCCTCTCTCACCATGTGACACCCGGGCTCTTCTCTGCCTTCTGCCACCAGGAGCTGAACGGACACCGACACCATGTGTTTTGAACAGCCTACAGAACTGTGAGCCAATTAAACCTTTTTTCTCTATAAATTACCCAGCCTCAGGTATTTCATTACAGCAACACAAAAAGGACTAACACATAGTTCATTGTTCGTGTCCATTTATTTACCTTTTCTCATCTCTAAAATTCTTGCCTATCATTCAAATGCCATCTTAGTTCCCACCATGACCACACTTATCCACAAAGACGTCTCCCTAGCCTAGGTCTGACAAAACTTATTGTCCAGTGTGTTCAAGTGATACTTAGCATGTATGGCCTACGGCACCCCCAGTGCAATGGAAAGGAACGGTTATCTTTCCTTTGAATGTGTCTTATCTTCATGGTTGTTAACTCTTCTAATATAGTGATAATGTATTATGTGTTTTTGTTTTCTCACCTAAGTGCTAAAACACACAGTAGGTGCTCAACAAATATTTTTGTATCAAAAATGCTTGACATAATTAAATATGTCAAAAACAATATACCAAACAGTACCCCAGTATGCTTTTCTTATGATATCTTCCATATGGCTTAATATCCTATAACAAACCATACACTTTGCCTAAAGTTCAAGAAATATGAATGTGGTTCTTCTTTTTAACCCACTTTTTTTTTGGCTTGGCATCGTTGTGTCTTCCATAAGACCATTATTGATATGGCCATGTCATCCTAAGTGGCTGGTATTTCTAATCTAAGCCCTTCCCAGACAACTCCACTGACTTCAGTCACTATAGCGTCTCCAGCTGTTACTGAACTCTCATTAGGATGTCAAGTGAAAGACCAAATGCTCAATGTCTATAGTAGGAATTCGCTAATTCATTCACAGGAATTCTTGGCCTACATCTTGTCAAGGCTAATTATCTAGTCCTCTTAAATAATACGTTCTGCTTTTACCAAAGCCATTAGTGCCTTTGAGTAAATGAAAAGAGCATGCATTTTGACTAGTATGTGTGACTGTTTGACCCAAATTCAGCCAATAATATTTTATATTCACCCTGGTAATCAAAGGATGTAGCTTTACATCTGCTCTTCTTCTTTTTTTCTTTAGACCCATGGTGATATAAAATAGTATTCTGCAGCAAATACAAATGTAAACCCAAACTCATTCATTTGGCAATGGCCAACAAACATTAGATATAGAATTTAGATGCAAATATCTCTATACTAATATTATATATTAACATTTTTGTATTTTTATAATACCTACATAATAGTACATTAAGTTTCAATGTATTATCCCCAATATTAGACTTAAATAGAACAGGCTTTGTTAGCCCAGTTTTATAAATGGGCAATTTGAGACTAAGACTATGAAATCAGAGAAGGAAAGACAATTGCTCAGACAAATTGGATTTTGGATCTGGTCTCACAACTAGGTAGTGAAAGAAATGGGCATAAAAGCCAGGTCCCCAACTCTGACATCTAGTCATGTGTCTTTCTCAAGATCACAATCCTTCTCTCATTAATGACATGCTTCCTATCTATGTTTGTGTTAATGGGGATGAGGTTCCTCCTATACATAGTTTTTTTTTCTTTGCTGTTAATCACTTATTCACTTATCATTCAGCCAATACTTACTGAGAGCTTACTGTTTGACAACCAGTGGGGATATAATAAGGGAAAAGATAGGTATAGTCCCTGACCTCATGGAGCCGATGTAGCCTGATAGAGAAGACGGATATTAAACAAATAGTCATAGAAACATATATTCCAGCATAAACCATGATAAGAGCTATGAAGGAAAATAACTGGATGAGATGAAAGACTATAGGAGGGGCATCTCACATAAACTGGAAGGTCAGAGCAGACTTCTTTGAGAAAATGACAGTTACATTCAGATCTAAAGGATGAGTAGGATCCAGTCTGGGGAAGAAAGCAGGAGGATGGGGAGAGGGTAGATCACAAAGAGAGAACAATAGGTCTAACAGCCCTGAGGAGAGAATGAAGTCAGTGCATCCGAGAAGCTGGGGGGTAACATGCTCGGATCTCCCATGTTAGACGGTCTGGCCATCTAACATGAGCCATCTAACATGGGAGCTCTGAATCACCTAACATGGGAGCTCTGAACATTCCGACCCCTGCAGTGAATCCCATTGTTTCATTCCACCCATGATTCTTCACTTGACATGTCCATGTCAACTCCTGGCTTTGCCTCACCTTCACTTGCTGGTCAGACAGAGGACTCACCATTTTTCTATGACACCCCCACTCATAACTCACCACTCTTGTGTCTCTCAATATTTTCTTTCTTGTATGATTATCATGACTGCACCTGGAAAACCCTATTACTAGATGACTAGTAACTGAGTTTGAGTCATTTTTGTAGCTCCTAAAGCCTCTAATACCAGAACCTAACTCATAGTAGAAACCCAGTAAATACATGATGCATGAATGAATAAAAGTTTGCTGATGATGCTGAGATGTCCTGATGTCAACTCCAGGGCACTGGGCATGAGGAAGTGAGTATTCCCATTCCTAGGTTCCAACAGTTTTTAACAGCCTGATTTTCATTTTCATGAGCTCCTTTTTCCTGGAAACAGACTCCTATGTGGACAGGCTCAACGCTAGCCCTAGTGCAGTACATCAGTCTGGATGACTAAGACCCTCTGATAATGGAAATGAGGCACCGAAATCAGAAAAATTGATGATTAGCTTTAAATTAGAATGGTTTCATCTATCATTCAAAACAGGGCCTTTTCCAAAAGGCCTGTCCAAAGGCACAAATTATATCTAAAATATGTCATCCACAGCTTAGGGACCAACTGTAAGTTTGCATCATAGTTAATTGCTCAAGACACTGGTGAAACCAACTGACTGAGTTTGCCTTAAGAAAATGATTCCCAAATTTGTCTGCAAGTTGGAATCATCCAGGAAGCTTAAAAAATTACTCATACCCATGTTCACCTCCAGAGATATTCAATTAATGTGGGATTGTGGTCTGGGTTTTGGAACTATCAAAAGAACCCCAGTGATTCTAATGTGCAGATGAGTTTGTGAACCACTGACTTACATGAGAACATTCTCATAACAAGCTAAGAAAAACCCATCAGCACAAAATGAGAAACCGTTTTCCGGATAATTCCAAGGAACTAATAAGATCCACTTTGCCCATCTGTTAGTACACACAGTTGGGGCTTATGAACCCAAGAAGCTCTTGCTTAGTGGGAGATGTGGTGGCTGTGGCCATCTGCTGTGTAGACAAAGCATAAACTGACTTGAAGTTTCCTGGCACTGTGTCCTCAGCATGGCATGCTCCCACCACTCCGCCTCTGCTGTCAAAATCCTGCTTATTAAAGGCCAGTCCCTCTGTCAAGTCTTCCCTTAAAACAGTTAATACGTCCACTGTTCTCCCCAAAAATGCTTAATCGTTATTATAGCACTAATTTAATTTCCCTTACTAGCAAAACTAATTGTTAAACTGGAATCTTCTTTTGAGTTCAGGGACAATGTTTTATTCATCTTTATATTGTCAAAGAATGTAGCATTTTGCTTTGTACACAGTAAGTGCCTAATGAATGCTTATTGAATGAATGCTGAGATTACAACAATGAACAGGGCAGACTCTATCCCTGCTCTTACGGAGCTATAAGCTATGAGTTACAAGTAACATAATTACCCTTAACTCCAAACTAGGTAACCCTATTACAAAATTTCCAAGGTAGAAGGAACCATTGCATAGATGCCTCCATCTCTTGGTTCCCAGCCAAATGATGATCACAAAACCTTCCCTGTCATACACAACTCAATCACAGCTGCATTGCACATGGGAGCTCTCAGAATACAAAACAACTGTGACCACACTGAGAGGGCAGAGACCAGGGGAAAACATCTGGTCCCCTCTAAAGAGGGGACAGCAGTGCAAATGTGGGACATTCTAATCTAGACTGGGTCCAGATCCAAGGATTCCCAGCCAAAGAAGTAGATGTCAGCATTAGAACTCAGGAAAGTCTGTTCAAGTCCCTGAGAGAGAGAGGAGGAAATGTAAAAAATACAGCCCAGCTTCTGAGACCAAGTCATTGACACTTAGATTTTGTTGAACGGACGTATATTAAGAACCACTGTGTGCTGGCTACTGGCTACATGTATTCATGTATTCAGGTGTAGATTTGGAGGCTGCAACCCAATCACACTCAGGCAAAGCAGTCTATTTTCAGATCCCACTTACTCTTGGGGAGAGGCTCTAAATATACCATCCAGTGACTGCAGGAGGCAGATTATCATTGCTGGCAGCTGAGCAGGGTGGGGCAGACAGGACGTCAGGAGCCTCACCATCAACCTCAGCACAACTCAAAGGCCCCCACCACTTGTAGAACTATATTTACATAAGGGCAAATGTCTATTACTTGACTTGGTTTTCATTTAAGAGCTCTTGGGAATAGGTTTTGTATGGCAGGAAAAGCCACTATGTGATTTCCTCCAAAGATCCACTGAGCAAAGCATGTAGATGTCACAAGGTAGGCCTTAGACAAAACCGACCTTGGGGCATTTACATCATAGGAAGGTCTTGCAATTATATAAACTAAATAATGAAATTGTCTACATGTATAACACCTGATAATTTACAATATGCTTTTGTACCTCATTCATAAATGTGTATAAAATATTGTTACAGCAAAATTCAAGAAGGCTACACTCAGAAACGATATTGGATTTTAGTACACGATAATTTATGCTGCCAGAATGATTTCCTCTGTAGCAGGGAAGGCCTTTTGAGTAGATGTTCAATAGAGACATAGTTTTCTTACTGCTGAAAGCCAAACACTGCATAATCCCTTCTGTAACCACCCCTATTTCCAGGCAGCTAATACCAAAAGGCCAGAAGGCGTGTAGTTTTGCAAGGAATTGAGAGAGAGCCACGCTAACCACCAGGATTTGGATAACTCTGTCCAGTAGTGAAAATGAATAGACATAGCTGTAGGTAGAGAAATAGTTGATTGAGGAAAAGGTTGGGCAGGGGATGCAGGTAGAGAAGGACAAAATCAGAATGTTTAGCAATATCAGAGTTTGAGAAAGCTCTGTATTCAGTGTATTATATTAGCCTTTGAAGAGCGACTAGCCCCAGTTTGGCTGGTATCAACCACAGAGTAGCATCCATGGGAGTCACAGAAAGATGGGGTCTGAGACATTCCACCTGCAGCAGGGTGGCTCCAAGCCTCCAGGCACCATCTACATCAGACTCACCTGGAAGGTGGCTAAACACACAGACTTCTGGGACCTGTCCCTCCCTCTGAATCCCAATCTGGGACTTCAGTGTGCCTGGACATACGTCCATTTAACAAGCTCCATGGGGGATTCTCATGAGCATGATGTGAGAATCATGCTCCGAGAATGATTAGAGATTACATGCTTAGAGAACTGTATCTGCAGAAAGCCAAATCTGAACTTGGTATGCCACATGACAGCATCAGAGGTTATTTGTTGATGCCTTCTGGTTACTCTGAAGAGTTGATATTAATGCCATTTTAGTCCAATTTCCAAAGTCACAGTTATTAGTAGTGGAGTCAAGATTAGAAACCAATTCTTTGGCAGAGAGGAAGGCTTTTCTGGCTGCCTGTGACCTCACCCACAAGCAGCTGTTAAGGATGCTACGCTATTTCTGAAATGGCCCAAACATCAGCGACTCTTATGGTGGAATTTCAGACACATCAGCAGGCTGGGACACAGATATTCAGGGGTCAGAGCCTTTCTGACGCCAAATCAAAGCCTACGTGTGAGGCTGACGTTGAATCCCCACTCCCCTCCACAGGAGGCCGCTTGGTCCTGCACAGACACCTGTGGTCCAGATCCTTGGCAGGCCTCAGCAGCCAAGACTGAAAAGGTATGAAAGCAGAGATGGAGATGGCAATGGCGACGGAGGAGATTTCTTGACAGCCTGGCAGACGAAGAGAGCTTCCAAGGACCTCAGGCCCCCGAAAGCAAAAGCAAAAAGGGAGGAAATTCAGTAAGTAGTTCTTGAACAGCCATTGCTTCCTGACCGTTTGAGGGACAGGGATATGCCCTCTCCACACTTCAGTGAGGGATCAGTCCTGCCTGGTAATTAAGAAAAGCAACAATGATCAGCACTAAAAACGAATCACCCCTTTTCTGTGAGAGAGTGGGCAGAGGACTATTTTTAAACTTCCATTATTGACTGTTTTGTCAGTGGTAGACCAGGAAGACGCTGTGAGGGAGGTAGATGGGCTGCCACCCTTCCTCCCTACCTCTCCCACCCATCCCATCCCATGCACTTCTGACAGATCAATCCTCCTAATGCACAGCTCTGATGGGACTCCTAGGACTGAAGACCTTGTTTTCCCCTTTTTAGAAATAGGGTCTTGCTCTGTTGCCCAACCTGAAGCGCAGTGGTGTGATCACAGCTCACCACAGCCTTGCACTCCTGGGCTCTTGCAATCTACATACAGTGTCATGTGCCTGTAGCCCAACCACGCCACCTCAGCCTTGGGTACAGGCACACGCCACTACGCTGGGCTCTTGAACCAAAGACTTAATGGCTTCTCCTTTGTCTACAGAGATATCTACACTGGGTTTCGTCTCATTTCTCCATGCCCTTGAGCCCTCACTTGAATGAGCACATTTCAGTGTCCGGAAAAGTACACAAGGACTCTTTCCCATACACATTTTCCACATTCCTCGTTCCCAGGTTTTGCTCAAACTGCTTTCCCATCCTGGGATACCATCTTCCCCACTACCCACTATTTTAGATGAATCCCATCCCATCCTTCTCTGGGTGTCCTGAATGTTCCTCTCCCTGATCCTTCCTAACTAGGTAGTCACTGTCTCTTTCTATCTTGCTCTCCCTCTCTCTCTCCTCTGTCCCGTGCATCTCTTTCTCTGTTTCTCTGCCTCTCTTTGCTCTTGAGCTCTCATCCCCACCCCCGAGTCCGCAGCATCATGTACCTCTATTTCTGATTTACAACTAGCTACTGAGCT
Organism: Aotus nancymaae; assembly: GCF_030222135.1. Lineage (NCBI taxonomy): Eukaryota > Metazoa > Chordata > Mammalia > Primates > Aotidae > Aotus > Aotus nancymaae. Next base: position 43,902,162 of record NW_026988523.1, read on the forward strand.
GTGTAACCTCTGAGTTTCCTCATTGTGAAGCATCCTCACAGACTGGTATCACTTAGCCTTTTGCTACTAAAAACTCATTACTCATGTCTTTTGCTTTTGCATTTTAGCTGATGTTCAGCTTCCACACCAAGGGCTTGGCCTAATTGTAATGAGACAGGGAGCCCAGTTTCCTTCTTGGGGGCCAGGCATGTCTTCCCACCTCTCTGGATCAAAGTCTCCTCTGTGGGAACTTTCCCAGCTGTGCCCCACAACCTCCCATCCTGGCCAAAGTTGGCACCTGTGTTTCCACATAGGTTTCTTACTGTACATGCAATCCTCCTCTCCAGTACGTATCACAATTGTAATTAAATAACTGTCTAACCAGGTTTAACATCTGCCTTCCTCCACAATAAGAAGCTCCGTGAGGACAAGGCCACCCCTCTTTTATTCATCATTGAATTCCCAGTGCCTGGAATGTATTAATAGTTGATGGGCAATAAATATTTGGTGAATAAATGAATGGCATTTATCACACACTGCATTTGATTATAGCTTTGTGTGCAGTGTATGTCTCATCCACTCTTCACTGTCTCTAAGAATATAGATGATATAGGACAGCCTTTGTATCCCCCCAACACTTCCAACAGTGCCTTGTCCATAGTAGGTGCTCAAAAAAATAGTTGTTAAGCCTATTCCTCTAATGGGCGAGTAATCTAAGGCCTGTGATGGGGAGTCAGTAGAAACACATTTGATTCAAAAGAAGACACATTTAGTCCAACAAATCAACAGATGATTACTGAGTACTCCTTCTGCAAAAAGTATAGGGTTATCTGTCTCTCTGTCTGCCTATCTGTCTTTCAATCTGTCTGCTTGTCTAGGATTAGAGACGTGGTTGTAGAGACAGTACAGGGTCTGGTCTTGAGGCCCAGCTTTACCCTTGAGTGTCTATATGATCTTGAGTAGTTAGGGCCCTCTAAACGTTAGTTTCCAGTTTCTTCAGCCTTTAAAATGAGCATAAAATTTTTAGTTCACAGGGAAATTGTGAGGATTGAAAGAAGGGGTGTATCTGAAAGCCTTTTGTAAAACATGAAGCATAATAACATGTATAATTATTGTGAGTGCATGATGAAAAGGAAAAAGGCGACGGAATGAAATACGGCTGTGAGAGTCTCAGTCCCTCGCTAAGCAGTGAGGTGCAGGCCAGGAGTACAGCATGAGGTCCAAGCTCTCTGATTCTGCCTGTCCTGACCCCCTGATAAATCTCTAAGCCTCCAAGACACAGGTTCATCATCTTGTCAAATGGACTCCAAGTCTCCTGGCTTCCTGGGAGGAGCCGCCTTACTAATAAAGAGATTGTCTTAATAACGTGAAGTGCCTGGGTGCTATGGTAACGGGCATTACATGATCTGGAGAAGAGGAGCAGCTTTTGATAAGAATAGGGAGCCTGCAGATGGGAAAAGCGGTTGGGGAGGCACACAGGATGGGAGTGGAGGGAAACGCAAACGCAGATAGACAGAGTCAGCACCAGGGGGAATGAACAAACAGTATTGTTGTTTCTGTCTTTCAGGGTGGCCTCTCCTGTCTGGGCCCTACTATCTGGGGGTTTCTTGAACATTTCCTGATTTGGGGGTGCTACTGCAATTTTAGATCCCCATGTACTTAAGCTGATAGCCCCTATGGCTTTTTAAAGACATAAATACATGCAAAATCTGGATAAAACCAGGTGGTGATTAAAAAAATATTAGAAACCCAAGTTTCTTGTATTCACTGATGGATTATTTTAATAAGTTCTCTCATAACTGTTTGAAACAGCCTTGTGATCAAAGATGCTTTCCGTAAGTCCTACCAATGTGGAGAACCAGGAAATGTGTGCACTGTGAAGACGTCAATGCCAGTGCCAATGTCCATGCCATGAAACTTCATAACCTTATTAAATATCACTGGTCCGAGAGTGTGCTGCACAACTTAGAAGGATGTTGGTGCGGCTGGGCACAGTGGCTCATGCCTGTAATCCCAGCACTTTGGGAGGCCAAGGCAGGCAGATCACAAGGTCAGGAGATCGAGACCATCCTGGCCAACATGGTGAAATCCCGTCTCTACTAAAAATATAAAAATTAGCTGGGTGTGCTGGCATGCGCCTGTAGTCCCAACTACTTGGGAGGCTGAGGCAGGAGAATCATTTGTACCAGGAGGCAGAGGTTGTAGTGAGCCGAGATTGCACCACTGCACTGCACTCCAGCCTGGTGACAGTGAGGCTCTGTCTCAAAAACAAAAAATTTTTTAAAAAGGGCGGTCAGGGGGAGTTGGTGCACGTTAGATGGGGCAAAGGAAAGGAAAGAGAAAACGTGTCTAATGAGTGCTTCTGTGTTTCAGACACTGCACTGGGCACTTACCGTATTAGTTTCTGCCAGAGAGTCTGAGAGCTTGGGTTCTGGACCCAGCTTGCCACCAGCCAGCTGTGAGAGCTTTGGGATTTTTTTAGAGAGAAGCACATCTGTTCACAAACACTTTTTTTATGATTCTGTTATTAAAAGAGCTTCCTCCTCATATGGTCACTAAATGTCCTCTAGTTGACCTTTGCTTTTGTTTTTACCTCCGCTATTTCCTCAGTTATGACTGAGATCCTGAGCCAATCACAGTAATGAAGACAGTTTAGTTCCTTCTTGGTTTTATATTTTGGCTTAAGCTCCTTTTGGTAAATATTAGCTGCCTCAACGGCAAGTTGAGTGTGACTATTTTGTGTGTTTATTGCATAGATGTTTCTACGGCTGCCAGGACTAGAGGAGGTGGGTATAAAAAAAGAGGAGGGATTTGGATGAGGAGACTGAAAGAGCTTCCTGGCTTCCAGGCTGTAGGGTCCACAGGAAGGAGGTGCCCTAGGTGGCTGTACATATTCTCTTTCTATGGACTTTTAAAGGAAAACTAGACTCTTCCTTTCCTCCATTAGTGTAAGGTCAAATGTGCCTGCAGAAAGAAAAAGAGGACCGCTCATCATTCCTTTCAATATTTTATGTAAGCTTCATATAGCTTTGGATTTTTCAAAAACATTCTTTAGTCTGGAAAGAAATATAGCAGAATGTGAACAATGTTGAACTTTAGGCCACATAATCTTGAAGTGATTTTTATTTTCTTTTGCAGAATTCAATAGTTTAACAAATTCTCTATGACCATGTATTACATTTACAATGAGAAAAACAATCAAAGTATTTTTAAATCTTAAACAAAAATATTCTTTAGTCTGTTGACTTGTTTGTTTTTGCCGTTGGTATATCACAAGTCACAGTCCATTTCCGCCATACATTCTATTTCATAAAGCAAATAGCTGACGAATAATAAAACAAACAAATAAAAATAGCCTGGAATCCTCACCTCCCTGAAAAAGAAATTAGATTGGAGCCAAATATTGTCAAAAAGTCCAAAGATGACAAATATTAGCAAGGGTGTGGAAGAAGGGAGCTCCTGTGCACTGCTGGTGGGAATGCAGACTGGCACAGCCTTATAGAAAACACTATAGAACTTTCTAAAGAAATTAAAAATAGAACTATCACGTGGCCTAACAATTCCTCCTCCAGAAATACACCCAAAGGAAATGAAATCATTGCCTTGTAAAGATGTCTGCACCGTCATGTTCATTGAAGCCAAGCCATATTCACAATATCATATCACAATATCATATTCATAGTAGTCAAGATATGGAAACAACCTAAGTGTCCTTTGATGGAAAAATGGATAAAAAACTGTGGTACAGGCCGGGCGTGGTGGCTCATGCCTGTAATCCCAGCTACTTGGAAGGCTGAGGCAGAGAATTGCTTGACCCAGGAGGTGGAGGTTGCAGTGAGCTGAGATCGTGCCACTGTGCTCCAGCCTGGGAACCAAAGCAAGACTCAGTCTGAAAAAAACAAACAAACAAAAAAAGTTGTGGTACATATATACAACGGAATACTATTCAGCCCTAAAAAAGATTGAGCTCTTGCCTTTTGCCACAACATGAATGCCCCAGAGGACATTATGCTAAGTAAAATAAGCTAGACAAAGAAAGAAAAATATTGCATGCTCTCACTTATATGCGGAATCTAAAAAAAAAAAAAAATTCAAATATACAGAGAGAACAAAACAGTGGTTAGCAGAGGTGGGGTGCAGACAGGGGAGACAGGGGAGATGTGACAGATATGTAAGATGACATATCTAGAGGTCCCGAGATCCTCGTGTACAACGTGAGTACTGTAGGCAATAAAACTGTACTGCCTATAGAACTCATGCTAAATTAATAGATTTTAGCTGACCTGGCCACAAAAAAATCAGTTACTTTGTGAGATAATGAATATATTAATTTGCTTTACTATAGAAACTTTTTACTATCTATCTAAGTATCCTAAAACATCATGTTCTGTGTCTTAAATATACACAACATAATTTATTAAAGATAAAAAAGGCTGGAGCACAAAACCAACATTTTATGAGCAGCCTGGGTACAGCCCCTCAGAGGCCCACTCACCTGAATTACATGAGACATCTCATCCCATCAAAGAATCAAACTCTTCAGTTGCCCCTCCTCCTCCTCTCTTCTACGCTCCCTCCCACCCCGATCATTTAATTATCTACTTTTCATATCCTTCAAAAGTCACTGAAAAGACATACCAAAGATTTTTGGACTATTAAAACTTGTCTTGGTCCTCATCTATCCTGCTAATTTTCTAACCTTTATAAAGTGTATGCCCAGTGAAATCAGAAGACCTGGATTCAAATCCTGACTCAGCTATGATCTGACCTTAGGAAACTGTACTAGTCCATTTTTCATGCTATTGATAAGGACATACCCAAGACTAGGCAATTTACAAAAGAAAGAGGTTTAATGTGCTTACGGCTCCACATGGCTAGGGAGGCCTCACAATCGTGGCAGAAGGCAAGGAGGAGCGAGTCACATCTTACATGGACGGCAGCAGGCAAAGAGAAAGCTTGTGCAGGGAAACTCCCATTTTTTAAAGCCATCAGATCTTGTGAGACTTATGCACTATCACAAGAACATCACAGGAAAGACATCCCCCCATGATTCAATTAACTCCCATTGGGTTCCTCCCATGACACATGGGAATTGTGGGAGTTACAATTCAAGATGAGATTTGGGTAGGGACACAGCCAAACCATATCAGAAATATACTTATCCTCTCCGACCTTTCATGCTCCCATCTATGAAATATGGACAATAACTGTGAAAATCAGATTTTAAAACATACAAAAATACATGACACAGTGATAAATACATAGTAGGTGTGCAATAAATATAAGGAAGGTCTACAGCTATTATTTTGAGAGAACAGTTCAACCCTAAAACTAGTCCCTAGAGTTAACCAAGACATCCACTGGATCCTTTTGACTTTTCCCAAGCAGAACCTTCAGCAGCTTAACCCCCAAAGGGTCAGGCTGATAAGGATAACTTACGCAAGCCATGGCTATCAACAGTCTGCAGTTATCTGGACCTGACATCAACCTTAAAAACAGCAGGGGGTGCTAAGCATTGAGCCAGCTCTACCTGCTGTAGAGCAGCAGAATGGTCCTCTTTGTTAAGGATTCATATTTTCCAATAGGTTCAATAAATAAGGTTTAATGAACTGTCATTCACCAGGTACTGTGCTGGCCCAGAGGACCGAAAGATGTTGAAGAAATGGTTCCTGCCCTCTGGAGTGCACAGCCTAATGAATAATTTTGACATGGAAATCTGTGTTATGTGGCACTGTCCTTTAGTAGCTGCCCTCTCTTTCCCTTCCCAGCTACTCTCATGCCCACCTTCTACTTCCTTCTCAGTCCACACAGCCTGGCCTCTAGGTCCATCACTCTAATAGGACCACTCTTTCCAAGGTCATAAAAAAAAATCTCTTTGCTTCAAACTTGAATAAATCTTTTCTATGTTTATTTGCCAGCATGATGTCACTCAACACAACTGGCCATTCCCTTCCCTTCCTGAACATGTTCATTTGGCCTTCTTGGCACAAGTCTCTCCAGATCCAAGTGTCAAGAGTCCCACTAGACATTCACACTCAGATGTCTCATAACCATCTCACACCTAACATTACCCAACTAAACTCATGATCTTCCCTCTAAACCTGGTTTTCTCAGAGTCTGCCATCCCCAGATGGTATCTCTACTCACCCTGGTTACGCAGGCCAGAAATCTAAGAGTCATTAATGAAGCTACTTCCCTCTAGTTCCTTATTTCTCACCCACAATTTGATCCTGTCACTTTTCTCTATCTCTGATGTATCCACCTTGTTCTATCACCTTCTTTTGCCTACACTTCTGTAAAAACCTTCTAACTTCTTTTGTTTCTACTACTAAGACCTCCATTCCATTAGTCACAAAATAATCAGAAGAGTATTTATAAACCATAAATTTGATCATATTACTCCCATGCTTAAAGTCATTTAAAGATTTATCATTGCACTGAGAAATAAATTATCTTCCTGTAACTGAATCTTCGAGGTCTCCATGACCCAGCCTCTGGCTATTTTTTTTTTTTAACTCCAACCTCATGTACTCTTGCCCTGATCACATCATAGCCACATAAGCTTTTTTCAGAGACTAGAATACACCATCCTCTTTCCTGCTCTAGAGCCTTTGGACATGCTATGCTCTCTGATTAGAAGGCTCTTTCATCCACTCTTCCAGGCAATCAAGCCACCTTAAACCTCAGTGTAAACGTCACCTCCTCAGAAAAGCCATTCCAAATCTCCAGTCTAAATTAGATCTCTCTGCTATACTCCCTCATAAAACCCTGTTATTTCTCTTTGTGATTTTTATCAGAGTTTTATATTTACTGATTCTGTTGTATATATGATGTATGTATTCTTAAAATTATAAATTGCATAAGGGCAGAAACTTTGTGACCTTAATTGTCTTCCATTTAGTAAAGAGGCCTGGTAAGAAAATAGGACTATACACCCACAAAGGAAATTTTTGCTGGCTTCAGAAATTAATCAATTTATTCTTTCATTCAAAAAATATAATAGACTTCCAAGGATGACTAGGTATTTGAGAAAAATCACCATCACAAGTAAATATAGATGAACAAATAAAACACTGACTCCAGCGAAAACCAAATATAAGTGAACTTTTAAAATAATTCCAACTAGAGTGCACAGAAAGATTCAAAGAAATATTACATAAATAAAACAAAAATTGGTGCTATAAAACTAAAACATTCCAAGTGCAAAACAGAGTTATTGCACATTAGAGATGCAGTTGCTAAAGAAAAAGACAAATAGAAAAACTAGAAGACAAATTCAAGAAAACCCTCCAGACCCACAGATTAAAAAGACAAAGAAATGGAAAATATGAGAGAAAAGTTAAGCAACATAGAGAATCAACACAGTAGATGAACTATCCATTTAATGAGAGTTCCAGAAAATGAGTGCAGAGTAAATGGAAGGAGAAAATAATTTTAAAAATGCAGAAGAACAAGCAAATGCCTCGAGCTTACCAAAAAAATACAAACTGGGTTTACATCCAAATAGATCCCCAGGTAAAGTTTAGAAACACCAAGCACAAAAAATATCCCGAAAGTTTCTAAGAGAGAAAACAATTAAGTTGGTCACCTACAAAGCAACAAGTATCAGACCGTCATTACTAAAACTATATGATAGAAGTCAATGATCAGAGGAAAAATCATCTTAAATCTAGAATTCTAGCCAAACCAATCAAGGAGGCAGGAGTAGAGGAGTTTTTAGACATGCAAAGACCCAGAAAGGTAACCTCCGATGCACCCTGTGTAAAGATCATTTGAAAGCATACTCTAACCAAGTGAAATAGACATCTAAGAGAATGTGGGATCCAAAAAGAGTGGGAGTAAACCAGAGGGAAATGAATTGAAATCCTAGAGTGGCAATTCTCTGTAGGGCCGATAAAGTAACCAAGAAAATTAGAAAAGAGAAGAGAGCTGTTTGAGAAAATGTCTTCAAGAGTCAAGAAAATTTCCTATAGTAAGTAACCAGAATAAGAAGCTGGATGACCTATTGATAAGGAGAAATAATAGCATTATTCTGTAAACAAGACAAAAGAAAAACAGTTAAGAATTCCAGGAAAATTAAAAAAGAGTTGTAAAAGAAAATTATGGTCTAAATATACAAAAATGAAAATGTATCAGAATTCTAAGCATGAATAGAACATATGAAAACAGAACGCCTCTGACATTGATTCTTAGACCATCCCCCCGCCTCTTGAATAAAAGAGATTTAACAACATAGAATTACATCCTCTCTGTGTGTCTAATCCCACTACTTGGTTCTGAAGAGAATACTAATTACATAATCATAATGTAAATACTCATTGATTTCCAACTTATAAAATCAACATATAAACAAAACACAGAGGCTTAATGGTAATTACAGAAAAGAATTTAAATATTATCAATCTAAACAATGTAAAAGTGATAGAACAGCTGACGGGTTGTGGAGAAAGGGTGAATTTCTTATTTCATAGTGCAGAATTAGGAAATACGGTCAAGTTGAGATATCAAGAAAGACAGTATTTTAAACCATAAATTAAATATGGTTTTAAAATCACATAGGTAGGGAACAAAAAAAAGCAAAATTAGGAGGTTACTACAATAAGTTAGATTCTTCTTCTTCTACAGTAAGGAATCAATAAACACTGTTTAAAGTTGGAAAATGAAGAAAAAGCAATATAAGCATTTAGACAACTAAAGTTTGGATATAACCACCACAAGAGCTAGAAATAGAAATGGTTAAACCTAGAGACAGGTGAGGGGGTGAAAGGGACATTTTAACTCTTGTTTTATGTTGTTCTATATGGCTCAGGTACTTATGACTCTGTGTATATATTACTCTAATTAACTAAACAGTGAGTGACGAATATGCAAATGTAAATAAACAGATGTTCTGGGCCCAGGGACTCAGCCACAGAGCTCTCTGCGGGGAGGGATGTTTGAACAGAGAAGCCGTAGAGTAAGGAGCAAGCTCCAGGAGCTCCCGCCCATGAGCACCCCTCCAGGTGTGTCTCTCACACCCAAAACACACATACACAGCAGCCTGCAAACTGAGATGGATGGCCGGTGTTACAGAGCACAGGCCTCAAGGGCTGTAGCTGGCCACAGGCTCAGGAGGGGCCAGTCATTTTAAGTGGTCTGACCTAGAGACTGCAGCAAGACGAGCTGAGCAAAGGTCATGTGACGTAGAGGTCAAATCACAGACTCTGCAACACTGTCTCTTACTAGCTGTGTGACTTCAGGCAAGTGAAAATAATTACGCCCAGCCTTGAGAGGTTGGGTGTGGCTTAATTGAGCTCATTTGTGTTAAGCTGGTAGAACAAAGCACAAGATGAGTGTTAGCTATTATGACCATTATAAAGAGATACAGATTGCAGCTTAAGGGAGAGCCTGAGGACAATGGATGTGTTGGCCATTCTGTTTGTGATGATTTCCCATAGCTGTCTCCTCCTTCACTATTAGAGAAACAACTTGATTTTAGCTTGGGAAAAGAGAATGCCACTTTTGGGAACCACAGCTATTAATACTAATACTACTAATAAATGCTAACATTTATTGAGCATTGACCACATTCCAGGAAGTGTGCAAAACACATTACATGAATTATCTCATTTCATCCTCACCACCATCAGGTGAGACAGACTTTATTATTTCCATTTTGTAGAAGAGAAAACACAGAGGAATTCTTACGGTGAACCATGTGAAAATGCTGTTATTCAACCATCTTTTACCTATGACCAAATAGCAATCTGGAATAATTTACTTTTAGAAGCAAGTAGCCCAAGTCAGTTCGTAACAGAGCCCAGTTTCAAGCCTGTGTCCTGAAGCATTTCATGCTGATGAAAACATTTCTGCAAGGATGACTGGGGAGGGCACCCAGGACAATGAACTAAGCTGTATGGGAGAAGAGAAAATACAGGAAGCAGAGGAAAAGTGACTTGGACTTTTCTGAGTCATATGAAAGAGGCATCAGGCCAGGCACGGTAGCTCATGCCTGTAATCCCAGCATTTTGGAGGCCAAAGTGGGTGGATCACCTGAGGTCAGGAGTTCGAGACCAGCCTGCCCAATATGATGAAATCCTGTCTATACTAAAAATACAAAAATTAATTGGGCATGGTGGCGTCCACCTGTAATCCCAGCTACTCAGGAGGCTGAGACAGGAGAATCACTGGAACGTGGGAGGCAGAGGTTGCAGTGAACCGAGATCGCACCCCACTGCACTCCAGCCTGGTGACAGAGCAAGACTCTGTCTCAAAAAAAAAAAAAAAGAAAGAAAGAAAGAAAGAAAAAGAAAAAACAAAAAGAAAAGAAAAAGACATTAAAATCATTCTAAAATATTCTAATAGAGCCACAAGGTTGAATCCAAGTTTCCAGGACCCGATGCTGATTCAATTTGAAGGCTCTTCTTTTTCAAAAAAATTAATATTACCTATGTAAAATTGGATATTTTCTGTATCATCTCTTTATGTGATCTTATAGCTTGTTAGTCATGACGGGTACCCTTCTCAGAAACCAAGGCTGTAGGCAGCCTTGCAGATGGGTTTTATGAAATGCATCAGGAAGCAGAGAGTGAAGGCATTAGAGGCTGCACACCTGTCAGAGTTATGAAGAACATGCCTGCATTGCCCCCATGCAGAGACAGGGGAAAACCCCATTACATCTGGAAGCCTGGACCTGCTACGTAGCTGAGACAGTGGGCCTCAGGGGGACTCTATTGTTCTGACACGCAGCGCATCTCTCTTGAAAAGTCAACGCCTGCTGAAAGGTCCCTTTACTCATCAGTGGGTTCAATCAGTGCTTTCTTACCCTAACCCCCATCCTACCTGCCTAGCCTCCCTTTCTCCACACCCTCCCCCTTCTTTCCTCACCTCTCAACACATCTCTGCTCCCCGAACACTTGAGTACAGACTCAGGCTTCCTCTTCTTATTACTTTCAGAAAATTCTGTAGGTGGAAAGAAATTTAATCGGTAATAATAATGCTTTCTATTTTTAGAGCTTCTGCCTCCTGAGCAACCCGAAGAATGCCACAGCTATAACAAAATCGGTTAAAGGGTTGAAAGGATCTTCTAAAGGTCTTCTAGGAAAGTCTCCTGCAGAGGCAAAACTTTCCTGAAACCTGCTTTGGGCAGGTGATAGCCTCTCTTACTCTGACCCTGGAATCAAACTCAGCTCCATGCCCGGTACTCTCAATCTCCAGGAACTCTCCCCATACCCAGGCAGGCCCCTTCTTTGTATCCCCTGCTTTAATTCTTCTCTCCCTGAAATGAGTGCAACAAACTCCTAATGTTCTCCCAGACTTTCGCCTCTTCTCTAACAACTTCTACCTACCAATAACCAATACAATGATCTTTCTCAAGCACAGCTCTGATCAGACTTGGAATGCATAGATAGATATACAAAGTGTCATGGGGACACAAGGGGGTGTGGGGCTTAAAGGAAAGCATCACAAGTTGAGATTTAAAAAGATAATAGGAGGTCACCAAAAAAGGGCGGCAGGGAGGCGATATGGCAGGCAAAAGGTGCAGCCAGTGCAAAGGATTGGGTCCTGAAGAACGTGGATGTTGAGGCACAGTAAGTAACGCACAGTGGAATGAGGGGGGCGGAAGCAGAGAGGAGCCAGCAGAAGAGAGGATGGAGAGGAGTGTGGGGCCAGATTGGAAGCCAAACCATTTTCTCTGGTGGCAGTAGAATAGTTGGGTGGTGGGAGCCACTGTGGAGCCTTGGGCAGAGTTCAGCTGAAAGACCTTGATCCCAAGAAGAGACACGTATCGGAGAGGAAGGCACTGAAGGAAAACAGCGATATTGCTGTTTCTCCCATTCCTGAAACTGTCTACCCCACCCCCATACGCAGACACACACATCTGCACACCCTTCCCCTTCTAGCATATAAGCGATCCTAGTGATCTACTGCAGCTTCTGAACTGTAAGGTAGTCAAGGAAAGTCTTAGATCTGGAGTTAAAGGGCTGGTTTCAAATCTGTTTATGTGCATTGGCCTCACTGCTGTGCTTCATCTTTTTTGACACTAAAATGCAGTGGAGACACCTCCTTCCTGGAGTGTTTGAGACTATCGTGGGAAATATATATGAAATACCTAGGACAGGTCCTCGTACACAGGAAGTCTTCAGTCGTGGGAAATATATATGAAATACCTAGGACAGGTCCTCGTACACAGGAAGTCTTCAGTCGTGGGAAATATATATGAAATACCTAGGACAGGTCCTCGTACACAGGAAGTCTTCAGTCGTGGGAAATATATATGAAATACCTAGGACAGGTCCTCGTACACAGGAAGTCTTCAGTCGTGGGAATATATATGAAATACCTAGGACAGGTCCTAGTACACAGGAAGTCTTCAGTCGTGGGAATATATATGAAATACCTAGGACAGGTCCTAGTACACAGGAAGTCTTCAGTCGTGGGAATATATATGAAATACCTAGGACAGGTCCTAGTACACAGGAAGTCTTCAGTCGTGGGAAATATATATGAAATACCTAGGACAGGTCCTAGTACACAGGAAGTCTTCAGTCGTGGGAAATATATATGAAATACCTAGGACAGGTCCTAGTACACAGGAAGTCTTCAGTCGTGGGAATATATATGAAATACCTAGGACAGGTCCTAGTACACAGGAAGTCTTCAGTCGTGGGAAATACATATGAAATACCTAGGACAGGTCCTAGTACACAGGAAGTCTTCAGTCAATGCAACTTTAATGTAAATTTTGTTTTCTTTGAGATTCTCTCTACAACCCCATGAGTTCTGTGCCCCTAAGCCTTTAGGTAGAAGCTGTCTTTGACAGGCAAGGGACATGTGTAGGCTCCAGCTAACTGCACTGCCAGCGCTGCTCCAGTGAGGCTCTGCTTGGATTTTTCTGGTCTGAAGTTGAGATGGGGCCAACACGTATAGAGAGAGGTAGGCTAACAGCGAACCCTGGAGGATGTGTTAGTGTGTGTGTGTGTGCACTTGCACGTGTACGCACACACACATGCATTAGTAGATACTGCTAATGCCTAAGGGATGAGGGAAAGAGGGTTGGATAAAGCAAATTAATGCAAAAATGTGGAGCAAAATCCAGCTGTGCAAAAGAGGGCTGAAGTAGATGAAATGCTGGAGAGGGAATCAGGGCCCAGCTTGCACAGTCCTCATCGAAGCCTAAGTGGGCGCACATGGAGGGTACAAAAGGGGACTGCCCACGTCCTCTCAGTGGGATCTCCCAGCCAGGCCACTCAGCCCCAGATGGACTCCCTCCAAGCTGGAGACATTCTCCAGGGCTTGAGGCTGAGTGTTGGGCAGAAGGGAGGATAACTCCACCAGCATTCAGCGACCCACCAATAGTTTCCAGGGCTTCCTCTGAGGAAAGGCTCTCTGAGCACATGCTTTTCCGTGACATCACTGTCAGTGACCTTTGGGGGCCAGTAGGGTGGAGTCCGAGGGGAAGGGGACAGGCCACAATTCTTTGGTCACCACAAAGGTTGGGATTGTGAGCTGCCCAGAGCTGGAGAGCCGCCTCAATGAGGACAATGTCCCTTGCTGGATTGGGAATGGCTTCCCTGCCTGAGGACATCGCAGGACTATAGTGGACCTGTTGTTTTTGCTTTTTTTCTATATTAAAAAGCACATTGTTGAGCACAGAGGCTCTGTGTGTGTGTATGTGTGTGTGTATGTGTGTGTGAAGAAGTGTAAAGAGTCTTGGAAAATTGAATTTTGCTTTTAGAACAAGTGATGATGATGTGGAGCGGAAAACGTACAGCCTAGCCAGTAGAAAGAAGTGCATTTTTGCTTTTTGGAAGCCTGGAGAATGAAGGAAGGAAGGAGAGGAGAAAGGAGAGGAGGAGAGGAAGACTTTTACTGATATTTCAATGAGAACAGCAAACAGCACTGAAAGAAATCAATATGCCCAATGAGTCCAAAGCTGATTACAGCCAAGCAAACAGTCACTGCCCTGTGTTCACTTTAAGTAATAGCCTTAAACACTTGGAGGAAGTAACTCAATTACCTTATTGATCTGGGATTTCAGCTGCCTCCCCCATCCCACAACACACAGGAACACCACCACAGACAGACCCATACGTATTACTTGCTTTTGTTTTGCTGCTTTTTCAAAACTAATGTAACTGGCATGACCTGCTCAATCAGCTTGGAAAGTAAATAAAATGATAATCTGCTTTTCATATGCACATTAATCACTCAAGTCACCACCTGCCCAAAATGAAGGATGGCCAGTATCATCTCTCTTGAGATCTCCTCCTCCAAAACTAAAGATTCCCAGGTGCTCACTCAGCCCAAATTGGTTAGTGTAAAGAAATAATTGATAAATCTGATCAGTTCAGCAGCCCCCTCCTCCTGCACCCCCATTTTCTGCTGTCATCTATTGTAGCCCCTGCCACATGGGGCTGCTGATGAAACCACACAGCCCCACACAGATTGATATCTCGTCACTGCTGGGCCCATGCCTGGCTGGCCCACGCCCCTACGTAGACAGCAGTGTTTCTTGAGGAAGGATGATCCTGCTGCATTAGTGTTCACCCATGCACTCATCTATTTACACTCATGTGAGCTCCAGCTGTTCCAAAGCCAGGTCCTCAAAATAGGGAGGGGGCCTCCAATGACAGCCAGAAGCAGCCCTCCCTGAAGACTTCTCCACTGGAGACTCCTGATGCATTCTCCCACTAATAGACCTCAGCCAGGGTCCTCAAAACCATCACAACTTATGCCACTGACTTGCAAAAGCTCAGCAGAGACTGGAAGGTGTCTCAGACACTACTGAATCCAATGTCCTTGCTTTACCTGTGAGGAAAATGAAGCCCAGCAGACTCAAGTGATCCATGCAGAGTCACACTATGACCCTGGATAATGTTACCTTCACAGGTGGGGGAGTGAGGTGCCGGTGAGGTCAGCAAGTCTTGGTGCCACACCTGGAAAACATCAGGAGGTGTGTGTGGAAAGGTGGCCCTTCAGTTACCCCAACCCCATTCTCCCCAATGCCATACCTGTGCCAAAGCCTGGCCATGAAGAAGTCCCACATTGTAAGCCTCTGAACCAAATGCCCCACATCTCAGGAACCCTTAGTTCTGGGCAAACTGGGACAGTTGGTTACCCTAGACTCTGCTCTATCTATTAGCCTTCCCTTGTGCTGTATTTTCAAACTCTCCCTCTCAATTGGCTCTTCTCTATCAGCTCCAACCTTTCCCACGTTTAAATTGTAAAAGTCCCTTGATCTAACATTTCTCTCTCCAACCTCCACATCTCACCGTTCTCCTCCACTCTGCTTTTGCCTTTCCCTTCCTTCTTCTGTTCTCCCCTTTCCCATTTTTCTTGAGTGTAAA
This sequence comes from Aotus nancymaae, assembly GCF_030222135.1. Classification (NCBI taxonomy): domain Eukaryota; kingdom Metazoa; phylum Chordata; class Mammalia; order Primates; family Aotidae; genus Aotus; species Aotus nancymaae. The sequence goes on from NW_026988523.1 coordinate 43,917,470, forward strand.
ATAAACAGTCCTGCATGCACGCTCATGCACGTGTGCGCACATGCGTGCACACACACACACACACGTTCATCTCCCTTGTGCAGTATACTGGGTGAGAAAGGTCACAGCTCTAGTAGCTTTCTTGGTGGCCACGTGGCAGCGTGCTGAACCTGGACAGATTCCAGGCGTGGGAAGGCTACCTAGGCACTGGGAAGGCAAGGACTATGTGGCAGGAAGGAGGGCAAGACCAGGCTATTATTCCAGAGACACCCCAGCCCTTGCAGCTCCCCTGGTCAGGTGGAGACAGCCCAGATTCGTCCTTATGGTCTGGGGATTCCAGGCATCCAGCTGTGGAGGCATAGGAAACCCCCAAACCAGCTCAGTAGGTATGAGTGGTATTTGTTCTTCTGCTTCAGATGAAAAGGTCACCGGCACTTGTCCCCACCCTCCACCCCCACTGCCTGTCTTTCTCTTTCTGAAGAAAGGTTTTTATGATGTAGAAGCCCCTTCTTGACATGTGCACACTCCACCCTTCATGCCTTCACAGGAGCTTTCTGAGTGGTTTACAGGAGACCCTTTATCTTCCTGACACAGAGGCTGACAATGTGCTATGTACTGAGGAAAGAGGAAGGCAGGCCACCAAAAATTACTGAACACGTACTAAGTGCCAGGCATTGTTCTAGAAGTTATGGATACGGTGGTGATTAAGACTGAGGTGTTCCCTGCCCTCATGGAGCTGACATTCCAGTGGGGAAACAAAATATACATGTACAGATATATAGTAATTATAGATTACAGAAGTACTAGGAAGGAAATTAACAGGGCATTGCATCATATGACAACACAAGAGACCTCCTTGGGGCTTGAGGAAGTTCTCAGATGCTTTCTGAGTAAAAGCATCTAAACTAAGACCTGAACAATAGGACTGCGGACATAATTTGGGATGAAATTTAAAGGCATGCTCATATAACATTATAATGTCTGTGTTATCATTATCCACAATTTACGTGTCAAGAAATCAAGGATTTGAGAGATGAGGTCACGTGCCTGGTGGCATGGTTCAAACTAATGTGATCAATACTAAGGCTGGGCTTTCTTTTTTACCTTCCCTTGCTTGCGGAATCCATGCTTGCATTCTGAATACTAAAAAGCATCCGGGTGCCAGGCATGGCAGCTCACATCTCTATTTCAGTATTCGAAAAGCTGAGGTGGATGGACCACTTGGCCAGGCATGGTGACTCACACCTGTAATCCAGTATTTGAAAGGCTGAGGCGGGTGGATTGCTTGAGGTCAGAAGTTTGAGACCAGCCTGGCCAACATGGTCTCTACGCTTTTGGTAGAGACAGCACCCTGTCTCCACCAAAAATAAAAATTTACCTGGGCATAGTGGTATACACCTGTAGTCCCAGCTACCTGGGAGACTGAGGTAGGAGAACTTGAACCCAGGGGACAGAGGTTGCAGTAAGCAGAGATCACGACACTGTCCTCCAGCCTGAGTGACAGAGTAAGACCCTGTCTCAAAAAAATAGTAACAAAAAAAGGCATCTGGGAAGCTTTTGCAATCTGAGTGTGCAGATTTCAGCTGATCCTTTGAGATCACCATCCAGTCTTGGTAAAGTATTAAGTACTGAGCAGCTACTACATGCCCATGGCACACCAACAGCGTTCTTGAAAAACAAGCCAAGGGCATAAGCAAGAGCCCAGACATGGAGTTTGAAAGTGGTACAGGGCAGGGGAGATCTTAGAGGTCAGAGTGCTTGAGCAAGGCAGCTCCGCAAGGTCAGAGCCAGGCCAGGCAGAGAGGAGGGGGTGCAGACTCAAGCTGGGGACTTGCTTGTGTTGTGTGAGTTCAGGTAGGAAGCTGCCTCTTCCAGAAAAGAGCTGAGGACCACCGAAGGGGACTTGAAAAACAGCCCACCTTTCCATGACCTGATACAATCATGAGAAAGTAGAGGAATGGATCCAATTCCCCGGATCAGTCCTTCCATCAACATTTTCTGAGTGTTTAGCTCATAGGTCTCAAGTACTGCATGAGGTATTGTAAGGACATTCAAAGAGCACAGAATCATGATCTCTACCCCGCAGGAGCCAAAAACCTCCTTGAAGAGAAGTGCTCCTGCTTCTCAAACAACTGAAGAGCCCTTGCACCTGCGGGTGGTGGCACGGCCACGTGAGCCTGGAGAAGAAGGCTTCCTGAAGGAAGCAGACCCGGTGCACATTGAGTTTTAAAGGTGGGGAGAAATTCAGATTGGCAGAGAGGTGGCAGAGTGGACATGTCAGGTAAAGGACATGCCACTTAAAAGAGCACAAAGAAAGGCTAGTTGGGAGAGGAGCGGTGAGAGCATAAGGGACAGGGAGGACCCAGCAGATTCTGGGCAGGGAAGTGACCTACTGAACATTCCTGAGCAAGGGAGTCACAGAATAAAAGCAATGCTTTCCAAATTACAATAGCAATTCCTTGCTTGCCTGTAACATTTCGCTCAATGTTTCTGATTGCTCCACATACATTATCTCACTTGATTCTCACAACCACCCACTGAGGGAGAAAGTTACTGTTTCATTTTATAGCTGCGGAAATGGACGGGAGAAGTTAAGTGACTTGCCTAAGGTCACACATGTCAGGGAAGGAGCTGAGGCTGGAACCCAGTCCATCGATCTATGGAAAGGGGAGTGCAGCACCATGAAAAGGGCTCAGATTTGGAAACCAGACAGATCTTCATTTCAGTGACACCGCTGCTGATGACTAAGAAGCCCGGGACAGGTTGTTTAACCTCTCTGAGTCTCAGTTTTCTAATCTTCAAATCAGTCATGAGAAACCTTAGAGAGATGCAGGTTTGTTGTGAGGTGTAAAGAATGATGACTCCTGGCACAGAAAAGAATCCTACAAATATCTGTTTTCCTCCTCTTGTTCCACGGCTCCCCACTCAGGTCCTGAACAAGCCAAGGGATTGGCCCAACGTCCCCCTGCCTCCCAATGGTGCCAGTGAAGCTCTGGGGCAAGCGGTTCACCCTCACAACCAAGCAGCACTGATCTGGCTTTTGCAAAACCACAGCCCCATCCCAGGCCATGCAAGGGCTGTGCTGGTGGGCGGGCACTCAGCACCCAGCACATCCCCATCTGAGAACAGGCTGCGGTGGGAGAGTACGCGGAGCTGCGAAGAGATGGGTGATCTGTGAAGCCGCACAGCACACTCCACTGTTTCTTGATAGAGCAAGCCCAGATTTATTGTTGTTTTTTTTTTTTTGTTTTTAAACAAACAAAACAGTATTTAAAATAACAGCCCACACACAAATACTTGTCAGAAATCTCACCCTTGACTTATCTCTCGGATAAAAGCAATTTCTTACCCTGGCAAAGCTCTTTATTCTTTTGAAAACATTTTCATATACATTATTTCACTTGATCCTCAGAACACCAGAAGGGAGACAGTGCAGGCTTAACTGTTCCCTTTGAACAGATGAAAACTCCATGGCCTAGCAGCTGGAGGGAGGGGTACCCCAAGCTCCCAACCTCCTGCCCATGGTTCTCTCCCCCTCCTGGAGGCTCAACTGAGAGTCCAGAGTCCATTCACTGGCAAGCTCAACTCTAACATCCAAAATCCTCCCCACCCCACTCAGCTACTGAAACATCAAAGATGCCCACGTGAGGCTCATGCAATGGGTGGGGTGGGGATGGCAGTTTCAAAAAGAGACAGCTAACTCTGGGCACATCCTACAAATGTGCTAAACTCTCCAGTCAGAACAGGCAGGGGTCCCTAAGCCCCTACCTTCCCAGGAGCCTTTCCTTCCTGCTCCAATCACCCGTTCCAATCCTCTCCTTAACCTGGGACGCTCAGAGACACAGAAGACTCATTTGGAGTCAGATCCCCTGAGGTCCCTGGTAGGTCTAGCCCTCAACTTCAGCTTGAGGATTTAGGCAATCAGTTCACTCCTAGAACGTAGCTCAGCGATCCTACAGGAAGGCCAGCCTGCTAACACAGGCCACGGATCGACTCCTAGGTACAGCAGACCTGCTCCATCCAGCAGTATGCAGAAGCCCAGGGCAAACAGCAAGCAAATATTTAGCAGCAACCCCAAAGCGCTCCAGGCACTTAGGGTACATCCATGAATGGGCCTGGCAAAGGTCCCTCCCCTGCCTTCACTTGGTTCATGCTCTAGTGAGGTGAGGCAGGAAATGAACAAAGAACCAGTGCATTAAAAGGTCCGTAGGTGATGAGTGCTGCATGAGAAGAGGCACAGGGCAGTGGAGTGTGCTGGGGGAAGGCGGGGAGCTCTGCAGGGTACTATTTTAAACAGGATTGTCAAAAGCTTCATTGAGAGGTTGACATTTGAGCGAAAATTTGAAGGAGTGAGAGAGCTGGCATGTGGATATCTGGAGGAAAGGCATTCCAAGCAGAGAGCCAGCCAGAGCAAAAGCCCTAAGGGACAGGGAGGAGGCCAGTGTGGCTGGAACAGAGGACTCAAGGGGGAGAGCTGCAGGAGATGAAGTCAGAGAGGGAACAGAAACCAGGTTCCAGGGTCACAGAGGTCCTGCAGGACATTGTAATGACCTTGGCTTTTACCCTGAGTGAAATGGGGACACGTGTAGGATCTCGAGCAGGTGACTGAAATGCTCTAAGATTTGGTAGGATCAGTTGGCCGCTCTCTTGTGAACAGCTATAAAGCAGGGACCAGCCAGGAGGCTGCTGCAGTGTTCCAGGTGCAGGGACCATGGCGTCTGAACCCAGAGGCAGCAATGCAGTGGTGAGGAGTGGTCAGTTCTGGCTATTTGCTAAAAGAAGAGCCAACAGGATTTCCTGAAAGGTGGGCTGTGGGATATGGAAGGGAGAGAGGGAGAAGGAGAGAGGATCCAAGTCAACCCTAAGGAATTGGGCCTGAGCAACTAGAAAGATGGAGATGCTTCCACTGAATGGGGAAGGCTGAGGGGAGCAGGTGGGTATCAAAGATCAGGAGTTCAGGTTAGATGTGTTGAGCTTAAGATGGCAGATGACGGCTAAGTGGACCACACCTGTTGAGGTGGCAGCCACTGAAGCCAGCTGCCATATGCTTGCTGATAACTGTCAACCAGAAAGGCAGTGCCTGCCTCCATTGCCCAGTCCCCAGAGTGGACAGCCCATGAGGGAGGCTTACTTCCCCACCTCATTTTCTAATCCCTGGGAACACAGCTGTCCAGGCCTCACTCCCTGGCCCACTCTCTATCCCCAAGATAGCTCTGAAGGCTCTCCGACTGATGGGAAGCATTTCAGAACAAGTCTAATGATGTCTGGGAAATCTCCACGGATGGGCCAATTTCTTAATCTGCTCCTTGGATCGAACCCCCATCCAAGGAAGCCTGCTCCAGGCTTCATAACAATAAAAACTTCAGTCTTAGCTAACATTAACTGAGCACCTACTGCATGCCAGTCACCCTTTGGGGCACTTTCACGTGTGTCTTCCATTTGATTCTCATCCCAACTACAGATGTTGTTATCCCCTTTTGAAGATGAGGCAACTAAGACTCAGAAAGATTCAGACTTGCCCAACGTCACAGAACCAGTAAATATAGAGACTAATATTTGAACCAGCCTTTTGATTCCAACCCTGCTGGTCGCCCCATATCAAATTACTCATGCTTCAAGGTCCAGTTCATGTCATACCTCCTCAGTGGAATCTCTGTCCATCCCCTGGTCAAGTCTTCCCTGTTGCCGCATGCTGTGTGCACCTCTTCCGTGGAACCTCTGACTTTGCTGGAACTGCTGTGACTTCTGTGTTCTTTTCTACTCGGCTACACCTTTCCTGAGAACAGAAGCCACATCTTTTAATCCTTACTCTTATACTCTCTTATAATCTTCCTGCCCCACAAATCAGTGTATTTAATATGTTTACTAATGCTATGATATTTAACACTTTTTACACATTCACATAGAACATCATATTTGGGTCTCAGCCAGTTGGGTAAGCATGAACCACATGGGTTCTGTTAGCCTCACTTATGGTTGAGAATATATACACTCAGAGAGATTGGAGGATTTGTCCAAGGCCACACAGCCAGATGGTGTGTTGGGAACAATATTCTAAGCTTGTAAAACCCAATGCAGTGCCCACTGCATGGTTGGATCAGGTTCTTAATGTACTGCTTTGATACAATCCCTTTCAGTGAAGCCTGCTCCAAGCCTTATGGCACTAAAATTTCCGACTCCTCCAATACTACTTGAGCACCTACTGCATGCCAGGCACTCTGTGGGGCACTGGCCTAAAGCCCCATAATGCCTTTTGGCATATCCTGAGCATTGGCTGGAGCCTTCAAGGTGTGGCATCTCCTCCCTTTTCTATTTCCTTGGCCTCTCTTCCTTTGTCTCCTCATTACCATATTCCCCTCTTCATCTCCAGCTTTCACCATGATGTCCTTTTCCTGCCCAGAGCTCCTAACCCTGAGCAAGAGGAGGTAAGCTCTGACCAGAAAGTGGCTCTGGGGAGAGAGGCCCCTGTAACACATCTGGAATGCAGGGTCCGAGGTGAGGCTTCTTGTTATTTTACAGTTGTTGTTAATTATCTCCTAGGATATAGATTCTGAAGTGGCGTCTTGTTTTAGCCAGCTTCCATTCACCCTGTTGGTGTGGAAGGGACCCCACCCTAGGTTAGGGGACGGCAGAACAAATGACAGCTGGCACTGAACAGATGAGATAAACAGTTTATTAGTCACATACACTCACTGCCTAACAGAGGAAGATACCATGTGCTACGCAGGACCACACAGGGGGTATACTAAGGAACAACCAGGGGCTTTGTAGTATCAAGAGGGTGGGGTGCTTCTCAGTTCCCACAGGAGGAGGTGATTGTTCTGTTTGAGAAGCTCCACAGGCTGGCAGGAAACTGAAAACCGCTACTCAGGGATAAGCAGAAACTGTGCCTGGTCCCTTTGAAAACAAGAGTTGTTTGACTAGGAGATGTTAGCTGCAGGAGTGGAGTAGGGAGGAGAACCTGCAGTTAGGTCATTTGAGACCTCCCCAGTTGCACTAGATGTCAAGGAAGCACATAATATTAGGCCTTACCAAGCTATCTTACCTTCACCAAGCTATCTTTATTTTTTAATAAATTTTTATTTTGGAATTATTTTTGACTTACAAAAAATTACATAGTACAGAAAATTCATGTATATGCTTCACTCAATTTCCCCTAATGTTAGCATCTTATATAACCATGGCACCTTTATCACAACTAGAAACTAGCACTTACATAATACCACTATCAAATTACTGGCATTATTTGGATTTCACGTTTTCCCACTAATGTTCTTCTTCTCTTCCAGGAGTCACCTAGGGCATCACGTTGCATTTAGTCATCTCGTCTCCCTAAGTTTCTGCTGATCTGGGACGGTCTTTCAGTCTTTGTTTTTTACAACCTTGATACTTTTGAAGAGTTCCCAATGTAAGTCTGTTGGATGAATTTACATGCTTAGACTGAGGTTATGGGTTTTAAAGATAATGGCACAGAGATGTGTGGTGCTTCTCATCACCACAGCAGGGGTGATAACATCACTAGTGATGATAATCCCACCGCTTGTTTAAGATGCTGTCTGCTGCAGCACTCCACAAAACTACTAATTGTCCTTTTAGATATTTTACTCTTTGAAAATGAATCACTAAGTCCAGCCTACACTCAAGGGAAGAGGACTTAAGCTCTGCTTCCTGAAGGAGAAATGGTCTACAGATTTGATTGAAAACTCATAGTTGTCCTTTCCTCTCTTATTTATGTATTTATTCAATCATTTATTTAAGCCTGCATGGACTAGTGGATATATGTACATATAATATATATATATATATTTGTTGTTGTTAGCTATAATACAAGCCTATCATTATTTATTTTATTGCTTAAATTATTCCAGCTCTGGGTGGGAATGTAAATTAGTACAGCTACTATAGAACACAGTATGGAGATTCCTTAAAGAACTAAAAGTAGAGTTACCATTCAGTTAAACAATCACACTACTGGGTATCTACCCAAAGGAAACTGAGTCATTATATAAAAAAGACACATGCACATGCATGTTTAAAGCAGCACAATTCACAACTGCAAAGATGTGGAACCAACCTAAGTACCAGTGAATGAATAAAGAAAATGTGGTGTGTATACGCCATGGAATACTACTCAGTCTTAAAAAGGAATGAAGTCATGCCTTTTGCAGCAACTTGGGTGGAGTTGGAGACCATTATTCTAAGTGAAGTAACTCAGGAATGAAAAACCAAATTTCTTATGTTCTCACTATACAGTCCTTACCCCTCCTTCTCATCTAGCAAAACTCTAGTCATCCTGCAAGACCTAGTTCCAATGTCTCTAACCTTCCTTCTCTTCATACTAAGAAGCAAACCCCTCCTCAGGACTCTCATAGCCCCTTATACATATTTCCAGTATCTTAGTCTAGAAGAATGACTCGGTTCTATTTCTACTCCCCAGCAGACTATGCGCTCTCTGCAGGCCAGGACTGTGACTTTCTCATCTCTGTAGTGCCTGAACCTGACAAAATGCCTGATGCAGAGTATATTTATATTAACTACTTGCTGAATTAATAAGTACAAGTTTCACATGCGTACCCGATCTTGATTACTTACCTCTACTAAGTGGAAAGGAGCACAGGAAAGGTCAGAGATGGAAAAATGAGATCCATTCCATTTCTTCATTGCCCTCCTCTTCCTTTGATGGCAAAAAGAGGAGAGAAAGAAAGCAAGCAGGATTAGAATGGGGTCAGAGCCTACTGCCGCTACCTCTTTAAGAAAGCCTGGAGACATTAACTTCAATGAAACTTCAGGGACTTGAACGCCAGAGCAAGTATCTAAGAGGGTATTTCTAACTTTGAAGCCACAAGAAGGAAAAATATATTTTTAACAAACAAACATGATAAAAGCATATCTAGTTAATATGGTAATACATTTTACCTAGGCATTTATGTCTACAAAAATGACTTTATGTGACTACCTGCTTTACATTTTAGTACCAAAAGAAGTTATATGCATATTTTAAACTGTACCTGTGGCTAAGCTTAGTGGCTGAAATGGTATCACCAGAGTAACCGGTCACACCTGTCTGGTGGCACACTCTCCAGGTTACACAACTCAGGGGATTCCCCAGGTTTCTTTAAAACTAACTACAAGCCTATTCCTCTCAGAGAGTAATATTTTTCTTAAAAGTTTCATTGCTTTCTTCAAAAGGTGTTTGAGCATTTCTATGTGTAAAGCATTGGCCATGGAGGATACAGTATGGTCCTTGTTCATGAGAAGCTAACATTCTAGATATTAGCTTATGCTCTACGTTCAACAAGGAAAGTGATTACACCTTAAGAAAGAAATGCAGGCTGGTGCAGTGGCTCACACCTGCAATCCCAGCACTTTGGGAGGCCACAGCAGGCGGGTCACATGAGCCCAGGAGTTTGAGACCAGCCTGGGCAACATGGTGCAACCCCATTTCTACTAAAAAATACAAAAAGTTAGTCAGGTGTGGTGGGGCAATCCTGAAATCCCAGCTACTCAGGAGGCTGAGGCAGGAGAATTGCTTGAACTGGGAAAGCAGAGGTTGCAGTGAGCTGGGATCCCTCCAACTGTACTCCAGCCTGGGTGACAGAGTGAGACTCAGTCTCAAAAAGAAAGACAGAAAGAAAGACAAAAGAAAGAAAGGGAGAGAGAAAGAAAGAACAAGAAAAAGAAAGAAGAAAGAAAAAGAGAAAGAAAAGAGAGAGAAAGGAAGGAAGGAAGGAAGAAAAAAGAAAGAAAGACAATACTTCAAGTATATGAAAAAGGGCTTTGATGTAACTGTTACTTTGATAAATATCAATGTTAGGTGAGGTCCGACATTGACTGACAAAGACCCAATGTCACCAGATACCTGCATTAAGTCCTAGGAAGATCAGGAAGGGGAAGTGAGGGAGGGGAAAGGAAGTGACTTGGGAAATGAGCAATGAAAGAGAAAGAGAGCAGAGAGCTTGGACCCAAGATGCCTCTGGCTACGGTTATTTCTTGTATTCCAAACAGCTGGCTGTGTGTTTGCAGTTCTGGATGACTCACCATGTAGGAGGAGCCCTGCGAGGAGAAAGGAGAAAAACCACAGAAGAGGGAAACCCCCTTCAGCATCCTTGGGGTGTGGCTGTGGCATTCTGTCTCACGGCCTCACACAGGCCAGCTAACAGCTTGGGCTTCAGTGCTCAGAAGCCATTTTAAGATTTTAAGGATCTTCCAGAAACCCAGGGGCTCACCCAGAAAGGAAAGGAACTTCATTCGGCTTCCTTATTCATAAACCTAAGAAACAATGGGTAAAGAATCTCTGCAAAGAAAGAAGAGATATATACTTGTCAAAATGGAGATGTTCACTTGAGTCTTCCTCCCAGGAAAACAAAAGGAAGTCGGGGGAAGGAAGATTAGCCTTGAGCACAGAATTTCATACATTACAAACGGGGCCGCACTGCAAAACCCACGCAGCCCTGTGATTTAAGCTCCTCCTGTAGTCTCAGTGAGTTCCTGGGTCTTATGGACTGAATTGTATCCCCCCACCTAAATTCCTCTATTGAATCTTAACTACCCCAGCACCTGGGAATGTGACTGTAGAGATAGGGCCTTTAAAGAGGTGATGAAGCGAGGATGTTGGGGTGGGCCCTAATCCAATGTGACTGGTGTCCTTATAAGAAGAAGAGATGAGGACGCACAAAGGCACCAGGAACAAGAGCACAGAGAGAGGACCCCATGCAGAGGCAGCAAGACGGCAGCCATCTGTAAGCCAAGCGGAGATGCCACAGCGGAAACCAACCCTGCTGCCACCTTGAACTTGGCCTCCCAGCCTCCAGAGCTGCCACCTTGAACTTGGCCTCCCAGCCTCCAGAGCTGCCACCTTGAACTTGGACTCCCAGCCTCCAGAGCTGTCACCTTGAACTTGGACTCCCAGCCTCCAGCGCTGCCCCCTTGAACTTGGACTCCCAGCCTCCAGAGCTGCCACCTTGAACTTGGACTCCCAGCCTCCAGAGCTGCCCCCTTGAACTTGGACTCACAGCTTCCAGAGCTGCCCCCTTGAACTTGGACTCCCAGCCTCCAGAGCTGCCCCCTTGAACTTGGACTCCCAGCCTCCAGAGCTGCCCCCTTGAACTTGGACTCCCAGCCTCCAGAGCTGCCACCTTGAACTTGGACTCCCAGCCTCCAGCGCTGCCACCTTGAACTTGGACTCCCAGCCTCCAGAGCTGCCACCTTGAACTTGGACTCCCAGCCTCCAGAGCTGTCACCTTGAACTTGGACTCCCAGCCTCCAGCGCTGCCCCCTTGAACTTGGACTCCCAGCCTCCAGAGCTGCCCCCTTGAACTTGGACTCCCAGCCTCCAGAGCTGCCACCTTGAACTTGGACTCACAGCCTCCAGCGCTGCCCCCTTGAACTTGGACTCCCAGCCTCCAGCGCTGCCCCCTTGAACTTGGACTCCCAGCCTCCAGAGCTGCCCCCTTGAACTTGGACTCACAGCCTCCAGAGCTGCCCCCTTGAACTTGGACTCCCAGCCTCCAGAGCTGCCCCCTTGAACTTGGACTCCCAGCCTCCAGAGCTGCCCCCTTGAACTTGGACTCCCAGCCTCCAGAGCTGCCACCTTGAACTTGGACTCCCAGCCTCCAGCGCTGCCACCTTGAACTTGGACTCCCAGCCTCCAGAGCTGCCACCTTGAACTTGGACTCCCAGCCTCCAGAGCTGTGAGGAGATCGATTTATTCTGTTTAAGCTGCCCATCGTGACACTTTATTATGGCAACCTTAGTGGACAAAACACTGGGGAAAGAGCTTCCATGCAATTTGAATGTGGTGTCCCAGCAGGGCCTCAAGCACAACACATGCCAGCTGAATCACTGCTGTTTCATTCCTACATCACAACCCAACTTTGGACCATCATTACAGGACACTAATTTGAGTTTTCCCACCTGCCAAACACTGTATTAGGCTGCTTTCTCACATATTTAATTGCTAATGCGAACCTGAGGCTCAAAAGAGGTTAACTAGTTTCCCCAAGTGTATTAGTCCATTCTCATACTGCTATAAAGAACGACCTGAGATTGGGTAATTTATAAAGAAAAGAGGTTTAATTGATTCACAGTTCTGTAGGCTGTACAGGAAGCGTGGCTGGGAGGCCTCAGGAAACCTAACAATCACGGCAGTAGGCGCATGAGAAGCAAGCACGTCTTACCTTGGCAGAGCAGGAGCGAGAGAAAAAGCGGGGAGGTGCTACACACTTTCAAACAACCAGAGCTTGTGAGAACTCTATCACAAGACAGCACTAGGGGGATGGTGCCAAACCATTAGAAACCTCCCCCGCCATGATCCAATCACCTCCCACCAGGCCCCGTCTCTAACACGGGGGTTCACAATTAAGCGTGAGATCTGTATGGGGACAAAGAGCCAAACCATATATCTAAGGTCATCGAGGTAGGGCATGCAGGACCTAGGGTAGAAGCCCAGGCCCTCTGGCTCCAGGTCTGTGGTTCTTCCACCACCCCAGGCCAGGGGTCTCCATGGGAGTCGTTAAAGACCAGAGATGTTAAGGACCGTATGCCACTCTCACTTTCGAAAGTCAGCTCAGTCCTTCCAGCAACATAGTCACTGGGGTTTGTAAGTCCTGTGACACAAAGAGGAAAAATATGTGTCCAGTCCTAATTCTATCTTTACTGGACCATTCAAGCCCAATTCTTAAATGACCACATACACTATTTAGTAGCTAGTTATGAGGCTTATACAACGCCAAAGATATTATTAAGGAATCACGTAAGAAAGTATTATTGCTTTCTGGATAATAGGCCACTTTGTTCAGCTCAGTTTGCTGAGGACAACTCTATCTGGAGCTCCTTGTCAATATCTATTTTTAATGGGATATATTTATAATTGGATGTATTTATAACCTCCTTTTCATGGGCACTTGTTTTCTTTCCAGAATCACACAGGCATTTTAATAGATTGGCTATGGCAGTAGAGAAGTGACTAGAAACAGTTTGGGCCTGATTGTCTGTGAAACCTGAGAATCCTCACTCCTCCGATGCTGGTGCCTGCGACGCTTTGGGAAGACAGCCGCTTCACCACTGCACGCTGGTTCTCATTTCTATAAAAGACATACATCCTTCCTGGAAGGGATGGAGGACAACGGGGAGATTAAAAGGTTTAGTACATACTGAGAGAAAACTTCTGTGGAAATTCCTATGATTTAATTCAGTTTGGCAAACACTTATTGTCCAACTATTACACGCTAAGCACAGATTCATTGACTGAGGTATGTCAATTTTAGCAAAATTATTGAACACAAGCATCAGAGCTGGAAGAAGTCTTAAGAGATCATGTAGTCTGATACTTACTCTCACTTTAGAGATGAAGAGCATGAAGTCCAGACAGGGGAAGTGGCTTGTCCAAGGTCAAACCATTGGTTCCTGGAAGGCAAGGAACTAGAATCTTTCTGAATCCTAGCCCAGTGGTTCCAATATACTCTGCAGCAGTCAGACCCTTATCAGAGTATCATGTCCAACTTAGTTCGCCACATGGTGAAAATCATATACACATCTGGAAAAGATCCAAAAAAAAAAAAAAACCAAAATTACCACAGGATGGAAAATAGAATTTTTAATTAAGTAACAAATATTCCAGCTGGATATGAGGAAGCACTATTTGGCTACCAGTGTTATGAAATATCAAAATGAGCAAATCAAAGGAAAGCACACCCAGAAACTTTCAAAAGGACGAGAGATAAGCATCTTTGTTTGATTGTTGGAGGGTCAGCTGCCCCCAAACAGGGCACCGGAACAAATAAGCTCTCACTTTTACCCAGCTCTATTAGAATTCGTCTAGGATTCTATATGCCTTTTCTAAGGCTTTAGCCAAACAAGCTGCTGTTACTGCACCATTGATCTTATCGTTTGTTGAAATTTCCTCTTAAAACCCTTTCTTTGCCCTCTTGTTTTTTTGTTTGTTTTTGTTGTTGGTGGTTTTTTTGTTTGTTTTTTGCTTTTTTTCTTTTCTTTTTTTTTTTTTTAATTTCAAAAAGTCTTTGCAATGAGCTGGAACAGAATCCGGAATGTCTGAATTTTAAGATTTGGGGATTTTTAAAAAATTGCCAGAGGTGACATGCTGAGAGAATAGAGCCCTGACAGTAACCACAGGTCTAGGCCAGCAAAAGGTCAAGTCCAGAGTGAAGCTGGCTGACAGACACCATAGATCTGGGCAGGCAGCGGCCTGGAGATCAAAGCAGCATTATCAGGCACAGCAGAACTCTGACCTTAGAGCAGAATGGCCATTTGCTTTCAATACTTTTTACATAATCTCCTAAATATAGGTTGCTTGAAGTTTAAGAGACACGTCAGAGGCAGAATGGTGTCAGAGGCTAGACAGCAGTAGGGTTAGAGATGCTAGGACTACCTCGCAAGAGGTCATCCCCGTTCATCTCTCCTCACCTGCACAGCCATATTAACACCCCCAAAGTGTCCTGGGTACATCCAGAAAGAAACTTTGGAGCACTTAAGGGGCATCCAACACAATAATGAGATAGCCTTCAACGTATCGGAAATGAGATCATGCTAAACCCCAGGTTATAAAGGGATCTGTCTCTACTTCTTTCTAATGTCATTGAAGAGATCTCTTTAAAGGGCAACTCTGCAATGTCCCTGAATAAATGCCAACAGCCACCTCCATTCCTCACTCAGACCCTCTTCAGTCCCTCTTCCCTACGTTTTCTGGGACCCATCTCAGTCTCTGTGTCTCACTGAGGTTGAACAACAAGAAAATACATATTACTAGATAATCGGTCTCCCAAGATGTTGTTTCTCCCTCACAAAAACTAGAACAGGACAACCAGCCTGCCCCTTGAACCGACTGCTCTGTTGAGAATGAATCTCCCTAGCTGTCAAATGTCAAGGAGTGACAGACCCTCACATCTCTGCTAAAGGTCACCTGCTAAAAGTCAAGGCTGAAAGGATGTACATCATGACTGAGACAAAGAGGAGCATATTAACCTCTTAGGCTTCCATATGTTCTTGGACACTTGCCTCCTTCTGGGCTTTGGTTTAGCTTTCTGTGTTCAAAGATTTTTGCAAAAGCACCGGATGCTAGAAAAGCAAATCGAACCTAACAAAAAACCCAGATGCTAAATCCATTTGTTTCAAGGCTCTCCCAAAAGCTGTTGGGGAACTCACATGAAAACAGGTTCCTGTTCCAAGGAGTTGTGAGGTTTAATTCATTTCATGCGATTCAAGGCTCATCCTGAAACCCCACATCCTGTTGATGTCACCTACTTTTGAGCCAGAAGAGAGAAGATAGTTTAGACTTGATAAATTTTCCTTCCCTCACAGCCTGTGCTGTGTTGAGTTTCTGCTTATGTTCACACCAGAAAAATGTTAAGAAAAAAGCTACTGATTTTTCCTCATTCCTCCCCCACTGTATCCCAGTAAGAATTCTATCTGAAGCATGTGTGTGCATGCATGCATGTGTATGTGTACACACACACACACCCATATGCACAAATCACAAGTATTTGGCAGATATTCAAATCCTTCTCTTTAAAAGCAACTAAGCCACTATCGAAGTAGTGTGCTAGGTTTCTGGAGAAGAACCAGAACGCAAGCATGCCAGGCCAGCAATGGAGAAGCAGTACTCCAGAAGGCTGACTCCACAACCGCCAGGTAAACCATGCTCCCGTTCACCACTCCAGAAGGCTGACTCCACAACCGCCAGGTAAACCATGTTCCCGTTCACCACGCCAGAAGGCTGACTCCACAACCGCCAGGTAAACCATGCTCCCGTTCACCACTCCAGAAGGCTGACTCCACAACCGCCAGGTAAACCATGCTCCCGTTCACCACGCCAGAAGGCTGACTCCACAACCGCCAGGTAAACCATGCTCCCGTTCACCACACCAGAAGGCTGACTCCACAACCGCCAGGTAAACCATGCTCCCGTTCACCACTCCAGAAGGCTGACTCCACAACCGCCAGGTAAACCATGCTCCCGTTCACCACTCCAGAAGGCTGACTCCACAACCGCCAGGTAAACCATGCTCCCGTTCACCACTCCAGAAGGCTGACTCCACAACCGCCAGGTAAACCATGTTCCCGTTCACCACGCCAGAAGGCTGACTCCACAACCGCCAGGTAAACCATGTTCCCGTTCACCACGCCAGAAGGCTGACTCCACAACTGCCAGGTAAACCATGCTCCTGTTCACCTTTACGTGCTTTCCTGTATCTCTATGAAACCAGTCTCCTTGAGGGCAGGGATTCTCTCTTTATTTTGAAATTCCCAACACCTGGCCCTGTGTCTATACATGACAGTCACCCAACAAATGAGTTTTTGAATGAATGGAGACCATCCCTAGCTGTTTACCAACAATACCATTTAATCACATTTTATAGACAAAACTTCAAGGTGTTCAGGTCCATGTATAAAAATTAAAATTTGTTCTTGTGTTTAATTCTGGAGAGCATCCCTAGCTACTTTCCTAAATATCTTCAGGAACATCTTTACCTCCACGGTGCCCAAGTCACACCTTTGTGTCTAGGAAAATGAAAACAGAAATTTCCAAAATAACATTAGGATGCTGTGTGGCTAGCACTGTTATGCCATGTCTCCAGTTTGAGTGTGCCACCTCTTTCCTGCAGGGACCTAGACTCATACATCCACCCTGGGTTCCTTCTATCTGACCCAAAGTAAACAAACAAAAAAGTTTCCAGGAGATATTTTCAATCATATCTGCCTTGCATATAGTAAGTGCTCAATAAATATTAGATTAAATCATAAAATCATATTGTCAATAACCTCTATCACTTCCAACTACAGGTAAGTAAATTATTTTCTCTCAATTTTAAAAGTTTGGGTTAGAACATGAAAGATGTTAAGAAATAAGAATCTTATTTTAAGTTGACAAGTTATTTCTTATTAGAGCCATGGTTCTCAACGTTAGCTGCATGATAAAAAGTATTATGCCTGAGGTGCTTTTACAGTAGTAATCCCTCAGCCCATCCCCGCAAATTCTGATTTAATTAGTCTGAAGTGGATTCAGGCACTGGCAGTTTTTTATAGCTCCCCAGGTGATTCTAAAGGGCATCAAGGGTTGCAAATCACAGTTCTTGGCAGAACCCAACTTCTCCTTCTCGGGGGTGATAAACCTCTGCCCTAGCCGTAATGAGGTTGCAAGGTGAACAGAAGAGTGTATGGATTATTGGAAGAAAATATACCCAAAGAAGTATTTTTAAAATATTTCTCTCTTTTTTTTGAATACTTAAAATGAAATAAAAATGCTAGAGCAATATGGTCACAGCAAAAAGTTCCAAGCTCAGGGCCCTGTTTTATAGTCAGGTGCAATGGTTCTCAACCAAACTGCCTGTGACACTCAGCTGAGGAACATTTGAAAATATTAGCGCTTTTGGCTCACTCTAGACCCAATTCTATCAGAATGTCTGGGGTGGGGCCAGGGCATCTATATACATACATACATATATACACAAACACACACACACACATATATACACACACATACATATATACATACACACACACATACATATATATACACACACACATATATATACACATACACACACATATATACACACACACACACACACACACACACACACACACACACACACACACATTAATTCCCCAGGTGAATCTAATAGGTCAGGGTTGGGGACCATTAGTCTGGATAAAGCAATTTTTCTAAATATCTTGAAATTTAGATCATAGATTGTTACATGTTTTTAACACAAGAAGAAATTTTAATTTTCATACATGGACCTGAACACCTTGAAGTTTTGTCTATAAAATGTGATTAAATGATATTGTCGGTAAGCCTAGCTATGAATTTTAGTTGGAATGTGGCAAACAGGGTGAGCTGGACAAAAAATGGTAAGTTTCCACGAATGGTTGCTGACGTGCAATGTAGACATTTACTTGATAACCCGATATCTTGTAGGGTAATGCTGGCACATGTCTGGATGTGCCCTTCACCCAAAAGAGTGGCTCTCTTAGACACATGGCTCCCACATGAAGTGAGTTCTGTAAAAAATGTTTCTCTGGTAGAAATGTATCACCAGCTAAACATATATAGGAAGGGCCAGGTGCGGTGGCTCATGCCTGTAATACCAGCACTTTGGGAGGCCAAGGTGGGTGGATCACTTGAGGTCAGGAGTTCAAGACCAGCCTGGCCAATATGGTAAAAATTACAATTTTGTATTTTTAGTCTCTACTAAAAATACAGAAATTAGTTGGGCATGGTGGTGCATGTCTGTAATCCCAGCTACTCGAGGCTGAGGCAGGAGAAAAGCTTGATCCTGGGAATCATAGTTTGCATTGAGCTGAGATTGCGCCACTGCACTCCAGCCTGAGTGACAGAGCAAGACTCTGTCTAAAAAAAAAAAAAGGGTTTCTAGAGACTCTTTCCCAT
Source organism: Aotus nancymaae (assembly GCF_030222135.1). Lineage (NCBI taxonomy): Eukaryota > Metazoa > Chordata > Mammalia > Primates > Aotidae > Aotus > Aotus nancymaae. The sequence goes on from NW_026988523.1 coordinate 43,935,855, forward strand.
CTTCCCATTAACAAAGTGAATCAAAGTAGCGTGCTAGGTTTCCAGAGAAGAAACAGAATGCAAGCATGCTAGGCCAACGACGGAGAAGCAGCAAAGGAGCCAGCGTCTGACTCAGGGGCCCAAGCACAATGAGCATGTGGATCGGCCTGAAGATCATGCAGAAAACATCAGTGTATTGGCCACTGAATCACTATTTTCCTTAAAATGAAATCCATTTCTTCAAAATACTTTGTAAACTAACGTTTTCAAGTATGCTTTTAATTTATGGCAAAACTACGATAAACAGAAGCAACTTAGTGTGACATAAGACCACTAAATAAGAGTCAGGTTTTGACACTAGCTACATGACTCAGGCAATATATTTTATCTCAATATCTGGGTTTCTATTTCTTCATGTGCAAAATGAGTCTAGTTTGATTCTTCTCAACCGTGGCTGATCGGCAGAATGCCTAAGGAGGTGTTAAAACCTACCACTTTCTGCGTGTCTCTCCCAGACACTCCGATTTAATTGGTCTCGAATGGGGCCCAGGCATCAGTATTCCTCAAATATTTCCAAGTGAAGTCAATGTGGGCACAAGCTGAGAAGCACTGCACTGGATGAGCTCGACGTTCCCTTCAGCTCTCATCTTCCTTTGGGCTTAGGAGTCTTAGCTTTGGGGAGTGCCTGAGCCATTAGAAGAGTTAGTAACTGATGACAATACATCCCGTAACACTCAAGGCTAGTATTTTGCCTCTTAGGAGGGTCACCGTTTCTTTTTTCAAAAAAAAAAATTAATATATCAATCAAGCTAAAAAATCTAAAACAGTTTTAAAAATAGGCTCTAAATATGCTGCGCCTCTGACAGTTTGTGCTGTCCTAAGAAGATATTCAATAGCCCTTCCCATAGAGTCACCAAAGCTTTCTTGATTCCACCTCACCCCTTCCCAATGTCCTTCGGGCATTTAGGCCTTGGACCCACATTTGTTTCCACATTTGGACTTGAAGAGCTGATTCCTATTTCAGTTTGGATTTGCTGCCAGGTCTCCCAGCCCAAGTTCAGTTTCCCATGGGCTGGCTGAACCACCAGTGTAAAACAGCAAGATAACATCCCAGAGCTGGAGCTCCTCCAGCCATGTTACGTATGGAGAACCAAGTCCATGTTGGCCTCACAGGGTCACTGTGCTCACAGCCAGGGAGCCATCCTGGAAGCACGGATGGATGGCTCCAGCATTTCACTTCAACACCATCCAGTCTCTCATTCCAGCTGTTGAGAGCAAACCAGAGAGAGAGAGAGAGAGAGAGTCCAAAGAAGCACTAATTCAAGCCCAGTTTCAAAATTCGGTGTTTAAATAAAAGTTATGAACCAGACTGAAATTCTGGACTCTGATAAACTACAAAATTAAAACCAGAAGAAAGGTAGGTAGCTCTAAACACTCTGGTCAGTAAGCTTCCGAGTTGATTGACTGAACTGTCCAGTTAATTGCTTCCATCCACACTTCCTCCTGGCTATGGAGACAGATTCTCTATATTAAAACTTAGAAACAATTGCTGTCCCACCTGAAGGTTAAAATGACAATGTAAAACTATGTCTGGCAAAAAGTTTGATCTTTGGCTCAAGGGATTAGATTGGTTTTAGTCAGGTAAATTTCATAGCCTAGAGAACTATTTTCAAATTGCTGCAATCTTTGTGAAACCAAGATTTTCTCAGTGTATGAAAGAGTTAGCAGGGCCACCCAGGTCTTTATATGGAGTCGGCCTGGAGTTTCTGGTTACCCACATAATCCTCATTTTCAAGATTAAAAATCATAGTAATAAGAATGTTTCTTGAGTTTTGTCATTATTCATCATTAAATTGGTCTAGATCCTTCATGCCAGAAGTAGAAACAAGATAAGACAGAAAGAGAGTGCTTAGGAAAAGGTCAGGGACAGCTTTAAACATGGCCCACTAAACAGGTCAGCCGGTTACTCTGCTCTTAGGCTACTATGCCAGCTATCGCCCACTACATCCTTACCCTGGTCCCACTCATCACTATGCCCACGGAAAACGTCCAGAGGAAATCTCCAACCCTACAGAATAGTGAACAAGTACCCAGTTACCTTTAGGATTAACCTACCCTAGTAACACAGAATGTAGAATCCCGCCAGAAACACGGAGTCCAAGAATGAGTACCAGATCTCATTTGGAGAACACAGGCTGGTGTTTTCCAAACTATTCGAGTGCTGGATGCCCACAGACATTGTGCGATCTGCACTGTCAGGCTGTGTAGCTCACTGGTGAATAACACAGGACTTGTAAGACTCATCTTGGTTCCGTTCCCAAGTTCTACATTTACTTGCAGGGAGATCTTGGACAAGTTACACAAATTATTGAGCCTCAATTTCTTCCTCTGAAAATGGAATACGGGGATGGAGGCAATGCACAGCTGAAAAATAAGAGGGTCTAAATAAATTATAGTTATCTTTACTATCCTTCATAATTACCCAGAATGGTGAAACTATAACTGAATCCATAAGGTAAGGATTCTCAGAGCTGTATTCTGTGGATTGGCTTAAGTTTTCAGTGAGTGCTTCTGACACTTCAAATTGTACACCAAAGCAGGGCAAGTGGTACAAAGCACTGGCATTGGCTAAGGATAACATGGATATTTCCTGGAAAATGAGTAGGAGGCATAGCTGTCAATGGCCCTTAAGCCTGATTCATACTAACCAAGCCAAGGTCAAGGTGGCTCCATTAAACACCTTCACTAAGGATGTTTTCCAAGGAAAACAGTTTTATAACTTTCAGATTCAAGCTAAAAGTGACATTGGGTTAAGGAAATGTCTTACTTATTTGGAGGTTGCTTTAGCAATTAGCTTGAATCTGCGATTGGCACCTCAGCTCTTTGTATATGAGCAAGAGCCACCAACACGCTGGATTAAGAAAGGTTATACTCAAGCATTTTAAAGCTTTTTAAAAACACTCTATTGGTGATTTGTCTAAGCCTCATAAGCTTTTGCTCTCTAGGCAGAACAAAGATGAACTCCAGTTTCTAACCAAATTAGCACTTATCTTCATTATAAAATAGGGGTAGTAGTGTCACTTTCCTTAAAGGACTGAGCTGAGGCTTGTAAAGCATTCGGGAAAGCATTCAGCACAGCACTCAGCACAGCACTCAGCATAAATGCTCCCAGTCAAGGTTAACTGTTGTTGCTGTGGTTGGGGCTTTGTTGCTGCTGTTATTCCATTATTCAACAGACCTGTACTAGACACAGTGAATTCTAAGAAGAATACACCAGAGGTCCAGTCCCTCAAGATACTCAAAGCCTCCAGGGAGGGATGGATGTGCAAATGTGTTCTTATACTAAGTAGGAACTTCTTTAAGGTCTGAACAGAGCGCTCTAGGTACCCAGAGGGGAGCCAAGGATTACCTTCACAGAGGAGATCATCTTTTATATGGGTTTTAAGGAACATGTGGGAATTTGCCTAGCAAGGGAAAGGGTTTGCAAGGCAAAGAATATAGCATATACAGAAGCTTGAGTTAATGAAAGTCATAGTTAGTGAACTTTGAGGAACAGTGGTGAGTCCTGGGTTACTGAAGCAGAGGTCACCCGAGGAAGGCCAGGAGAAGCGCTGGAGAGTTGCTGGGGGCCAGAGCGTGAAAGATCTCACAGAGTAAGACAAGGATTTGGCACTGATCCCACTAGCCACAGGCGTCAACAGATTTCATGGGGAAATAATGTGATTTGATTTATATTTTATGAAGATAAGTTTGGTGCCAACAGGGAAAGATAAAATCTGGAGTTTAAAAACACAGGAGATAAGGCAGTGGAACAGCTTGGTGGGGAGTAATAGCCCCACTCGCTTCGCTGAACCCTCTATGCAGTGGTTGTGCTCAGAGCTGATCTGCTGCCACCGGGGCCTCATGGCCCCCTGCAGCCCATCTGAGGAGGAGAAGGCCTAGGGGATGAGAAACAGGACTTCAGTTGGCACTCAATGCAGACACTATGCTGAAGAGAGCTGCAGGGTTTTAGAACAATGTCAGAAGTTAGTTGTTCTTTTCACCAGTAAGAAAAAGCCTTCATCTGTTTCCAAAATCCCCTTTAAGTGGACATTTTGATGGATAAGTACTGAAGATGGTACACAAAGATTCCTAGATTATGTCCCCAACCTTCCATTCAAGTCCCTCACCTTAATTCATATATTTTGTTTTATCTTTGAAATATGCTTGGGGAATTATGTTTGGAAGATGAACTTCAGAAGAGGAGCTCTATTAAGCATAAAAAAAACAGGATGACCAACTATCCTGGTTTATCCAAGACTATTCTTGTTTTATCACTGAAAGTCCACCATCCCAGAAAACTGCCCCTGCTGCCCTCCATCTCAGGCAAACCAGGACGGCTGGTCATCCGAAAGAGCTATTATAAACACTGTACTATGAAAAAAGACTGTGATTCAGCACTTATGAAATTCAGAACTTATAGATATGAGTTTTACTTGGGGGAAAACTAGGTGATGATTTTTTTTCTCTATGTAAATTTAGGATGCCATACTTAAGAACTTTCTTCCTCTAATAAAGCCAACATGTTACTTATAAAAGATAGGAGACAGGAAACTAATAACCATAATAATAGTGACCGCTAATGTACTGCTCATGAACTATATTTCAGGCAGTGTTCTAAGTGCTTTCCATAAATAAGTCATTTGACTCTCACAACAGCCTTATCATATTCATCCCCATTTTACAGATGAGGAAATAGAGGCACAGCGATCACACACATAATAAATGTACATGGTGGAATTTGGATTTGAACTGAGGCTGTCTAGGTCCAAAGTCCACGCTTTCAAATATTTCCTATATATAACGTATAAATAACTCATTTATTAAGCCTCTACTATGTACCAATCATTGTACTGAGTGTGCATTCCATAAAGTACCTCCTTTAACCCTCACAATAGTCTGTCTGGTACCAGATACGTCATTCATTCATTTATTATTTGTTAAGCTTATGCCTGTTTAAGAATTATAATATTGTATTTTTGTAGGTGAAGAAGGATGGGGGTTTGCACCAAAGCAGTAGCAGTGAAAATGTATAGGAGAGGTAAGAGTCAAGAAAAATTTCTGAAGTAAAAACATAAGAATATGATGATTAGTTGAACACAAGGAATGAGGAAAAATAAATCATTTAGGACGACCCTGGGATTTTGACCTGAGGGATTGGATGGGTGGTAGTCTATCAATCAAAATCAAAACTACAAGATCTGCCTCGATAGGGGCTATACACTGAATGTTTGTGTCCCCCTAAAAGTCATATGATGAAATCCTAACCCCCAATGTGATGGCATTAGGAGGTGGGGCCTTTGAAAGGTAATTAGGTCATGGGGCAGAGCTTTCATGAATGGAATTAGTGCCCTTATTTAAAAAAAAAAAAAAAAAAACACCTGGGAGAGCATCTGTGCCTATTCTGCCATGTGAGGACACAGAGAGAAAACAGTCATTTATAAACCAGGAAGCAAGTCTTACAATATACCAAATTTTCCAGCACTTTGATCTAAGACTTTCCAGCCTCCAGAAATGTGAGAAATAAATTTTTATTGTTTATAAGCTACCCAGCCTATGACGATTTCTCACAGATGCTCAAAGGGACTAAGACAAGAGAGAAGATAACGAGTTCCTATTGAAATATATTAAGTTTCAGCTACTAAAGAGCGTACTAGTCGAAATGACCAGAAAGCCTGGAAACTTAAGTCTGGAGTTCAGTAGCAATGGTTGGAAGTCAGTATCCTAGACTTGGTGATTAGCGTCACAGGTGTAAGGAAGATTATCCAGAGAAGATGACAAATGATAGAGCCCTACAGAATGTCAACATTTTAGGGAGGGCAGAGGAGAGTTTGCCAAGGAGCCTGAGAAGACTTGAGAAGAGGGAAGAGAATCAGAAAACAAGTGGTTGCCCAGAAACCAGTGGAGGAGCAGGTGATGGTCAGCAGGGCCAGTGCTGTGAGAGGATAAACAGGCAGAGGGCTGGAAACAGAGCATTAGGACCAGGGTCTGATTGAGGAGGGAGGACACCAGATCCGAACATGAACAGACAGCAGCAAGTCATCCCACTTCTGACCTTAGTCCCCTGACATTCCCTCAGCCAGGAATAAAATCAACCCCAATGCTGAGGGCAAGGCTAAGTCTGCCTCCTGGGGAGTTGGGGACTCTAGCTTCTGAGTCTGAAAGTTAAAGGAACAGGGTGGGGGACCAGGGAGACAGGCCACTACTATTTACACATTCATTTCCAGACACTGCTCCAGGCTATAAGACCAGCTCTAAACAGCCACAGAAACAAAACACAAGGCAAAAGCAAACAATTTAAAAACAAAACAACGAAAACAAAAATAAAAATAAGACCACACACATATACTCCCTTTTATGGCAGGAAAAAAAAAAAAAAAGAAAAACTAATTCTACCTAATGAAATTTCCCGGACAGGTTTATGGCTGCCCGTTTATGGCTGCCTGACCTCCAACCCTAGGCTGGAGAATAACTGAGTTTTATTAAACATCAGCAAAATATGAATGAAGAGAGGGACAAGCTTTCGAAGGGTCTCATTTCATGTCCAAGCCCAAATAGCTCACAGTTGACCTTGAAGCTATGGAACATAATTTTTCCTTCAAGATGATAGAGAAAATACAAAGTCGTGACATGGTTCTGATGGTAACCATCACATTCATGTGAAGCAGCTCTGTTTTTAATACCCCCTCGGGAGAAAACACAGACAGTTATGAGCTGAGCTAAGGAAAGATACGTGAATGCACACCTGACCTCATTCAACTCTAAGCGATTCAGCTCGAGAAAAAAACATGTTATTTGAAGTCAGATGTCTGACCTTCCTGTGTGAGTTGCCCATTATTTATCTTCACTTGAGTGGTATTGCCTGGGTCCATTCTTATGCTCTGAAACCAGGCTCCATACCCAAGTCTGTGTGATCATCCGGGCATTACGAGGTCTCCACACTAGTCCAACACACTTCATTTTTTAAGTAGCAGGAGGACTGAGCAGAGCATTTCTGTGGGGAGAGATCCACCCAGGCTGCTTCAGGCTGATAAGCCCCCATCATAAATTACACCACAACTGGAGCTTCAGCCTCTTGCCATCAACTTGCCTTTCTCTTGGAAAGATACCAGCTCTGTCCCCTGAAATAAATCCTTTATTTTCAGAGTCCTAGGGGATTCCAAGGAGCAGGAAAAGGAGCGAGAGAAGACCCTCCCTCCCAGGGCAAATCATCCCATGCTGCTGTTTCCAAGCCTCAAGCTAACATCTCATTCTGGCTGCGCTCCCTTCTGGATCTCAGCAGCAATCCTACCACAGGGTGATGTGGTATTTCCAGTCTTCCACTTCGCCATCCCCCACATCCTCTTTCCAGCTGTTGTCAAAGCAACAGGCAAATTCACTGGGAGATTCAATGAGAAGAGATGGTCAGGTGGGAGGGGTGGGATAGGAGGAAAACATACTGAGATAAGAAAAGCACCTGGTCCTCAGAGAACACATTCCTGGAATGCTGGGCTGCATCTCCATGGCATATGCTTTCCCACTGGCTGCTGGATCTAAGTCTGAGCTTTAGAATTCATTTTCTTTGGCCTCAAAAGATTCTCAGACCTGCAACAGGATAAAGAGAGAGAGATGCAAGGCTCTTGGGTTGGTCTTCAGAACTACAGTTTGCACACTGTAGCCTACATGCCTGCACAGGTCCAAAGATACACATTGACTAGAAAGACCCGGACCCAGCCTGCTCCAGTTCTATCCTATCCTTCTAGTCAATGACCCCGCTAAAAGCAGGGTAAGTGGCTGTCTGAACCCTGAGGCTACTAAGTCCTAGAGTGGAACCTGTGAGCTCCTGAGCTTAAATCCCAGCCGCTTCCAATTCCAAACATTTTCCCAGCGAAATCACTTTTTCTGGTCATCTCATCAACTACTTGTGCATTACTTAATGGACGAGTCAGTTTGGCTGTTGGGGCTGCCAAAAGTAAAACCCCAATTCATTTGGTGGGTTTCTTAAAACTCTTACTGAAAACAATTTAATTCAGTCAAGCTGTATTTCTTCCTAGGACAGTTTCAAACCTTGGAAGAAGAGGAATCACCATGTCACCTATCTCGACTGGTAAGTGGGTTCTGAGGCTGTGCTGATGCATGTGTCTGTAGCAACTGGGGAAAATAGTCCATTTAAAAGTTGCAACAGTGACCTCCACACTATGGGAGAGGTTATAACATCACATAGCCATTTGGTTCTGTATGGACTCTTTCCCCAAATATGCAATTTAAAGTTGACTGTATGGGTGCTTGGGCACGCTGTGGGGTCTGGTCAGGGGTGGGTGCCCAACCTGGCCTGACCCCACATACTCCCCACCCTCTGCACTCTGATGCTGCCTGCGTGCCAAGCCCATCCCAGGCAGGATGATAGTGAAGTATTTCCTGGGCTGGAGCATGCTCCGGAGTTCCTGGGACCAAGTGTCTGCTGCCTGATGACAGCGGTACCCAAATCCCTACAGCAAACACATTGCACGGGGTGGAGACCCCTGAGCTCCTGTCCTGGCGACCTGACCGAGACCAGCAGATGCCCCGCTGGGCTGAGCCACTGTTTGCCCAGTGCCACTCGCTCAGTGTCCACCCTGAAACACTCTACTCTGAAGCCACCGAATCAGACGTGACCACTTCACCTGGAACATCAACCACACCCGGCTGTGGAGGTGGCGGAACCACGTGCTTACTCTGAGAACTCTGGCAGCAGCACCTGGACGCCAATCCACTGGAAGGCCTGGGTATCCTATAGCTTACTTAAGCATCTCCAGAGCTGTCCAGGAATTTGGTCTCACCCAGTTCAAAACCAATGCGATCAAGACGATGAAGGGTTTTGAATACATCTCGTCCAAGCTGCACAGTGTGGCCCCTTACAAAACACAGCTAAGGGAGCCAAGGAGAAGGCAAAAGAGACAGCACTGGACGCTACAGAGAAGGCCAAGGACCCGGCCAGCCAGGCAGCGCCCAAATGGCAGCCACGGTTAGTGTAGCTAGCCCACCACGCCACAGCACCCCAGACAGCTCAGCTCAACTTCCCCTTCCCTCTCCCCTTTGTATAATTATTATTAAAAATCAACCTCCAGCCTCCACTTTTAATTTTTTAAATTAAAAAAAATTAAATATTTAAAGTTAATTGTAAATGATTTTTATTTTGAGATGTCTGTGCGAATTTCCTTATAACCTTGCATTCTATTAGACACTTACGGTTTCTCCCAAAAAAATCCAGCAAGGAATCAACCTTTTGCCCCTTAGGTCAGGAAATGGTCTTACCAATGCTAAGGAGAGCAAAGTTCTTTAAAATTTAGGGCTCCCTCTAGGGCAACATATCTGTTGCTCCCTCAAAGCAACAGATAAGGCTTTGAGCATATCCTCAGTTCTGATCCTATCCCAGCAACTCCAGCCTGTAGCTGCTCCTCAGAGAAGGCTACACTAGAAAGCTTCATTGGGTTCTCATGAAAAGAAGGCGGCTAGGAAAAGAAACTCCCCCCATTCTTCCATGACACCATGTCTTCCAATAACAATGGTTAACATTTATTGAGCTTTTACTATGTGCTAGGCACTATTCTAAGTGTACTCCCAAATCTAATCGTTGTAACGACTTTCTGATGGTGGTACTATCATTATCTCCACTTTACAGGTGGGGAAACTGAGACACAAAGAGATCAAGCAACTTACCTAGAGTCATACAAGGAGTAAGTAACAGTGCCAGGATTCTAGCAAAGGAAGTCTGGCTACAGGGTTCATCTCTTAACTGCTATATCCCAGCAGCTCTTGAACCTGAGTATGAAGAAGCACCTGGAAGGCTTGGCAAATACAGATTGCTGGGCCTTGCTCCCAGAGTTTCTGATTCAGTAGTCCTGGATGGGACCTGAGGATTTACTTCGATTTGTTTCCCCTAGAAGTACTGATGCATTACTACTTCCAGGGGAAAACTACCACTGCTATTCCCCCTAAAAGTAGTGATGCAACCATCAGTGTGTATGATCCTTCACCTGCAGCTACTAGGGCAGTGGTGATGAACAGGGTGAGATTCCCACTGTGAAGCATACTGGATGGATAGGAGCGCTTCATCACAGCTCACCCAACGTTGCTCAGATCCAGAGAGTGAATTCAACAAGCCCATCTACACCAGTCATTGCACCATGAGGATCTGGTGGACAGCAGGAGCCAGTGTCTAAAGAATACAGGGCTGGAGAATAAAGGGACATAAGAACCAAAGCATGAGTTGAAACAGGGTAACAGGGGATAGGCTGAGGAAACTTCTGGAGTGGCAAGCCAGTATCCACAGCTGGACCTGTTTAGATGGACAGGAAGGGATCACACAGATACTCTCTCACCCAGCTCACCTCATCAGTTGTGGCATGTGCTTGCAAGCCTGCCATGAAACTGGAAGAAGCGGGAGGCCAGCCCAGTTTTCAAACTCAGACTCGCAAAACTTGTGTCCTTACTGAGGCCCTCAACCTCTGAGTTAAGGAATGTGTTTGTTTGTTTGAGACAGAGTCTCATTCTGTCACCCAGGCTGGAGTGCAGTGGCACGATCTCAGCTTACTGCAACTTCCGCCTCCTGGGTTCAAGTGATTCTCCTGCCTCAGCTTCCCTAGGAGCTGGGACTACAGGCACATGCCACCACACCCAGCTAATTTTGTTTTTTTATTTTTAGTAGAGATGGGGTTTTACCATGTTGGCCAGGCTGGTCTCGATCTCCTGACCCAAGGTGATCCGCCCACCTCAGCCTTCCAAAGTGCTGGGATTACAGGCGTGAGCCACCACACCTGGCTAGGAATTTGTTACTAGCAGTGATTAATGTGTGAAAGTTTGTAAATATCTTATTTATATACATGCTTTACTTATATCACTTAGAACTGAGTTGACTTTGAGTGATAACTCCTCTCTTACTAGTATTCCAGTGGTTTTTTTTTTAATTGAAAGAATGGGAAAACAGCCAGAAGTCTGGGAATTGCACATAATCTGAGGACTACCCATGGGGTGTGGCATGACATCAGGGAACTTAACCAGTTAGAGAAGGAAACGGTGAGAACCCAGTGCTGGGGCCAAGAAACCTGAGGAGCCTCAAGGAAATAACACGAGATGACATGGAATAGTTGCTGAAGGCCTGTTGCATATTTCAGAGAATCTGGGAGGTGCAAAGACCCCAGTGCTCTATGCCCACAATGGCAGAAGATGGAAGAATCAAGCTAATACCAGATGGTCCTACATAGCCCTGGACTAATGATCCACCTGATGCTCATCATAAATCTTTTTCTCCCTAAAAGAGCTCCAATGATTTTATAATCTGGCTTCACTCATTTGCAATTTTTTAACAGTAATATTCAGATACTAACTGCAGGAACAGAAAGGTACTTAAACCCATTCTTTTTTTTTTTTAAGTGATTCATTTACAATTTACGTATTAACGACTTGTGGTAGCCAGCCTCCACGGTGCCTCCCAGTAAGCCCCCTTTCCTGGATCTATTCATGCCCCAGAGTAGTCCTATTCTACATCAGACCAGGGTTGGTCTGTGTGACAAATAAAAGATGGCATGGGTGGCCGGGAGCTGTGGCTCGTGCCTGTAATCCCAGCACTTTGGGAGGCCGAGGCAGGTGGATCATGAGGTCAAGAGATCGAGACCATCCTGGTCAACACGGTGAAACCTCATCTCTACTAAAAATACAAAAAATTAGCTGGGCATGGTGGCACGTGCCTGTAATCCCAGCTACTCAGGAGGCTGAGGCAGGAGAATTGCCTGAACCCAGGAGGCGGAGGTTGCGGTGAGCCGAGATCGTGCCACTGCACTCCAGACTGGTGACAGAGTGAGACTCGGTCTCAAAAAAAAAAGGCGTAAGTGATGATGTTTGCCTTCCTGCACCAGGTCACAGAAGATACTGCTGCTTTCACCTCGCCCTCTTGGGCCACTTTTTCTTAGAGAAGACAGCTGCCACACTGTAAGAACACCCAAGCAGTCCTATAGAGAGTTCCACTTGAAGAAGAATTTGAGGCACCCATTTTCCAGCCTTGCAAGTGTACTATCTTGGAAGAGATCCTGCAGTGCCAGTCAAGCTTGCAAATGACTGCAGCTTCATGAGAGTTCCCGAGCTAGAACCTCTCAGCTAACCCACTTCCAGAAACCATGTATGATCACACATGTTTGTTGTTGTCTTTGATCATTTAATTTGGAGTAATTTGTTATGGGTGATAGAAAACCCATATATAACTCATGTGCTAATTACAAATTACTATCATCATTCATTCAAACCAGAAACCCAAGGACACTTATTTTCTACAACTTAGGAAATATTTAATAAAAATTTGTTACTAATTCCCCAGAAATAGCTCAAAAAATTTCAGGTTTTGTCATATTTATGTGAATTGGCTTCTGACTTTGGTATATTATTTATTTGGGATTAGAGTCTGTTCTCAATTGGTATATTATTTATTTGGGATTAGAGTCTGTTCTCTATGGTGGCCTTCCAGAGACAGGTCATTGGGAAGCTAGTCTACTGTACATTTGGATATATTTTATGATGATATCTAGGCTGTTATTTGGGACATGAATTAACAAGTTATTTGTGATTATTTTAAAAGCCAAAGAGTCTCATCAAAGGAATTTATTTTCCTCTCATGAATTTGGCAAAAAGTTTTTAATGGTACCAGGAAGGAATGAGCAGCAAAGGTAATCTCTGGGTATTTTTACCACATCTAAAATAGATCAAAAATTTTCAGGATGATTCTTCCTGTATAGCAGAAGTTAGAGAGAAAATATAAAACCCAAATTATTATTTCTCACCACAGGAAAGGTGTGAACAAGAAGCAGTGTCAAAAGAAACTTGTTCTGCTCAGGCCAGTACATCATCCTGAGAGATTACACTCCCTGTTTCCTATGGCTTCATGACTTAGTTGGATCCGTGAGTTCTGAGAACATCTGACATAGCAACATCTGGGAGACAAGAGAAGAAACAAAATCTACAGCAAAATATGAACTCTGTTTAAATTGGTCCCATCCTTAATTATATGTTGCCCTTTAATCAGTGCAAATAAGCAAAAGCTAGCAATATTTGCAAAGGTCTTAGTTATGACTTATTTTCCTCTAGAAAGAATTGTACCCACCAATTACTGACTGAGAAATGAAAGAAACCAAACTTTAATCAAGATTGTTGCCTAAAGACCAAAGAAAAGTAGGCCATCCAGAACATATTTCCCAAATATTTCAGCATAGTGTTTTCCCATATACTGCTACAGCCCCTTATTATCTGATGAGAATTTGTTTTTTATCCCTCTACCCCCAGGAAGCCCCTTCTGATACCTAGATGTATGAAGAACTCTCGTCTCTGCTCTCCCTCCATGCAATAAGAATTTTGAAGGCTTGATTTTGTTTAACTCATTTTAGGGCCTCAGCGCCTAGTACAGAGCCTGGCACATAGGAACAAATTATATGTGTTGTCCTAAAGTACATCGAACTCATTATTTTCCTATCATAACGTTCTGCTTCTTCTCCAGTGGTGCTTATTTGACAATTCTCTTTGATGTAATTTCTCTGCCCATTCCCTTTTACGGCTCTCATTCTGAAGGTTTGTGTTTTACTGTCTGGATCAGCAGCAGGCAAAAAAAAAAAAAGAAAAAAAAAGACAAACATCTCCACATTTTTGCCCAGTCTGTGAGAATCTTACAACCTAAAACACTACCATGTAACTTTACACTCAGTAGGATGGCTATAAGCAGAAAAACAAAACAAAAACAAAAACAGATAATAACAAATGTTGGTGAGGATGTGGAGAAACTGGAACCCTCATACACTGCTGGTGGGAACGTAAAATGGTGCAGCCACTGTGGAAAACAGTTTGGCAGTTTCTCACAAAGTTAATCATAAAAGTACCAAATGACCCAACAATTCCACTCCTAGGTATACACCCAAGAGAATCAGAAACAAGTCTTCAAACAAAAACTTGTATACAAGTGTCCAAAGCAGTACTATTCACTATAGCCAAAGGCGGAAACAATTCAAATGTCCATTAACTCATGAATGAATAATTATATGCCAAATCTCCTCACAATGGAGTATTATTTGGTCATAAAAGGAATGCAGTTGTGATATATACTATAGCACAAATGAAGCTTAAGAACAGTATGTTGGCCAGGCGCGGTGGCTCATGCCTGTAATCCCAGCACTTTGGGAGGCCGAGGCAGGTGGATCATGAGGTCAAGAGATCGAGACCATCCTGGTCAACACGGTGAAACCTCATCTCTACTAAAAATACAAAAAATTAGCTGGGCATGGTGGCACGTGCCTGTAATCCCAGCTACTCAGGAGGCTGAGGCAGGAGAATTGCCTGAACCCAGGAGGCGGAGGTTGCGGTGAGCCGAGATCGCGCCATTGCACTCCAGCCTGGGTAACAAGAGCGAAACTCCATCTCAAAAAAAAAAGAACAGTATGTTAAGTGAAGGAAGCCAGGAAGCCAGTTACAAAAGACTAAAAGATATGTTATAAAATATCAATTATATGATGTGTCCAGAATAGGCAAATCTATAGGGACAGAAAATAGATTACTAGTTTATTAGGTCCTGGGGGAGGGTGAAAAAAATAGGTAATTAATAACTAAAGAATAGTTTCTCTTTGTGATGATGAAAATGTTCTAAAATTGACTGTGACAATGGTTGCACATATCTGTGAATGTACTAAAAACTACTGAATTGCACATTCTAAATGGGTGAATTATATGATATGTGAATTATTAGTAGTAGTATTTTGAGACAAGGTCTTGTTCTGTCTCCCAGGCTAGAGTGCAGTGGCACCACCTCTGCTCACTGCAGCTTCAGCCTCCTGAGCTCAAACAATCCTTCCACCTTAGCCTCCCGAGTACTGGGACCGCAGGCATGTGCCATTACGTCTGGCTAATTTTTGTGGGGTTTTTTGTAGAGAAGGCGTTTCACCATGTTGCCCAGGCTGGTCTCGAACTCCTGAGCTCAAGCAATCTGCCTGCCTCGGCCTCCCAAAGTGCTGGGATTACAGGCATGAGCCACTGCGCCTGGCCTTAGTATGTGAATTATATCTCAAATAAAGCTGTTTTTAAAAGAAACTACCATGGGCCAAATGTGGTGGCTCATGCCTGTAATCCCAGCACTGTGGCAGGACAAAGTGGGCTAATCACTTGAAGTCAGGTATTTGAGACCAGCCTGGGCAACATGGCAAAACCCCATCTCTACTAAAAATACAAAAAAATTAGCTGGGCATGGTGGTGCACACCTGTAGTCCCAGCTACTTGGGATGCTGAGGCAGGAGAAGCACTTGAACCTGGGAGGTGGAGGTTGCAGTGAGTCAAGATTACACCACTGCACTCAAGCCTGGGCAACAGAGCGAGACTGTTTAAAGAAAAGAAAAAAAAAAAAGCTGGGCGTGGTGGCTCATGCCTGTAATCCTAGCACTTTGGGAGGCCGAGGTGGGTGGATCACCTGAAGTCAGGAGTTCAAGACCAGCCTGGCCATCATGGTGAAAGCCCATCTTTGAAAAAAAAAAAAAAAAAAAAAAAAACTGCCATGTAGTTTGAGGGAAATGTGGTGTTGGAATTGTTCTGTAACCTGTGTTTGGTAGTAGTTACAAGATTATGCATGTGTTAAAATCCATAGAACTTTACACTCCTAAAAAGTGCCACTTTAGTTGGAATTATGGTCAACTTCAGTTGAGACTGGGGTAGCTAATTAAAAATTTAAACCCAAAGAACCAAGCTTAAACCCATTTCCTTAGCTGCATTCTGCAGCTGAAATCCAGATAAATATGGAGAGGTTATCACCCATGTAATCCTGTCTCCACTTCATGCTTAAAGCAAACAGAATTGTTGATTCAGTGGTCCAAGCTTTCATTCCAAGCCCCAGTAACCCCTGGTGATTTTTCTGAATTCTCCATGGTACACGTACCAGATACTGAACTTGATCTGTCTCTGCAGAATAAATCAGCAATAGTTTACAAAAAAAAAAAAAAAGTTTATACAATCCTCCAACTCCAAGCCTTCAAAAGATTCTCCAAGACTTGCAAATGTGAAATACTGTGGGATACTGCATACTTACCATCAGGAGCTCTCCATTCTGGCTTTTGTTCAGGGTGAGGAGAGACCTCCTCAAACTGAAAAAGGTCCTAGAACAGAAGCAAAAGCAAGAAACCTCTTGGGTTCAGCAGGTCCTGGGCCGTGGGTGGTCGAGGAGACACTCAAGAGCCCAGAGTATCTTAAGGCCATCACTAACCACATGTAAACAAAGTGATATTTGTAGATGTTCTCTATAATTAAGGTCCTTCTACACCATGGTGTTCAGAGTGCATTCATAGGTTCAAGCTGGGGGGCTCCCTATTTAGCAGGTTGTATTTTACCAGCAGCTGAATAGGATTTAATATTAGGTAAAAAGACATTACCAAAATAGTAATAAAACTTAGACCCTCCATGCTAAGATCAATGCTTACTCTTGAGTTATAGGAAACTTGTGCAAAAGCCACACCTGCCACCTATACTCCTCTATTTTCTTGGTTCTGCCTACCTTATAATCATCTTTTATCTACCACCACCTCTAGCCCTAAAGCTGCTAATACTCCACTAATCTGTCCTCTGAGGATGGGCTCATTGACATATTTGCTGCAAAACACCCTCGTTTCGTAGCCACCCTTTTTCCCATGGGTAATGCATATATCTGAACCTACCCCACATACTCATTCACTTGGAGACTAATTTGAAAGATCTGATTCCCAGAAATGTTTTAATATGAATCCTATAAAACTTTTATATGACTTTGTGTGTCAGTCAAAATTTTTTTAGCTCTCACTGCAATAACCTCTCAACAATGAGGATAGAATAAAGATAAAAGATACATGAACAAATCATTGCTAAAACATTTTGAGAGCTTTCAGCTGAACTAACTTTGAAAGTTAGTTTAAAACCACACCAGGAAACCAGGCCTGATACACAGACCTTCTATAACATGCTGGCCCTCGTGTCAGTGTCTGGTCCTTATTGGGTGAGGCCATGCTACTCTCCTCTACTGCTGGGAAGAATACCTTCCCGCGGTTTCTACGTCAGAACTCTCCTACGACGTATTAGGTGACCTTGGACATTTCATTTAGCATCTCTGGGCTTCAGTCTCCTCATATCTGAAATGTAGAGGGGCAGATAGGGTGGGAGGAACTAAACCAGGTCATCATTAACATCCCTTCCAGTCCTAACATTCTGTGACCCTTTCACTGGTGACAGGGAAGCCTCAAGTCCTAATATCTGCTGAGTCATTCTGTCTCAGGCTTTAGCTTCATCTTCCATTGCTCTGATTGAAAAATGATAAACTCTGTGGTAGGGACTCATGTCCCTGGAATGTACCAGTATCCAGAGGCACAAAGGTTCCTAGGAACAAGGACCGCCTGTATTAACTGGGATTAGGTATAGCAGCATATAATGGAATGCCCAAAATGAGGCTTAAACCCAAAAAAAGTTATTCTCCAAAAATAAAAATAAATAAAAATAAAAGAGGCCTACGGGAAGGCAATGTATGATTGATATAAAATTAACAGAGACTAAGATTCCTTCTAACTTTCTACTCCACCACCCTCAGTGTATGGCTTTCACACTTACAGTACTGGATGAGTACTGAAGCTCCAGACACTATATTCGAATTCCAGGCAGCTGGAAAAATAAACAGAAGAAGGGCTAAATAGGCACACTTTCAGCTGAGTCAGCTCCCTTTAAAGAGCCTTCCTGGAGATCCATATAAAGTTTGCATGTGGATTTCAATGACCAAAATGTAGTCACAAGGCTACATACAGGTGCAAGGGAATCTAAGAAATGTAGTTTTTAAGTGGGCACATTGCTGCCCTCAGTGATATAGGAGCTCTGTTGATAGCGAATAAGATAGAACGAATGCTGAGTAGACAACCTGCAGTATCAGCCACACCACCTTCATGTCTTCTGGAGTACCTGCACTGTCCCTGGGAGGAACTCATTCAATGCTGTTGATTCGATCTGACTGCCAGCAGCAGGTGTTCTGATCTAGACATGGCTTTGCTTTCTCCTGGTATAAACAAGCATCCTTTAGTCTGGTCCTCAGAACAGGGGTTGTGCATATAAACACAGTTTTTCCAGTCTTTGAAATTATGAATTGGTCAAAAACATTGATATTCTCTCTTGGAAATCAGAGCTATGTGTGGAAATTAAAGGAAGTTACTTCAATGTTCAAACTACTCAGACTTCTTAGTTAAATTAGAGATGAAAATTCAGTGTCATTCTCTGTCCTCAGACATTCCCTATGATTATCCCCCCTACAGATTTATATAGACCAATGGAAAGTAATTTCTTTTCTTCTTTTTTACTTATTATTATCACTTTGTAGAAATGAAGTCTTGCTATGTTATTCATGCTGGTCTTGAATTCCTGGCCTCAAATGATTCTCCCACCTCAGCCTCCCAAATGCTGAGATTACAAGTGTCCACTACTATGCCTGACCTGATAGAAACTGACTTCATCTGAAGGAGTGTAGAATCAGGGGTGAGTACCTGGTGTGCCTTAACTGTGCTACTGACCCATCCTCTCCTATGGCCAGGCTCCATATATATATCCCCTCAGGAGAAGAAAACATTCATGAACTAGTTCTCTTATCCTGTCCCTGTATTTGTAAGAGTTCCTTGTCTATAAGAAAAGGAAAATGAGATGCAAAGTGAATTATGTAACTTGCCTAATTTTAGAGGCAGAGATAGGGTAAAATTTGGTTCTCAGCTCCCAGTCCACTGTTCCCAGTCCACAATCAATACAGCCCAAACTATACTGAAAAATATATATCTCTTATTGAGAACCAAATGTTTAAAATTATGAAGCATTTTGAGTTGCTGTCTGCACTGATTTGGTTATCCAGAAAAGAGTTTGATTCTTGATTTTATTTTGCCCAACCTGTGTCTTGCCTAGGTCTCTATAACAGTCATCAGTTTAATTCGATATTTATTGAAAGCTTACTCAGTGATCAGTAACATGTTACAAGGGAGATACAAAAGGATCATAAGATATGGCCTTATAATCCTATTGCATTGTTAAGATATATAACCATGAATTAATGAGGTTAATTTTCAAAGAAATATACCAATGACAGTCTATCTATGTGAGTGGTACATCCTCTCAGGAAGCATTTAGCCCAATGATGGTGTTGTTGCTCAAAATATTTTTACAATTCATCTTTGAGAATTATTTTAAATAGGTGAACCAAATTGTCTTGCTTTGAGAGTAGATTTCATTTCAGGGAGAAAGTCAAAGTCATTCAGACCTGAGTCTGATAAAATAGATTTGGGTGGTTTGGTTCCCTGATGACATTCAGTCAACCCAAGATTGCTTTATTCCAGGCTCTTTTTCCACAACAGAATAATCTTTGTGTGTTTAGGACAGTGGTTCTCAAACTTGAGTGTGCATCAGAATCACTGGGAAGACTTCTTAAAACACAGATTGCTGGGCTCCAATTTCTGATTCATCGGGTATGATGGGGAGGCCTGACATTTTACTTTTTTAATTTAATTTTATTTCATTTAAATAGTTTTGGGGGGAACAGGTGATTTTGGTTACACGGATAAGTTCTTTAGTGACTTATGAGATTTTGGTGCACCCATCAACTGAGCAGTGCGCACTGTACCCAGTGTGTGGTTTTTATCCCTCATTCCCCTCCAACCCTTCCCCTCAAGTCTCCAAAGTCCATGATATCATTCTTATGAGGCCTGGAATTTTATATCTCAAATGAGCTCCCAAGTCAGGCTAATGCCACTGGGTAGGGAATCATACCTCAAGTATCACAGCTTTAAGACAGTTATTTTAGGTTTTTCCTTATGTATAGCTACACTTAACCTTATCAGATACAGATTACCCCTGCTTTCAGGGAGCTTCCTTTCTGCCTCTTATGCTGTGTCCTGGGTACTTCGTGGCCTTGCACGTTCCAAGTAGGCAACTGGACGTGTGCCCACAGCCCCTACCACAGAAGGGATCACTTTTATCCACAGCCACAGAGGATGGAACTAAAGCTTATGACTGAAAGCGCTCATGGGCATTTCTATAATTAAAACATGAGTCTTGCCCAGTGCTTAGGAGTGTTATGGAAGTTAAAGCTGGAAGTGATGTTAATTATCATCTAGTTTAATTCCCTCTACCTCCTCTCCCCTTATTTAAGAGCTGAGGAAACCAGGGCCCAGGGATGCTAAATTCAGTGTCTAATATCACCCAGTAAATAATGAAGAGTTACTATATAGAGTCCATGAGAAAGTATCACAGTCACCTCTCAGCTTCAGAGGACAGGGTCGTGATCTCACCCAATCAGAGCCAAATGCAACATGAGGTAGGTCTAATATGATGTGTGCATCCTCTAAATAACAAATGGTACAAATCCGACTCCACGTTTCTACCCTAAACAGTCCAGCAGTTCGGGGTCCCTTAAAAAATACATAGTAATTTACTAATGTGGGTTTTACTCCTGTCATAAAACCATGTTGTTAAGACATATATAACTAAATACTCTTTGATGCATGCAGTGGAGTGTGCCAGAGTCGGAGACCTAAATTCAGTTGACTCTGTTAGTATGTAATCAAAGCTGCCATCTCCTAAGTGTGGAAGACAACTATAGCAATTCTGAAGAGAAACGGGGGTGTATACATGGTTTTGCCACTAAAATAAACCACACGCCTAGTCAATATGCCTCAGTCTCACAGCCTAGATGTGGCTTACCTATGAACCATAGAAGTGGCCAATCTCATTTGAATTGCTACTGAGAAAACCTAGCCTTAGGAAAAGTTAAAACTTCAAATGACACCAATCCCTTAGAGTAGCAGACTGGCAGCAATCAGCTAATCGTTAAAGCTTGGCTACAGAGCACTGTGAAATATGCCAGGCAGGTGCTGTGGTTTGAATGTTATGTCTCTCTCCAAAATTCGTATGTTGTAACTTAAATTCCAATGTGATAGTATTAAGAGGTGGGGCCTTTAGGAGATGATTAAAGCTCTCATGAGTGGGATTAGTGATGATTTAAAAGGGCTGCAAGGGCCAACAAACATATGAAAAAAAATCATCATGACAGATCATTAGAGAAATGCAAATCAAAACCACATTGAGATAGCATCTCATGCCAGTTAGAATGGCGATCATTAAAAAATCAGGAGACAACAGATGCTGCAGAGGATGTGGAGAAATAGGAACACTTTTACACTGTTGGTGGGAGCGTAAATTAGTTCAACCATTGTGGAAGACAGTGTGGTGATTCCTCAAGGATCTAGAAATAGAAATACCATTTGACCCAGCAATCCAATTACTGGATATATACCCAAAGGATTATAAAGCATTCCATTATAAAGACACATGCACACATATGTTTACTGCAGCACTGTTTACGATAGCAAAGACTTGGAACCAACCCAAATGCCCATCAAAAACAGACTGGATAAAGGAAATGTGGCACATATACACCATGGAATACTATGCAGCCATAAAAAAGGATGAGTTCATGTCCTTTGCAGAGACATGGATGAAGCTGGAAACCACCATTCTCAGCAAATTGACACAAGAACAGAAAACCAAACACTGCATATTTTCACTCATAAGTGGGTGTTGAACAATGAGAAGAGATGGACACAGGGAGGGGAACATCACACATCGGGGCCTGTCGGGGGAGGGGGGTTAGGGAAGGGATAGCAGGGTGTAGGGGGATTGGGGAGGGATAACATTAGGAGAAATACCTAATGTAGATGACGGGGGGATGGATGCAGCAAACCACCATGGCACGTGTATACCTATGTAACAAACCTGCATGATCTGCACATGTACCCCAGAACTTAAAGCATAACAAAAAAATAAAAATAAAAGGGCTGCAAGGAACTAGCTAGGCCCTCTTGGCCCTTCCACCTTTCCAATGCTAGAAAACAGCCTTCCAGAGGACACAGCAAATAAGGCACCATCTTGGAAGCAGAGACCAGGCCCTCACCAGACACTGAGCATTTCTGTTCTTTATAAATTACCTAAGTCTCAGATATGTTGTCATAGAAGCACTAATTGACTAACACAGTAGGTGAGCTACTTAAAATAGCATTTTTAAAAAGTCAAAAAGAGAAAATAACTAGTCTTAGAATGCTATGGAGCTTAAGTCATTATTTCTCACTCTTTTTAGATACCATAGAAAATCTAACTCTTAACCTGGACCTGTTCAAAGATAGATGCAAGAAATACAGAGCAATGGCTCAAAAGCTTCTGAAAGTGCTCAAGCAGAATATTTTTATTTTTTAATGTAAAACATTACCCCCGCCTTGTTGCAGAAAAGTGGGGTGGAGTAAGTAACACCACTATTCATCCCTCTATGGGGAAACATCCCTTATACTTAAGACGTAGTAGTCCTCACCATCTCCAATGATACACCTGTTTGTAGGAGATGATGGGGAGGTGAAGTGAGGGGCGGCTATAACGCACTTCCTCCAACATTCTTCATGTAAACATTCACAATATTTACATGTGATCAGAGAAATCGTCAAGAAACCACAGGAGTTGATTTGGCTGACCCCTAACAATGGCTTAAGCATCAATGCAGTCAACATTTGTCTCAGTTTCTTTCAAATTGATACCAATGGATGGAATGGCACTGACATTTTGGAAGCTACGTGCAAGGAAGAGGCTGCCGTGAAGGCTGAGTTGGAGAGCGGCAGACAGAAAGACTGGAGGTTCGAGGGAAGCAGAACCTAGGGAAGCCTGATTTCTCTGTCTTACTCCCTGGCATTGGCTGTATTTCCGATGGTGGATTCGGTCTGCAAACCCCAGCCATAGGCCCCCAACACCCTGTTCCACTTGTTCTGCCTCTTGGTGTTCTTCCCTGCCATCCCTGTCCCTGAAGCCCTCTTTTTGGCCCCCAGAATCCTGCTAAAAACTTTCCTCTAGAAAACCATCCTGACCAATTCACCAACTGGTTGTATCTCCAGCAGACTTGGATACATTTCCTTAGCGTAGGTCCAGTGCAATCTTGAATGGAAGCATCTTACCCTCCCTTGTTGTGAGTTTATCAAAAGCTGCTCTTTTATTTCCCTTATGGGCTTTTCCTCATCACTTCCCCTGTTCTTCCATCTTCTCCCCTTAGCCCACGGGGTGCCAACTGTTTAGGTACCAAGAAAAGGCTGCCAATCTGCACTACCTAACTGTCCCTGCATGTTAGGGTCAAGTTGGTCTCAGATTCTGCCTTCTTGCAGGCAGGGAGAGCTTGAAAATATAGGTCTGGGAAAGATCTGGAGAGGAGCCCTAAGAACTCACAGTGGCAGGTGTGCATGGTTGCTACGGTTACCTGGCAGCTTGGTTGTCTAGCCACCTTTTCCCAACAAGGCAACACTTCTCTCTGAAGCACAAAGAGAAGATGCTTAAACCAATTCACCCCAAGATCTAGGGGAGCAGTGACTTAGTCACATCGCCTGCTTGTCACAATGCCAACAGCAAAGTTAGGGGTCACTGGGGCTATGAGGGGAACACACATGGAAAGCTACTTTGTGAATATTTAAAATTAGTCTGAGATTAAACAGCCAACTCACTGTGCCCTGCGCTCTTTGAGTTTTGTTCTGTTTTGCTTAAACTAATGCCACATCTGTCAGTGTGGTTCTTGTCGTGCCTGGCAGCCAAGCACATGGGCACACACAGGACTTGGCAGTGGGGAAATGAGCTAAGACCCAGTCAGGACAGTCTCGTCTTTCTACCTGAGCCTCAAACTGTGGTTTTCCAGGCTCCAGATGGTGATCGTGATTGTTAAAAAGCAACCATTATCCCTGTTAATGAGGATAATAAAACTAAACAATTCACGAGCACCGACACCATATGGAACTTCCCAGCATTATCAGGAAATGAAGTTTTCCACATCAGTGAGTTTTCTGGAAAATTAGAACTTACCTCTTTTTAAAAATCCTCAGGTTTTTTGGAACAGGTGGTATTTGGCTACACGAATCAATTCCTTAGTGGTGATTTCTAAGATTCTGGTGCCCCCATCATCCAAGCAGTGTATACCCCGTACCCAAACTGTAGTCTTATCTCTCACCACTGACTACCATTTCCCCCGAGTCCCCAAAGTCCAATGTATCCCGCTTATGCCTTTGTGTCCTCATAGCTTATTTTCCACATAAGAGTAAGCACATATGATGCTTGCATTTCCGGGGCATACCTTTTCAGCTCTGATTTTTGTTCTGAAGATATTACTTGGGATGGAAATATGTAACCAATTGTGTCAAATACGTAATACATTCTTCCATCTTGCTAAACAGTGTAACAAATGCTACATACACCATTTTTCCTGGATCTCTCCTTATGAACATGGAATGAAGCACAGAGCTGGGGAGAGGTCTCCATCCATACCATCTTTGGGTCTTGATTGGGACAGTTAGCCCACTTTGCCTTGACCTAGTCAGCTGTATTCGGGTCTCCCTGCACTGAACAGTAAGTTCCTTAACAAAGAACCAGGGCTTCCCTATCCTTCACCTTCATCCCCTACAGCCTTGCCACTCAAAAGGTGGCCCTCGGAATAGCAAAGCAGCACCACCTAGAAGCTTATTAGAAAAGCAGACTTTCTGGCTCTACCCTAGACCTGCTTAATGAATTAGATTCTGAATTTTAACAAGATCCTCTGGTGATTCATATGCACATTGAAAGTTGGGAAACATTACCCTCCAGCTGTGCATGCCAGCTTGTCCCTGACCAGTTATATCAGCATCACGTGAAGTTTCTTGTTAGACACAGAACTTGGGGCCCAGTACGGAATCAGAATCTCTGAGTAGTGGAACTCAGAAATCTATTTTTGTCAAATTCTACAGGTAATTCTGATAGAGTATCCAGCCCTAGGCCTTGCTCAGGGGAGGTACTCGATAAATCTTTATTAAATTGAATGGAATTCTTACATTTGCTTTTCATGGTTATCCTGTCTCCTGCATGAGCAAGGTGAAAGTTGTTCCTCCTTTGGTCTACACAGATAAAATTCCCATTTCTGATTTTCTAGCACAGTGATTAAGATCTCTAGCTTCACTAGTGAAAGAAGCCAGATACAATATGTAGATATTTTATGATTGTATTTACATGAAATATCCTGAATAGACAAATCCAAAGAGACATAAAGTAGATTAGTGGTTGCCAGAGACTGGAGAGAGGGAGGAACGGGGGAGTAACTGCTAGTGGGTATGGGGTTTTCTTTTTAGGGTGATGAAATGAAATGTGAAATTAGATGGTGGTGATGGGTACACAACCTTGTGAATATACTAAAAATCACTGAATGTAACCTTAAAAAGATGAAGTTATATGAATTATATCTCAATTTTGAAAAGGCCTCAGGTTTTAGAATCGGGACACCTGAGTTCAAATCCCGGTCTTGCCACATAGAGGCTGTGTAATCTTGGACATGTTAATTAACGTCTTCGAGACCCAGTTACATTGTCCGTAAAGAGAGTAACAATGTGCCTATGCCAGAGGTTTGTTATGAGATTTAAATAAGATAATCTTTGTAAAAAGTGACAGGTGTTGGCCAGGCACAGCACCTCACACCTGTAATCCCAGCACTTTGGTAGACTGAGGCAGGCAGATCACCTGAGGTCAGGAGTTCAAGACCAGCCTGGCCAACATGGTGAAACCCCGTCTCTACTAAAAACACAAACAATTAGCCAGGCATGGTAGTGAGCGCCTGTAATCCCAGCTACTCAGGAGGCTGAGGCAGAGAATCACTTCAACCTGGGATGCAGAGGTTTCAGTGAGTCGAGACTGTGCCATTGCACTACAGCCTGGGCAACAAGAGCAAAACTCAGTCTCAAAAAAAAAAAAAAAAAGTGACAGGTGTTGCAGCTCAAGACACACCACCCCAAAATATGACTGCAGGAGACCAAAATACACCACCCCAAAATAGACCTTTTTGGCATATCATTTTGAGCAGGTTATTTTGAGAAATTGCAGACACAAGGGTAGCTCTGAAAAGTTGCCCTTTTGTAAAGGAAATGTACATTTATAAAGGAAATTTTTATTAGTAAAGATGTGTGTACCAGGAAGAGAGCTACTCCAAGATAACTTTTATCACCTGAGAAACTTTATCTTCATAACAAGACAATTTGTTCAGCATGCATTTACTCCCCTCATTCTTTTGTAATTTGTTTGTACACCCACAGAAGCCCCAAATCCTTATTTTTTTGCGTAAGGATTTTTATACATTTTCAGCATGTTGTTTGTTATAAGCCTCAATCATCTCACCATTTCTTTAAGTCACATTTTTGTGGGACTCCCATGCATTCATTATTTAAATGGCTTTTCTCCTTTTAATCTGTTTTACGTCAATTTAGTTTGTAGGCCAGCAAAGAACCTAGAAGAGTAGAGGAAAGCAATTCTCTTCCTACACTGGTACCTCATAAGTGCTAATACAGTTTTCCTGCTGTAGGGGTGAAAAAATGTGTGATGCCTTTTTGATCACCCATCACAAGCATTAAAACCAACATTCCTATAACAAAATAAAAATTAATAAGAGGAAAGCATTTCAAATTTATTTAAAACCAAAATGTTACGCAACACAGGAGACTTCAGCAATGAAGACCTAAGAGCTGGGCTTGGTGGTGTCTGCCTGTAGTCCCAACTACTCAGGAGGCTGAGGTGGGAGGACGGCTTGAGCCCAGGAGTTTGAGTCTAGCCTGGGCAACATGGAAAGACCCTGTCTCTTTAAAGAAAAAAGAAAGAAATGAAGAACCAACAACCCAGGGGAAAATATTAATCTTTATGCTTGGTTTCAATGAAAAATGGATCGCTGTGTAAAAATGCAATTGGACAAAATGGTATGAACTAATAGTAGTAGACACAGGGTGTTGTAAGAGGGAACAGCAAGGCCTGTCCAGATTCTTCTTGGCCTCTCTATGTAACACTCTTTCCTCCATGCATAAGACAGAACGTCGGTCACATAAGGAAGAAGATCAGAGAGTGAACTTTTTTTTTTTTGAGATCGAGTCTTGCTCTTGTTACCCAGGCTGGAGTGCAATGGCGCGATCTCGGCTCACCGCAACCTCTGCCTCCTGGGTTCAGGCAATTCTCCTGCCTCAGCCTCCTGAGTAGCTGGGACTACAGGCACGCGCCACCATGCCCAGCTAATTTTTTGTATTTTTAGTAGAGACGGGGTTTCACCGTGTTGACCAGGATGGTCTCGATCTCTTGACCTCGTGATCCACCCGCCTCGGCCTCCCAAAGTGCTGGGATTACAGGCGTGAGCCACCGCACCCGGCCAGAGAGTGAACTTTTTAGGTTTTGCGGCTTGCTTTAGGGAGAGAAGTTTCAGTTTCTGTGACCCGCTTTGGGGGAGAGGAATTCTATGACTCACTTCCAGAAAGATAGACAGGTGGGAGACAGGTCAGAAAGACCTTGCTTCTGAGACCTTGCCAATCCTTTTCAGTTCTAAGTATTTAGCACACCAAAGCACTGTATTTCAGAATATCGTGTTCTGAGCTTCAAACTGCTAATTTTGAACCCAACAATTCTTAAACTTTAAAATGTTTAAGAATCACCTGGTGAACTTCATAATATGAATGAATGCCCTTGGATTTTCAGATTTATACGTCTAGAGAGTGGCCTGAGAATCAACATTTTTAATATACTCACCATTCTGATTACAGATGGTCTGGAGATGACACCATAAGAAATAGCATTCTAGGCCGGGCGCAGTGGCTCATGCCTGTGATCCCAGCACTTAGGAAGGACTAGGTGGGCGGATCACTTGAGGTCAGGAGTTTGAGACCAGCCTGACCAACATGGAGAAGCCACGTGTCTACTAAAAAAAATACAAAATTAGCTGGGTGTGGTGGTGCGTGCCTATAATCCCAGGTACTCAGGAGGCTGAGGCAGGAGACTTGCTTGAACCCAGGAGGCGGAGGTTGCAGTGAGCCGAGGTCGCGCCATTGCACTCCAGCCTGGGCAACAAGAGTGAAACTCTGTCTCAAAAAAAAAAAAAATTTAGAATTC
This sequence comes from Aotus nancymaae, assembly GCF_030222135.1. Lineage (NCBI taxonomy): Eukaryota > Metazoa > Chordata > Mammalia > Primates > Aotidae > Aotus > Aotus nancymaae. The sequence goes on from NW_026988523.1 coordinate 43,963,842, forward strand.
TAAACTCTTGTCAACTGAAAAAATAAACAATGTTTTTTAAATTATTCATTTGTTTCCCACTTAGAATATATAAACTGGAAAGAACATTGCTTCTACCCTTACACCTCCCAACATTTTGGACAATCTACAAATTTACTTTTATGGAACTTACCAGAGAGCTGAGGTTGAAAGGGAAACCAGCAAACCCAAAATCTGAGAAAACGTGTACATTTCCAAAGAGAGACAAACGCAAGAACTTAATTACCAGGCCGCTGGTCCCAGATAAGGATAATTCAGTGAAATTTTTTAGCAAATTGCTAAGGGCTGACTTTAGGCTGGCAAGAGACTATTAAACCCCTGGAGACCCAGAAAAAGGAGAATTTTCCCCTTCTTGCAGGCTTTTTCCTTACTGAGTACACACAAAAAAGGCTGGGAGCAGGACAAGAGACTTCAGATAGCAGCCCATGTGCTGCAAGCCTGGGAGAAAGTAACAGCCGCCCCCATGTGAAATGCATAAAGCCACACCTGGATCCTTGTCCCTGATATCTCCCCTACAGAACAAAAGCCTTAAACTGTTGGTGGAAAGCAAAAATCCCTGTCACTCTTAGGGCACTAGTAAAGAAGCCATTGCACCCGGGAGAAGGAAAAAGGTGGGGGACAAACATTCCAGCTACAGGAAAAAGCAACTATATGTTTTGGGCCCAGACCTACAGCTAACAGTAAAAGAGGATCACTGAGAAAGCCCCATCCCTAAGACTCAGAGACACGATGCCTGCCTATACCTGAGACTTCTTTTTAAAATAATTTCAAATTTGATTTTAGATCCAGGGGGTACATGTGTAGTTTGTTATACACGAGCATATTGTGTGACGCTGAGGTTTGGTGTATGAATACTCCTGTCACCCAGGAAGTAAGCACAGCACCCAGTAGGTAGTTTTTCAGCCCTGTTCCCCTCCTCTTCTCCCCTTTTAGTAGTCCCCAGTGTCTATTGTTGCCATCTTGCCATCTTTTTTTTTTTTTTGAGATGGAATCTCGTTCTGATGCCCAGGCTGGTTGCAGTGGTGCAATCTTGGCTCACTACAACCTTTGCCTCCTGGGTTCAAGCGATTCTCCTGCCTCAGCCTCCTGAGTAGCTGGGACTTCAGGTGCGTGCCACCACACCTAGCTAATTTTTGTATTTTTAGTAAAGACTGGGTTTCACCATATTGGCCAGGCTGGTCTTGAATTCCTGGCCTCGTGATCCACCTGCTTCAGCCTCCCCAAGTGCTGAGATTACAGGTGTGAGCCACCGTGCCTGGCATCGTTGCCATCTTTATGTGCATGAGCATTGAATGTAAAGCTCCTACTTATAAGTGAGAACATGCAGTATTTGGTTTTCTGGTCTTGTTGTTAATTCTTTTTTATGGTTGCATAGTATTCCATGGTCTGTATGTACCACGTTTTCTTTATTCAATCCACCGGTGATGGACACCTAGGCTGTTTCCATGTTTTTGCTACTGTGAACAGCGCTGCACTAAATACACAAGTGCATGTGTCTTTTTTGTAAAATGATTTATTTTCCTTTAGGTATATACCCACTCATGGGATTGGTGGGTCAAATGGTAGCTCTGTTTTAAGTTCTTTGAAAAATCTTCAAACTGCTTTCCACAGTGGCTGAACTAATTTACATTCTCACTAACACTATATAAGCTTTCCCTTTTCTCCACAGTCTTGCCAGCATCTGTATTTTTTTACTTTTTAATAATCACTATTTTGACTGATGTGAGATGGTTTTGCATTGTGGTTTTGATTTTCATTTCTCTGATGCTTGGTGATGTGAAGCATTTTTCACGTTTGTTGGCTGCTTGTATATCTTCTGAGAAGTCTGTTCATGTCCTTTGCCTACTTTTTAATGGGGTTATATGTTTTTTGCTTGTTGAATTGTTTAAGTTCCTTGTAGACTGTGGATATTAGACCCTTGTCGGATACATAGCTGCAAATATTTTCTCCCATTATGTGGGTTATCTGTTTACCCTCCTCATAGTTTCTTTTGCTATGCAAAAGCTGTGTCATTTAATTATGTCCCACTTGTTTTTTGTTTGTTTGTTTGCAATTGCTTTTGGTGAGTTACTCATAAATTCCTTGTCAAGGCTAATGTCCAGAAGTTTATTTCATAGGCTTTCTTTAGGATTTTTATAGTGTAAAGTCTTAGATTTAAACTATAATTTAATTTTTCTATGTGATGAAAGGTAGGGGTCCAATTTCATCCTTCTACATATGGCTAGCTGGTTATACCAGTACCATTTATTGAATAGGGAGTCCTTTCCCCATTGGTTATTTTTGCTAACCTTGTCAAAGATCAGATGGCTCTAAGTGTGTGGCTTTGTTTCTGGGCTCTCTATTCTATTCCATTGGTCTATGTGCCTGTTTTTAACGAGTGCCATGCTGTTTTGGCTACTGTAGCCTGATAATACAGCTTGAAGTCAGGTAATGTGATGTCTCCGGCTTTGTTCTTTTTGATTTGAATTGCTTTGGCTATTCAGGCTCTTTTGTGACTCCATATGAATTTCAAAATAGTTTTTTCTAATTCTGTGAAAAACGATAATTAAATAGTTTGATAATAATAGCACTGAATATAGACTGCTTTGGACAGTATGTCCATTTTAACAATATTAATTCTTCCAATCCACGAACATGAAATGTTTTTCCATTTGTTTGTATCATCTCTGATTTTTTTCAGCAGTGTTTGTGTGTATGTGTGTGTGTGTGTGTGTGTGTCTATTGTAAATGGGATTACATTCTTGATTTGGCTCTGAGTTTGAACGTTATTGGTGTATAAAACTGCTACTGATTTTTGTACATTGATTTTGTATCCTAAAACTTTACTGAAGTTGTTTATCAAGTCTAGGAGCCTCTTGGTGGAGTCTTGAAGTTTTCTATGTATAGAATCATATTGTCACAAACAGAGGTAATTTGACTTCTTTTCCTGTTTGGAATCCTTTTATTTCTTTCTCTTGACTGATTGCTCTGGTTAGGACTTCCTACAACTGAGGCTTATTTAGAACAACAGAGAATGCTTCCTTCATACCCTACCACCAGGCTAACAAGAATCTAGTAACAAACAATAGAAGTCTACTACTGAGATGCAAAAGCAGGGAGAGAGACCCCCATGGGCACAATTCAAAGAGAAGATCTAAAGCTGAGTATAGAGCAGACACTGGAAAAAACCCTTCTGGCAAACCAGCCCCCACCCTAAACACAAGATATGGAGGAATATGAAAACTGTTATACCAAGGGTAACCATATCAACAAAAAAAATCCTAAACCGGTTCAACTCTTAAGAGGATTGACTCATCTCTTACATTGAATGCCAAGATAAGGAAAAGCGAGCCCAGTTCCAGGTCTAACAACTACAGTCATATATCACTTAACAGTGGGGATACATTCTGCAAAGTGTGCTGTTAGGCAATTCCATTGTTGTGGAAACATCACAGAGTGTACTTACAGAAACATGGATGTAGCCTACTACATACCTAAGCTATACCATATGGTATATCCTGTGGCTCCTGGGCTACAGATCTGTACAGCATGTTACTGTACTGAAGACTGTAGGTGTTTGTAATACAAAGGTAAGTAGTTGTGATCTAAACATATATAAGTACAAAGCACAGTAAAAATATAATATTATAAATTTATGGAACCACTGTTGTATACGTGGTTTGCCATTGACCAAAACATCGTATGTGTCACATGATTGCATTTAGCGCAGCCTCTACTAAACTATACAAGATACCTGGCATTCATCACAAAATTAAAATGTATACAAAGAAACAAGAAAAACAAAAACACCATCCAGAGGAAAAGCAATCAACAGAACCAGACTCAGATGTGACACATGGCAGAACTATCTAAAGGGGAATTTAACATAACTATGATTATTATGTTAAAATACTCCAGATGAAAAAGTGACAACAAGCATGATGAAATGAGTAATTTCTGCAAAGACATGAAAACTATAGAAAGAATCTAATGGAAATGATAGAAATAAAAAATACAAGAACAGCTATGAAGAATGATTCAATGGCCTCATCAGTAGACTTGAAACAGCCAAGGAAAGAGTAAGTGAAACCCAAATAAGCCAGTAGAAATTACCCAGATTTGCCACGTGCAGTGGCTAATGCCTGTAAAATAAGCCAGTAGAAACTACCCAGATTTACAATGTGCAGTGGCTAATGCCTGTAAAATAAGCCAGTAGAAATTACCCAGATTTACCACGTGACGTGGCTAATGCCTGTAAAATAAGCCAGTAGAAACTACCCAGATTTACCATGTGCCGTGGCTAATGCCTGTAAAATAAGCCAGTAGAAACTACCCAGATTTACCATGTGCCGTGGCTAATGCCTGTAAAATAAGCCAGTAGAAATTACCCAGATTTACCACGTGACGTGGCTAATGCCTGTAAAATAAGCCAGTAGAAATTACCCAGATTTACCACGTGACGTGGCTAATGCCTGTAAAATAAGCCAGTAGAAACTACCCAGATTTACCACGTGCCGTGGCTAATGCCTGTAAAATAAGCCAGTAGAAACTACCCAGATTTACCACGTGACGTGGCTAATGCCTGTAAAATAAGCCAGTAGAAACTACCCAGATTTACCACGTGCCGTGGCTAATGCCTGTAAAATAAGCCAGTAGAAACTACCCAGATTTACCACGTGCCGTGGCTAATGTCTGTAAAATAAGCCAGTAGATACTACCCAGATTTACCATGTGACATGGCTAATGCCTGCAAAATAAGCCAGTAGAAACTACCCAGATTTACCATGTGCAGTGGCTAATGCCTGTAAAATAAGCCAGTAGAAATTACCCAGATTTACCACGTGCAGTGGCTAATGCCTGTAAAATAAGCCAGTAGAAACTACCCAGATTTACCACGTGCCGTGGCTAATGCCTGTAAAATAAGCCAGTAGAACTAACCAGATTTACCACGTGCCGTGGCTAATGCTCAAATAAGCCAGTAGAAATTACCCAGATTTACCATGTGCCGTGGCTAATGCCTGTAAAATAAGTCAGTAGAAATTACCCAGATTTACCATGTGCCGTGGCTAATGCCTGTAATTGCAATGCTATGGGAGGCTGAAGCAGGAGGATTTTTTGAGCCCAGGATTTGAGACCAAACTGAGCAACATAGTGAGACCCCATCTCTACAAAAAAAAAAAAAATTAAAAGTTACCATGGGTGTAGTGGTGTGTGCCTGTAGTCTCAGCTACTAGGGAGGTTGAGGTTGGAGGATCCCGTAAGCCCAGGATGTAGAGGCTGTGGTGAGTCCTGATCATGCCACTGCACTCCAGCCTGGGTACAGAGCAAGACTCTAATAGCAAGAACGACAAGAAATTACCCAAATTGAAACCCAAAGGAGAAAAGAGTAGGCAAAACAACAATGACAAAAACACCAGGACAGAGCACCCAAGAGTTGTGTGACAACATAAGTCTAATATGCACGTGATTGAAATCGCAGGAGAAAAGAACACAAAGCAAACATCGGGGTAATGTATTTAAATTTGTCTTCATTTATTTCATTTTCAGTGCCGTCCCTTTCTTTGTGTAGATTCAAGATTCCATCTGGTATCATGTCTGTCTGCCCAAAGAACTTCCTTTAACAATTCTTGTAGTGCAAGTCTGCTGGAAATAAATTCTTTCAGTTTTTGTTTGTCTAAGATCTGTATTTCTTCCTCATTTTTGAAAAATGGTTTTGCTGGGTATGGAATTCTGGGTTGACAGTTTTTTTTCTTTCAACACTCCACTGTCTTCTGGCTTGCACAGTTTCTAGTAAGAAGTCTGCTGTGATTGTTGTCTTTGTTCATCTAAATATAATGTGTCTTTTTCCTCTAGCTACCTTTCAGAATATCCCTTGTCTTTCATTTTCAGTGATTTGGATTACATATGCAGATGTGTGTATTTTGGTATCTATCGTGTTTGATGTTCTCTGAGTTTTCTGAATCTGTAATTTGGTGTCTTAATTTTGGGCCTAACTTTGGCTAACATTAGGGTGTAATTATTTAGCTGAAAACTAAAGAATGAGGTACAGCACTTTGGGAGGCCGAGGCGGGTGGCTCACGAGGTCGAGAGATCGAGACCATCCTGGTCAACATTGTGAAACCCCGTCTCTATTAATACAAAAAAATTAGCTGGGCACGGTGGCGCGTGCCTGTAATCCCAGCTACTCAGGAGGCTGAGGCAGGAGAATTGCCTGAACCCAGGAGGCGGAGGTTGCGGTGAGCCGAGATCGCGCCATTGCACTCCAGCCTGGGTAACAAGAGCGAGACTCCGTCTCAAAAAAAAAAAAAAAAAAAAAAAAAAAAAAGAATGAGGTCTTCATCAGAAAAAGAAAGGGTAAGCAATGTTTCAGAGAAGAGGGTCCAAGAGACAAAAGAAATGCCATGATTAGTGGCCTCCAGGTAAGAAGAGATCCTACATTTTAAGCAAATTAAAAAGACTTTTACAGCTAAGTGAAAAGAGCGAATGCAAAGGTGCAATATATGAAGTTGACAGGCAGAGGACACATTTTAGAAGAATGTGTAACCACACTAAGCCTTTGTTACGACGGTAAACCGTGAAGGCTTTTAAGCAGTAGAGTGACATAATCAGATTCAAATTCTTAAATCCTAATTCATAATGATCACTCTGCATGCTAAGTAAGGAGTAGATTGTAGGCAATGTATTAGAAGCCAAGACAGATTTTTGGATAGAGTCTTTAAGCTGTAGATGCTTCTTTTCCATATTCCTTTACCCTAAGTTTTCCATCACCTAACATATACCTCCTAGTCTCCCTGGAAAACTTACCTGTGCTATGATCCATTCCTTTAGATCTTGCTAAATGTTTATAAATATCCTTCACACCTGAACTATTTTCCAGACTCCCTTGCTGTTAGATGTGGTCACATGCCTGAGTTCTGGCCAATATGAATAAGAAATAAACATTTATTATTCTATATCATTAAGCTTTAGGAGTATATAGTTATAGCAGCTCACCTACTCTTACAAATACACTGAGTAACTACCTAATTAAAAAGTAAACTAAATTTCACGACTAGTGAATTCCTTGAATTAATATACCTAAGTAAAAGTTTGTACATTCTCCAACTCACACAACATTAAGGGCCACACACTTTATTTTATGAGTCTACCTTTAAGAAGTTTCTGACCAAATCCTTTGGATTTATCCTCTTAATTAATCATGGTATGGTAAATGGAAACTTCCTTACATTTGTAACAGGGAGACTAGTATTATTCTTTCTGAAATATTACTGACCAGCCATTTGGCCTTAGAAAAAAAATCTTTGCATTTTTTTAGACATGAAGTCTCACTCTGTCACTCAGGCTGGAGCACAGTGGTGTGATCATAGCTCACTGCAGCCTTAAACTCCTGGGCTCAAGTTATACTCCCACCTCAGCCTTTCAAATAGCTGACACTGCAGGCATACATCACCATGCCCAGCTAATTCGTTTTTATGTTTTTGGAGATGGGATCTCACTATGTTGTTCTAGGCTCAGGTGGTCCTCCCACCTCAGCCTCCCACGTAGTTGGGATTACAGGCGCAGGCACCACACTCGGCAATTTCTTACTACTTTGGTGTCCTTTAAAAATAAAATCTGTAAAAGAGGGAATAATAATACCAATTTTCAAGGGTAAAGGATTATACCATGAGGATTAAATGAGGCAATATCTGTATGGTAAATTCCTATAATTGTACTAATTATCTTCTCTTCCCTGTATCTACACCCTTTGCCAGGTGAACTTTCTCTATCAAAAGGAATGGTGTGCATTTTCCCACACCTTGACACTGAATTCATGTGACTTGCTTTGGCCATTACATGAGACCTTGCATGTTTCGCTTGCTCTCTTGTGCCTCTTCTGTCTTTTCTCTCATTACCATAAGAACATGCTTAGGTTAGCTTTGTGACAGATAAAAGACACATGGATCAGAGCTGAGTCCCCCAGGTCATCTGACAGCTCAGATCAACTGATAGCCTCAAACCCCCAAATATGTGAATAAGCCTAGCCAAAATCAGCAGAGTCACAAACTTCTAGACTTACGAGCAATAAACATATTGTTATATGTGTTTATTATGTATGTATAAACATATTGTTGCAGGCCCCTGAGATTTCATAGCCGTTTGTTACACCACATTATTTTGACAACAGATAACCAATAGTTTGGGGATTAGGCTCCTACAAACTGTAAAGTACTACACAAATGTAAACTATTAAAGCTTAGGGATGGTAGAAAAATACATATGTATCCAAGGGCTCCCTTGCTTTATGAGATATTAGAGCCTATGAAAAATCTCATTAAATCCTGTTTCAGAGAGTCCTGGGATCCCACTTTTAGTTGGACAGGACATTAGAGAAGGTTCAGTCTTATTCTACTTGTGTATGAAAACTTTTCTCTTCTCAGTAACATAGATTCTCTTTTGTCTGTACCAACAGACTTGTTCCTCTAGCACTTCTATGCTCTAGTAGTTATAAAAGACATCATCTTTAAATTCTGCTGTCTCTCTAGCAATTCCTATGCACACTACCCAGGAGGCTGGGTCTGGTTTCATTCCTCTCAATTGGCCACTTCTCTGTGTTGACATCTGTCAATTATGCTCTGATCATGCTGCAATTTGCAATTTTTCCAGATGCTTTCAACATGCGGCCACTTTGACAAGCTAAAAGCTGCTAATGCTGCATCATTTATCATATTTTCCTGCATATTACATTAATCTTAAAGACCCAGCTTAATGCACACAAGGACACCCTCCCTAAATACAGAAGGGCTAGTCTACAAGTTTCATAAAATCAGCATCCTTCCAGATCTCCAAAGGAATGAAAAGCCACAAGAATAAATTGGAAGAGAAATGAGGCAAGCTGTTTTGTATTTTCTAAAGGAAGGAAGAAATTATTTAGCCTGATTCAGGGCTCTTTCAGGCATCTCACACGTTGTTATTGCTGAACAAATACTTCTTATTCTTCTGAACAATGAAGTAATCCGAGACGGACCTTTTCTTCCTTAAAAGGAATAAGGAGTCTTTCCAGGTCCCATTTCTGCATCCTGCATGGTATCTTCACCTTAGCTGCTGAAGGATCCTTTTTTCTCTAACCTAGAAGAAGGCAGGAGGCAGAGTGCCTGTCTAGAAAACTGACAAATCAGACATGACATACATATAGACCCATTACTTCTGTCATATTTCTCCTCTTAACTTTTCTCAGCAATTAAGGTTTCCATGAGCCTCCCACTCCTTTTCAAATCCTGCTCGTGAGGCAGTTGTAATTAAATCTCCTTGATTTCCCAATGCTGCTTCTTTGTAAAATAACTTTATCTTAGAAAAGTTTCCCATCTAAATTTTCCCAAACACGCTTTCCTAAGCTGTGATGGAAAAATCTTTCTCTTCCTTTCTTCTAGGTCTAAATTCAAAAGCACTACCTCTTCCAGGAAGCCTTCCCTAACAACCTAACTCAGCCTCATTTCCAGGCTCTTTCTCTGGACTCACATAGCTTCTTATACACGCCTCTATTATCATATTTACGACACTCTCTTGTAATCATCAGTGTCCTATTGTCTCCCACACTCAGCTTGTGCAAAGAGGACAGGCCAGGCCTCAGTGGACTTTGTATCCATGGAGCCAGTTTTGCTAGTAGAATACGAGGGGAGAAACACTGACCAAGTGCTCATCCACTCTCACAGCAACTGTTTTGTCTCCTTGGAGAGTGCTGTCAATGTGCTGAGCTTAATTAGGACATAGCCTTTGTTCCCACCTTGTTAGCTTCACAAAGAGAATAAGATGTCATGATTTACCTGGTGATGAGTTTCATGGAATCTTCTGAAATCATCAAATAACCTATCAAGTGATCTTTGAGCACCTGATATGAGGCCAGATTTGTACTGAGCACCACAGTGGGAAGGGAGTAGTAATAAGGAAATATAAAACTAGGTTTCAGATCATTTGACATAAGTTATCTTGTTAGAGATTTAAACATATGTATATAAAACGCTAACTTTACATCATAGCACATAAGTGTCATTTAAGTCACATAGACAACAATAGCTAAAGAATTCAGAGAGGGAGAAATTACTGGAAAAGGAAGAACGGGTTTCAAGGCAGCTTTGCAAAAGCAGCAAGTGTTGGGTCTTGAAGAAGGGTAAGATCCCAGCAGAGGGGAGAGAAGCCAGTGAGCAGGATCTGCACAGTCTGTTTAGATTTAAAGAATAATGAGTAGACTCGCCCGGCTAGGATGAAGGCCTATGATGAGAATAATGGGAAGTTAGGTTCCAAAGCCAGGCCAAATTATCTTCATTTTTTTCCCCCAATAAAAAGAACTGCCCAAGTTACCTACTTCCAAGAGGCCCCATTGTACACTTGTCCTGAACAGGAAATATGCAGTTAAAAAGGGAATGTGCAGTATGACCACAACTCAGCCACTGCCAATCACGCCTCAGGCACCACGTTAACTCCTCACTAGCCACAGGCAGTTTCTCCAGTCATGCTTCATCTGTTTCCACCAACCAGTTTAAAGTGTACACCCACTACGTGCTAATCACTTACTAAACTCCCTAAATTACTCAAAAATGAAGAAGATAGAATTGAATTCTTAACCTCAAAGATTTCCTCTTGTTTTTCTTCTGTCACAGTTCCCTGCTCTTCTACTATTTTTTAGAGGCAGTATTTATTGAGGAGTTCCATCAAACCTTCTGTAGCCCTTCCTTGCTAAACACATCTTAATCATGCTGGTAGATTTAAAAAGAGAAGAAAGTCAAGTCCGTAAATAATTTGGCTTCAACAGGGAAGTAGTTAAATTCTCAGTGCCTTCTTTATAATGTTCAATCTTCCACCATTCTCTCCTCAGTGGTTAAGAGTTGGCTCTAACTGCCAGAAAACATCTTTTGCATCTCCTTCTGATGAGAAACAAGACATCTCTCTTCTTGTCTAAATGAGGAATTGAAGTCATGGCCATGCCAACAGAGTACAGTCCAACTTACCCTTCTAAGCATGACTTGGTCCAGCCTCTGAGCAGCTCCCTGAGACAGCACAGGATGCCTGGAAAATCCTCCCTCTCACTGTGCCAAGCCATGTGCCTCCTTTCATTTAAATACTTCCTGAAATCCCACCCTCTGTGCTCCCTTATGACTTCGGAGAAGAGTAATGAAGTCCTTCCCTTCCTCAGATCCTGTCTCCCCATGAAAAGCTTTTGGCCACGTTCCCCAATCACACCCCCAACCTCAATCAGGCTTTGCATTCTTCTTTGCTCCACACTCCTAAATATATGTGCCCTTGAAGTGTACTCATTATAAATAGCCTACATCTTAACTCATCTGGGATACTGTAAACGCTTTCTGGCGGTCCAAGAAGTCTTGAGCTTGTTAGGATCTAGGGAACTAGCCTTGTTTGGGGTTGTTGTCATCAATGAACTGAGACAGGACTACATCAAACGAGCATTTGTTCACACAGCATTTCCTCTCTTAGGCCATGTGAATGATCGCAACTGTAAAACCAATATTTCTATAGCATTTACAAAATGCTTTCAGATCCATGACTTTACTTTTACTTTTCTCCAACATAACCCTGTGAAGTACCATTTGCATAATCCTCTCCTAATAAGGAAATGGAAGCTAAAGGAGATTAAAAAAAACTTGCCTTTGGTCAAGCAACAAATGGGGCCAGGAAAACTATTTGGGAACAATTCCATGTAGATCCCGCATCTGACATCATAAAACAAAATAAATCTTGGATGGATTAAATGGTTAAACATAAAATATACAACTATTAAGAAGAAACCTAGCTAACGATTTGCCTGATCACTAGATGAAGACAGGTATTTTACACATGAAAGTAATAGAGGCCAGGTGCAATGTCTCACACTGGTAATGCCCGCACTACTATGGGAGGCCAAGGCAGAAGGATCACTTGAGCCTAGGAGTTTGAGACCAGCCTGGACAACATAGCAAGACCTTGTCTCTACAAGAAAAAAAAAATTAGCCGGATGTGGTGGCACATGCCTGTAGTTCAGCTATTTGAGAGGCTGAGTCAGGAGGATCTCTTGAGCCCAGGAGATTGAGGCTGAAGTGAGCCATAATCACACCACTGCACTCCAGCCTGAGTGACAGAGCTAGACCCTGTCCCCTGCCCCCCAAAAAAAGCAATGGAAAAAATCCCAAAAGAAAAGCATTCTGCTCTTGCTTGCCACCATGTTAGATATGTTTTTGCTCCGCATTCACCATCCGCACAATTTTGAGGCCTCCCCAGCCATGTGGAACTGTGAGTCAATTAAACCTCTTTCCTTTATAAATTAAAAAAAAAAAGAAAAGCTCAGACTACATAAAAATATAAGACACTTATGTGTCACAAAACCAAATAGAAAGCCAAAACAGTCTGAGGGAGAACTGCCTGAGAAAGGAGTGCTTTCTCAACTACAGATTTCAGGCAAATATATTTTAAAATCCCTCTAAATTAACAGATACTAAAAATAGAGCAGACAACTTGTAGAAAAGTAAACATAATTAGATAATAAACTTATTTTTAAGGTTCAACTTTAGTAAGAATCAAAGATGTACAAAATAATACAATAAAACACTGTTTTTGCCTGTCATGTAATTGTAATGGCAACACACAATGCAGGTAATGGTGCAGTGAAGTGTACACGACCATTACACCGATGAAAGTATAAACTGATGTAATTAATCCTCCTAGAGCAATTAATAACCACCTACCAAGACCTGAAAAATATTCAGACATGTCGATCTAGTAATTCCACTCTGGGAACCTATTTCATGGAAACAATCAGGAATATTCTAGAAAGTTTATGTATGTTACTATTCATCGGTAATAGTTAAATCATAATTAATTTGTACAAATCAACATTCTACTATATGTAAATAACAAAAATACCAAGCAATATTAGTAAAAAATGTATATAAAGAATTATAATGAAAGAGCAAATATATTTGTCATATACAAAATATATAATATATAATCTATTATATGATACATAATACATATAACATATATTAAATGATATAACATTTATCATATTATTAAATATGATGTATGTACATATAATTATTAAATACAATGTGTGTGTATATTTATGTGTATATATATTTGTATCTATATGTATATTTATACATATATAAATATATATGTATATATACATATATTATATATAATTTATATGTATATATACACATATATTATGTATAATCTATAATTTATATACATATATATACGTACACACACACACACACACACACACACACACACACACATATGATCCTCCTGCCTTGGCCTCCCTTGGCAGTGCTGCAATTACCAGTGTGAGACATTGCACCAGCCTCCATATATATATGATATTTAATAATTATATATACATTGTATTTAATGTGATAAATATTACATCATTTACTATATGACATACACACACACAAATATACACACACGTACACAGTATATTTAATAGTATGATCTTGATTATATAACTGTATGTATGAACAGGTAGATTGTCCAGGATGTAGACAATAAGGAGTTAGGAAAGCAAAATATTTTATCCAGGAGTAATACCTGCAAAAGACAAAGAGGAACAGCAGGATTGCATGGAAGGACCCTCAAACTGCAGTGCAGATGTGGAAAATCTGTGCCACTCCAACAAGTAGCAAAGATGACCCTTCAGAAACGAAGTAGCCAGGCTTTGTGGCACAAGCTTGCCAGTCACCTGCTGGGACCACCACTAAAATAGAGGGACCATGGCTCAAATGCTGAGGCCAGTCTCAAAGTTGCTAACAGCTGGAGTCAAGGTGTCTCTGGAAGGGGAATCTGAGTGGTCCACAACTATACATAGGATAAAGGCTGGAATGCACCAAAATGTTAGTGGTGACAACGGAATTATGCATTATCTTTATCTTCCTCTTTATACTTTTCTATATTTTTCATGTTTTTGCAGAAAGCATAATAACCAGAAAAAAGTATTATACTCAGAAAAATAGGATTTTTTAATTTTAAAATGAGGCCTATCTAGGGATTTCTGTGTTCCTTGGTCTCTCTTACTTCCATCTTCACACATCCTTTGAGAGTGGTAGTCCTAATGTATTCATTTTAATAGTTTGCTTAGAGACATTTGTGTTAGGACATTATTTCCAGAACAAGACAAAGCCTTAAATTACACACACATACACACACAGAGTACTGCTTTTGGTTCACTTTCTGCAATCTTGTTTTTCTTCAAGTTTTACAAGCAAGTGTCCAGTTTCTCTCTCACTGTTAGACTGCATTGGAAGAGGGGTCTGTGCCGGCAAAGACGGGAGTTTGCACTTACTGCCTGCTACATGCAGGGCAAGAGTGGGAGCTTTACAAAAAACAAGGTCCAGAGTCAAGTATGTAGCCATCCATCTAGTAAAAGCTGGAGACAGGATTCACTCCAGTCAGTTTGGTCTCAAATCTTTGCTCATTTATCTACCCCTAGTGCCTTTAATCAAGAAATATCCATATCCTGCAGCTCAGCAAATTTGGCAAAGCTGATCTTCAGAAACACCGTTGCATGCAATGTGGAGCTCTGCCAAGAGTGGGCAGAAAGTCAGGAGACTTGTGCTCCAACCCTGGCTGTGTTCAAGGTGTCAGATGACCTTGGACAATTTGTTTTCTTGCCCGTGGGAGCAGTGGCTGGGACTAGCGATTTCAAAAGGGCTTTCCTGCCCTTAACCTCTGACTCTCTCAATATTCATTTATTTGTGCATTATATATGCAATTAATACATCATTCATGTATGCATGCATATAATGCTCTCAGCAAGTCAGTGCTATTGCCATGCCACACCTAAATAAATCATGAACTCATTCTGCTTCTATAGAAAACCGAGATCTTTAAACTGTTCCCTGCTATTGCCTCACCCAGAACTATTGATAAAGACAACTGCATTCACCGCAGCATTATTTACCAGACAAAGACTGGCAACAATTCAAACACCAATGGATAGAGGACTAATTCAACAAGCGATGGCATGGCGTTGCAATGGAATACTATGCAGACATATGAAAGGTTTAGGGGACTTAGCCAATACTATCTAGGCTGGGCTTCTGGGACACCACATTCTCATATTTCCCTCCTCTGTGATTGGCTGTCTCATCCCAGCCACCTGTGTTGGACCTTCTTCCTCTTCCCAACATCTAAATGTGAAAAGGACCCAGGAATCAGTCCCTGGCCTTCTGTCTATGCTCTCTCTCTACAGCCAATCCCAAAGTTTAAAATAGCGTCTGATGATACCCAAACTTCTATCTCCAGCTCTAGCCTAAGCCATGCCCTCTGAAGTAAACAACTTATTGCTTTTTGAATATTGTATTCATTAATATTTGAGTGCCTATTAAGGGCCAGGCACTGACTGTTCTAGGCACTGAAAATACAGCAGTGAAAAAACAAGACAAAATCTCAGCCCTCCTTAACATTCTAGCAGCTATACCAGAAAACAAATGAGGAAATGGTAATTATGTTCTGGAATGCCAGGTAGTGGTTAAGAGCTGTGCGGGAAAATGAAAACAGTAAGAGGGCAGAAGTGATGGGGGCTCTTTGAGATGGGATGACCGGGGAGGGCCAGCCTGGGGAGGTGACATACAGGAGTGATGCATGCCAAGGACAGGGTGGACAAGCCTTCCAGGTGAAGAGAACAACAAGGACAGGGTCCCAGGATGGGGATGTGTTGGCATATTAGAGAAAAGGACGGAGGCCAGTGTGGCTAAGCAGAGTAAGACGCAGGAGTCGGGGGAGAGGACATCACAGCAGCGGACAGGGGATGAGCCCATGAGGCCCTGTGACCATGGCAAGGAGTTTAATTAATGAATATGTGTGCTGATACAGAACAATCTCTAAGATGTATTGTTCCGTGAAAAAGTGAAGTGCAGCTGCTGCCTAGACTCCTTCCGGAAGGACGCACAAGAAATTGTAAAAGGTGGTTACCTCTGGAAATGGATACACAGGTAGGGGCCAGTAACAGAGAAACCTATTTTTCAGTGATAATTTTTTTGTACTGTTTCAATTATCTCCAGGGACATGAATTATTTTTTCAATTTATAAAAATCTCCTGTCTGGTCACTGGTGGTGTTCTAACTGGCCCAGTGGACTAAGCCACATTTGCCTCATGAATACAACTCCTCAGCCTCATCTGTTGCCTCCCAGGGTCCTTAAGCTTTTCCAGTTCATTTTTTCTGAAGGGAGGTCACCACATCCTGTAGGTTCATTTTTGTTCCAGTTTGTTTTGCAGGAGGGAGGTTCCTCACCACTAAGACAAAAGACCAAAGACTGAGGGCTCAGTGGCTCTTCCGTGGAAGGATACTTCTCCACTCTCCTCCCAGGGAAGCTGAGAGCTTTCCTGCTCCCGTGTTACAGTGGCCCCTACTCTTCCAGTGGCTCCTGGCTGTTCCAGACCTCAGGCAGCCAATTCCAGGGTGCACCCATCACATTAGTCTGGACAATACTATTTTTATTTTATTTTATGTATTTATTTATATATTTAGAGATGAAGTCTTGCTCTGTTGCCAAGCTGGAGTGCAGTGGCGCAATCTTGGCTCACTGCAACCTCCACTGCTTGGGTTCAAGTGATTCCCCTGCCTTCATAGTAGTGGGGACTACAGGCGCATGCCACCATGCCAGGCTAGTGTGTGTGTGTGTGTGTGTGTGTGTGCGCGTGTGTGTTTTAGTAGAGACGGGGTTTCACCATGTTGACCAAGATGGTCTTGATCTCCTGACCTCGTGATCCGCCTGCCCATGTTGACCAAGATGGTCTTGATCTCCTGACCTCGTGATCCGCCTGCCTCAGCCTCCCAAAGTCCTATGCCCGGTCAACAATACTATTTTTAAAGGACAACCAGAACATGCAGGAGGTGAAGGAGCTGTTTCCCATGCCAGTGTTTGTCCCTGGCCTGGCCCCAAGAACCTGAGACCCAAAGCCATAGCTGTCTTGATTCACAGATGAGGAAACAAGCTTACAGAGTGCAATACTTGTCCAGAGTTGCACAGTGAGTTTATGAAAGAATCAAGACTAAAATTTAGTTCCCCAGATTTCCAGTTCCAGGCTCTTTCCAGCTAGACCTCCCACCCCAATCTTAAGTTCAACCCAATTAGCCTTTCCTGAAGCTGCATGCTTGACTTTCGGCAGGAGCTGAAACAAGAAGAGGGAGAAGGAGAATGAGTTCCCAACCAAGGCAGCTTCCGGAGCCTCCAAAGGAGCACTGGCCTCTCATGGATTTGGCAAGTGCTTGGGGCCAGTTCATAAATGCTCCTGGGTCTTTTAGGGACACCCTAGTAATCTCCTCGAAACTCCTTTGCAGACCTCAGCACACACATGATTTCCTTCTCATGATCCAAAAAAGAATCAGAATCAGGTTTATTTAAGTTGCCTGCAGAAACCTCATACTCATACCAAAGAATAAAAAAGGATAGGGGTTGGTAATTTCTTTCTTTTTTTTTTTTTTTTGTATTGAGATGGGGTCTCTCTATGTTGCCCTGGCTGGTCTTGAACTCCTGAACTCAAGGGTTCCACCCACCTCAGCCTCCCAAAGTGCCGGGATTACAGACCACCACACCAGGCCGAAGTTGGTAATTGTAAAAGCAAAGATCAAATCATCAAATAAAGCAACGTTTCTCTTTGGTAATGTATGATCATAAAGAGGAATGTTTAAAAAGACACCAAGGACATGAGATCCTATTTTTAATAAATTTATTTATCAACAGTTACATACTCGCACAGACTCACCTGTCCTAGTCAGAATGCACGACCAGATTTGGGAATGACAGGTCTGATAGGAGAGAATCAAGAGGAAACTTTAGGAGTAGCCTTCCTGTAACGCCCCCATGAAAATTCATTGCCAAGAGTTTTTATCCAGAGCAGGGAATGACAGTGTCATACAATCCAGCATTGTGTGCAGAGAGATTACCTGCATCATGTATGCTTTGTGTGGCAATGCTGCAGGTCTGTATCCACACAGCTGTGTCTCAGCCTCATTCACATGGAGGGTCCTGAACACACAAAGACGTTGACTGCTTTGTACAGAAACCTCACCAGTTGATCTTGCTGTGCCTAGCACCACGGGTATCTGAACAGTTTCTGAGGATGACTTTAGACAAGCATCTCCTTTGGAATTCTGGGACTGACTCTAACCTCTGACAGTACTCAGTTACAAATAACAAACCATATTCTAACTTGCCAGCAAATTAGTCATTCTTACTACAATTGCTATTTCTTTGGGGGAATGTATATTATTATATTATTTTGGATTGCTATTTTATTAATAATTCATAACCATAAAATAAAATAAAAATTACAGCTACTACCTTTTATTAAACACTTTCTGTATGCCAGATGCCCTTCTAATCAAGTGGCCTGAATATCTTATTTAATGTTCAAAGCAATCTTAGTAATAATTATGATAATCCCCAGGTAACAAAACTGAAAATATGTTTGACAAGTTGCCAGTTGTACAGCTGATAAGTCAGGTCCACCTGACTCTAACATTCATGTTTTAACCACCAAGTTACATGGTCTCCCATTCCTGCGTATTTAGAGCATTTATAGTATGCTACAGGCATCATGAAGAAAGTGATTCTGTTGTGGACTCTAACTTGGAGCTTTCTGCTAGTTAACCAAAGGGGCAACCATAAACATTAGATTTTTCTTCATACTACTGCTGCCATGTAGGTGAAGAAAATACTCCATCAAGGGGAAACTGTGGAACTTTCATATTTACAGCTACAGTTGAGATCTGGGTTAGGTAATTCATTCCCCTAAAAAATCTTTATGACATCATATTGCATATTATTAACTGGCAATATGTCATTAACCTAATTTCTTTCAGTAAGAGTGAATTAGGACCTACTATGAGCTAGGCATTAAATAAAAATACAAATAAATAAATAAAAAAGATGAGGTCCCCAGGCCCCAAGGAACTCACAGTCTAGTGGCAGAAATTTCTATTTGTGATTAGAATTGCCCTGAAAGTGCAAAGTCCAAGAAAGCTTAGAGTCATTCTGTCTAGAGGAATCCAAGGGGGCTTGGCATTTGAACGAGATATGGAATTTAAACTGGGTCTTGAAGGGTGAACAGGAACTTAAAGGCCAACAGAGCATATGAAAGAACTTCAAAGAGAAAATACCGTAAGAGAGGCTTGGGATGCCACCGTTAGCGCCGGCAGAGCCAACAAGCACCTATGTGGCTAGGTGGTAACAAACGAGATTGAGAAGGACGGCTAGGTCCAGATCCTAACAGGCCTAGAATCTCACATGTTAAGAAGATTGAGGCCAGGTGCGGTGGTTCACACCTGTAATCCCAGCACTTTGCGAGGTTCAGGTGGGCAGATCATGAGGTCAAGAGATCGAGACTATCGTGGCCAACATGGTGAAACCTCGTCTCTACTAAAAATACAAAATTTAGCTGGGCATGGTGGTGTGCACCTGTAGTCCCCGCTACTCAGGAGGCTGAGGCAGGAGAATTGCTTCAACCTGGGAGGTGGAGGTTGCAGTGAGCCGAGATCGTACCACTGCATTCCAGCCGGGGTAACAGAGCCAGACTCCATCTCAAAAAAAAAAAAAAAAAAGAAAGAAGATTGAACACTATCTGTACACAAGAAAACAGTGAGCCATCAAAAGTTTCTGAGCACAGGGGTAGAGCAACTGAAAAGCTTTCCTGGCAAAGAAAGATCCCTCTGGAGCTCAAGTGGCTAACAGATTAATAGGTATCTGGGTCTGGGTAGATTTGGTGGCTCTGAATATTTCATTAAATGAATTTCCTAAACACAGAAAGTATGATACATTTTAATGTGTTTCTCTCTCTCTCTCTCTCTCTCTATGGCAACTAATCGTAATTATCTCAGAACTCTGAGCTCAAGAAGATATTTCCTCTGTTTACCTTCAGAAAGAACAAGGCAAGGGTTTACTCCGAATATTAAATGTGCATTTTTATAGGTTTACAGCTTAATTAAATAGCGTTGAAATCCATATGCAGGTTATTGAAAGCATAAGTACCTGAAATGATTGCCATGTTAAAGTATTGTTATTAAAAGAACAGAAAACTCCTATTGAGAAACAATTTATTATGGCCTGGGTTCTGTCAACTGCAGCTAAAGCCATGTCCCTTGGGTTCTCAGATCATCTTTCTCCACTACAAAGAAAGTCAAGGAAGGAAATATGATCCAGGCCACCCCATGAACCTCCTTGCCTCCTCATTCCCCACCAATATGCAGGCAGTGCCTACCGCCCAACACTAACATCATAACCCACTTCTACCATTGTGGCGTACGTGACTCCAAACGTTCTTTAGAAATCAACCCAAAAAACACATTAAATTTGGACAATTACCTGGGACAGCAGGGCAGCTGAAAAAGGAAGCAATGCTACTAGTCAAACAAAAGGAGTAAATTCTCATGAAATACACCAGCATATGTATTCGGTTGGTCATCTATTCACTGAGTGAACAGAGAGCACCTGATATATGCCCAGCACTGGCCCAAGTATCGTGAATGCTGAGAGAAATCAGAAACAGCCCTTCTTGTTAATGAACTCCATCTATCTCTTGACATTTACTACAATTCTGTAACTGCATTGTTCAGAGGAGGAAATTGATGCTTAGAGACACTAATTCATTTCGAGATCAAAGATCCCATCCAGGGGGAATTTGGAGTGAGACAAAAGGACCATAGTGAGAATTAGGTGAGGACTTAGCCTCTGACTCCAAGCACAAACACAGGAGGGCCCATGTCGTAAAAGAAATCCTGGAGTCTGGGGGCCAAATTTACACAGGGGGATTGCAAATGAGGGGGCAAAACACAACCTAGGTAAGAAGCACTGTGGACCATCATGTTCCCCCAAGACCATCTTAGCACTAAAAACATGAAAAAGAGATTGATTCAATTCCCATAGTAAAGATAGTCAAGAGACAGTATCCATAGTGGTAAAACGTGCTGTCTCTGGAGACACAAAGTCGTGGGTTCGAATCCCAGTTCTGTACCTTTATAACTGTGGACAAGTTATTTAATAACTATGGGCAAATTAATAACCGTGGGCTGGTTACTGAAGCTTGCATGGGTTGATAACCTTTACTACAAGGAACTGCTGTGAGAATTATATAAGAGACAACATACACAAAATGCATCAGTGTAGTGCCTGGCACTCAGTGAGAATCAATAAAAGTGAGCTATGATGCGTCAAACTCAGTAAGTCCCAAAATGAAATCATTATCTGTTCTCAAAAACCTGTTTATTCTGTGCCTGAATTCTCTATCGGCATGATTTCCACCCACTCACCAAAATCAGGAGCCATTCTCAGTTCCATTTCTCAAACCACCACCCTCTACCACCATCATCATCACACCTAATATTTTTGATGGCTTTCTATGTTTGAAGATGCTAAGACAAGTACTTTAGAAGATGACCCTCTTTAACTGGGCAGAAGAAAATCCTTATGAGGAAGACACTGTCATTATCTCGATTTTGCATTTGGGGAAGGTGCAACTGCTAGAGAGGTTATGAAACTTTCCTAAGGTCATACAGCTGTTAAGTAGAGCAGGAAGATTTTATAGACAGTCTGAGTCAAAATCCACGCACTTAAATGCTGCACTACATAGCCTCCCAACAAGCAGGTCACTCACCAAGCCTGACAGGTTCCTCTTTCCAATTCTCCAGGCTCTATCCCGTCACCACCCTTGGGCCACAGCCTGCTCTCCTAAAGCACAGATATATAGTGCGTTGCATTTTGGAACAATTGAGCTTCAAATGTCAAACTGATGGGGAATTTGACCAAGGAGAAGTGTCTGAACCGGAGAAAGAGTATTGCTGAGCGAGAGGCGGACAGGAGGGACAGAGGCCAGGGAGGAGACCAGTGCATCAGTGTAGGTGTGAGGTGCAGAGGGCCTGAAGCAAGGGAGTGGGAGTGGGAACAAAAAGAAAGGCTGGATGCGACAGACATTACCTCACCAGGCACAATACCTCACCAGGCACAAATACTCTCGAGGCTGGAACTCAGTTTAATAATTCTGTTACTAGGGCAACAGCAAAAGAACCTAACTCAGAGAGAACCCCTCATAGTCTGTTTCTGCACAGAAGAGTGGTGGCTCTAAGCTGGGAAAACGGAGTTGAAGGTGAATGGCCAGATGATGCAGCAAGACCTGTGGACCAAGACTTCACATATTTTAGCCCCTTCACCCTCTACAGTTTGGGGAGTAGAGACATTTGAAACAGGCTTTCCAAGAAGGAAGACAGCAAGATCTAGGAAGCTGAAGCTACTGAAGCCCCGTGATAGATTAGCAATACTGCCTCTGATTTTTATTTTTATTTTTAGTTTTTTTTTGAGCCAGGGCCTCACTCCATCACCCAGGCTGGCATGCAGTAGCACAGTCACAGCTGACTGCAGCCTCAACTTCCCGGGCTCAGATGATTCTCCCACCTCAGCCTCTGGGGTAGCTGGGATTACAGGTGTGTGCCACCACACTTGACTGATTTTGTATTTTTTGTAGAGACAGGGTTTTGCCATGTTGCCCAGGCTGGTCTAGAACTCCTGGGCTCAGGAAATCCATCCACCTCAGCCTCCCAAAGTGCTGGGATTATAGGCATGAGCCACTGCACCTGGCTGCCTCTGATATTTCGACTAATCAAAGGATACCAGGAAGTGGTGGGGAAGGGATGCCTCTGCCACATCTGTCATAACGGAGGCTCTTGTGGAAAAGAGTTCAAATGGGAGCATGTCTGGCAACGGAAGCGAAAGCATAGATCCAAAAGCTGACCACTCAGCTATCTGCTTTTCTTCTATTTGGCATCATTGGAACTATGGCCAGGCCTTAACGGTAACTTTTTCAGTGTGTACAGGAAGTAGAGTGCTAGGAAGAGCTTACCTGTGGAAGTGGATTCATGAGTTCTAGGTGGGAAGTACCGATGCTCTGCAAGGCCCACAGGAGAGCAAGCCTTCTTCCTATGAATCCCCTTGCTCCTGCTCCATTTGTCCTTTTGTCCTTTCAGGAATATTGTGATGAGATAGCCCTCATCGCATCATTCCAATCGTTTCTTTGTCAGCCAGCCCAGCCAGAAAAGAAATCGCCTTTCAAAATCATTAGGAAATCGATGTTCTATCTAGCTACATTCTCACCAGCCTAGGTACCTAGATATTCACTCATTTTCTGAGTAAGCTTAGGCAAATTGTTTTTCCACTTAAGTTTCTTTACCTGCAAAAAGAAAATATATATATATATCTATCTATGTATATGTGTGTGTGTGTGTGTGTGTGTGTATATATATATATATAAACCTTAATTTCAAAGGTTAATATATGAAATTAAAGCCTGAAAAGTATCATAAGTCTTCTGAAAGACAAGGAAACCCAAAGCATAAATAAAGCATATTACAAACAGTAGTTTGAGCTGGTGTGGAGACAAGGCACCATTCAGGGCTAGAGAGAGACTGTATTTCACGGAGCTGATGAAAACAGTAATGAGCATTCTGAGGCACTTGCACATGATGCCGTAGTACAGCTCAGTAGTTAAGGGCTTGTGCCTAGCAGTAAAACTTCTTGTTCCAATACAGCCTCCATCACTCACCAGCTCTATGCCTAAGGGCAAGTGGCACCTCTTGGAGCTTCTGTTTCTTCATTCATAAGATGAGGGTCATGCAATATGACTCACTGGGTCCCTGGGAGGATCACATTCCTGACACAGGGTAAGTAGTAAATGGTGGTTATCGTGTTGCCTTAAATCACAGGCAATCTCTGTAACAACACTGGAAAAGCAATATTCATCATCTCTATTTTACCAAGGAGAAAATCAAAGCCCATAAATCTAAAGTGTGTGTCCAAAGTCACATGGTGACGAATCTTCTCACTATAAAGCTCACACTACACCACAGTTTTCTCTCCCATACTGAAATCTACAAGGCACCTCTAAAGCATCCAAATTCTCTTCCCAAATGAATGGGCTTAGACAGCTGCCATTATTGGCAAAGTCACAAATCAAGTTTCAGGCATAAGGACTGCTACACAGCAGCCGAGCCATGGGCAACAATACATTGATTTGCTATAAGCTGAAAACATGATCCAATTCTGCCCCGAAAAAGGGTACACAATTTACAGGTTTCCCTTTGCATTCCTCTAGATCATGAATCCTGCAGAAGTGTAGAATGCGGATGAAGCCTGGAAATCAAAGACATCCCTGGGGAATGCAACAAATGGGAGTGGTTTCTTTTGGCCTTTACTCTGTTAGGGTCCGATCTCCTGAGTGGAGACTCCGGCAGCCTGAAGGGAAAAGACAAAAATAGTTTCTAGCAGCTGACACTGCAAACAGAACCAAGGCTCAGGAATAGACAGATACATACATACTTAGCCCTTACACCTCAGCCCTCCCGGCATGTTTTGGAACTACTTTCCCACTTTCAGGCTGAACTTCTTGCTTATTTTCATCTGCTTACCATGGTCCCGAAGCCCCACACCTGCTGAGAGATGACTTTGCTGAAGAAGGCCCAGGCAGTGCCAAAAGTCTGGAGTGAACTGGATACCGTAAGCGGCTCCTACACCAAAGTCCTTGAGACTGTGACATTCTTTAGACCTGAACCCACAACATTCCCTGCCTGGGGAGCAGTTTACCAAAGTACTGACTTGTGTGCTCCTACATTGCTAACCCCATGTAAATCCCAAGTTGAGCACACTGGCAATTTCAACTGAATAAAATGGCACGTGCATTTCCTTCTGCTGTTTTTCTCCTCAGAAAATAAAAGCATGCCGAAATTAAATATCCCTCAGCACTCGTACCCAGGTAGCTGAGTGGGCTATTTACTAGCTAAAGTTCATGGTCTGCTTTGTAATCACTTGACTCTGTCTTGATTGTTTGAGCTTTGATGCTTCAATCATCTGTTCTCTCCCTTCACAACCGAAGCTTGATGGAATTTTAAAACTGGGAAATCCTTTGGAGAATGTCCTATCTTGTTTTACAGAAAGAGAGTCAAGGCCTTTAGAGGTCACGGAGTCATACTGCCTCAGTATCTCAATTGTGTTCACTTTGCCCTATGTCACGCAGCCTCTTCCTTGTAAGATATCAGGGGCTGTGCCCACCTGTCCTTTGGATCACCAGAGAGCTGTTTGGAGGCATGATGGCACCTGAGAGGGATCATTAAGCTGGGAAGAAGTGCCTCCATCAGTTACAGCTAAAAATAGGAGCCTGCCTGAGAGCAGAGTCAGCTAGCGTGGTTGTATGAGATAGGAGGGGCCCCTCCGACTGCTCACTTGATACTCCACCTGTCCTCCTGGAAGGATGGGCACACCAGCTACCCAGGGGAAAGGGGCAGGCTAATAAAACAGCTGCACACACTAAGGGCGACCATGCTGCAGCTGAAGTTGCATGAGCCGCTCGCTGGGGTGGGAGAATTCCCTTTTTGCAACCACCTGATAGGTGGGGCTACACAGTGTGATTAGGAGTAGGAAGGCTTCTTGGCTCCAAAATACTTCTACTGGTTGCTGGGTGGTGCCTGAAACCTTTTCGTTATGAAGGAATTTGAAGTCCTAAAGACACTTGGAAATTATCTACTTTATTTACCTCAATATGGAGATGACAGAAATAAAGCCCAGAGAAATTAAGCACTTCAACCAAGGGCAAACAGCCTATCTAGGACTTCCCAATGCAGGATTTCTGAAATAATAGTTTCACAAGCTGTTCTTCGAAAACAAAATTTATTTAAGGTTCTGAAATCAGGTAATTCAAGCAATGCTACATTTTATATTTATATCCTTTGTCGAGTCTACTTATTCTTTATTGAACTCAATAAAGGTAAACACTTCAGAGATGAGGTACACACTTTAGAGATGTGGTCTAACCTGGCAAAGCTGAAACAAGCCAGTGAGTGTCCAGACTTCAGGATCAAAAAAATACAGCTACCTCAAACAAAAGGAATATTCCCTGAGGTTAAACCACTCATAGTGCTTTGTTAAAATGGTAACACTCCACAGTCAGGCACAGCTGACTAGTGTCCATGAATAACCTTTAGCATGATATATTTACCTAAGACTTTTCTAAGTAGAGCACTTGTAACCATACAGCCAAACAGGTAAATCCAATCCTGAGGCTACAATCCTGAGAAAGCTAGTGTGGATAAGGAGGCTGGAAATGAAACAGGGCAACCTGAAGACGGGGCTCACTGAAGGAAAGAGGGAAAGTCAGAAAGAGGGAGAAAGGCGTAAAAGAAAAGGTGAAACATCAGCAAAATCAGTCCATGGTGATTTGGCAGGTGAATCAGTGATCATCTCTCATCGAACGGAAGCAGAAAACAAACACAGCCCTTCCAAACAAACCATCCCTGCCACACTCCACCCACAAAACACACCCTCGCCACAGCTCCCAGAGCAGTCACTCTGGAAATTAATTCTTTTCTATAGACTTTATGTGCCAGGTTTCTCTCCTCAGCAATCACATAAGATCTAGGAAGGAACTTATTTTTTTAATAGAATTTGTTTTAATTATGAGGAAAGGGTGGCTACCCTATCAATTAAGTCATGCTTCAATTATTACAGCTATCATTTGGGTCATTATTTTAAGTATTTGAAATGTCTACTTAAAGAAGGTCACTTTCAATTTGGTAAACAAGCCTAAGTCATTATATTAATTCACAGCCAGTCACCCAAGGAATGCTGAGTAAGTAAACAATCAAGCATTAGCTAACCAGCCACAAATCCATTTGACTTTATTAATTTCTCTCTTGGCAAAGAAGCAAGAGAAGGAAGCAAACCATCAGAGACATTCTCTCATCGTTCATTCACTGTACATTTATTACATACCAGGTGCCAGTCACTGGTAGGTTTCAACATGTTATTAATATTCACAACTCAGTTATACATGAATGCTTTTAAAAAATGAAACCCAATTTTCCCAAAAATAAAAATTTCAGTTCCTCAGATGTTTTATTTCTGCCTGATGCATCTCTTCAGCTTCCAGGTTTTCTATCCCTCCCTCCAAAAAGACTCCCAACGCCTGACAAGTAATTAATGAATATAAATTCACACTAGAAGTACTAGAGAGGCCCTATTTTAAAAGTCCTAGGAGAATACGAGTGGTGAAAAAAACAGTTCTATTGTTGCATCAGATTTTTTAAAATATACATTTGGGTTTTGTGTAAGGAGGAGTAGCTTATACTTGTTCAAATAGTTTTTTAATAAAATACACATATATATATGTTCCAAATGCAGAGAGAGATGTATACATCCTAGGAATAAAGTCTTAAAAGAGTACCACTTTATCAGAGGAATTTCCTTTGCCTCATTTCAAAGGAAGCACCCCCTTTCCCATCTTCTCCTGACAACACTGAAAAACTGGCACCCATTCAAATCAATACCCAAGAAAAGACCCACGCTGAGAACTGACCTCAAGCTCTGCTCATCAGTAAGAAAAGGAGTTGGCCTGGAGATGTCCCATGTTCCCTCTATGGCCTGCAGATTAGGGGGTCCAGTGTCACCTAATCTTCTACTACAGCTCCATGGGGAGAGGGTACAGATACCATACACATCCACACACTGAACCCAGCCTGGTCCCCGACACACGCATGCTGCAGGCCCCTACCCATGAGGCCCCAGCTTTCCCCAGGGAGCTCCAGCCAGCTTACCAAGATACACAAAACACCCCCACACCACCCAGAAGGAGAGAGGAATCTCTTTCCCTCAGCCAGACAGTCTCCTGAGGCTGCTGACATCACAAAGGTGTCAACTGGCCATCTCATTGTCATGTGGCTCTCCCCTGGCTCCCCTTCACTTGCAAACGCAGGGAAAGGGTGAGACCTTTCAAAGCTGCCAAATGGGCAAGCTTCCAGTGGCAGTCTGGGAGCGAGTGGCAAAGCCACCGAGCTGGGCGGCAGGGCAGTGAGCCTCGCGTTTCAATTTCTGTTCAGTTCTCCTGTAATGGAAAATTGCTTTGCACAAAGCTAAAGTGTTACAGTTCTTTCCAGCGCCCCTCCCCCGCCCCACTCCCCTCCCGGCAGCCTTCGGATCAGAGGGACAGAGCCCGCAGGAAGGTGGAAGGAGGGTGGTTGTGGCTTCTTACTATGTCCCTTGCTTCAGGCCCTGGCCCTGGGTGGTTACTCTTTTCCTTTGGAATGGGGCTGGTATCAGGGTCAAAGTGTCCAAATAATTGTCTGTGTCAAGCCCAAGAAGTAATCTGCACAGGGAGACAGTTAACCGAATACCCCCTTGACATACCCCTGCACACCCGGAGGCTGTTCCTGAACGAGAACAGAATCACTAGTTTGCCAGCAATGCATCTAGGACTCCTCAGTGACCTTGTTTATTTGGACTGTCAGAACAACCGGATTCGAGAGGTGATGGATTACACCTTCATCGGGGTCTTGAAACTCATCTACCTTGACCTCAGCTCCAACAACCTGACCTCGATCTCCCCATTCACCTTCTCGGTGCTCAGCAACCTGGTGCAGCTGAACATTGCCAACAACCCTCACCTGTTATCGCTTCACAAGTTCACCTTTGCCAACACCACCTCTTTGAGGTACCTGGACCTCAGAAATACCGGCTTGCGGACCCTGGACAGTGATGCCTTCCACCACCTCCCTGTTCTCGAGACCCTGTTTCTGAGTGGAAACCCCTGGAAGTGCAACTGCTCTTTCCTGGACTTCGCCATCTTCTTAATAGTGTCCCATATGGACCCCTCAGGTGAGGGCTTGATTGGGTGTGGGGAAGAGGATGTGATGGAAGTGGCTCCAGAAAAGGTGAACTCAAAAGATGGTCAGAGTGGGAGAGAAAGTTGGGTAAAGCTGATTGAGAGCATTCTTATTACTCTGCAGGGCCCACCCTTGGGGTGACTGGAGAAGCAGTAAGAAAAAGTTCTGAAACAGGAATTCAAAGCGCTGAGTTCTGGTCCCAAACTCAGCACTTACCAGTGGGCTACCCTTGAAAATGTCACCATTTCTCCCTAGCCTTGGTTTTCTAATCCATAAAGTGGGGACAATAATATTACCTAATGTACAGAGTTGCATCAAATATATGATGTGTGTAGAAATGATAAAGTAATTGCAAAGTGATAAGGTAATACGGGGACACTGTATTCTGTTGGTAAACTGTTTTAATTTGTTTAATTCAACAACTGAATTTTTCCAGGATCAAAAAGTAAGTTCAGTCATTCATAAGCAGTAGAGAATTCAGTAAGAATATGATATATAGAAGGGAAAGTTTAATATGCAGATGGAAGGAAGGGCATGTGAGCTACCCAGACAGTGAGAGAGGGAGGAGGGAAGAAGGAAGAAAGGGCTTTTGATAGTTGCCTTGTATTGAAGATGCCGGCCCCCTACAGAAGGAGAGAATGGCAGGAATCAGTGGAAAAGGGTTCCCAGTGCTCACGGTGCCAAGCGGAGAGATTCTAGTCTTACAGACAGAATCTCTTAACTCTTATCTGGGAGACTTCCGAGCTCCTTGCTGCCACTCAACCCACTGTCCTCCCCAACCTGCCACGGCCCCTGTGCCTCATTCCCTATTTGTCTTAGGGACTTTACTGTCTCGTCCTTATCCTCCAATTCTTCTTCCCCCAATAATAGCACTTTACTCAGTAAAGTCAGAGCTTCAGAAATACGAGAAATAACTCCTCACATAAAGCCTGGAGCCACTGATGTAATCCAGCAAAATTGGACTCTGGGTAGGAAATCAAACCCTGTTAAAACCGTATCTTCTCTCCTTTCCCTGGGTGTTTGTCTTTGAAAATGTTTTCATAGAGCTGGCTTCATAAAAGTCCTGAAGTTTCCACCATGAAGTCCTGCCCAGGTGGCAATATCCTAGGAATGATCCTGGCCAGAATGACAGACTTCAGGAAGAACTGGGGGAGAGAGAACCAAGTGGTGACAGCAAGTGAAAAACGTGCCCTCCTGGCCTCCCAATGGGCAGGTCTCAAAAAGTCCTCATGGCAGGGTCTGGACTGGGATGAGCAAGCAGGGCTTTTAGGAGGCAAAGTTTAAGGAGGCACCGAGAGCAAGTGCACCGAGATTGAGACATTGCGAGTCAGTGCCTCCTTAAATGTTGTGCCTTAGACACCTGGCCCTACTGCCAGATATTTCAACTTGAGTTGTTGGAGTAAATCAAAGGGAACTAACTTTGTCAGACCACCTTCCAACAGGACTAGAAGACAGAAGCAGTTATCTCGGGTAGGTTGCCCTGCCTCTCTGCAACACCATCTCTAGGAGCCAGAGATAATGTGTTCTACTTTTCTCCAAAACTGGTGCTGTGATAGTTTCTAGAAAGCACCATTAAAGAGGGCCAATATTAATCATCCTCATGCATGACATATGGTCCATAAAGGGGATTCTCCCCTGTCCATTTTCCTGTAAATTCACCTGTGGAAGGGCGTTGTCTTCTCTTGCCCCTCACCACCACACATGCACTTTTTCTTGAATAGAGCCCATCAGGTTGCAAGGGGGACCTCCCACCCCAGCTGACAAGAGTGACATAGCTCGGCTTCCACCCCAGCACCTAAGCCGACCATTTCACCTCCCAGTTCATCTCCCTTCATCAAATTTCTGCTTGCACAGTTGTATCTTCTCAGAATTTTCAGGCTGACCACTTTGGACTCCTTGACTCTTCAGTTCAATCCACAAAGTAAATCTTTTTCACTGCATAGTTTCCAAGACATCAGAAAGGAGTGTCTATCTTGTCAAGCTCATAAGCTCAACATGAATGAAGAGTCTGTTTTGTGAGGTAGACAAAGCTTTCGTCCCCCAGCCGTGGGACCCCACACATGTGCCCACAACTGCCAACTTACTCACCTCCCTCCATTTTTCCACAATGGTACCTCATTTTCTTTAGTGTGAGTATCACACCAACACTGAAATTTGTGCCCTCAGCCTGTGGAGGAGACGAGGATGGGTATTTTTAACCCTATCCTTGAATGAGAAAATAGGTTGACCTCCCCAAAATCACACAGCTGATAAATGGCAGGAACGTTATTTGAACCTCTTGATTTCAAATGCAGGTCTTTTTCCACAAGGCTATACTATCTCATAAATCCTCGAATTACCTAACTGTCTTCCTCTAAGTGAGTTTAGTTATAAATATAAGTCGTATTACAAACATATGGCTACAGCATCTAAACTTGAGCTTTATTTTTTTATCTGGCTGCCACCTGGAACTGACTCCAGATCATTTTCATTGGATAATAAGCACTAACTATCATAAATTCATTGATATGCCTATACTTCCTTTGCAAACCCAGGTTTCACCCCAGTCTACCCCAACTCCTAAAGGGTAAATCTAACCTTAGCGTTTGCTCTCATTTGGGCCCTAATTAGTCTGGTTCTCCCTTCCCATACACACATACAATCACAAATGTGCACACAAACACACATACATACACACACATATGCAAACAAAGGTTTACATATACTATATATAATACATTTATACCATATATACACACACATATATACATGTGTTACATACTACACGTATATACCGTATATATATACATACCTACTTACATGCCCACCCACATATTACATACACATACATAAATGTACAGATTCATGCCCACACACATGAACAGATATGTGCACACCCATAAAGTTGAACACACAGACAGTAAAATTCATTAGCTGCTTCACTTGCCCTGTAGCCAGACCTCCATGTAAAAAAAAGATACTGAGTCCATTTGACTCTCCTATGATGATTCATGATCTCTGCTAGGTGGAAATATCTTCACTATTGGCAAACATTCTTGGTGAACTCTCAAACTTAAGTCCACCTATTTATACCACATCTGTTATCAAAATGGTGATCTTTGACACATTCTAGCATGGAGCCCAGGAATCTCTCTACATAAGTGCACGTTTCAGGATATAGAAGATTTCTATGAAATAAGCTGAGTAGCCTGGTTGTTTATAAGACAGAATCCAGTTCACAAACAGGTTCATTTTAGACCCAAGGAAATACTGACCCTTAGCAATGGGAAATGTTCACTGTGGTGTAATATTAATGGCAATGTGAGAGTGCACACGTATATATACTCCTTGAAAAGCAATACAATGAAGGACTTCCATGCTACAACGGAGTCCATCCATTCATCTATTTAAATACTTATGAGTACCTACCATGTGCCAAACAAGTGCTCATGTAAGTAACTAACCAAGAACCCTGAGGCTGCATATGGAGACTCACGTAACTCTGGGTCATCTGCATACATCTGTGCCATAGTTTAGTTGGGTGAAACAGAACAAAACAGGGCAGGGCAAACGAG
Organism: Aotus nancymaae; assembly: GCF_030222135.1. Taxonomy (NCBI): domain Eukaryota; kingdom Metazoa; phylum Chordata; class Mammalia; order Primates; family Aotidae; genus Aotus; species Aotus nancymaae. The sequence continues at coordinate 43,996,057 of NW_026988523.1, forward strand.
GCCAGCATGTGCCTACTGGAGTAACAGGCACTTAGGACAGACACTTGTCCTCTAGGCAATGAAGGACAGCCACCCTGCAGGCAGCAGAGCCCAGTGTTAAGAGCTCAGATTTTAGAATAAAATCAACAGGTTATAATCCTAGCCCTGATGCTATCTGTAGGATATAAGACAAGTTACTTAACCTCTCTGAACTTTAATTTCCTCATCTTGAAGACAAGGATAATAATAGAATCAACATTCCTAGGGCTGTCATAAAATGAAATGAGAACATTTATGAAGTACCATTAGCATTTAAGCTTGACACACTATAAGCATCAAAAAATAAATGATTGGTAGATGAGGAAAGATACAGGATACTAAGACAGTATAATAGCAGAAAGCAGTCACGTGGTCCCTCAGATAAGCAGTGGACTTCAGGAAGGCTTGGTATACGTGGTGTTAGAGGACAATGCACCCTGTCTAGAAACAGGACTATAGAGATGCAGGTAGGAATATAGACAGGATGTGGGAAGGTGGGCAGCTGCCTTTAGGACTCTAATCCCTAATAAAATGGGGCAAGGAGAATCCTGGAGGGACGGGACACACCTTTGCACATTTTGGCTAAGTTGGGTATTATTAGGTAAGTTTAGAACATGGGGGTTCAGACCCTAGAGAACAAAAGCAGAAGCTCAGATCAAGGCTTTGTCTCAGCCTGGGCCATGAGACCTGGGGGCTGGACCAGCAGCAACAGGGTGCCTGTTCCTGAGTCACCTGAATCTAGAACCAAAGCTCTACCTAAAGACCAGCTCCACTTCCAGAGGCAGGTGTGGATGTGTAGGCAACATCCTAGGGATGTGTAGGCAACCTTCTCTGGCCTGGGGAGAAAGACATCACTGACATGGTATAACTGAGCAATAAATACTTTTGCCCAGGGTCTCCCTATCCACTGTCCACCACTAAGCTTAAATTAGCCACTAGAGATTCATCCTTTTGGGTCCCAAATATGCGTCATGATCTTGAAAAAGACCCTGTAAAAACACATGAACTCCTGGGAAGAATAACACAAGTGCCCCTAAGCCTTTATCAGCTCTCATATCAGAAGGAGGAGTTAATTCTTGGGAATTTGATTAGCTAAAATTAATCCTGCAGCAGTGAAGAACCTTGAAGGAAACAGAGGTGCAGGAAGGAAGTGGAGAGGTCTCAAAAGAAAAGAAATGAAGGCAATATCATATGCTTCCCTTGTGTCACATTTTAGCTAAGGACACCCCCCATAGAGGGGTTGTAGAAGAAGCCAAGTGTTTCATTCCTTTATTTCATCATAAGGCTACACCAAACAAGAATATCAAAACTTTCTCAAGTTGGCAAGAGATTTGGTGCTATTATCAAAGGTCTGAATCAAAAGAAACTCTCCAATGGCATACTCACCAGATGTACTGAAAAGTGTTCAGTTCTCAAAGAGTTAACATAGTCACCTTTTTTTTTTTTTTTTTTTTTGAGACAGAGTCTTTCTTGCTCAGGCTGGAATGCAGTGGCGCAAGCTCAGCTCACTGCAACCTCCGCCTCCTGGGTTCAAGCAATCTCCTGCCTCAGCCTCCCAAGTAGCTGAGACTACAGGCATGTGCCACCACATCCAGCTAATTTTTTTTTTTTTTTTTTTTTTTTTTAGTAGAGACAGGGTTTCACCATGTTGGCCAGGATGGTCTCAATCTCTTGACCTCGTGATCCGCCCACCTCGGCCTCCCAAAATGCTGGGATTACAGGCGTGAGCCACCGCGCCCAGCCATTATAGTCACTTTTTAAACACAAAAATTACAGCAGAAATGGAGGTGTGTTGTTGTGTGTCTCTGGCCATGGTGCTCTACTGAGCCCTGATCAATACAGACTGAAAACAGCCCCACACATTCCATTTCCTTTTTGGCCCAGGTTAGCCAGTAGGAGGACTAATTCCTAGCCAGAACTGTTATTTTCCAGTCGTTAATGCTATTTGAAGGCGAGAGTGATCACTGAGTTCTTCCCAGGATATCTGATTTCCCTCAGGGGACAGGGTCGAATGGCTTTCAGAATGTTCTCGAAAACTCACTCAAACTCTCAGCTCCACAACATACAAAACCTGGCCTCATACATCCCATTCTCCTCCACCCGCAAAGTCTGGCCTAATGCTCTCACACAGAAGTTTCTGCCACAGGGTAAATGGTCTATATATATGGTGTCCGATATAGTAGTCACTAGCCGCATGTGTCCATTGAGCTCTTGAAATTTGGCTAGTACAAATGAACTACCTATTTTATTTTGTTTTATTTCAGCACATTTAAATAGCCACGTAAGGCTAGTAGCTACCATACTGGTCAGGGTAGACTTTTAACATAGGATATTTAAGGTGGAACTTTAGAATCCAGAGTCAGAGGTAAGGGGCTGTAGAGACAAGCCCAGCACAGATATCCTGATATTTAAGTTCAGTGTTTTTCCCTGATGCCATCATATTTCCTTGCTGTCAAGCACATCATGATCCATTTAACTCTGAAACATTTATTGTATATTCATTATGTGCCCAACACTGCATTATAATGCTGGAGTGGCACAGAGAAAAAAGGCATAATTTTTGTCTTGAATAAGATAATCTAGGATACAAGAGAGAACTGAAAGCCAGGAAGCCCTGTCCTGACCCCAGAAATGCCACCGTGTGATATGGGGAAAGTCACTTTCCTTCTTCAAGAGTCACTTTTCTTGTCCTTAAAATAAAGGAGTTGGGTTAGCTGTTCTCAAAGACCTCATCTAGCTGGTAGCCTATGGACCTAAATAGAAAGATCAGCACACAGGAGGTGAAAGGAGAGCAGCACTCAGCAGGCAGGGTCCCAGGTGAGCAAGTGCACAGTGGCAAGTGCTGCGGTGGAGGTGTTCCCAGTGATGAGGCTACATCACATAATTAGGAAGTTCAATTAGAAGCAGATGCCTCCAACTCCTGCACTCTCCCACTTCCTATATAAGCACCCTCCACTAAAACAATGCCTTCACTCCAAGGAACTCATTGTCCCAGACATTCCTCCCAGGCCAGACCTGCTCAAACAGTGCTTCTTAAACTCTAATGAGCACAAGAATCCCAGGTCCCATGTCCCATGCCCTGGGGTTCTGATTCAGTCAACTCCTCATGCAGGTGGTCCTTAGGCCACTTTTCAGGAACCCTAGAACAATGGCCTGTGTTCTGGACCTTTAGCGGCTGTTCCAATTAGTAAATGAATCAATTTGCTCTGAGATGCTAATGACTAGTGTTTTGAAATATCCCCTCAGGGAGCATTTGCAATTTGACAGGGAACAACCAGAAACAGTGAGAATTCAGAAAGTGACAGGCTACTAGGGGCAAGAGGGGGGCAGTTTGAGGACAGAGAGTCCCCTCTGTGTCAGCTCTTATAGCCTTCCCCAGTCCTAAATGAGCCTGATGGTGGGGCCCACACGTCAGAGAGCTCGAGCAAGGGTGCTGCAGAGGCAGTGGACAAAGCCACTCAGGGCCATCTGCAGGGAGCAGATGGGTTGAGTCATGTGCTGCTTCAGGTCCAAGTCATTTTGAGGGCGTTTTGAGCAGAGAACATCTTAGTTTCATTACGAGGCTATATCATCCCGTATTCAAGACTGCTGTATTGGGACAATGGCCCCATTTCAACCTACCAAGTACAAAGTCATCCACAACTGTGCCCAAACTTAAGATTTCCAGAATGAATTCAGGTCCTCACATTATTCCACTATCAATGCTTACCCATGTCCTCCATCAGGGAAATTAAAGACCAAAGGCCAAAAAAAAAAAAAAAAAAAAAAAAAAAATGGCTGGGCAGCTGGCAGTTTCAAGACTTCCAAGGCTGCTGAAAGCCAGAAGAGCAGCCTTCCAAGGGCAAGGAGGGAGCTGAGAGGAGTACAACTGAGTCAGTGATCCCTAAGCCACCCAGAAAATCTAAGAAGGGATAGGAGCAGCAAGCATGGGACGTTTAGGAACCCCTGGGTGATTCTGACACACTCCCTGACTCAGGCCACTTTGGATCCCTGAGATTAGGTAAGTGATCGAAGGATACTCCAAGCTCAGAAACGCCAGATCTCTACACCTGGCCCTTCAGGTCACCCAGCTTCACTCAGGACTCTAGAAAACAGCAGTTCAAGTCTGGCCAAAGCAGCCAACCTCAGTTTCCTCATCTTTAAAGGTGAAAAGCTCCTCATCCTTGAGGTAATCCTACAATGGACGGATGCAGGTAGAAAAAAGGATGGGGGCCCAGCTAGGAAGGGCCTTGAATGATTTTCTGGGGAACACATGATATATCCTAAGAAGTCTTGGGAGGCCAGCGAGCTGGAGGTAGGGCTAGGAAGGAGGCTCCCGTAGGCATTCGAGCCAGACAGTATGGCAGCCTAGAGCAACGGTGAGGAAGAGAGGTATAGACACTGGAGAAGGAACCGTTCAGGAAGCAGAAGGTGTAGACACTGGAGAAGGAACCGTTCAGGAAGCAAAAAGTGTAGACACTGGAGAAGGAACCGTTCAGGAAGCAGAAGGTGTAGACACTGGAGAAGGAACCGTTCAGGAAGCAGAAGGTGTAGACACTGGAGAAGGAACCGTTCAGAAAGCAGAAGGTGTAGACACTGGAGAAGGAACCGTTCAGAAAGCAGAAGGTGTAGACACTGGAGAAGGAACCATTCAGGAAGCAGAAGGTGTAGACACTGGAGAAGGAACCGTTCAGAAAGCAGAAGGTGTAGACACTGGAGAAGGAACCATTCAGGAAGCAGAAGGTGTAGACACTGGAGAAGGAACCATTCAGAAAGCAGAAACAACAGGATTTGGGACTGAACTAGTTCCTCTCATAGTTTCTTGTACTCTCTGTGTAACTTCTGGCACAATTCTAATAAATAAATGTGTATTTATTTAACATCTGTCTTCTCTGATAGACTGGAAGCTCTATGAGAACAAATCTGAATCTTTAGAAACAAGCGCAGGCCTAACACAGAGAAAATGCTCAGCTAGTGTTTGCTGAGTGAATGAATGATATACAGAAAATAAAGGAATGGGAGAAGTCAACAGTAGCTCCCAAGACTTTGGCTTGGACAGTGTTGGCGCTTTCCTGACAAAAACACACTTGGAGGAGGGCAGTGAAGAAGTCAGAAGATAAGCCAAGTCCCATCTCCACCTCACTGAGTGGGAGGTCCCTGTAAATCACTAGGCATTTGAATGTTCTGACCTGAAATTCAGAATAGAGAACAGGCCATAAAACATACATATTATTTGGAGATCATCAACTCATTAGTGATCATTGAAACCTAACAGAAGATGAGATCAATCAGGAAAAAGTTTCAAATGAAGATAATAAGGGCCAAGTACAGAAGCTTTACGGAATACAATATACCAAAGGGTCAAGTAAGAAACAGCAACCCATGTAGGACAGCAGGAGCCCCCAGACAAAGGAAACTAGAACGGGGTAAATTCATGGAAGCCAAAGAGTTCCAAAAAGTGGGAAGAGGTAAGGCAAGGACTGAAAACTGTCCATTAGATTTAGCACCAGAGATCCCTGATGTCTTGGGCAGTTCCGCTGGCATAACAGGAGTGAATACCAATCCATAATCGGTTATGGGCTGAACATCAAAGATAAGAAGGAATAAACCATGTCAACTACTCTTCTAGAAAGAGTGGCTGTGGACTGAAGGGAACAGGGTGCTAGTTGGAGAGAAAACAAATGAAGAAGGAGGATTTTTAGGAGGAAAGAGATCCAGCTACATGCTTATCTGCTGATGGAAAGAGTTGACGCAGAGAAAAAGGACAAAGATATAGGAAAGAAGGGAAGTCACTGGTAGGATGAAATCCCCAAGGGGACAGAAATCGATGGATGGTCTCCAGAACCAAATGAAGAGGTAATCCTTGAAAGGAGAGCAGTATCCCCTCTGTCCTCTGGGACTGCAGAGAAGGTGAAGGTAAGCAAAGATGGGGGAGTGTGATGATGGGGGACAAATACAAATGAGGGGACCACCTGGTGCCTGTATTTCTCTTTCAGTGAGGTAAGAGACAAAGAACAACTTTATAAAGTACACATTTTAATGTTTTCTATGATGCTTCCATAACACTAATCAACTAGGTGACTATAAAATAACCATTATCCTTGAGATGCTCACGTCCTACTTGAACAGGCAACACTAAGGTGGGCTCTGGATGTGGGCCACCTGGCTTTTCATCCCGCCTCTGTCACTCGCCAACTACCTGACTGTGGGCAACAATCTCTACGCAAGCCAGGTTCTCATGTGCAAAACGCAGATAAAATAGTGTCTATTACCTCAAGTTGTGATAATTAAATGAAGAAACCCACATGAAGATTTTAGAACTGTGCATAGTAAATGTTCAATTAATGCTAGCTGTCATTGTTGTTACAAACTCTTTTGCCTGGTGGTGAGTCTGAGTCTCACGTGAGATGCAGAGAAGGGGTGGAGCAGTGTGAGTTTGCAGAAACAAACAGGGTGAGCAGAGGCAAGGAGTTCAACTTGGGGGTCCCAGAGCTCTTGAGGTCTTCAGCGGGGTGTTAAAGCTTCCAAGATGGTAACATAAAAAACACCTAACCTGCTGCATGGCCCATATGCAATGATAGTTTTTGTGGGTTTTTTTTTTCTTTTTTTTGGAGACAGACTCCTACTGCTCTGTCACCCAAGCTGGAGTGCAGTGGTGCAATCCCAGCTCACTGCAGCCTCGACTTACCAGGCTGGGGTGATCCTCAGCATCCCAAGTAGCTAGGACTATAATCTTGTGTCACCATGCTTAGCTAACACTTTCATTGTTAGTAGAGATGGATTTTGCCATATTGTCCAGGCTGGTCCAGAACTCCTGGCCTCAAGTGATCCGCTCACCTTGGCCTCCCAAAGTGTTGGGAGGCCTAAGTCACTGCACCTGGCCAATGATAGCTTTTTTGATCACACAGGTGAATCTGGCCTTCTCCTCGACCCAAATAAGAGAATTACTAAAAATCCGATGCATCCAATGAAAACATAGTTAAGACTGGAATTAAAGTCATGTTAGACAAACCCTTGTAATTTTCAATGCATTTTCTTCTAACAGCCGAGATGCTTTGGTCACAGCATTTGGCTGAGGTGAGGCACAGGCATTGTTATCCCTACATGACATTTACAAAGGGGTAAAGAACCCAGACTTTTATCTGAGTACATGCATTCACTGACAGTTACTGAGTACCAATCGGATGCCAACGCCTTGGCCAGGCACGGGGCATACTGCTGTGAACAGAAACAGACATGCTCTCATGAAATTTACATTCTAGTGGGAGAAGAAGACAATAAATAAATTGATACATGACATAATGTTAAATAATGACAAGTGTCATGAAGGAAAATAAGAGAGGGGAAGAGAAGAGTGTGCCTGAGACTGAGAACAAGGCAGGAACTTCAGGCTCAGTGGGGCTACAGAGGTGATTTTGAGCAGAGAACTGAAATAAAGTGAGAGCGAAGCCATGTCAATATTATATAGGGAGGAAGAAGTCTTTCTAGACCAAGGGGAGAACGAACACAAAGGCCCTAGGCTGGAATGAGTTTGACATATTAGAAAGTGAGTATGGCTGGAGCAGAGTGAAGGAAGAGGAGAAAGGAAAGGAATGAGATAGAAAATTACTGAGGCCAGATCACATGGGGTAGATAAGCAATGGAGAGGCTTTTGATTTTATTGTAAGTGTGATGGGAAGTCATGGAAGGATTTTGAGCAGGGAAGTGACATGATCTGTGATTACAAATTACTCCCACTGCTGTCTCCACATAGAGATTGTAAGAAAAAGCAAAGACACACATTCAGAGGCCAACACAGTTCAGGCAAAAGAGGACAGTGGCAGGGACCAGGGCAATGATCCAGGTAATAAGAAGAGGTAAGAATCAGGACACATTTTGAAGGTAGGACTAACAGGGTTTGCTTATGATCTGAACGTGGAGTGTGAAAAAGGAGGCAAACAGGACTCCCATGTTTCTTCCTGGTGGACTGGTGGACTGGTGAATGGTGGCGCCCTTCAGCTCCTGGGGTTCCACGAATGGTTTGTTTTCCATGAGGACAACTATCTACTCTCTGGATTTTTCTGAGTAGTTGGGTAGTTATTAAGCCAAACTTAGAAGAAACTAGAAAAAAATTTAATTTTTAACTTCTAAGAAGCACCTGGTCCCAGCCCCCAGCCCCGTCATACAGCTTGCTCCCCTCACCCCACCAAAAGGTGGTAGCAGGGGGGATACCCCTGAGTAGGGATTAAGTCATTTGCTTCTTTTTCAGAAAACTTACACTTTGAGTGTTATTTTATTGGTGAAATGAAAGGTTTCATCTCCCACTGAGTTCTGGGTACTGACAAGCACATGGGAAGGAATTATGAGAAAAAGAAAGCTTTCTGCCTCTGAATCATGACCACATGCAACCAGTTATACACAAGCCCAGTTCTGTAACCTAAAACACCAGTAAAGCACAAGAATAATCAGGTTGAACTTGCTGAACATCAAGGTCTCATCTACATGTTCCATGAGTCTATGAATCACTTTTAACCTTTAAAAATCTATAGACTCTACATACCAGGGGGTGAAATTATGAATATCAGATAAGAATAGTACTTTGTACAAGCCCAAATAACACAAATCCTTAAGGTTTTAAGGTGCCTGGGATGGATTAGACCAGGAGTCAGCAAACGCTTTCCATAAAAGGCCAATAGTAAATATTCTAGGCTTTGTGGATCTTCATTGCACCTACTCAACTTTGCCATTAGGGTGAAGGCAGCATTAGAAAATATGTAAAAGAATGGGAAAGCTGTGTTCCAATAAAACTTTGTTTACAGAACAGCAGGCTGGATTTGGCCCACAGGTTGTAGTTTGCTGCCCACTGGCTTATGCCATCATTGGATGACAGCTGGGCAATGAGTAAATGGAGCTCCAGAAAGGCAAAGGTAGAAGCCAGTGCCAGGACTTGAAATTCTCATAGGTTCGTGCATGAGGGTCTGAGAAGGGGGCCTAGCTGGCCAGTTGGCTTTGGTGTTCTTGAGCAGCCATATTGCCCAACCTAGGTTTCCTTCTAGGGAATCATCTCCTCTGGGCACCCGCAGTACAACAGAATATATAATTGTGATCCCTTCAAATTCACTTGCGGAACCTGTCCTAAACAACAGGCCAAAGACATTAGCATTTTAAAAGTGCTGTGGGAGATCAGACCAGTAATTCACCCTGGCATGCAACATACATTTATTGAGCACCTACTATGTGCCAGGCACTAAGGATACAAGGGCACAGAAAAAGGATCTCTGCCCTCAAACAGTTGTCAAAAAGCAATTTGGAAATCATAATAATTAATTACCTTTTGATATCATGTCTGCAACAGTTTATCGTCACACTCTTTCTCTTGTTTCCTTCTCTTCAGTCTCAGAGGACAGAGGAGGTGCCCTTCCCAGTTCAAGGTTTATTCCTCTATTTGGTCCAAGAGAGCATCCGTTCCTGCCTCCTTGGAGCTTCACTTAGCTCACTCAACCCTCCTCAGACTCATAGGGATTGGTACTCACCCAGTGTAGAATGTCTGAGGCAGTCCAAGGTCAGCTGACCCACCTGTGGTATTCTACCACCCAGGTTCCCTTTCTTCCAGCCAAGCATTATGTAAAGGACAGTGAGCCCAAGGGTTTAAATAACAACCAATTCATTCAACAAACACCCTGTGCTCCAGCATCCTGATAGATGTCAGTGAACAAAACAGACAAAAATCCTTATCCTCATAGCATCTGTAATCTAATGAGTGGAGTCAGACAAATGAATAGGTGGCAAATCAACTTCCCTGACAAAAACCATAATTTAGCTTGCAAAGAACAGAAGGCAAAGCACTGTACATCCGGTGATATTTGGGTGGATGGGGGCTTAATATGAAAAAATGGGGAAATTAGGCTTTTCTCTAAGTCCAGGGTAGAAGTTGATGAAGTGATTGACAAACTGCTTAAGCTGACAGAAACATATTTACTCACTGAGAGGTAACTGCAGCACCTTCAGATTCAACCCTCTTGCTTTCCATTGCCACCGCCCAGATGCTCGCCCCCTCCAGTCAGTCCAGAAGGTTCCTGAGCAAGCTGCCACAGGGGCTCGGCGCAGGCTGCCCATGGCCTGGCTCCTTTGGGGGCACTTAGTCCCTAGGAACCTGCAGCAGAGCCCTAGGCAGAACTGCAGACCAAGGAAGGAAGCAGTTCCCCTTATAACCAGAGGGTTCAAGACTATTTTCTGAAAGGGAGGCCTCCTGGGCTTCTACAGTAACAGGTGTGGTTCCAGGCCCCAGACACATAGTTCATCCATGCATCTGATTCTGACAAAGAGGTTTTCTGCCTTTAAGCAATAATATTGTGTACAGAAATAAACCAGATGGTGGTTACATTTCCTTAGGAACTATTTGCAGTAAGACGTTCAACATTAATGACCACTGTAGTTAATGCCCTGGGCCACTGGAGTGAGGCTGAGGGAAGGGATGGCATAAAGCTGGGTCACCTGTTGATAATATAAATGGAGCCTCCTGGAGTTCTGCAGTGCACAGCATGTACAACAGTACTTGCTAACCCCCTGTGTGAGAGGCAAGGAAACCAAGAAAGCCAGAGAAGGAAGAATCGATGTACAGTTCATTCATTCCATAGCATGGGAATAATTAAAACTACCCTACGGGGTGATCAGAAGTAGAGCTTAGAGCTTAATTTTGTAAAACAACTTATATAGAACATAACACATATCAGGCACTCCAGGATCAGTAGATGGGTATAAAACCTGTAAAGACAGTATACTAGAATAGGAAAAGAAGGTATGGTTAATGAGCTAAAGAAAAGGAAGAGAAACGATTTTTTTCTATATATTAAAAAAGAAGGCAACAAAGCGTTAGAAAAAGGACATGAAATAAGTGGGACAAATGGAAAAAAAATAGATGCTAGATATAATTACAAATATATCAGTAATTACATTAAATGTCAATGGGCTGATTAAAATACAAAGTTTGCTTGCTTGGATGAAAAATAAAACCCAGCTAGGAAAACAAAACATACTGCGTACAAAAGTATGCCTTAATTATAGGAACATAGAAAGATTAAAAGTAAAAGGACAGAAAAAGATACACAATAAAAACACTAACCAAAAAGAAATTCAATGCAGCCATACTAATGTTAAACAAAGTAAACTTCAAGGCAAGAAGCATTACTAGAGATAATGAAAGATACTGGTCAATGACATAAAGGTAATTCTACCTGGAAGATATAAAAATTATAACTTTGTATGCACCTGATAACACAGCTTTAAAATTTGTAAAGCCAAGGTTGGGTGCAGTGGCTTACGCCTATAATCCCAGCACTTTGGGAGCCCAAGGCAGGTGGATCATGTGAGGTCAGGAGTTCGAGACCAGCCTGGCCAACATGGTAAAACCCCGTCTCTACTAAAAATACAAAAATTAGCCAGGCATGGGGTGCATTCCTGTAATCTCAGCTACTCGGGAAGCTGAGGCAGGAGAACCACTTGAACCTGGGAAGCAGAGGCTGCAGTGAGCTGAGACCGTGCCACTGCACTCCAGCCTGGGCCACAAGATTGAAACTCCATCTCAAAAAAAAAAAAAAAAAATTGTAGAGCAAAACTTGAGAGAAATCTATTGAGTGGACCAATACACAGCAAAAACTGGTAATTTTACATAATTACTGGGACTAGTAGACAATAGTCTAATAATAACTAAGAAACAATAGATGTTTATAAATAAAAAGTCAATAAGGATATAGAAAATTAGTACACCACCACAACCTAATTCACTTACATAGAACAATGTACTCAACGAAGAATACAGTAAGTCCTCACTTAATATCAATAGGTTCTTGGAAACTGCCACTTTAAGCAAATGACATATAACAAAACGAATTCCACCATAGGCTAATTGACATAAGGAAGACTTAAGCTTCTATAGTTTATTTCCAGTCACAGAAACATCACCAAACTTCTAAATAAAGATCAAAAAAAACGCTTCTAATATTTAGCAATGAAATATGAAGCATACAAACATTTAAGAAAGATTCATACAAACAAGTAAGATAATATTTGCCTAATTATTTCAGTTCACGGTTGTGAGTGGCTGGAGCCTATCTTGGGGAGCTCAGGGTGCAAGGTGGGAGGCAGTCCTGGCCATGACGCCATGTCACTGGGGGCCACACATACACACTCACACTTACTCAGACTGGTACAATGTAGATACGCCAATCCACCTAATATGCACATCTTTGAGATGTGGGAAGAAACCAGAGCACCCAGAGAAAACCCATGCAGACACAGGGAGCCTGCACAAACTCCATACAGACAGTGGCCCTGGCTGGGAATTTTTTTTTTTCTCATTAACATTGCAACAAAATGACATAGAATGAAACAGCATTATTAGAGGATCTACTATATAATTTTTTTGTAGCACATGGAAAATGTACTAAAATTGACCTTACATTCAGCCATATAGCAAATTATCAAGAAATTTCAAAGGATCAAAAATTACAGAGAATGTTTCTATAGAATTAAACCAGAATAGTAGGATTAACCTAGACTCTCATAATTAAAAATATATATATTAGAAAATCCCCCATTTTTAAGAATTACCCAATTTGGTCAATGAATGCTAGCTCTTACGGACAAGAACAATAATGATCAGACATGGTTTATGCCTTTAAGAGCTAAAAGTCCATCTAGTAAGGGAGAAAGGATGCACATTGTAAATAACCATCATGCAAGATGGAATGTGATAGGTACATTAAGAATAACATAAGGAAATGCTAGGGATGAGTTCACGAGTGGGAACAATCACATATCCTCTGAGCTCTGAGGACAAGGTGGCTGAGGAAGATATCCTCGGAATAGACACATTCAGGCTAGATTTTAAAAGATGGAAAGAACATGATCCTGCAAAACCAGGGGTATGAGGCGTTTGATACAAAAAGAGCAGTGTAACAAAGGTAACTACAGATGTGGGCAAGGGTGAGATGTAATCAAGGCATAATATGCAGTTAATTTGATTGGAGCAATGGTTACCAGCAGTGCTGAGAAGTAAGGGGGGAAGAGGAGAGAAGGGGTAGATGCTGAGGGGCTCTGAATGCCAGGCCAGATGGTCTGGGTGCTATTCTGAAGTTCACAGGGGGTTAGGGGAGGGTTTTGAGCCAGTGTGTGCCTGGGAAGAGCTGTACTTGGGGAAGGCAATTTGGCAGAAGTGTGTGAAATGGCCCAGAGCTGGGAAAGGGAAACAATGGAGATAGGGAGCCTGGGAGAGGAGAGCCCAGATCTTGGCAGTGACTGCGACTGGGAAGAGGGGGAGAGAATTCAGCGGGAGAGAAACCCAGGCCTCCCTCCCAACAAAGCCACCCACATCCCTCACTTAGCAGCCTAACAATGCATTAAAATCACTGCCTAATTGCTCCTTTCAAAGTTAATGCTCCAAAATGGGGAAATGTGTGTGATGTTTAGTCTCATCTCTGCCGCCCAAGCTGCAATTTGAAAGCCCAATCTTTTTAAAAATAGAATGAGATAAACCCCCCTAGACACATCCCAGACCCTCCAAATCCTGTTTTCCTTTCTCAAATACATCTTTCTTTATAGTTTCATGTGTCTCCCACGGTTTGGGCAGGTGACCTGAGCTCTCTCTGGATAGAATTCCTGGAGAGCTCCCAGGCGCCTCCCCTGCTCATTGGAGCCCCATGCTCAGGCCTCCTGGGCAAAGCCACAGAGGTCCTCAAACCAGGTTGACTGGAAAGAAGTCCAGAGGCATAATTGTGTTCCTGTGACTTCAGCGCTCAACCCCTTTCCCTCTATCTGAGAGCCCTCTGGTGGGGCAGGTTTGCTTTGAGGGCCACTATCCCATACTCAGTCTAGAGAGAGGTGTCTTCCTCTCCCTCCCTCTGTAATCATTACAAACAGTGGGTGTGACACAGTTCCTGCACCGGCTTCCCCTCTTGCATCTACAACTTGTTCTGAGAGTGAGTCCTAAACAGCATTACACACTGCAGGCCATCTTCCTGAGCAAAACAAAATGACTTTGCTGTAGGTGTGCTGATACAGAAGCCAGAGGAAGGTAACAGCGTCCAAGTGAAGAGGACAGCTCTTTTCAGCCCCCCATAAGCCCAAGTGCCTTTTCCTCAGTCAACTTACTTCTGTACTTTTAATTGAAATGCTGCTTCCAGCCCCCATTAGGATTTCCGTAACTGAACCTGATTTTCCTAACATCCTAGGTCACCAAGGATAGTGATGTTTTCACTAGTCAGGCAGTTCCTGCCCTGAAATTTAGAGGAAGCTCCTCTCCACAATAGCTCCTGTTTGCAAATCCCACTTATGCAAAACAAGCTCACACTGGTTTTCTGTCTTCTGTCTTCTCTCTCCTATCTAGATCCTGCAGTTATCTAGAACCTTCGAGTTATGGGATCTCCTGAGTCTTAATTTCCTTATTTGTAAGAAAATAATATTATGTGCCTCAAGGTTATTATTAGAAATAAATGAGATATTTGTAAATCACTTAGTGCATAGTAAGAGCTTAGCAAATACTGGCTGCTATTATAATTTTCTTTGTGGTTGTCTCAAGCCCTGGCCTCAGCCCTGAGCTGGAGCTCAAGGATCTAGGGTATACCGGATACCTACACCTGAGTGCCTCACCACAAGCACTCAGCCTCAGCATGGCAGTGTATATGGAGTTAGAAAAATGCAAGGCCAATGATAGGGCTCCAAGGATTCTGTGCTTGAGGCACAATCCCCTGCCTTCTTACCTATGTCGATAAGTCCTCTTGACTACTCTGAGAAGAAGTATCATTCTTTGCACTGCTAAGATGAGGAAATGGAATTCAGAAAGAGAATCCAGTATTTTGCTGAAGTTTACAAAATCAGCAAGTAACAGAGTCTGGATTAGAATCCTGGCCTGTCTACCTCCAGAGCCTACTTTTCTTTCTGTTATATACTGAAGGCCATGGCACTAGGTATGGGCAGGTGCTGAGAGAAGTAGCCAGGAAGCTGAGTCAGCTGCTAAGAATGACTGAAGACTCATGTCATGACGTAATCAGCCAGTGATGGATGACGTCACCACTGAGAAGCAGAACTGCTTTCCCTGTTGGCAACCTCTTTACCCTGAGCTCCCCTGGCTTGTCATGCGGGAAAGTGGGGAGCGGGTAAAACACACAGTAAACATTTCAAGGGAATCTTCTCTCTCCCTAGAGCTGAGTGGCTTGCGAGGCTCTTGGGGGATGCCAGTGGTGCCGAGCTGGACTCAGCTACTGCTAAAGGAAAAGGGAGAAGGTGAAGGGAAAGCTGGGATGGAGGCTAGGGAGGGGCGAGAGGAAGGTGACTGGTGAAGGACAGGGGCATGTCAACGCTCCATGGCAATCCTGCCTAAGCTTCCAACCTCCCCGCCCCTGTTGTGGCCTCACCTTCCTTGAGGATCCTTAAGAAGCATTTTCATGGCCTGAATGCAGCAAAGCTTGGGGACAAGGAACAGTCCAGGCCCAGTACTTCTCAAACTCTGATGTGCAACAGATACCCTGGCAGTCTTGTTGAGATGCAGATTCGGATTCAGGAGGTCACAGGTGGGTCCTGAGAGTCTGCATTTCTAACAAGGTCCAGGTGATGTCGATGCTGCTGGCCCACAGACCACACTTTGAGCAGTGAGGGTCCAGATGCTCCTCCAGATCCCCGTTGGCCTTAGGACTCTGGGAGTCATGCTGTTTCAGCACCCTACCTGCTGTGTTTTTCTTCTTAGATGATCTCAATGCCACATGTGTGGAGCCCACAGAGCTGACAGGGTGGCCCATCACACGAGTGGGGAACCCACTCCGGTACATGTGCATCACGCACCTGGACCTCAAAGACTACATCTTCCTGCTGCTCATCGGCCTCTGCATCTTCGCCGCGGGAACTGTGGCCGCCTGGCTCACAGGTGTGTGTGCTGTGCTCTACCAGAACACCCGCCGCAAGTCGAGCGAAGAGGACGAGGACGAGGCCGGGACTAAGGTGGAAGTCAGCAGGCGGATTTTTCAAACCCAGACGACCTCGTCCCAGGAGTTCCCTAAGCTTATTTAGTTGCCTGAGACCACCATCTTATGTGCCTCCCCCAGGCTCCCTGCTTTCTCTCTTGCCCCCACCTTGGAGCTGTCATAGACATTGAAACCTACTAGTAAAATTAATAAAATCTCTGGTGGCCAGTTCACAGGTTGGTCCCTTCCCACTTCACCAGCCCAAGGATGACTCCTTGAGCTCAGCAGGATGAGGTAGAACAAAATCTAGAAATATTGTTGGATGCATCTAAATACCAAGAAAGCCTGCCCCAAAAGTAAGCCAACTCGTGTTTAATAAGTACCTATTATGTCCACAAACTAAGTGCTGGAGGGATGGATACAAGAAATACAAGATTTAAGATCTTCCTTAAAGATCAAACAATTTAAGTGGAAGCTAAGGTTAATACTAATCAAATAGAGAAAAATATAAGGAAATGATAAGAGATAACATTAATGGAACGTGTCCATGGGCCGTCTTCACACTCCGTCTCATAGTTATCACAGCAATCCTATAATATTCATATTATTTTACCATAAAAATTTGAGGCCTGAACAGGTTAAACAACTGACTGAGGTCACCCAACTGGTAGCACAGCCTCCCAAAGTCCATGTTCTTTCCTTTACAGGAAATATAAATATTCAGCAGCACAACCAAGCGTTCATCATATAAGCCTGGCCATATAGAAGTGGCCACCACTTCCTGGGTCCATCCCAAGTGCCCAGCATTATGCCCAGCTTTATATGCATTTCCCCTGGGCTAATGTCGGCAACAACAAGGTCGGGTGATCATTGTTACCATCATTCTCCTGAGGCACGGAGAGATGAAGTCACCAGCTCACAATCACAGACAGTAAGAGCAGAGCAACTGCTGGGCCCGTGCCAAAGTCCATGCCCTGTGCACTCTGAGCTACTGTTTGTCACAAAGTACTAAACAGAACAGCCACGTGTACACAAGCACGTCCTGCACTCAGGCCTGGGAAAGGGAGAGAAGAGAGGGTCGGCTCAACCCAGGCCTCAAGACCCACTCCAGGTTTTCCTTTTTGCTCTACTCAGATCAAACTATGCTCATGTTCAAGACTCAGATCAAACCCCCAGCCATAAAGCTAGCTGTCTCTAAACCCCCAACCAGACCTGTTTTTACGTCTGCATTTCCACTGTGAATTGCATGTGACTCTAATCACCACTTGCCCCCCAGTTTGTTTGGTGCAATGCTTAAGAGATTGGTCTGGACTCAGGAGCCGGATCTCCATCCCCAATTCTGCACTTAGCACTGTGTGAACTTGGGCTTCCTACTTATAATGACCTTGAGAGCAGAGACCACTTGTCTTCAGTATTCTCCACTGACACAGCATAAAGGGTGATAACGTACACAAAATAAGTGTTTATTACTGCATTCTATTTAAATCCCAACCCACCAATCATTCCTACTTTGTCATTCAGAACTAAGAGTGACCATGGGCAAGTTATTTAACTTTTGTGTGCCTCAGTTTCTTCATCCGTAAATGGCAATCACTACAGTACTTATATAGGGATATTGTGAGACTGCAATGAATATCAGTTATAATAAGAATTTTGACAAACTTTTTATTATGGAATAATTTTAGACTAAGTTACAGAGATACACAGAGTTCTCATGTACCTCTCATCTAGTCCCCCTAATGTTATCTCACATTGCACTGGTAGATTTATCGAAGCTGAAAAACTTACATTGGAATACTGCTATTAACTAAACTCCAGACTTTATTGGTATTTCACTAGTTTTTTTTTTTTCCAATGCCCTTTTCTCTGTTCCAAGACCCAATCCAGGATGCCACATTTGCATTTAGGGTATTTTTAAAAATAATAACATGTCTAACATTTATTGGGCACTTCTGTATGCTTGGCATTGTTCTAAGTGCATACACACACACACACACACACACACACACACACACACACACTCTTCAACGAATTGAATCATCATAACAATCCTATGAGGTAGGCATTATTCCCGTCAGATCGTGAAACTGAGGTTTAAGAGGATAAGTAACTTGCTAAACATTTCACATCTAGTACGGCCAGAAGTGAAACCAGCTCTGTCTGACTATAGACTGTGTCCTCCAAATCACCAATCAATATTGTCTCTCAGGAATTTAAACTACCAAGGAAGTCTTGGCAAAAGAAATGTAAATTGCAGCTTTTCATGATAGCTTCTCCCCCCAAGATTTTGCCTGGATCTTCCAACAATGATTCATTCCACAAAAATGGACTGAGCGCCTACTCTGAGGATGCCTGAGAAGATCACAGTGAACGGGGCAGTCATGAAGCTCAGGAGCTTCCAGTTCAGTTTGCTGGAACAACAAGAAAACAGGCCATTTCAGGACAGTGGTAAGTGCAGGGCAGGCACAGTATTCTAAGGGGACACAGAGGAAGGGCATCTCAACCAGGAGGCAGTAGGGTGTCCTGGAGGGACAGGGTGTCCTCAGGGCTTCTCCTCTTAAACCTAAGCTGAGGCTTGAAAGTTGAGATTCACCAGGCAAAGTGATAAAGTGGATGTGGGTGACAAAAAGACATCCTAAGCAACAAGAACTGCATATACAAAGGCCTGGAAGTGGGGAAGAGCCTGGTATGCCATTATAACTAGAATAGAGAGAGTGTAAGGGAAGGAAGGGAAGAGAAACAACGTTAGAGAAGCAAGACCAGATCCTAAAGGGCCTTTTATATTCCTTGTGTTGGTCAGGATTATGATAGGCTATGCTACAATAACAAATTAACCCCAAAGTTTCATTGGCTTACCACAACAAAGAGTAATTTGTCATTCATACAGAGCCCCATGTGGGTAGGGAGCGCTCCTCCACCCTGTAGCTCCAGCATCTAGAACATGGCCTCAGAGGTCCACTCCAGAAGAGAAAAGAGAGGCAATAGGCAAACAACTTGTAACTGCTGGGCCTGGAAATGACACGTCACTTCCATTCACATTTCCCATGGTCCCAACCTTACTGCAGGGAAACGTAGTCTGTGTGCCAAGAATGCTATGGAAAACTAGGAATTGTCTCTGCCCCACCAGAAGAAGATACTGGAACTTGCTCCTGAAGTACACTCAAGAGTTCTCATGTAAGCATGAGAACCACCAAGTCTAATTAATTTGTGTTTGAGAAAACTCACTCTGGCTGTAAGGTGAAGAAGAGACCAGAGGGAGGCATGAAAGGAAACCAGGAGACTAGCCGTATTACGATATTCTAGTGGGGACCTGGGGGAGAGGGTGGTAAACTGACCAAGGGCAGTGGCAGTGGGAACAAACAGAACCAGATGAATTTGCGAGGTTATGTCAGAGGTAGAGTTGGCAGAATTTCATGAGTAACTGGATATGGGAGGTCGGAGAAGAATTAATGGAGGCAGGATTCAGGAAAAGAAGAAGGAGTTAAGGAGAGTGCCCAGATTTCTGATTTGGACAGCCAGGTGGCTGACAGCTTCAGTCACCACGGCAGAAAGAACCACCACATGGCATACTGGATGCAAAAACATGCCAGGCAACAAAATACGGGGAAGGGATAGGGGGAAGATGGAGGGTTAAATCCTCATTCTCTCAGTGGAAAGTCAATAGTTGGTGCCTAACACCGCCAAAAAATCAAATAGGACCAATAAAAGCATACTTTTTAGACATATCGAAAGAATCAGCAAAAAGAGTTCCAGGTGCTTGCCTCTGGAGAGAAGAAAACGCTGGGACAAAGAATGGAAGACTGCTGTTTCATAAAAAATGTTGTACAACTGCTACTCTTTAAATAAACTATGTATATGTGTATTTGATAAAAATTGTTTTTTTAAAGGAAAGGCCAGCTGGTCTGGGATGTTGCTCCTTTCCTCCCAGAGGAGTCTTTTGTCTTTAACCACCTTAAACGGCAGGGTGTCCATTGTGATTACAAAGGGTAGGGCACTAGTCAATGGGACACTCATACCACCTGCCGCATTTCCTCACTTGCAATATGCCCCTACACTTAATTCTCAGAAAAAACAGGGAGGGTTTTTTTTGTTTTGTTTTGGTTTTTTGTTTGTTTTTTTTTTTTGAGATGAAGTCTCACACTGTCACCCAGGCTGTAGTGCAGTGGTGCAATTTTGGCTCACTGCAATCTCTGCCTCCTGGGTTCAAGCAATTCTCCCGTCTCAGCCTCCCAAGTCACTGGGACTACAGGCATGTGCCACCACGCTCAGCTAATTTTTTTTTTGTATTTTTAGTAGAGACGATCTCCTGACCTCATGATCCGCCAGCCTTGGCCTCCCAAAGTGCTGGGATTACAGGCGTGAGCCACCGTGCCCGGCCAGGGAGGGTTTTTTGGGGAGACCATGCTTGACCTACATCTTGAAAAATCATAGAATTTCACACAGGAAGGAGCATTTCAAATGGATGGTAAGGATGAGAGCATGGAGGTATGGCAAACAGATGTGTTAGGGAAAGAGTTGTAGTTGTGTTTGGAGCCTGGAAGACAAATGAAGGTGACTAGAAGATGGAGACAGAAGAGCAATCAGGGAGCTGATGAAACTGGTGCATGTTTCTCCAAAGAAGGTTCATGGACCCACCTCAAGATCCTAAGGGTCTCTCAGTCCTTCAGATGCTCAGGGTGGGCAGTATCTTGCATGTTAATAAGTTCACGAGCTGAATTTCATACACACGAAAATTTGAGAAACACAAGTCAAGCAAGAGGATAAAGTCCTGAAATAAGGTCATGACAGTGTGAATGGGAGGAGGAGATTGTCATCAGACCCAGGGTCTCTTGGGTCCAGAGCTAGCCTTGGCCAACAGGTCAGATAAAGTGGCTCTTCTGCCTGCAAAGAAATGCAGATGGTGGGGAACCAACAATGCCCTACAGCTCCTGCCCACCTTTGACTTTCATTCCTGCCTTAGTGCAAGTCCTCTCACTACATATGATACAGGGAAGAAGTATTGATTTCGAGTCTCAGCTTTTCCACTCTGCATGTAATCTGAAAAAAAAAAAAAAAATCACTTCATTGCTTGGGTCTCAGTTTCCCCAACTGTAAAATGAGGTGGTTGGACTAGATTACCTCAAAGGCCACCTCTAAATCTAAGCTTCTGAAAACAACTCTGGATAATATCCAGAACGCAAAAGAAGCTCCTGAAAATCAAAAAGAAAAATACAGAACTCCAATAGAAAAAATTGGCTAAGGACATGAACGGGCAATGGATAGGAGAAGAAAAAAAACTAGCAAGCATATAAAAAGGCACTGACACTCATCAGTAATCAGAGAATGCAAATGAAAACAATAGATGTCACTGTGTCCCCATTAGATTTGCAAAGCTTTGAAATTTGGATGTCACATTTTGGCAGGGATATTAGACTGTAGGAACCCTCATGCCTTGCTGAAGGGACTCTAAATGGGTGCAGCCAGTCCAGAGAGTCATCTGGCACTACTAAGTTAAATTCAGTGTATGTGTAGACTGAGTTTAGACACACACTGAATTTAACTTAATAGTGCAAGTCTACTTGTTACTGGGTATTTCTGCACAGAAATGATCACACAAGCCCACAAGGGAACATACGAAGACGCCCATTGCAGCATTATTTGTAATGGCAAGGGGTTGGAAGAGTGACTAGGGAAAATTCGTGGACTACTATAGGACCATTAGAAATAAATACCTAGGGATACATATAGCAACAAGATGAATACAGCTGAGTAGGTAAAAAAAAGAATAAATACAATGAGAACACTCTATTAACACTCAGCATCCTGAAATGACTCCATTTCCTTCACAATAAAAGCCAAAGTCTTCACAATGTCCCACCAGGCCCTAAATGATGTGCCTCCACCCTCTCTCCTCCACCCCTTTACATCACTCATGTCACCTTCTATCACTACGCTGTTGCTAACTCTGCCCAGCCTCACTGGCCACCCCACTGCCGTGAAAAGATATGGGGCATTGATGCTGCCACAGAGCCTTTGCACTGGCTCTTCCCTCTGCCTAGGCTTGTAACCCTTCAAAGTCCCCTAAACATACATTCACACTCCTTCCCGCTTCCCCTGCTCAATTTCTAACTTAGACAATAATCAACTGTAATAACTAAATTGTATCCTACTCTAAAAGGCAGTAAGTACCATCTTCTCACCCCCACCTTTGCCTCTAAAATATAAGCTCCCTGAGAATGGGAATTTTTGCTTGTTTTGTTCACTGATGTCTCCCAAAGACAAGAGCAAAGCCTGTCACAAAAGAGGCACTATTTTAAATACACTTTTAAACACATTATATGAATGTGCATGCAGAAAATGATGAGCAGGAATTGGAGGTAAAGAGGATTAAAATAAGAGAGGAGCCTAGCCTAGAACAAGGATAACACACCGTTAAGGGAGGTTTCTGAGTAATTCAACCTTCCGTACCTGAGGTTACCAAAGTGGGAGGGGGAAAGGAGTGTCTGGTCACCACCCCTGAGCCCATCTGTTAAAGTTTCTCTTTTTGCCAGCTCTTTGCAAAGCCCATCTACACAGTAGCTGTTTCTGAGATTGCAAGGTCGTGACTGGGCTGAGAATTCCTCACGAGTAACCCTTCCATGTGCAACCCCAGCCACCTCCCTGCATTTCCTCAACACAGGCCCACCTGAGGAAGAAAGGCCTGGGCTCCATACAGAACACTACCTAAAAATTTTAGAGTGATTTCCAACCCACAAATCATTCTGCAACTTTGAAAGATATTGCTGTCCCCATGGTATGGGTTAAAAAAAACTAAGGCTTAGAAAAATTTGTGGTTGTCCTGTTTCACTGGCTAGTCCCTGGCAGAACTGAGACGTTCAGCAACCCAGGTCTTCCTGACACCATGTTTCACATTTTCTCTACAACTTACTCTCCCACTACATACAGATAAAAAGATTTCCATGTTAGGGAAATTAGCATAAGAAGTTTTTCCAAATCTGATTGTGCATGACCCTGTTCTCAGCTCTTTCCTGTTTCTAAGTAACTGTTCTTCATCTCCAGGCTAGGATGCAAATTCAAAACCGGTGGATTTCAGACAGTCTGTCTAAAAGCTAATGTTAGAAAATAAGGCCAAACAAATCATCTATTACTATTAAGACTTTAAAAGGATTATCCACTCTTTGCAAGGAGCCAGATGGTGGAGACCGCACACTGGCAATCAGATCTGCAATAATAGTTCTGATACTACTGAGGAGTACAGAGGAAGCACTGAGAATGTGGGGAAATCTCAACGCAAGACCCCGTGTTTGACAAGAATCAGTTGATGAAAGGGTGAGGGCTGGCTGATGTTTTAAGCAGGCCGACTATTTAGGCCAAGAGATTAACATTTAAGAACAACAGCCAGGTGCAGTGGCTCACGCCTGTAATCCCAGCACTTTGGGAGGACGATGGGGGCAGATCGCCTGAGGTCAGGAGTTCGAGACCAGCCTGACCAACATGGGGAAATCCTGTCTCTACTAAAAATACAAATTAGCCAGGCGGTGCCTGTAATCCCAGCTACTCGGGAGGCTGAGGCAGGAGAATCGCGTGAACCTAGGAGGTGGAGGTTGCAGTGAGCTGAGATCGCACCACTGCACTCTAACCTGGGCAACAAGAGCAAAACTCTGTCTAAAACACACACAAAAAAAGAAACAACAGACTCAGGTATATAACTTAGTGTTTACTTGCATGTCACTCCTCAGACTCGTTTAAGTGACTCTGGGCTCATTCTCATTCAGCAAAATGGATCAGGGCTGGTCCATACCCATGGCTTCTAGCTCTTCTTCACCCCTGTTTAACTTGGCACAGTGCAGTACACATGGCAGGGGCTCCATAAAGCTCCCTGAATTACAGGCTCACTGAAACTCATACTGCAATAACTTACACTGAAGCGCTGAAACCTTGCAAGTCTCCTACTAAGAAAGCCTCTCAGGGATTACCAGTTTCCAATGAAAATCTCCTTAGGCTGATCTAGTCTTAACCCCTCACCCCACCCAACAAACAAGTAAAAAGAAATACAATATAATGACAAGTATTATTGACATGCTTAGACATTTCCTCACGAGTGACACGAGGCTTGAACACATTATAATCTCCGTTATTCTCCTTTTCCCTCAAATTAAAATGGGAATTAAACTCACCTTGCGGTTCTAAAAGTTAGAGACTCTTTTTATAAAGGACTTTAATGTAATTCCTGGCACAAATTAGGTCTCAAAAAAAATGGTGGCTTTGGGGAGAGAATGAGCCACCTTAGCACCCCACACACAAGAATGCTCTCTTTCGGATAGACTCATAGCACTCGGGTTTCGTTCTTGCTTGACACCACCAGCTACATAATCATAAGCAAATCATTTCATCTCCCTAGGCTTCAATTTCTTTATTAGTAAAAATAAAGGTTGTGAGCTAGAGCTCTGATATTCCTCCTACCTCCAATTTTTTATGCTTGTTATTATGGGGTTTAGTTTAAAAGAGGTCCTCAAGTGGAGCATCTTGGTTTTTCTAAGCCTTAACTGGGCTTCTGCACAATTTTTTTGAGGTCAAAAGAACTTTTAAAAGTTGTTTGGAAAAATGAGATGGTACCCTACCCTAAGACTTTGCACCCCAAGCAGAGAGTCACAAAAGCAAATAATAATATCATAAGATGCATTCTACACACATAAGTATATATATAGACTTCTTTAGACCACAGAAGAGAAGAGAACTCTCTCAGTCTGGAGAAGCTGAGGAGTGTTTCGACGAGGAGACATCTGAGCTGGGATTTCAAGGATGGACGTCAGGAAAAAAAACACTTCAACTGAGGAAAGCATGTGCAAAGTCCCCAAGGCAGGTGACAGCATGACATCTTCAGGGATTTGAAAGAAGAGAGCATTGAAACTGCAATATAGGCAGTAAGAAGAGTGGTGCAAAATAAAATGGGAGAGACAAGAAAAGGCCAGATCAGCAGGGCCATGGAAAGGGTTTTGGTCTTTATCCTAAAAGCTACTCAAAGTCATTGAAGTTTAAGCCAAAAGAAGATATGACCAAATTTGAATTTACATAAAAAGACTCCGACTAGAAGAAAAAAGAAAGGATGTAGAAAGAGTTGGGGAGGGAGATGTTACAATAGCCAGATGAAAGAGGATCACGGTTTGGTGGTAGCAGTAGGGATGGGGAGAAGTGGCTGATAACAGAGGCCCCAAGGAGATAAAGAGAAGAGAATCTGTAGATGGATCGGATAGGAGAGTAAGGGAGGAGGAGGTACTAAGAATGGATTCTAAGTGTTTGCCATGAATAACCGGCTGGATGGCCTGGTGCTTGAGGGCACACTTACAGTGACCAAAGTTAAGTCTTACTGTACTGAGATTTATGGGGAAATCATAGCAGAGATGTCGAGCAGGCAGTAGGCTCTATGGGTCTGGGACTCTGAGGTATCTGTGCTGAGAATGTGGAAATAAGAATCATCAGAGAGTACTTAACTGAAGCCATGGTTATGTATAAGGTCACCTGTAGAAGAGCATAGAATAAGAAGAGAAATGGGCCTATGAAAGTCTTGAGAATGCCAGCAGTAAAGAAGGATGAGTCACAAGTGGCTGAGAATAAGAGGTTGGAAGAGAAAAAGGAAATCTTTTCTCAGATATTGACAAATTATCTTTCAGCAGCTCTTAAGTAAGAAAAACCAAAAAAAGAGACAAACTTCCATAGCCAAAGGGAAAGACAGAAATGAAAAGGCTCAGATATTCCATGTATGCAATGATCAATACTTGTATTACCAAGAATTGCCTCTATTAATATTCTTACTTGCTAAGATTACGCTATTCATTTACAAAGCTCCTACCATGTTTCCCTTTAGGTGAACTACACTTACCTACCCAGTGACTCTGAGCTTGACCACATGATCATAAATGTGAGCAAATGTGACACGCGCCATGGCCAAGCAGAGACTTTATTACATTTACATGGACTGGCTCCAGCCCTCTTGCGTTTCTGCCACCGTAAGAACAGCATGTTCCTTCAACCAGGGTCCTGCACTAAAAAGATACAAAGGGCAGAACCCAACCCAGCAAAGTCCAGCAAAGCCCTCATGTGACATAAGCAACACATAAACTAATGTGATTTTTTTTTATTTTATAGAGTGAAGGTCTCACTCTGTTGCCCAGGTTGGAATGCAGTAACCCAGACCTGGTTCACTGCAGCCTTAAACTCCTGGGCTCAAGTGATCCTCTTACCTCAGCCTTCCAAGTAACTGGGACTCTAGGTGTATGTCACCGTGCCCAGCTATTTTTTATTTTTTATAGAGATAGGGGTCTCACTGTGTTGCCTAGGCTGGTCTCAAAATCCTAGCTTCAAGCAATTCTCCCACCTTGGCCTTCCAAAGTGCTGGGATTATAGACAGAAGCCACCACACCTGACCTGAATGTGATTTTTAGTGGCTAAGCTTTAGGGGCTATTCGTTACTGCAGCAAATGCTAACTAATATACTTGTCCACAGTAAGATATCTTTGACACTAAATCTACTTAAACTCTATTCCAAAGGAGAAATGGTACTATTTGTCTAGATTGTATTATATACCTGGTACTAATGAGTGATTTATAGATATTATCTCATCTTAATCCTCATGACAATTATTTTCACCATTTTACATGAGCAAATAGGCTCAGTTAAGTTAAATGCATTTCTCAGGATCACAAAGCTAGCAAATAAATAATGGAAATGGAACAAAAGTTCATCTAACTGATTCCAAAGCCCATACATTCTCTATATTGCCATATTAATGAATCTCCTAGTAATCAAAACTAAGTCTCCCACATGGGAAACAAGTCACGTTAGTACATTGTGCTGTATTATTAATAGTTGTGCTGCTGTTCAGCAAGTCAAGAGTAACCAGCAGGAGAATATTTACAGCCTCAGATCCGAAGCTCATATGGCCACAAGCTTCACCTTCCTCTCACAAACTATCACAGCTGAGAAATGGAAGTCTTATAGCTTGAAACCTGGTGAAATGTGGTGCTCAAGTCAGGTCACACTAAAACATCGGAAACAAATAGCCAGGTGACTTTTTGTAATAGCTCCCTACGATCACCCTTTATGAATTCGGCTTGGGTTTCCCACCTGATCCTCAGTAACGGGAGTCATAACTACCTTGCTGAATCTTGAGGCAAAGTTAAACCTTTAACATGTTAAATAACAAGGAGAAGCAAGATACAGTAATCACTCATCAGTGCCCATTCGTCCATTGAGGAGTTACATGTCCTGCTTGGAATTTACTGCTGCCTTGCAGATCCCCTTATGAGACCTTGTGGGGTCAGTGAGTGTGTGGAGAAATAGTGACAAAGCATAAGCTTTGAGGTCAAACAAATCTGTGTTTAAATCCTGCTCTGCCTCTTATCCACTTTGTGATCCCAGGAACTTGACTTTATTTCTCTGAACATCAGTTTTCTTGGTGTAAAATGTGGGTGATAGTAGCTAATTCAATTAGTTGTTTGGAGATAAATTGAACTGGAACATTCACTTCTTCTTCACTGTGGATCATCAGCTTCTGTCTTGGGCTGCAAAAAGACTCTGCAGCTAGGACTAGTGTCCTGAAGGCAGCATCTCTTCTCGATGCCTGCCCTCCCTTTTAATGGCATGCAAAATGCTATATAATCATCATCACAGGCACCAACAAGGTCAGGCAGCAAATCGTGAACACCCACTCTATACCAACATTTTTCTAACTCTAATGCTCACAACCTCAACGCAAAAACAAATTGTATTACATTCATTTTAGAGGTCAGCAAACTGAGGTTAAGTGGCTTGCCACAGCTCGGAGCTGGTCCTCCTGACGCCCAGGCCCTTGCCTTTCTCACTTGGCACACCGCCTCCGCTCTTAGTTGCTCAGCTGGTTCTCTCTCTCCATTGTTTTCAGTGAGACCTCTGAGAAAAAAACAAATATCCCTGGCAGGACCACACAAACTCACAAGAAGGTATTGATTGTAAGATTTGTACACCAAAAATTAAAGTCATTGCTCAGAAAAATTAAAGTAAACCTGTATTAAGGGAGAAACACTTCATTCATGGACTGGAAAGCTCAACCTCGTTAAAGTAGCAGTAATTCCCCCAAACTGATCTACAGGTTCAACAACACACACACACAAAATCCCAACAAGGTGGTTTTTTTTTTTTTTTTTTGCAGAAATTAAAAAGCTGATTCTAATATTTAAATGGAAATACAAATGACTCAGAGTAGCCAAAACAATTTGGAAATAAAAACAAAGTTGGAAGACTTAACTGAAAAATGTATCATAAAGCTACAGTAATCAAGACAGTGTAGCAGTGACCATAAAGATAAACATACAAATCATTGGAACAAAATTGAGAGTCCAAATATAACCCCTTATATTTATGGCAAATTAATTTTCAACAAAGGCACCAAGACAATTCAAAGGGAAAAGGGTAATCTTTGCAAAAATAGTACTGGAGCAAATGGATATCTACATGCAAAAAGATTAATGTACATCCCTGCTCATACCATACAGAAAAATTAACTCAAAATTAATCACATACTTAAAGTAAGAGCTAAAACTATAAAAATTTTAGAAGAAAATCTAAAATCTAGGAGAAAGTCTTCTTGATCTTGGGTAGGCAAATATTTCTTAGATAGGACACTAAAAGTATGACTCAAAAGGGAAAAAAAAAATCACATGTGGACTTCATCAAACTTAAACACTTCAAGCTTCAAAAGACATTATTAAGAAAGTGAAAGAACAAGCCACTGAGAAAATATTTCCAAATCATCTCTAATAATGTACTTATCCAGAATACGTAAAGAATGCTTACAACTAAATAATAAGACAAGCAAACCAATTTGAAAATGAGTATAAGATATGAAGAGACATTTAGACAAAGAAGATAGATGAATGATAATCCCATGAAAAGATGCCAATGTTATTGATTATTAAGGAAATGTAAATTAAAACCATAAGATACCACTGTATACCCACTAGAATCAGAAAAATAGACAATCACAAGAGTTGGCGAGGATGTAGAGAAGTTAAAAGCTTTATGCATTATGGTGAGAATACAAAATGGTATAACCACTTTGGGAAACAATTTGGCAGTTTCTGAAATATAAATTTACCATACAACCCAGTGGGTTCACCCCTAGCTATTTATCCGAGAGAAATGACAGCATATGTCCACACAAAAACTTGTACACAATGTTCACAGCAGCATTATTTACAATAGCCAAAAAATAGAAATAATCCAAATGCCCACTAACTGATGAATAAATAAATAAAATGTGGCATATCCACACAATGAACGATTCAGGGAAAAAAAATACTGATACATGCTACAACATGAATGGACCTTAGGAACATTAAAGAAGTTAGATACCAAATGCTACATATTGTATGATTCCATTGATACAAAATATCCAATAAACAAAAAACTATAGAAACAGAATGCAGATTCTTGGTTGCCTGGATCTGGGGCTGGAAGCAGGAACTAACTCCAGATTGGTACAAGGAATTTCTGGGGGATGATGGAAATATTCTAAATCTGGATTGTGGTAATAGTTGCACAGCTCTGTAAATTTACGAAACCTCATTGAATTGTTCACTTAAAACAGATGAAATTTATGGCATGCAAATTATACCTCAATAAACCTGTTTTTTAAAAGCTCTTAATTTGTTCCTTTGCAAAATATCAGAAACAAGGCAAAGGAGGCAGCCTGATAAGTCTCCTCTCCAGCCTTTCTCCTTCGTGTCCTCTGGGAAGGACACCTGAGTTTCTATCTCTCCACACGAAGAACTGTCTCCCTGAGCAGCCTACAGCAGCTGTACTGGACTTCTTTGCCTAGAGACTTAGTGGCCCCAGTTCAGGCTTCTGGCAGCAAAGCTCACCTTGCAGAAATACTATAACAGTTATAAATACTTTAGGTCCTTAGAGAGCTCTGTCAGTTCTCTGCTATGGCACTAGTGACCTAGGGCAAGGGAAACTTCTATTCCAAGGTATACTGAGTGTCAGTGAGCAAGGCTGCAAGGCATTCTAGCATCATAACCTGTCTCTTTAATGGCATGGCTTGGA
The DNA here is from genome assembly GCF_030222135.1 of Aotus nancymaae. NCBI lineage: Eukaryota > Metazoa > Chordata > Mammalia > Primates > Aotidae > Aotus > Aotus nancymaae. The sequence goes on from NW_026988523.1 coordinate 44,026,048, forward strand.
CCCTTAAAACATCCATTCACTATTAAAAGCTAATTCCTACAAGCTAATTGCAGCCAACACCCCAGAAAAACACACTGGATGCAGGTAATTCAAACCAAAGTCCATTCATCAGGTGAAGGGGCTGGGGAAACCTGACTTCAGAACAGGGAAAGGTTCTTAACCTCAGTTGCATAATTAAACTACCTGGTAAGCTTTTTTAAAATACTATATCAGGTATAGTATTTTTTAGTAAGTCCTAATCACCCACAGAGATTTGGATTTAACTGGCCCATGTGGCTTAATGTCTGTGTTGTTTTTAAGCTCCTCAGGCAATTATCCTACTCATCCAGGGCTGCAAATCCTGGACAGGTTTCTTCTACCTATTTTCTACCAGTCTCATTCAAAGCCTAAAATGCACCACTCCTTGGAAAAAAACTTTCCTCCCCATTAAAGGACTTTCCTCCCCATTTAAGTAAGAGCAACAGGAGAAAGATGGCTGAATGTCAGATAACAGGATGTTGTCATTTGCAGTGTAGATGCTGCCAATTTATCTCAATTTATCCCACATGAGTTTATGTTGAAGGTATTGATTTATATGTCCTTAATCATGACACCTGAAGGAAGGGCTAATACTAATAACATAACTGATAGTGGAGAGGCTGAAAGAAAAAAAGAGTCTTTATTTTCAGTATTCAAGGACTTTTCTCTACAATAGGGAGCAAGAATAAAATTAATTAGCATCCAGTACAGTAGTAACACACATTAAATATTAAAAGAAATAAGCAAGCATGAATCTCAGACATCAGCAATGGTGAGAATTTGGGACAGAGTTCCCTGCTGGCTTGAGTGGACAGGAAAAGCTTTGTGGAGGGGGCACAGTTCTAGCTGGGCCTTGTAGGACCAATAGAATGTGAATTGGGAAAGTGAAGGAACAAAAAATAAAAATCACCCAATAACAGTAATTGCAATAGCCATTTACCATACTCCACGTACTCTCATTTCAAGCATCCTTTCCTTTAAACCTCACAACCACCTTATGATCCTCATTTTACAGATGAGAAAGTGGGAGATTAGAGAGCTTTAAAAAATTGCCCAAGTTCACAGTCAGCAAGCAGGATTTAAACCCATGTAACCTGACTTCAGAATCCAGGTAGGCAGGCCAAGGCAGAAAGACAGAAAGGAATCCCCCACTTGTGTGATGTTGTGCTAAGAAGGTTGGGTTCTTGTCACCAAAAGCCCAGAAGAGAAGAGAAAACTGCCTAACTAGGACAAGGTCGGATCATTCACACAGCTCTACCCAGATATTAAGCCAACTGCAACAAGGAGAGCTGAATCAAAAGTGAACCAAAAAGGGATTTCCTTTTTTAGAAGCACAAGATGATAAAAGCATCAAATAGGTGAGCATGACTAGGGAAGCACAGGTCCGGAGGTTCCCAAGGGGTGAAGTTTCACCAGAGGCTGTGAAAATGCTGAGAGCTGAGACTGGAAAAGAGTCACTAGGCATGAGTCTATGTTCTACCCATCAAGGACTCTCCAGGATGCTGTGAAGGGCGCAAGAGCTAGAAAGGCAGAGACTGTGTGGAGGACATTCACAGGAAGTCCACAGAGGCAGCACAGAATGTTGAGGCAAATAGCTGAGCCTGCCTGCCTGCCTTAGATGAATTACATGTTTCAAAATGCCTAGTTGTAAAGTAGTCAAAAAGTACTAGGCACCCAGTGTACCCGGGAGCATGACGATGGAAGTGTCTGTGAAAGGCACACAAAATACGTAAATTCTGACTGCAAGAAATGCATACTTTTGTCAGACAGGAAACATACACACAGAAATAGAGCATGAATAGTTGTGATTTCCTCGAGTCATTAGAACCAAGTGACAGAAGCTGCGATGATTTTGGCTTTTCCCAATACTGCAATCCAAGAACAAGCAAAACACCAAGAAAGAAATAAAGGCAAAAAGAAGAAAGAGAGAAAGAGAGGAAAGGAAGAAGGGAAAGAGGGAGAGAATAGAAGGCAGGAGAGAAGAAAGGGAGGGAGGGAGGGAGAACCAAATTCATACAAGAAATTCATTCAGAGCGATGTTAAAGTGTGAACCACGTACCGTCTGCATCAGAGTCACCCTAGGTGCTTCATAACAAGGCAGACCCCTGAAGCGGGGCTTGGGAATCTGAACCGTTACCAGTCCCCCCAGAGATGCTTAGGCACTCTGATGTCAGAGAACCACTAGTCTGGACACTGCCTATGGCCAGTCCATGTGCTCAGACCCCTGCACCTGCTGCTACATCTCCAGCTACCAACCTTTACCTGACAATCTCATGTTCAGAAGAGTTGTCCTGAGGTGAGACAAAGTCCCGAGTCATCAGATAAAGAGGAAATTATGTTCATAATTTGTCATGGGCTTTGCAGTGAGGCAGACTCCAGTGGAAAGCCCAGTTCTGCTTCTTCCTAGCAGAGACTTTAGGGAAATCACTTAAACCCACTGAACGTCAGGGTCCCCATCTGTAAAATCCTCACAGGATTATTGGGAGGGTGATCAGGTAGGAACCATGGCTTTCTCTCAGCTGCCTTTTATTTGCTGACTTTTTAGATGAGATGTATTAGTCAGCCACAGTCTCATGTGCCTGTAGCCCTAGCTACTTGGGAGGCCAAGCCAGAAGGACAGCTTGAGTCCAGGATTTCAAGGCTGCAGTGTGCTATAACTGTAACTATGAATAGCCACTGCACTCCAACTTAGGCAACAGAGTGAAACCCCATCTCATCTTAGATTCTTCAAATCCTAACCGTAGTTAGACATTAGATATAGAACGCCTGTCCTGGCCTCAACTAATGGAGAAAAAATGCCCTTCAAGTGTTTCCTCTATCCTCAAAACATTCTGCTTACATCAACAGCCTCCAGGCCTTTGCACATGCATGTCTTTCTTTATGAAACACATACACACGCACATCTCTACACCCTGCTTATTTTATAAATCCATATTCATCCTTCAACTTCTTGCTTAAGTATCACTGCTATTTTAAAACTTCCCAGACACCAGCCTGCCCCAACTCACCCATTCCCACTGCAGGGACAGCTCCTAGAACCTGAACAAACTCCACAAGTCTGATCTTGCTTCATTATGATGACTGACCTTCTGGTTTCTCCCCAACAACCACTGGTTCTCTAAAAAGCAATACTTTGTAACTCTAGCACCTACTATCATGCCTAGTGTCTAGCAAGTATACACAATTTATTGAGTTAATATATTCCACATGTAAAATATAAAATTATGACACTGATTGCTAAAACGGTATATAACTTATACTGTTGTTTTCAAACGCCAGTTTAAGCCAGAGGGAAAAACAAATAATCACACTAGTTTGGTCTTCTTTTTTAATCTGAATGAGAATTACTTGGCTTTATCCCCTACCTAATTCATTAGATTTGGCTCTGAACTGTAGAATCCACCTCATAAGCGGAACATTTGCCACCATCAAGAATATTAAGAGGACTCTCTCTGACTTTAGAGACAATTCAAGTCAGTGCAATGAACACTAAGCTAAGTACTGAAACTCTACAAAAAGAATCTTTCCAAAAACATAGCCTCCCTGATGGAACTAGAGCTCTCTTCCAAAGATGCTACCTTCTTGTCTGGCTGACAAGCTCTTCCCCAGACCATCACTTGGTGTGTCTGTTTTTATCTTAATTCTAACACAAAGAGTAAGAGCCCCATGTCTACCCCTGGGTGCTGCCCAAGCTGACCTTGCTGCCCCAAGCCCAAAGTGCCCCCTTTATGGATCACTGCCCATCTCCTTCCCCACCCATGCCTGAGTTTACCTTTACATTCAAGTCATTAATGGTCATTTCTCAAAATTCTACTCAATTAATAGCTACTATTTACTGGTGGCTCAGTGTGTGAGATGCCCTATCAGGGGTTTTATAGACACTCTAGCATCTTAAATCCCAAACAGCCTATGACCAAGTGTTATAAGTATCCTCATACAAGTAACTGAATAAGTGATGGAACCAGGTGTGACTTCAAAGCTCATGTTGATTGTGGAGGTATACATCTTCCATTAGCTCATTAAATATTCACTTAATACTATATGGATGTGGTGTTATTATCTCAGTTTACAGATGAGGGAACCAAAGCATAGCAAGGTCATAAGACTTCTCAGACTAGTTCCAAATGATTTAAGCCCTTCCAGTTACTCCTATCTCTTGAGGTCTGTGCTGATGACTATCTTGCTAACATAGACAAAATTGCAGCCAACCAGGAAGAGGCCAGGCTGAGAGGTGAAGACAGATGGGCCCTCAAGACACAATCAAGCCTTACGAATATACCTATGGTCTTCTCAGTCACATGAGGAATTAAATTGCCATTTTTACTTTAGTTTGACTGGCTATAGTCTGAGAATTTATGTTCAAATCCTAATCTTCCAGGTGATGGTATTAGCTAAGAGGTAGGACCTTTGGAGAGGTGATTAGGTCATGGGATAGAGCCCTCATTAATAGGATTTGTGCTCTTATAAAAGAGGCCTGATCTGCCACGTGAAGACACAACAAATAGCCGCCATCTGTGAACCATAAAACAAGCCCTTACTGGACAGACACCAATCTGCCATCACCTTGAACTTGGACTTCCCAGCTTCTAGAACAGGAAGAAATAAGTTTATGTTGTTTATAAGCCACCTGGCCTATGGTATTTTGTTATAGCAGCTTAGACTAAAATAACTTTTTAACTGTTGCTTACAACCCAAAGAGTCCTATTTAAGACAAAAACAAACACCTGCAAGGTGAAACCATAATGTGGACAACTTTTTAAAAACTCACATACCAAGATTTGTTCATCCAAATGACAGCAGTTCCTTTTGAAGTAGTTATCTTAAGAAAGATGAAGTTGCAAATCAGTAGGCAACCAGAGGAAAAGCTATGAAAAAGATGCCCCCAAATAATGGTATTGATCAAGCACTGGCCAGTATTTTGGAATGAATAATGTACGTGATTTTGCAAGCCTAGTTACTTCATGTCGTCACAGGAAGTACCTCCAGGGACAGAAGAAATGGTGCTTGCTTCCACTCCTATTCAAACTACAGGCTCTTGATCTGTCAGTTAGTCTATTCTGAACACTGGTATAAAATTAATGAATAATCAGCTTCCTAACCCTGAACTAACAGTCTGAAGCTTGCAGATAAAGTACCAAATCTCAACAAAATCAAACCTAAAGTCCCCAGATGTTTAGATAAGTCATATGCCAGGGTCTACCTTTGGCCTCAGATTCTCCTGTTCCTAGCCTTGACTCAGCTGAGACTCAGTGGCTTTTCTCCTGGGACAAGATCAATGGTTCAGCCAAGGCAGCACATTTCTGTACCCAGTTTATGACCCATGGCCACCGCTGGTGTCTAGACTATTACACCAGTAGAATCCAGTCACAAGACCATGCTTACCACAAACTTTGAAATAGGAGAAAACTGGGGGGGGGGGGGCGGGTGGGGGAACTCCCTTTAAAGCTGTGCTGTTTCTCTTCCTGTGAATAAAAGAATATTCATTATCATTACTCAATTACAGAAGGATCAGGTTAGCACCAAGAAGAATTTCCTAAGTACAAGAAGAAAAGAAGAACCTGTGAAGTGAGAAGTCTCACAAAGCACACCTGAGACTTTACCTCGGGCCTGACTGCGGCCTCCAACAAGAGAGCTGAGGCAACTTGTCCTTTGCTTATTCCTCAGAGTTCTCTCTGGCGTTGTTGAGTTTGGATTCAATACACTGTTGACCTCTCTTTCCCTACCTACTGCACATGAGAAAGTGAAAACCTGGGCTCACATACTGCACGTTAATGAGCCCATGTAACACACATAAAGGTAGGTCAGTTGCAGAGAAGCATTAAATCTAAAGAAAGAACAAGTTAGCCTTCAAAGAGATCTGAAAAGCCACTGAAATTGTTACTGCAATTTCTTTAAAAGGCACCAAGGGAGCATTCCTTTCATAATAAAAATAAAACTTCTCAAGACCCTCTTTCCCATCCTCTTCCTACTCTCTCATGAGAACAGACGTGCCACGAATTTCATGTCTCACACTCCCCCAAACTCCCAAAAACTAGCTCTCAAATCTCAGCCTGCATTTGCTGTCACCCCCTTCCTGTTTCCCTTTCTGGAATATTCTTCTCTCCCTCCAGTACCTCTCTGCCCTAACCAACGTAGCTCAATCATTCAATTCTCCCTTCTCATTATCAGATACCACATAACAAAAGCAGCTGCCCATCCAAGAAACCTACTTTCTTTTAGAAGGCAGGAGGAATGGAAAGATTCTGAATGTGCATATGTTAATTTTTTTTGTCTTTGTCACATTTCCTCACCAAGATAAAGACTTAAATATATGGAAAGAGGCTGAGATCTGAAGTCAGATGACCTGAATTGTCTCAGTCACTGCATGTGACTTTGGGGCAATTAAGCTTTCTGGCCTCTGTTCCTTTATGTATAAGATGGGGTCACAGTAATGCCATCTTCACAAGGGTATGGTGATGATTCAATGAGAAAACATGTTTTGTCATAGGAATAACAAATCATAAAGTGCTTTATGTACATGATTTCTAATCCCACTGACTTTAATTCTTTCCATTGGTTAGAATATTATATATACATGATTCAACGTCATTATAGAAAGTTTAATCAGCTACTTGGAGATATAGTTTGTTTGTTAAGTTTGTCACTCTTCACAATCTTGACTAACGTCTTAAAGGTTGGTTACCTTTGCTTGTGCAGTGAGTCACCTGATTCTACCAACCCATTTTGGCATACTCCATAAATTGGAATCCAGAGTCTTTAGGCCATCAGTTATAATTAAATTCCTAATTCTCAACTCCAGACTTTATGTAAAATGTCTAAACTCCAAGCTCCATATAATATTTATAAAATTTCTGACTAAGCACAAAAGGTGTTTCTGACTTGAGCCCCTCTTTTAAAAAGAGTCCCATCTAATTTCTTATTCTATAAATCAAGGCCCCTGCCACTTCCAGGTTTCTAATGAACAGCAGGCAAAGGCATCAGACACAGGTTAAAAGAGGACAGGAAATAAAGGGGTCTAAATTAGAAGAGAAAAGCATGTAGAACTCAAAACCAAAGAAACAAAGAATTAAGGAAAAGTACTAGAGTGATTACACAAAAATACCAAAACCACTCCTTCTAAAATAGAATATGAAAAAATTGTGAACACATGTGAATTTACTGATTTGCAGTGAAAATGATTCCAAATCAAACCCTTTAGATTCCATGTAGGAAGGTGTAATTGTGAATAAGTCAGAGATTGGGTAAAAGGGGATATAAAGAGAGAGAGGATGAAAGCACAAAGTAATATTCAATTTAACAGAGGGTAACACCCAGAGCTAGGACCTTCTTAATCTTTGAGCTTCTCATGTGGGATATGGGTACCTATGGCCCAGGCATGGAAAAAAAAAAATCAGCCCCTGCAGCACCTGCTCAAGAAATGCAGCAGGTGGTGGGTATCTTTTCCTCCCCTCCCCCAGAATTGGCTGTGCTTCACCTTTTGATGAAGATGTGGCATTTACTTTGGTTCACAACTGCCTACTGGCTAACCAATCACTGAGTAGAGGGAAAAAGATGGATAAGAAAGGCTGTATATATGTCTATCTTCATTAAAGAAGACCAAGAGAAATTAAATTTGCTGTTTATTATCTGCCTGGTATAGGATCTAGCAAAGAGAGCAATTCAATAGTCCTTCTTTTTTTTTGCCCAAAGGATCAATTTAGCCCTGCCTAATCAAGGAAGAGGCCAAGAACTCCAACTGTTCACGTGCTCAAATTATAAACTTTAAACTTGACATTGAAACCCAAATAAATGCAATGCCATAAGACATTTTCCACTGATGCTTCCCTTGAGTTCCGCTGTGTTTTGTTTAACAAGCAGCTTATCCACATGTGGCTAGACAATAACTCAAAGGCCAGAGAAGGCCAAAGAGACCCATGCAGGACAGAAGGCTCAGCCACGGAAACTCCACACTCTAGATTGAATTTCACAAGCAGGACAGACAGGCACCACCAAACTGGGTCCAGTGTCCTGACTACAGCTTCTAACTCCCTAATCTAGTTCTATCTATGAGTCAAGGGAAAAATCTAGAAATAGTATACAGTCACCAAACATGAAGATATTTCCAAGAGATCCAGGATTCCATTCCAAAGAAAAGCACCTTTTCCTTTTACCTTGCTATCTACCCACCTTCAAAGGCACGTTCTTAACATTGCCTCTGCAGAGGATGAGTACATTAAACATTTCAAAAATAACCAGACTAGATGTTGACATGCTCCAGAGAACTGCAGTTTTTCCCCAAATAAGAAAATGTAGCTCTTTAGAGCATATCTAAGGAACCAAGTATCTGCTTAAATCCTTCTGTAACAGACATTGACACTACCCAAAATGAACTTTTCTCAAACTTTAGCTATAAGTCTTTACCATCTAGCTGAGATGTCAGGGCACTAGAAAGTCTCTGTCTAAAGATATAATTAAGAAAGAAATACCCAGAGTTTGCACAGTTTCTGACATTGACACCAACTATCCATTGAATTGCTCTCATTGCCAAAACTATCCTTTCATTCAGTAAATAAATATTCAAGAAAACACCCACATATAGAATACCAATGTGGCAAGCAAAGTGAGGAATTAAAAAAGTAACTTAAAAATAGACCCTCTCTTCAAAAACTAAGACATATATAATCCTCCCCACCACTACCCCCCCAAAAAAATAAGGTAGAAAGCATTAATTCCCCTAAGAGGGGTATAAAGTGCCACACACATGTGAGTTCAGAGAGGCTGAAATTATTTCTGATGGAAGGAGTCTGGAAAAACTTCAGAGAGGAAAATAGTATTTGAGATGACCTTTGAAGGGTAGACAGGATTTGAACCTGAAAGATGAAAGGAAAGTGCATCCAGGTGGAAAGATTGTTCTAGGCAATCAATCTAAGAAAGCAAACGCAGGAAACAAAACATTTGTTTCAGTCTGGCTGGAGAATAGGCTGCAAGGCACAAAATTTGGGGAGGTGGGTGGAAAAATAAGCGAGAGCCATTTTATAGATGGCTTTCAATAAGAATTTGCAATGTATGCCATAAACAAGAGCCACTGAAGGTTTCTGAGCTGGGGAGTGGCGTGGTGAGGGCAAGGCTTCAGAAGGATTAATCAGGCAAGGCAGATGAGAGGAGACTGTGAGAAGAGTCAAGACCAGTCAGGATAGAAATGCCATGGTGTGGGTAAAAAGCAAAGAACTGTGGTGTCCGAGAGGGCATGGAGAGGAGGAGGAGGTAGATGTGAGAAACACTGGGGCCAACATGATTTGTTCATTGGTGGCCATGTGGAAGAAGGACATCGAAGATCATCCCGACAGATGTATTCTGGATGTCTGAGAAGATAATCATATTATCAACAGAAAAGGAACTCAGAAAGTGAAGATGCCTGTAGCAATCCCAAATGCTGATGTTTGGTCATCCACTGGAAACATGGGCCTGGTGCCAGGAAGTCACAGAAATGTCTTTGGAAGACCAAAGCTATTGTTTGGTCTCAGTTACCTTATCTCTGTGATATTTGCCATTGTTGACCCTCTCCTCCTTGAAATTTTCCTCTTGGGTTTCTAAACAGTATCCATTCCTCATTTTCCTCTTCCCTCTGTGGCAACTCTTTCCATCTCCATGAGCTCCCCTTTTCCTACTTGTCCCACAAATGGCTGCATCTCCAGAGCTGCAGTCTCAGTCATGTACTGTTCTCATTGTATATCCTGTCCCTGAAGTCTCATCTATACCTGTTGCTGCAGTTACCACTTTCATGTGGATGGCTCTTGGAGAAAGCAGTAGTTAAGAATGCAGATGCTAGTATCAGCCTCTGTTCACATTCCAGCTCTACCTCTGGCTGGCCATGTGACTTTGGACAAGTCATGTACCTTGGTCTTCCTCATCTGTAAAATGTGGTTATGGAGTTGTTAAGAGGATTTAACATGATGATTAATACAAATTCTGGTACACAGTAAGTCCTCAGTAAATGGTAATTATTATTGAACAAAATCTATGACTGGAAATCTAGATCTCTCTCTTGATAGCCAGTTTTATATATCAGTTGTCACCTGGGCAGGATCCCTCAAAGTCCCAAAGTAAACTCATTGTCTTTCTTACCGCCCACAACCTGCCCCTCTGTATTCCCAACATGCATTCTGTCATCCAAATTAGAAGCTTGGGAATCATCCCCCATTTGTCATCAAATCCTATAGGATACAATGCCAAACTACTAGACATGGCGCAAAAGGCCCAACATTATCTCACTCCTGCTTTTGTCCAAACTCATTTCCCATCATTCTCCCATTCCCCAGTGCACTCACACCCTCTGGTTCATATCAATGTACTTGCCATCCCTCACAAATACTGAGCAACCTACTACAAATGTCTTTGCACATTTCTTTCGAATAGCCTTCTTCCAACTTCCCTTACCGAATTTGGATAATTCTTATCTGCCATTAAAGACACCTTGTGTCACCTCCCTGTGAAGGCTTTCCTGGCTACTAGTGAGCAGGTAGGTGGCTTTCTCCCTATTTCTATAACAAAGTGTATTTCCCTATTGTGGCACTTACCACATTAGAATTATTGGTTTGCTTGTCTCTCTTCTCCAGTAAGTTGTAAGGACTTACAAGTGAGGACTGTGCTTCATTCATTGTTCAAGTCTCCTTCCTCTGCCTTCCCTCTTGCATAATACACAGCACATGACAGGTACTTAATTTTTTTTTTTTTCTGAGACAGGGTCTTGCTCAGTCATCCAGGCTGGAGTGCAGTGGTATGATCACAGCTCACTGCAGCCTTGACCCCTTGGGCTCAAGTGATCCTCCTACCTTGGCTTCCCAAAGTACTGGGATTACAGGCTTGAGCCACTTGCATGGCTAGTTTTGCTTTGTTTGTTTGTTTGTTTTTTCTGTTTTTTGAGGCAAGATCTCACTCTGTCACCCAGGATGGAGTGCAGTGGTGCAGTCTCGGCTCACTGAAGCCTTGGCTTTCCAGGCTCAAGCACTCCTCCCACCTCCGCCTCCACAGTACCTAGTACTAAAGGCACACATCACCATGCCCAGCTAGTTTTATATTTTCTAGAGTCAAGGTCTCACTGTGTTGCGCAGGCTGGTCTTGAACTCCTAGACTCAAACAATCGTTCTGCCTCAGCCTCTCAAAGTGCTGGGGTTACAGATGTGAGCCTGGTTTGTTGGCTTGTTTGGTTTTTTTTGTATTTTTAGTAGAGACAAGGTTTTGCCATGTTGGCCAGGCTGGTCTCGAACTCCTGACCTCAGGTGATTCACCTGCCTCAGCCTCTCAAAGTCTTGGTATTACAAGTGTGAGCTACCATGCCCAGCCCAATTTTTTTGATATATAAATAAATGACTGAATGCAGACAAACCAAGATAATCCTAGTGGTTTCCTGCTCTCTTTTTTGTTAGCATGGTTAGTCACAGAATTCATGTAGTTTGACTTAAAAAGTTTTTCTGGTTTAGTCCATCCTCTGGAATAATAACTAATAGTTTCTATCCTAATTTCTAAGATATATGTCTTTAAAGCTAATGGGATATTTGATCACAATCTCCTGTTGGGGTGTTAAATAAAAGAAACCAAAGCTTTTTTAAATTTTATTTTGTCTTTGGTGTCTTTCCTACATTCTCCAAATGTTCTCTGGATCTGTGGATCTACTTGATCCACACCATATAAGTCTAACGAACTCACCTGATGAAATGTAAAGGAAAGCCTGAAAGAACTTTAAGTCTGCAAATATAATTAGACTCTCTTTAATTCAAATAGTTGGATAATGTGAGTCCCTAGGATTGTCATTCAGAATACCAACTCTCATTGTATTGGGGGAGAGAAGATGCATAGAAACTCCAGGTGACAAAATATTTAAAAACACAGAACATTTTTTTCAAATGTATCCTTCTAATTTAAAGATGACACATCTTACTAAGGGGGGATGAGAGCAACAAAATCGCTCCCAGTTATTACAGGGAACCTACCAGAAGACCAGTCTTTGGTCCCTGTCAGCAGTCTCTGTCTAAGAAGCTGTTCCAGTTTTCATCCAGCCTTCTGGGTCCGTCTCTGCACCCCCTCATTCCTCACATCTCGACCCTTGGGGATCTCCTACTGGAAAGTGTTCTTTCCTACCATCAATCTCCTAGGCCCCTACCAGGGACCCAGCCCCAGTGGGGCTTAATAGGCACCCTGGCATGGTAGTCTGGTGCCCTAGACTTTTTTTCTCTTAATTGAGGCGAAGTCTCACTATGTTGCCCAGGCTGGTCTCAAACTCCTGGCCTCAAGCATTCTTCCTGCCTCAGCCTCTTGAGTAGCTAGGATTACAGTCCACACACCACCACGCAAAGCCAGTTACCCTAGACTTTTTGACGAGAAGAAAAAGTTCTCCAGGTTAAGAAAATGAACCACAGATAATTACAACTGTAGCATCAAAAAGGAAACAGGTTGACAGATCAGCCGCTCAGAGATCAGTGACTTAGACAATGCTGCCACCCACTGAGCAGAAACAGAAGTACTGCTGGTCTTTTCACCAAATTTAGAGCAACTTAATGGAACATTTCATATGGATTTGGATTAGGTAGTCACTGAATTGCTGTTATCATTATTACTGATGCCTCAACAATAAGTTTTTTTATATTCATAACACAATCACAACTAAAGCCTATGAGCAGGATGTGTGGCAGAAACTGAAAACGCAGAGTGGGAAGGTAGAGTAGTGAACGTAAAGGAGTAAGTACTCTAGTATTTTCCTTAATTCTGGGAATGTAGAGTAGGAACTCAGTTCAAATCCTGAAAGAGGGAAATACAGGGAGGAAAGGCTGAGAAAAGTGCCCTGATCAGAAAAACAAATGGAGTAAGAGGAAGATAACAGCACCAGGAGACTGACCGCCTCCCACACTGACTCTACGAGGTACATTCACGAAGGAATCTAATTTAATCCCCACTAAAACCCTGCAAGACTAGCATTTTTGTCTCCATTATTGGGTTTCTATTATTAGAGTGTAGCCAAAACGGCTACAGATTTGCATAAGCTCACAGCTCAGACCCAGCGGGACTGGCTTGGACTCAGGTCTACCTGCCCCATCACCAAAGTCCATTCTCATCCTCAGACCAAAACCACCTATTCTCAGTTTTCAAATTTTTTAAGGCAGATATTGAGTATATAAGACTGTTCCGATTACAACAATCTCCTGCTAGGGTGTTAAATAAAGGAAATCAAACCTTTAGGGGATGCTTACGTTGGGAGATTTGGTGCCCCGGATTCTCTTTATTCAATAGGGGCTCTTTTTTTCCTTTCTCCTTCCTGCCCCATTTTCCGCTCTTCTCTAAAATCCTCTGCCTAAATAGAGATAGAGTAAAGTAACAGTTCAACAGCCACTATCTACATGTGGCCATTGGTACTTGAAATTAGGCTAGTCCAAATTGATATGCACTGCACATGTAAAATTCACACTAGATTTCTGAGACTTCATATAAAAATAATAATTTTTAAATCTCATTAATGATTTTTATATTGATTACACAGTGACATGGTACTATTTTGGCTATATCCAGTTAAATAAGGTATGTTGTTAAAATTTCAGGATATCTGTTTTTATTTTTTAATGGGACTACTAGAAAATTTTAAATTACATATCTGGATGGCACTGTGTATCAACTGGATAGCACTGGTTTAAAGACATGCAAACATGCTTGAGTAAAGAAAGGCATTTCATACATTAATTAGTACAAGATCACAGGCATGAAACAAAAATCTATTTCCTGCTCAGTTGATAGGCAGAAAACTGCCATATGAGGTTCAATTAAGGCAACTATAATTATTAACTGGGAGTGTCACATCATAAGCAAACTAATGAAGCCTGATTTTCTCTGGTTGTATGTCTTATGAGTGACTGATTTGTTCCCTAATTATGCCAAAGTTTCTTATCCTGCAGATCACATTAATAATAGTGTGATTTATATACTAGAAGAATATCTCCCATCAGGCTCAACAATAACTTCACATTTCTTATATTAGAGAAAGGAGTTATTACTATTCCCCTCAGAAGCGTGTTTCTAAAAGACTGCAGAATCTTCTTATCCCTACCTAGTTCCATGTCTTTAAAGCAGATGGAAATGTCATTGTGAGCTAAAGGCTGGTCATATCCTAGGATTAAACCAATTCACCTTGAAGGCTTATTTTCAGGCTAACCAGGGCTTCCTACAGGTTTTTCTTCTCAAAAACAACCCTGGAAAAACGGACTTAGAGAAATCTACAGGCCAATGGACTCCCAAAGACAAGACACAGTCAAAGTTCCTAACCAAGAATTAAAAGGTCAGGCTTACTCCCTACGTTGACAAACAATTGGTCCAAACCATATGGAGTTGCTCCTTCAACAGAGCCCTCAGCACAATGGTACTTGAGACTACACCTCATGTACAAGGTTCTTGGGCAGGCAGAGGGCATTCTGGGATGGCAGAAGACATTCTGCCTGTCCAAGAATTTCAAAGAGCTTCCATTTGCCCCTTGGAGTCAGGCTCTATGTCCATCACGATGCCAAGTTTCCAGACAGGAGGAGGATGGACTAATTATTTCTCAAGTTCACCTTCAAAACCAGACTCTGATCCCACACTTTCAGAATAAGGGAACATACCCAATAAGTTAAATAACCCTGGTCTGAGGTTTCCTAGGAACCCATTTGAACAGTGCACAATGCAAACACAACAGATATCTTCTGCCAGTTCTTTTCAATTTTCTCTGCTATGTGTGATATTTTCCATGGATGAGACCAGAGATGTTTGGTTGTAAATGATTGTCAGATGTTTAAACAATTTTGCCGCTGAAACATGATAATTTCCAGAAGCCCCTTTTCTGTACACAGTTTCTTTTGCTAAGACCCACCACAAAGAAAATGAGTTGTACAAGAAGAATGGCAGAAGATCTGGAAATTAACCAGGAAAATGGACCATAACATGCCTCAAACAAAACAAAAAAATCATTAATAGGAAACAGGCCAGTTTCTAAGGGTCATGGAAAGAATACACATTGGGTTTCCAGCATCTGGCTATGTTTCAAAGTCAGTAACCTCCAACTTGTCAGGGAGGATTGTGGTTAATGCTGTGAAAGACATGTGCTGAAAGATTTCTAGTTGCCCTTAAATTCCTGAATTTCTAGTCAGGATATCATACCACACATGTGCAAAACAGAAAAGTCTGGTAAAGTCTAAGTGGGTCCTGCTGTAAGTATATAAAATCTTAACTTATAAAATCAATACATTAGGTAATCACTTATAACAAGAAAGGATTAACTCGAAAATATTTTTAAATAAAATTTTCCCTCTTCATATAGTAGGTTGAATCGTATGAAACTGCAAATATTTGACTCTTTTTGACCCAAAACCCCCCAAATTCTGGCAATTCAAGCTATACATTTCATTAACAACATCGGTACTAAAAATTTAAAGAATATTAGGAATCCCTACAAATTTCAAGGTTGCAGAAATAAAATTTTTTTTAAATTCTCAAATTACAAAGTCAATAGGAAAACATTTTGTTCAATGTTTTCCATTTTTATCTATATATTTTTTTCAGTGATGTATCTATAGCCTCGTTTAATCTGAATACCACAAGATATAATCAGTGATGACTAAGAAGAATTCTTTTTTTTTTCCTTTTTTTTTTGAGACAGGGCCTCACTCTTTAGTCCAGGCTGGAGTGCAGTGGTGAGCACAATCTTGGCTCACTGCAACCTCCACCTCCCAGGGTCAAGTGATTCATGTCTCAGCCTCCCTGGCAGCTGGCATAACAGGCGTGTGCCACCAAGCCCGGCTAATTTTTTGTATTTTTTGGTAGAGATAGGGTTTCATCTGGACTAAGAATTTCGGTAATAAATTTGGCAATGCCTAAAATAATAGTAATACACTCCACATTTATATATTTTTTATATTCTAAAGTAGCTTTAAATGAAATGACTCTATTAAGCCATTTCCCCAAATCATTTGTGTGAAAATGAGATAAGGAGAGAGAGAAGGAAAGAAGGAAAGATGGACTAACTTTAACTATCAGAATTTAGACATCCTAATGAGGATTGCTTTTCAAAGGACACCCCTTGGAAGCTGCATATCTAATTCCAGGTGACCCTACCACACTAATCAGAATGTTCATGGTATTCCTCTTTGGAATCACTTTCCAAGTTACATAAGAAAACCAGTACATTCCTTAATAGTCATATTTTCTTTTCTTTTTAAATTCCAAAATGGGGTGCCCAGCTAGCTCAGTTCGTAGAGCATGAGACTCTTAATCTCAGGGTCGTGGGTTCAAGTCCCACATTGGGCGCTGTTTCCCAGCACTCTGGGATGCCAAGATGGGCAGATCACTTGAGCTCAGGAATTCGAGACCAGCCTGGCCAACATGGCAGAACCCTGTCTCTACAAAAAAAAAAAAAAAAAAAAATTATTCAGGTGTGGTAGCGCATGTCTGTAGTTCCAGCTACTTGGGAGGCTGAGGTGGTAGGACCACTTGAGCCCAGGAGGTGGAGGCTGCAATGAGCCCAGAGTACCACCACACTCCAGCCTGGGTGACAGAGTGAGACCCTGTCTCAAAAAAAATAAGGAAAAAAAATGGCACTAACCAGCCTCTTGATCTACTTAGTTCCAAATGCTTTTTGACTATTTGCTAAAATGTATACATACATGCATACATTAAAACAAAAACGACTCAAGAAAGGGAAATATTTTTACACTGAGGATATCCAAGAATGCTGGTACATTATCCCACTTTCCCTTTTTGTCTGCTTATTACCAACCTCCTCCATCAGTGCCCTCCACCTTCTGACAGAAAACCAGGTCTTTTCTCTTTAAACCAAGGGGGTTCGAAATAATATGGGGGGAATGTCCCTTACAGTGGCCAGCCCCAATCCCACCAGGAGTAACTTCAGCACACTCCTTTACTCCTTCTGCATCTTTTAACATATCTGAAAATAGAAAGTAGGTAAACTGTACCTACTTTTCAGAATGTGGCAGGGATTCGAGGTGCCATCCTCTACGTAGGAGGAAACACGGTAGGCTCCCAGGTAACAAAATGTAAATGTCTAGAAGTATGTAAAAAAACAAAACAACACAGTAGGAAAGGCATTTTTCTCATATAAAAGGCCAAAAGTAGGGAAGTGACAGAAAGGCTGATTGCCGACCTTTTCAGAGTTTACGTATTTTAAACAATTACACTGAAATTACACTGACTCACGAAATAAAAGTATTTCTTGTGCCCCTGTCAAAAGCAAGTGGGTTTTTACTTCAAGGGTGAATAATAAGAATGCTTTGGGGATGACGAATAAAAATGCTTCCCCCGGCTGGCCGAGGTGGAGCCAAAGCGACCATCCCACCTCTCCTCGTCGATCTGGAAGGCTTCCTGAAGGAACCGGGGTTTGTGTCCCTGGCACTCCCACGACCTGCCTGGGGCTCAGCGCGCCGCCTGGGGGCCTCCGCGCTCGCTTTGGCAACAGGCCGCCCCGAGTCGCAGCCAGAGTCCCTCCTACCTGGGAGTCCGCCCAATGAGCTCCGCCCTCTCCAGCGCGCTTTCCGTGATCCACCAATCAGGTGCTGCTACATCAGCCCGCGCTGAGTGGTCCGCTTCCCTGGGAGGGCGGGGTTAGGGAAACAGAAACTGGACGGAAAAGGGGGCTGTTTTTCCCCTTGCCTGTGACACGGATGTTAGTGACTAAAGATCAAAATTCCAGTTAAGGGAGGAGCTGAGACTTTTAAGCCGAGAGCGGTTTCAGAGGAATCCCAGTAAGTGAGAGTGCTGGGATGTGGGAGGGGCCCACGGAGTCTCCCCTGCGTGTCTGAGCTCACACCCTGCTGGGTACCCTGCCGGCGTGCGCTGGAGGAGGTGACTGGATCAAGACTCCAGAGTTTGCTCCTGAGACGGAAAAACAAAAGAACCCAGTAATAATACTAATAATGACAGTCCTGGGAAGGGACGGTTGCAACAGGTCTTAGGAGAAAGTCAGTAATTGTGCAGGTTCAGGGAAGGTGTGGGCATGTTGGTGAAGTAAGGTTCTGAGTGGAAGAGAACATGCTGCTTCTGGGGAAGAGAATACCGTCAAAAGGAAGGAAAGAAAGGAGGGAGTGCGAGGGGAGGGGAGATCAAGGGAGAGGAGGAGAGGAGAGAAAAGAAGGGAGAGGAGGAGAGGGGAAGAGGGAAGGGAATACCATTGAGGTGATTGGTATTCTGCTAACCCCATTCTGCACACTAGTGAGACCTAGCAGGGACTAGAGTTTCAAGAAGAAAATACGAGAATAATGAAGGATAACAGAGAGGAAAGAAAAAGGAAATAATTGAAAAGTTTGAAAGAAGAAAGGCAACAGCTGAACCAGTGGGGGAAAAATAGAAGGAAATTAAAATTAAGCTTCTGTTTCATGGGTAGAAGGACGATATTTTCTGGCCCATTATTAGGATACAAGATGAAAAAAAAAAAGCTATTGAACTTGTGGGGAAGTGGCTGGTTTAAATTAGTCCTGCCCCTGAAAATCTAAGCTGTGTGTTTGTGGGTCTTATGGTTGAGTTAACTCATAGGCCCAGGAGAGGAAGGATGAAAGGATGCCTGAATGACCCGCAAAGAATTTGCTTCCAATCAACACTCAGAGCATGTATACTACTTTCTTCAGAAACCTTCAGGACTCATAGACTATGGTCAGTTCTTTGTCAGAATTATTTTAGATTTACTTCAGTTGTTTTCTCAGCAAATGCACATAAAGCATGGAGTTGTTCTTAGCTGTGCAGACCTTGTCTATTTTCTGAAAGGAATAACAATGCTGATTTTTAAAGCCCTACGTACACGACATCTTTGTACTTTTCAAATCACTGTGTTACCCCCTTCCCTTCTCCTCTGAAAACGCCTGGCTGAACCTCTCCTATTCTCACAATGGCTTTGCCTCCATTCCACTGAGGTCACTTCCCACTGAGGTCACGTTATTATACTGCTTTTTACTTCACTTCCAAGCTTGTTTCTGACTATACAAAGTGTACTGTAACTCTGAGTTCCCTATATATAGAGTTGCTTTTCCAGGAACATTATTAATAAAAGGAAAGGTCTTCCTTTTCCATTATGGAGCTATACAGACGTTACATTGTGCTTTGATGATCTGAGCTCTGACTTATAAAACCAGTGTCACTATAATTTTCACATCTTTGAGCCACTCTGCCTAGTGAGTTCTGCATAAGTCCCATGGAGTTTTTCTCGTTTCGTTTTTTAATCTTAGCTGGAATCTCTCTTCATTAGGAGTCCAGTGTCTTGTTCTCCATAGAGCTCTGAGATGGTATAGCAGAGAGAAGGGTACTAGAAACAGCAGACTGATTCTCTTTAATTTTCTAACAACTCAAATAGTTTTTTGGCTTCTACTGTTTCCTGGCTCTTCCTTTCCTCTTTTCATATAGCTGGTCTACCTTACTGATGTTTCAAGTCACTCTGTCTGCTAGAATTTAGATGAATTATATTTTAGGCTTTCAAGCCATTTAAGGGGGCAAGAAAGATTATGAACGTCTGGACCTCAGATCCACTGGCCTTAAGAGCTCAGTATCACCACAGGTTGTGGGCAGGTTGGTGTATGTTGTTCTCTGATGTTATCTTGTATCCATCTGAATGGCTCTCTGTGCACTAAGCCTTGGGAAGGAAAGACATTTGAGGGTTCACCTTCCCTAACTCCTACTCTTCCATCATTTTTTTAATATCACAATATCTTGGACATTCCCATTCATTGCCAAACCAGTACAGACCGAGTGTTTGGAAAAGAGGCAGTGGGAGGAGAACGAAGATGAGTGGAAAAAGCTGAAGTGAAAGCCTTTTCTCAAAACCTCCTAGTCAGGAGAAATGGCACTGTAGGGCAGACAACTCTAGAAATAGTAGGATACACAGAGGAAGGGCCAGAGTTCACAGACACATGTGAACTTGACATTGTAAAGAGAACATGAATATGAGGAAGACAGAAGACTCTAGTGGTTGCTGGCACAAACTCCTGGGTTCTGATTTCGGCTGCGGTGATTACTGTGTGGGTGACCCTAGACAAGTTACTCAACCTCAGCTTCCTTGTCTGTAAAAGAGGGATAATAATGGCACCAACTTCACAGGGTTGTTGTGAGAATTGAATAGGTTGATGATATAAAGTGCTTAGAATAGGACCTGGCATTTGGAAGTGCTAAATAGGTATTAACTATTATTATTCTAGAGCCATAATCCCAAACCCACAGCAGCTTGCCACCACAGAAGTTTCTCTGACACAATCATTCTTTGAGCAAGGACAATGGGGCATTCTTTCTCATAGTTACTTTTTTCTTTCTTGCTATAGGCTCTACTTGGTGTCCAGGACATTAATTAAGCAAACAAGCTTTTGCTTCAATTCAGTAAAAGCATCAGAATCCATTTTCATTTCTACTTTAATACAAGGGTCAATATGAATTGTCATCCATTGATAATGGAAATTCTCAACAATAGTTTCTCTATGATTGTGTTAGCAGCACAGTGGAGAAATATATGAAAACTTTCTCTGCTTTCCACCTCTTTCTCTCGTAACTCTCAGTATTCCACAATTAATTCCTTCCACATTACCAAGGAGAGTCCAAAGAAATCATTGTCTTGAGATCTACCACTGAAATTAAGCATTGCTAGGGGAACAACTCAAGTGACTTTGACTTCCCAAGATATAGGAGTAATTAGAAATATAAAAGGGAATGAGGGAAAGTGGAGCATTTGATGAGAAGTGATAAGGTGGCCACAAGGTGGCACAGGATGACAACCACAGAGCACTACCTTCCAGTGACTCCATTTTTCTTCAGGGCTCTGTCTCTGCTGCCCTACACTCTTACAACTTCGTGCCCTCAAAAGCTGTCTTTGCCAACACCCTCGCCGCTTTCTTCTCCCACGTGGTGATCCTCTTTCCCTAGTCCCTCTCAGCATGGATTTCCTTTCAGCATGGATTTCCCTTTTCTCCCAAGGGACTCTGCTGACTGGTCCTGTACTCAGCAGTTCCTCCTTCAGAAAAGTGAGCTCCTCCACTGCATCTCCAAGTCACACATTCAGTGGAATCTAAGCAGAATGCAGCAGAGTCCACTGGTTTAGCCATTTCACCCGTCAAGCTGGGGTCCAGCAGGGCTGAGTAATAGAAGGCTGTTGATTGACTTTATGTAACCTTCAAGAGTTTCCTGAGTAGTGTCAGTTTGAGTTTTTTAGATGATATGATTTCTACAGAGGAAATAGATTACAGCATTAAAACAGAAAGCAGTGCCAGACTGGATGTTAGTTATGGAGTTATTACCCAAAGACAAGTGGCCTAAAAGTCATAGACCAACCTACATTTTAATCCCACTGCTAGCACATAGCTTGTATCCTTAGGCTGGTTACTGAATTCTATGAGTGACATCCTTTTGTCCATAAAATGAGGGTAATACCCATCTTGTAGGATTTGTAACATGTAAAATATCTACTTCAATAAATGTTAGTCTCCCCTTTTTCCCTCATATGCAAAATGAAGGGGACTGGGCCAGGTGTTGTGGCCACACCTATAATGCCAGCATCTTGGGAGGCCAAGGCTGCAGGACAGATTGAGCCCAGGAGTTGGGGATCAGCCTGGGCAACAAAGTGAGACACAATCTCTAAAAAAAATAATAAAAATAAAAAATAAATAAATAAATAAAAATCAGCATAAGAACATAAGAAAAAGGCCCCTAAGACTAGGGAAGAAAGCTTCAAAGATATGGTCATTTAGACCATTTTTAAAGGATAAGAAAGAGGAAGTGTTGGAGAAGATTGGCGTGGGAGAAGAGAATTGAAGCCGAGGGAACAGCATGTGCAAAGGTACAAAAATGTGAACCAGAATAACCTGCTGGAAGAACTACATCCTACTGACTAGAATATAGTGTCCATGTGGGCCTGTGGCACAAGGAGAGACAGGAACCCAAACCTGGTTGGAAAATACAATCTGGGAGGCAGCTCCTGGATGTAGAGGAACCTCTGGTAATTCTCTAGTATCAACAGCATGCCCAGGTAGAGTGGTTTCAGCAGTGAGAGAGTGCCCTCAGGCAAAGAATGGCAGCGGCTGACAGCTGGAAATTGTCATCCATGGAAATGGTTGTAGCTGAGATGTGGGTGGGTGCCCCCAGCATCTCCTGGATCAACCATACATTTATGTGAGCCATTTGGTTTTCTCTAGCAGGTCTTGATTTAAGGTCCTGAACTCTGCCCACCACCAGCAGTTGCCATGACCTCTTGGCAAGACTCCAAACCCCTCCCCCTACCTTCACTCTTTAGATAAGTTATTTAAAGATGCTGTGCTTCCTTCAGAATTTCATTGATTTCCATGTTCCATTCTGCCTCTTCAGCCTCTGCCAGCCACTCTCCTGGATTCTCTGGCAGTCTGTGCCTTCCTGGTTCTTTTTTTTTTTTTAGACATAGTTTCGCTCTTGTTTCCCAGGCTGGAGTGCAATGGCTCGATCTCGGCTCACCGCAACCTCCGCCTCCTGGGTTCAGGCAATTCTCCTGCCTCAGCCTCCCGAGTAGCTGGGATTACAGGTGCGCGCCACCATGACCAGCTAATTTTTGTATTTTTAGTAGAGATGGGGTTTCACCATGTTGACCAAGATGGTCTCGATCTCTTGACATGATCCACCCGCCTCGGCCTCCCAAAGTGCTGGGATTACAGGCATGAGCTACCGCGCCCGGCCGCCTTCCTGGTTCTTGTTGGTTACTGGTTGCAGCCCTATACCTGTTCTGGAGTCCCAAGTATTGACCTGTCCTAGATTTAGTTTACTAATATGGTCTAAATTCTAGTCCAGTGATAACTTGAAGAAGCTCAGGCCTAACTTACTACCCCTAATATCTTACCCTTTTGGAACTGAGCTTTCGCCAAAGAATGCCACCGGTATTCACTCCATCAGGATCAATCAGTTCTACTCTCACCCAACTATACATAGCCCAAAAGAACCACTGGCAAGTTAAGGCAAGTTAAGCCGATTCTCAATAAGGAAGAAAGGTGATAAAGTATTCGAAGAGATTAAGTTTAAACCTTGTATTGCTGAGTTTGAAGTAGAGAAGTATCAATATTAACTTGTAAGGTATTTTATCTTTAAAAATTCCCTTGCTCTGTCCACTGAAAAGACCAAGAAATAATGATCGACCTAGTATGAATGAATATATCTAATGCCAATATCATGATTTTAAAATCTATAATCCATTAAAAGAAATCATGGCTGATTCCATGTCTAAGGCAGTAAAGGTACAAGATGAGTCTTATACTAGACATCTCATAATAGAAAGGAAGGAAGCGACACATGATCATTAGGGCCACGTTAAAGGAATTCAGGAGTCACTTATTAGCAAAGACAGAATAATTGGAACACAAGCATCAAGAAGAATAAAAACTGAAATCATTTGAAATGCACCAAATATGTTTAAATCCATGGGTTTAAACGGATTTAAACATATTTGGTGCATTTCAAATGATTTCAGTTATATATAAACTGTTACTTTTTTTAAAACTCTCTTTGACCACCTGTGGAGTACGATAAGGACGCAACTTAACTATTTTGAGAACTTTTAAATAAAGAGAAAGAACCAGACACTTGTTCTGCCTTTCATATATGAACTGAATCATTCAGTAGCCAAATAGTCAGGGAGGGGTCTTTTAATAGACATATTAAAGCTAATAAATGAAGAAACAGTGATTGAATTAGAATATCATTTGAAACTCCTAATATGTTAATAGAACTAGGCAATCAGTATCAATGGCTGCTAACATACACACTCACACACACATCACACACACATACGTGACATTGTGTGTCATCTGATAAAAGGACACAACACAATATCATCTCCATAGTAGTCTTGCCAAAAAAAAAGAATCAAACCTATCTAATCAAAACTCTAAATCCAACTACCAATTTACAGAAAGTACAAACGACAGGGAACATGCTAAACTACACCATGCAATGTAATTAACAAAATCCATGCTATGGGAATCCATTAACAGAGCAATTTAGTTTATTCAACAAATAAAGTGCAAGATGAAAGAAGAATATGGGGAATTGTAGTTAAAAGAGATTTAAAAGACATCTTTTTTTTAACTGATAAAACTTAACTATAGTGTTTAGGGATGCATGCTGGAGTGATAAAGCATTTTTAAAAAGCAAAGAAGCCATTATCATAAAAGTCAGGATAAAACACAGATTTCCTAGTCCATTAAAAGAATTACTAAAGGACTGGAAGAGTCTGGGTTTTTATTTTGTAATATTTCTAAAACTGAGTCCCTTGAATGCAAACCCCTCCCCGCAAAAACAGGAGAGATCTCAGCTCACTGCAACCTCCACCTCCCAGGTTCAAGCTATTCTCCTGCCTCAGCCTCCTGAGTAGCTGGGATTACAGGCACCTGCCACCACACCCAGCTAATGTTTTATATTTTTAGTAGAAACAGGGTTTCACCATGTTGGCCAGGCTGGTCTCAAACTCCTGACCTTCAGGTGATCCATCCATCTTGGCTTCCCAAAGTGCTGGGATTATAGGTGTGAGCCACTGCACCCGGCCCATTTTTTCTAACCTAAAAAACAATTTAAACAGGCATGGTGGCTTATGCCTGTAATCCCAGCACTTTAGGAGGCCAAAGTGGGAGGATTACTTGAGACCAGGAGTTTGAGCCCAGCCTAAGCAACACAGCAAGACCCCCTTCTGTACAAAAAAAAATTTAAAATGAGCCAGGCATGGTGGTATGTACCTGCAGTCCCAGCAACTCAGGAGGCTGAAATGGGAGGATCCCTTCAGCCCAGAAGTTCAAGGATACAGTGGGCTATGATCATGCCACTGCACTCCAGCCTGGGTGACAGAGCATGATCCTGTTTCTAAAAAATAGAAAATCTAAGAAAAAATGCAATAGCCTGACAACACCAAGTGTTGGTAAGGTTACTGAGCAATGGGAGGTCTCCTCCACTGCTAGCTGTGTGGATGACAGGTACCGACGTATACGGACAGTTTGGTACCACCTAGGAAGCTGACATACGTATGACTTAGCACTTACAGGCCTAGGAATGTATCTTTGAAAAATGGCACACATTGTGTTCACTGTGCTCACTCAAAGGAAAAAGAAATGGTGCACACCAGCACCAAAATACCTCTATAAGTATGTATATCCATAAAAGCATTTTCCATAATAGGCCCAAACTGGAAACAACCCAAAAATGTCTACCCATATTTGAATTGATTTTTTTCAAGTGTGATTTAGTCCTATAATGGACTTTAGAGTAATGAAAATGAATGAACTCAGCTATGTGCCACAATTTGGATGACTCCCATAAATATATCATTGAGCAAAAGAAGAAAAAACAAAATTCATAAAGTATGACTTTATTCAAATAGTCTTCATAAATAGGAAAATAAACTATCTTATTTGGAAATGCATCTACAGATGATGAAATTTTTTTAAACGCAAAGAAATTATTGTTACAAAAGTCAGGATGAATGACTTCTAATAGGTAGGGATACGCCAGTAATTATGTGAAAGGAAAATAAATCTTGGGACCGCAAAATCACTAAACTCAAGGGAAAAGTAAAGCTGGGAACTGCTTAGGGCAAACCTGCTTCCCATTCTATTCAAAGTCATCCCTCTGCTCACCGAGACAAATGCATATCTGATTGCTTCCTTTGGAAAGGCTAACCAGAAACTCAAAAAAATGCAACCATTTGTCTCTTATCTACTTATGACCCTGGAAGCCCCCTCTCTGCTCCGAGTTGTCTGACCATTCTGGACTGAACCAATATACATCTTACAAATACTGATTGATGCCTCATGTCTCCCTAAAATATATAAAACCAACCTATACCCTGACCACCTTAGGCACATGTTGTTGGACCTCCTGAGGCTGTGTCAGGGTGTGCATCCTTAATTTTGGCAAATTAACTTCCTATATTGACTGATCAGATATTTGGGGCTCACAGGTAGGAGCCCCCACTTTTGGCATTTGGGTGGTAGCAATGTTCTATTTCTTGACCTAGGCAGTACTGAAATGAGTGTGTGTGTGTGTGTGTGTGTGTACTTTAGTACTTTATGTACATTATATAGCACAATAAAATAAGAACAAAAGAAATATGGCTAGACGCCGTGATTCACACTTGCAATCCCAGCACTTTGGGAGGCTGAGGCTGTTGCAAAACAGCTCAGCATCAAGGAGGCAGAAGTGAGCTAAGACTCCATTCATTCACAAAGGTGAAGCCAAATCAAACAGCTCAGCAAATCACAACAGCTTGCTCAGATATTCATTCCTTCCTCAGCCTCAGCCTCCCAAAGTGCTGAGATTACAAATGTGAATCATCTAAACGCTTGAGGGCAGGTGTTCGAGACCAACCTGGCCAACTGGTGAAACCCCATCTCTACTAAAAAAACAAAAATTAGCCGGACGTGGTAGCAGGTGCCTGTAGTCCCAGCTACTTGGGAGGCTAAAGCAAAAGAATCACTTGAACCCAAGAGTCAGAAGTTGCAGTGAGCAGAGATTATGCCACCGCACTCCAGACTAAGGGACAGAGTGTTACTCTGCCTCATTTAAAAAAAAAAAAAAAAGGAAAAGAAAAAAACATCTCTCTCTTAAATTAGAATATAAATAAAGCACAGCCATATTTGACTTAGAAAAATAATGACAGGCAGTCATTATTCTCTTTTAATTTACAACTTTTAACCCAAAGTGCTTAAACAGGAAGCTTCTGAGAGCTTTTTATCTGAAAAGCTGTGTGAAGTGTTTGGCTCAGCCATGCTATTCCCTTGCCCTCCATGTCTTTTGCTCAGGGACCAGGGAATTTGACAGGAGAATGTCAGTGGATGGGCAGGGTCAGAGCTGAGGCAAGCTGGTCTTTGTTGAGGAGACACTGGACAGAAGGTGTGCTCATAACACTACCTGAGCAAACAGCTCAGCTGTTGCAAAACAGCTCAGCATCAAGGAGGCAGAAGTGAGCTAAGACCCCACTCACTTACAAAGGTGAAGCCAAATCAAACAGCTCAGCAAATCACAACAGCTTGCTCAGACCTTTGTTCTTTCCTTTATTAAACAAATATTTACTGGGCATTTACCAGATGTTAAATTTGCCATAGGCCCTGGGAATATAAAGGTGAAGTTGTTTTTTTTTTCCTGGAGGAATATTACTTTATAATGGAGGAATGACAAAGTAAGTGAATACATTATAACAAAAGATGAGATAGCAAGTGGTCTGAAGAGAAATAAAGCAAGGGAAGGAGATGGTGACCAGTTGCTTGTCTATTTTAGATGGACTGATCAGGAAAGGCCTCTCTGAGATGGTGGCATTTTGGCAGATACTTGCATGAAGAGAGGTAACAGAGAAGATGCAAGGTAGAAAAAGCAAACATGAAGTCCCTGAGGTCAGAACAAGCTCGGTGTGTCCAAGGATCAGCCTGAGATCCACTGTGGCCCGAGCAAAATAACGAAGGGAAGATGAAGTCAGAGAGGCCAGCAGGGATCAAACCCAGTAGGATCTTGTGAGCTGTGGATTTTATTCTCTGTGTACCACTGCAGTGTCACCCAGGCTCTAACTTTCTTAACAATGTTGAGAACTGTCATCAGCTACCTGGGCCTTCCAGGTGTTTGATGCAGACTCATTCTCTCCTGAAGTACTTTGGGAAGTTCTTTGGAGGCACCCGCTATGTGCCATACCTTCCCCCAGCCGGAGATATCTCACCTCTATCTCCCTTGGTGTAGGTTATCCTGACTGTCCCTTCCTCCAGAGCTTCTTGTATCCCTCCAGACTGTTTCACCTGAGCTCACCTCTCCATGCAGTGCTCCCTCAGTCTCTCTCTGTTCTCTCTCGCTCGCTTGCTCTCGCTCTCTCGCTCTCACCATTCTTATCTGGGCCACAGTAATTGCTCAGCATCTTCTATCAGACATGCTGGGGATGGAGATGGCGCCCCATTCAGCAGCCTCTCTCCTCCACTAGCACAGAGAGCCAGCCCCAGCCTCTAGACATGCTCCTGTGCATCCACCAACTGCAAAAGACATTTAACCAGTCCACAGGAGGGCCAAAAGAAGCCCCTTTCCCTAGGCCAGTGTCTCTCAACTTCAGTGATACTGACATTTAGGGCTTGTATTTTGTTATTGCAGGGGACTATCATATGCATTTGAGGATGTTTAGCAGTCTTGTGGTCTGAATGTTGGTGTCCTCCCAAACGTCGTATGTTGGAAGTACTAAGAGGTGGGGTCTTTGGGAAGTGATTAGGTCATGAGGGCTCTAAATTTATGCATGGGATTTATGCCCTTATAAAAGAGGCTTGAGGGAGCGTGCTTGTCCCTTCCACCCCATGAGGATGCAACAGCAAGGTGCCGACTATGAAGCATAGAGTAGTCCCTACCAGACACCAAACCTGCCAGCGCCTTGATCTTGGACTTTCCAGCCTCCAGAACTGTGAACAGTAAATTTCTGAGTTTTTTTTAGAAATTATCCATTTCAAGATGTTTTGTTGCAGCAGCCCAAACAGACTAAGACAAGCAGGATTTCTGGCCACTAGCCAATAGATGCCAGCAGCAGCCCCTAAGCTGGAACAACACAAAATGTCTCCAGACATTGCCAAATGTCCCCTGTGAAGCAAAGTCACCTTAGTGGATGAGCAACTTCAGCCCTGGGCTGAAGTGAGGAAGATCCTGCTTCCCTGGGGAAGGGGTATAGCACTCAAAGCTTAAGGTAACAGCCTCCTCCTCAATCTCTAATTCCACTTTGGGCTTTCCAACCTCTTTCATACCCTCACACAGTGAAGTCTTAAGGCTTGCAATACCTGTTTTCAGAAACCCTTTTTCCAGGTACTACAACAGACCCCTCCCATCTCCTTGAGAAACATAAAAGTATTTGGAACCTGGAGTTCTGGCACTTCAGTCAAACGTGAGACATAAATCGTCCCATTCTCACATCCTATTATGCTATCATTTTTGTGAAAGAAAAACAGGGGCAGACATATACATCACACATGTATTTGCTAGTACAGTCTCTGCCCAGAGCATCTTTGGGAAGACTCAAGAAACCTGAAAGATAATATTGTTTTTCTTCTGAGGAAGGGAACTAGGTAGCTGGACAAGCAAAGATAGAGACTTTTCACTTTTATAACCTTTGATTTCTAAACCATTTCATCTATAAAAGATAAAAGATTTAAAAGATAAAAAGAGCCAAGAATTCTAAAGAAAGAAAGAGAAAGGAAGGAAGGAAGGAAGGAAGGAAGGGAGGGAGAAAGGAAAGAACCCCCCAGTTTTAGGACCTTATAAGGAAAGGCAGGATTGCATAAGAAAAAAGTACATATGGAGAGACTGTTTTTTTTTTTGAGACGGAGTTTCGCTCTTTGTTACCCAGGCTGGAGTGCAATGGCGCGATCTCGGCTCACCGCAACCTCCGCCTCCTGGGTTCAGGCAATTCTCCTGCCTCAGCCTCCCGAGTAGCTGGGATTACAGGCGCGCGCCACCACGCCCAGCTAATTTTTTGTGTTTTTAGTAGAGACAGGGTTTCACCGTGTTGACCAGGATGGTCTTGATCTCTTGACCTTGTGATCCACCCGCCTCGTCCTCCCGAAGTGCTGGGATCACAGACGTGAGCCACTGCGCCCAGCCAGAGAGACTGTATTTATTATTAGAAAGCAAGAAGGTCCAGCTGCTCTGTGGCCCGCGTGTGTGGTGGGGTAAAAACTGAAGCAAATAAAAACAATTCATGTAATTTTTATACAGATATTGCAGGTCCGTGAGACTCTGCCTCTGAAGAATGGATTCAAAATTGATTTTTCCTACCTGACAGCTACAAAATCAATGTATTCTCTTCCTTCCTTCCTTTTTTCCTTCCCTCCCTCCCTCCTTCCTTCCTTCCTCCCTTCCCTCCCTCTCTGCCTCTCTTTCCCTCCCTTTCATTCTTTTTCTCTTTCTTTTCTTTCTTTCTTTTTCTTCTTCTATTTCTTTCTTTCTTTTTCTTTCCTTTTCTCTCTCTCTCTCTCTTTCTCTTTCTTTCTTCAAGTATTCGAGTGCTCACTATGTGCCAAGCACTGTCCCAGGAGCTAAAGACACAGCAGTGACCAAAGCAAAACCCCTGGCCTTCATATATTCTAATGCAGGGAGAAGACAGAAAATGTAGACTAATTAAGTAAATTACACTGTGAGTTAGAGGGTGAGAAATGCTAAAAAGAAAAAGAAAATAAGAATAAAAAATCAGAAGGTGACTGCTGAACAAACTCTTGAATGGTGCCGAGGGAGGAGACTTTCAGACTTCCTGCACACAGGGCCTCACGCTCAGAAGAGACACACTTGGTTTGATTCTCTGCTATCACCATCTTGAAATTCCTAATGATTTTTTTAACAAGAAGCCTCACATTTTCACTACACACTGGGCCCCACATATTCTGTAGTGGTCCTGATTTCAGATAAGTGGGGGATGAGCCTTTCAGGCAGAAAGTAACAGCAATGAGCATACCTGGAGTTTTCAAGAAGCAAGGGGGTCAGAGCGACTTGTTGGTGGGGTGGAGGCAGTACGCGGGGTGATGTGCACACAGCATGAGGCCATCCTCAAGCTGGGCTTCCCTGAGTGAGATGGAAAACAAGCTGTAAAAACAGGCGTGACCCTACACATGTTTTAAAAGGACAACTCTTGATTTTTATTGAGAATAGGCTTTAGGTGGGGAAGAATGAAATCAATGAAATCAATTAAGAAGCTGATGAAATAATCCAAATGAGACCTGGCTTGGCCCCAGGTGTTATTTGAGTGAAGGCAATGAAAGGTGGTCAAATTCTGCAGCATTCTGAAGGCATAATTGACAGGATTTGCCAGACTTTTCTATAGGCTAAAGGAGGAAAAGAAGAGTCAAGGATAGCTCTGTTGTTGACCTGAGCAACTGATAGGATGGAGTTGCTATTTTGAAATGCAGAAGGCTGTGAGAGAAGGAAGTTTTTCAAGGAAGATGAGAAATTTTTGAATATTTTAGGATAAACTATTTCACTTCTAAGAGAAGATGTCCAATAAGTTACTGAGTATCTGTGTCATGAGTTTGTGGGGGGACTTTGTATTGACAATATATATTTAGGGGTGATTAGCCCACACAGATGATATTAAAAGTCACGGGAGTAAACGAATCATCATGCAAGTATGTCGACAGAAAAGAAGTTCAAGGTTTGAGTTTTGAGCTATTCCATAGTAGTGGACAAACATGGGGGGACCAGCAAGGGAAGACTCCAAAGGTATGCTTCGTATAGAAAAGTTACCATACTGGCCAGGCATGGTGGCTGATGCCTGTAATCCCAGCACGTTGGGATCCCAGCCCGAGGCTGGAGGATCACCTCAGGTCAGAAGTTTGGAGACCAGCCTGACCAACCTGGAGAAACCCCGTCTCTGCTAAAAAAAAAAATACAAAATTAGCCAGGAGTGGTGGTGCTTGCCTGTAAACCCAGCTACTCAGGAGGCTGAGGCAGGAGAATCACTTGAATCCGGAAGGCAGAGCTTGTGGTGAGCTGAGATCGCACCATTGCACTCCAGCCTGGGCAACAAGAACAAAACTACGTCAGGAAGGAGGAAAGGGAGGAAGGGGGGCGGGGGGAGAGAGAGAGAAAAAAAAAAAAGAAAGAAGGAAAGGAAGAAAGGAAGGAGGAAAGAAAGGTTACCATCTTAATGTAGACTAATTGAGAACTTTTTTTGATATATTGAAAAATAAGAGGCATACAACACTACAACCAGGCTTTGGTTAGCGCTCCCAATTCAAACAATCCATTAGCAAATGTTGTAACTGGCCAGCAGAAGAGCACTGAAGCCCAAGCCATGAAAATTGTGATCATGATGATGATGATTATTAATTTTTTGAACAGAGAGAAAGGCTGGACTTGTAGGGTGACCAACAGTGCTAGTTTATCCAAGACAGGGGATTCCCAGGACACAAGACTGTCAGTGCTAAATCAGGTAACTCATAGGCAAACTTGAATGAATTGGTCAATCCAACTTAGTGTCAGTCCTTCACTCAAATCTAGTCCTCTCAGTTCATTAACTAGTATTTTCTCATCTGTAAAAGTAGGAGTGATACAGGGTTGTTTATTAAAATAAAATAAAACAAGAAAATTGCCCATCAGAATGCCTGACACTTAGTAGGTCCTCAATAAATTATGGCTATTATTATTAGAAGAAAACCACTCTGTATACCTCAGTACACCCTATGGACACCATTGGATTATGGCAAGCAAAATACTGGCAGGGCACAGTGGCTCACGCCTATAATCCCAGCATAGACTGGTAGGCCAATGTGGGCAGATCACGGGAGGTCAGGAATTCAAGACCAGCCTGGCCAACATGGTGAAACTCTGTCTCTACTGCAAATACAAAAATTAGCCAGGCATGGTAGCATGCACCTGTAGTTCCAGCTACTCAGGCGCCTGAGGCAGGAGAATTGCTTGAACCCAGGAGTCAGAGGCTGCAGTAAGCCGAGATGACACCACTGCACTCCAGCTTGGGTGACAGAGTGAGACTCTGTTTCAAAAAAAAAAAAATTAGGGTTCACAATTATGATCTTGAGTTATTAAAGAACATTAAACTATGATCGCTATATTTTTGTATAGCACCATTGTCCATTAAGAGGTGTGGGGATCATGATACTAGACATAAAATAAGGAGAGGTAGCTTAACACAATATTTGGTTCTACTATAGATAGCATTTATACTGCTGTAATAATATCTACACTATTGAATTACAACTTATAAAATTGAATTATAGACAAATTATGGAGAAATTAACAGTAGTTTCAGAACATAGTGTAAATATTATTAATCTGTGTATGTCAAAGTACAGCTATAGTTGACAGAGATGGCAAAGTGGAAATGGGATAAAGAGAGACAAAAGCAGTAGGAGCATCAAGAGCCAGCATGGGAAGTGAAGAAATGCAGTCTCTGGTTTGTGGAAGAATCAGTTGAAGGTTGATTGTGTTGCTTAAAGATGCCATGACTCCAAGTGAAGAAACTGAGAAAGGTAATAGAACCATTTGGAGGGTGGGAAAATCAGATGACAGAGAGACAGAGAGAGAGACAGAGAGAGAGAAATGGGAGAAAGGGAGGGAGTGAAATGAAGAGACATCACATCTCCCTCCGTCTCTCCCTCCTTCTCTCTCTCATCTGAATTTGAACATGCATTAATTCTATTTATGAAATTTTAAAAATAAAAACAGAAAGGATGTACAAATGGCTGCCAATTCAAAGTAATTTAAAGAAAGAATATTTAGATGCATAAAGGCATTCACCTTTTCAGAAAACGGAGTTATTATATACTCATTCCTTGAGTATGTAAGAATTCCAAGATCTTACTCCACCCAGTTTCCCTTTCACTCTGAAGTTGGACCACTCTTTGTATAAAGAACACTGTCGAGACCATCCTGGTCAAGATGGTGAAACCCCATCTCTACTAAAAATGCAAAAAATTAGCTGGGCGTGGTGGCGCGTGCCTGTAATCCCAGCTACTCAGGAGGCTGAGGCAGGAGAATTGCCTGAACCCAGGAGGCAAAGGTTGCGGTGAGCTGAGATCGCGCCATTGCACTCCAGCCTGGGTAACAAGAGCGAAACTCCGTCTCAAAAAAAAAAAAGGACACTGAAAATGGAAAATCGGATTCCTGTACCTTGATTTCAGTTTAGATAAAGAGTAGCTAATCAATCAACCCTTGAGTATACCACCATTATTTTTATGAAATCAGGCTTCCACCTGGGATAACAGCTCTACAGTATTTGTTGCTTAACTTGCAAAGCTGTGCATTACTCTATATACAGAATGTTCCTGTCCAACTTGGATTCTGTAAGAACTTCAATCTAATTCACAGATCCATTCAAATTTGTCAGTTGTCCAAATAATACCTATTATAGGTTCAGGATCATACATAATGTTTAGCTGTCTTCTCTCTTCAGTTTCCTTCAACCTGAACCAGTTCCTGAGTCTTACTTTATTTTTATGATCTTGACATTTTTTAAAAGAGCAGGTTACTCACTTTGCAGAAAGTCCATCAATTTGGATTTGTTTAGTATTTCTTCATAATTACATTTAAGTTATACAATTTTTGGCAGAAATACCCCAAAAGTGATGCTGTGTTCTAGTGGCATCCTATCAGGATATATACAATATCCATTTATGCTATGATGTTTTAACTTATATAAGATAGTATCTGAGTCTCTATTGTAAAATTAACTATTAAATATTTGGTATTAATATGTAGTCTGTGGAAATAACTTTGGAGTTATGTAAATAGTCTGTTCCTTATCAAATGTTCACCCACTAGTTTTAGGATCCATTGATGAGTTTCTTTGAATCAATTATTACTATAATGATTACAAAATGATCCTAACTCTATCATTTCCTCTCTGCTTATTAGTGGGCATCTCACTGCAAGGTAGAGTTTTCTACTCTGCCCCAGTTATTTATTTATTCATGCATTTATTTATATCAGCATGGACTTGTGGATTTCTATTTTATTCAGTGGATTGTATCTGTTATTATCATTATTTGTTTTGATGCTTAAAGTATCCCAGATTTGGTCAGTGGAAACTTCATTAAGTTGGTTTCTGTGTTCTTATGAATAAAAGGAATAACATCCCGTATCATTCTTCAAGCAAGTTTTACTTTCTGGCACTAAAAATATACTTCAGGCTAATCTTGTGCTTATTTGTTCCATATCTGGAATCAGCAATTTATTCAAGGATCCTTGGCTCCTTTTAGTGGAAAATAGTATTGAGAAACCAAGATCCAGGCACTACACATGCTCATTGCTACTGGGATATCGTTGCTTCTAGGCCATCACAAGAGACAGAGCTAGAAATATATGAACACACACACACAGCCTAGATGTTTTCTATGTCAGACTATCAAAACCATATTCAAAAGCATGAGTTCACACCAATATTTCCAATCCTCAGCTAACACTCCAGGGTTTTTTCCAGCCTTGGCTTTTCCAGGTTTGTAATTCCTTTCTCAGATAGTGAGAAACCTGGATTCCATTTACTCTCAATATATTTACTTTTTCAGTCAATCCTCTAGTATGTAATTAACCTCTTGGCCTCTCAGCGTGTCCCCTTGGCCAACCCCAATTATACTAGGTGAACCATCAGCCCCAGTCCCACCAAACATGCCAACCCAACAGTCCAATCCTCAGCCCCAGCAGTCCTGGCCACCCTGGCTAATTCTGTGGCACTGGAGCCATCAACTATGCCAGCTGAAGCCTCAGCCCCAACTCTGCTGACCATGCTGACTGCACCAACCCAAAAACTAAGTTTTTAAAAACCCAAATAGTCTTGCCATAATTAAAATAGTCTATTACAGAAGAAGAAAAAGACATCAGCGGAACAGAATAGAGAATCCAGAAATAGACCTAAATACACATGGCATTTTAGTTCATAATAAAGGTACCATTTCCAACCAGTGGATTTATATGTAATCTAGTCAGTGGGGAAAATAAAATAGTGTGGGGTTAACACGTTGTTAGGGGAAGAAAAGATGAATTTGTAGCACTATTTACACTGAAATTAATTATATTATTAATTCTAAGTATATAATTAATATAATTGATTATAATATTAATTTTAATTATATACTTTATAATTAATGTCATACAAATTATAATTAATTATAATTATGTTAATTACAATTTTATGTTTTGCATAAAATAAATCCATACAATTTCTGAATAAAGCATAAATCAATTTATTTACGATCCTGGAATGAAAAAGCCCTTCCAAGAAGAAATTAGATAAATTGAATCACATGAAATTTATTTTCTCTTTGACCAAAAATTAATCAATAAAGCCTAAAAATCATTGACAAATTGGAGAAAGATGTTTTCAGTACAGGAAAGCAAACAACTAATAACCTTAATTTACAAAGTTTTATACAGGTAGACAAAGTAATAAATGATAAACTCAAATAACAAATGCAAAATGTCAATAAACTTCTGTTCCTTATCAATTACACAGTCTGGTCGGGCGCAATGGCTCACGCCTGTAATCCCAGCACTCTGGGAGGCCGAGGTGGGCAGATCACTTGAGACCAGCCTGGCCAACATAGTGAAATCCTGTCTCTACTAAAAATACAAAAATTAGCCAGGCATGGTGGCTCACCCTGTAGTCCCAGCTATTCAGGAGGCTGAGGCAGGAGACCTGCTTAAGCCCAGGAGGCAGAGGTTGCAGTGAACTAAGATCGCACCACTGCATTCCAGCCTGGGAGATGGAGTGAGACTGTCTCAACAACTAAAAAATAAAAATGAAAAAAATAAATTACACCGTCTAAGGTATTTTATTATAGCAGCACAAAACAGGCTAAAAGAATCACAATCTGTGATCACCTTATTGTTTTTATTGACAGTTCCCTTATTAAAATATAAGTTGTATTA
This sequence comes from Aotus nancymaae, assembly GCF_030222135.1. Classification (NCBI taxonomy): domain Eukaryota; kingdom Metazoa; phylum Chordata; class Mammalia; order Primates; family Aotidae; genus Aotus; species Aotus nancymaae. The sequence goes on from NW_026988523.1 coordinate 44,062,429, forward strand.
GTAGCTGGCATGTAACAGGCACTTAACAAATGTTTATTAATGTTAAATGAGAGGATTCTGGAAGAGTAATTTGAAGCTAGACTATTAAGGATCTTTTTTTTTTTTTTTTAAAGACGGGGTTTCACCATGTTGGTCAGGCTGGTCTTCAACTCCCGACCTCAGGTGATCCGCCCGCCTTGGCCTCCAAAGTGCTTGGATTACAGGAGCGAGCCACCATGCCCAGCTGACTATTAAGGATCTTGAAATGCCATATTTGAGAGTTTGCACTTCATTCTAAAGGCACTGGTCACAGTCATCAAAGAAGATATCTGCTCTAGAAAAATAACTGTAATGGTGGTTGGTGATGAATTTTAAAGGGAGAGCCAGTTAAAAGGTTACTGTGGCCAGGCATGGTGGCCTATATCTGTTATCCCAGCACTTTGGGAGGCTGAGGCAGGTAGATTGCTTAAGCCCAGGAGTTATAGAGACCAGCCTGCCCAACATGGTAAGACCCAATCTCTACAAAAATTAAAATTACAAAAATTAGCCAACTGTGGTGGCACCTACCGATAGTCCCAGCTACTCAGGAAGCTGACCTAGGAGGATTGCTTCAGCCTGGAAAGTCAAAGCTTCAGTGAGCCATGATCGCATCCCTCCACTCCAATCTGGGCAACAGAGCAAGACCCTGTCTCAAAAAAAAAAAAAAAGTTCTGGTAAATGCTCAGGTCAGAGGTGACTTAAGCCAGAACTAGGGCAAAGGGACTAGAAGAGAAACTCTTTTGAGGTGCCATCAACACAAACTGGTAATAACTACAACCTCTATTCAGTGCCTATAGTAGGCCCAAACTCTGTACTATCGTCACAACAGCCAACCAAGATTGGTGTTAGTATACCAATTTTGCAAATAAAAAGGAGAAACAAGTGGCAAAGAACTTAGATAATTTCCCCCAAAGTCACACAGCTAAATAAATGGCTCTTCTGGATTCTACTGCAGGGCTGTCTCATACCCAAGTCCAAGCAATGAAGGAAAAGGAGTGATGCTAAGTTTCCAGCTAATGTAATTCCTTAGATTATTTCCTTTGCTGAAATATGTAAAGATTTTATTGGAATGGTAATAATGTGGCTTTGGACATGCTATGTATGAGAATCCTATAATACAGTAGGTATTGCTGCATGAAAGAGAAACTGACTCTGGCTTTCTTGCTGAATAGGATAATTCTTGGAATGCTATCAGGGTTCACATAGTCACAGTTAGGCTGGAGGTACTGGCTTCATAAAAAGGCCAAGGATAGGGAGAGTTTACAAGGCAAATGGTGACCTTTGAGAGAGAAGCGTGAGATGACGTTTGGAAGCAGAAGCCAGATTGTAAATGGTGAAGGAATTAATGGTGAGTGAAGTTCAGAGTAATTTCTGAGCCAGTGTTCCACATCCATAATTTATATTGTTGTAATAGCACCTGCAAAATGTATTAACCTGAGACAAAAGGGCAGGACTTGTGTGTAGCACTTTGTCCTCACTTCACTTGAACTTTACAATAACGTTGTGAGAAAGGTCTTATTCCCATTTAGAACAATGGAGGAAAATGATATCCAATATCCAATGATGGAGAAGACTGTAACTCTCTTCTTAGAGTGCATCTTGTTGATAGATATCAAAAGACTTTAAAAGGTATGTATGCTCTGACCTAGAAATTCCTCTGCAAAAGAATTCAGTGAAAAAAAATTATAAGCATGTACACACATTTATCTACACGGTTGTACACTGCAATAGGAAAGAACTGAAAGCAAGCCAACTACAAGAGAGGATTGGTATGTCCACGCTATGGAAAGACACGCAATCATTGCCAAATAATGTTGCAGCACGATCCCTTCAAGAAATGAAAAGCATCCTACGTAAAAAGAATACAGAGTGGATGACAGGAGCTTTCTAGTCCACAACATATTTAGGTTCCCGGTTGCAAATCAATAAAGTGACATTCTGGTTTGTCTCAAAAAAAGAAAAGAAAAAAAACGAAAAGAAAAAAAAATGGGTTACATTTTATGAAGTGAACAGAGCAGACCACAAAACAGAATATACAGTATGATTCCATTGTGTGTGTATGTAATTTTTTTTGTGGGTTTTTCTGTACTTCCGAAAATTCTACTGTAAAGAAATACTGCTTTTGTAATGAGATTTTTAAAAGAAAGTCCTGAGTGGTTAAATACTTGTCTGTGGTCAGAGATAACTGGCAAAGGAGAGGCCAGAATTATTTTTATTTTTATTATTTTTTATTTTTTGAGATTGTTGTCTCCTGTGTAAAATGAGGGTGCAAGGTGCATCCCCTCTCCTGATTTTTGAATCATCCCTCTACCACCTCAAATAGCCAGCAGGTGGAGAAACTTACCTCAATAATGCAAAAATGTCTCCCTACTTACTTCCTTTCAATGTTCAAGCAAAACAAAGCCCTCTCCACATTCAACATGACAGAAACCCTAAATGATAAGGTCTTCTTGTATTTAAGAAAGTATGAGAATGGTTGGAAACTGCTGAAACAGTAAAAGATTTTATGAGCTCTCAAAGTACTTCTAGACGTGTAGATATGACAACCCAATAAAAAGGAACACACACACAACCTAGAGCCTTCAAAAATCTAGATTTCTGCCTTTCCACACCTTAACTTGGAATCATTCGGGTCGGTTCCCAAGCACTTTCTCTCGGAGGTGAGAAATCCTCCAAAGACCCTAGGGGAGGCCCAGGGGTGGCAACCTTCGGTAGGACGAGGGGTGACCAGAGCAAAGGTGGCGAGAGGCGCACTTAAGAGGCGCGGACGCTGGAAACGTGCCTTCCGCAGTCAGCTTCCTCGGATTTTCCAGCACTTAGAAGCAAGTTCTACACCTTCACCACCACTGTTTCCGCAGGTCTCACCCAAGACCCCCACCCCACACCCGTCCTTAGCCACCCGGCCTCGAGCCCCGCCCCGGACGCTGGACCCCAGGGCGTAACTGGAGCCCGTGTTCACATCAAAAGTCTGGGTCGCGAAGGCAGAGACCCCAGGTCCCGCAGAAAAAACTCCACGAACTATTGGGAGACTCCGTATAAAAAAACCACATCTCCAGGACCACGCGCGTCGGCGGTCCGCCAAGCGGGCGGAGCTCGGGGCCGGCTCTCGGCAAAACTAACAGTATTTGTTAGGCCCTAAACTCACAGGCCCTGACAGCGCTAAATCCATTCACTTCGGGAGTGCTGCAACCCGGGACCACGAACGCCTCACACGCCCCACCTACGCGCCTCAGGAGCACACCGCTTGGGGCGCGGCTACTTCCGCGCACGCGCCGTGCATGCCCGTGCTTTGCCCCTACCCAGAGCGGCTAAAACCAAGCTACGGTGGCTCTGCTGGGAATAAATTATTATTATTATTTTTATTTATTTATTTTTTTTTTGAGACGGAGTTTCGCTCTTGTTACCCAGGCTGGAGTGCAATGGCGCGATCTCGGCTCACTGCAACCTCCGCCTCCTGGGTTCTCCTGCCTCAGCCTCCTGAGTAGCTGGGATTTCAGGCACGCGCCACTATGCCCAGCTAATTTTTTGTATATTTAGTAGAGACGGGGTTTCACCATGTTGACCAGGATGGTCTCGATCTCTTGACCTCGTGATCCACCCGCCTCGGCCTCCCAAAGTGCTGGGATTACAGGCTTGAGCCACCGCGCCCGGCCGGAATAAATTATTAAATTTCACTGTTCTGCAAACCCAATTCGGGAGGTGTGACCTCGCTGGCACAGTTTAGGCAGACGGCCACGAAGGCACTTGGGGGAGTAGATATACGTATTTGGGAATGGAAGGGGTGAAGTCCGGCCCATGAGAAAAAAGAAAACTCAGCCTGCACCTCGCAACCGGCGGCCCCGAGTCCGCAACTTAGAGAGCACGCCCCAGCGCTGGGAGCCCCGCCTTGGGGGCGTGGTCACGCACTGGCCTTCTGGGGCGGGGCCTGCTTCTGGCCCGCCCCGGCCCCGCCTAGCCCCGCTCCAGGCGAGGGCGCCGCACCCACACTGCACTGCACAGTTTTGTTCTGCACCAGCCGTTCGTAGGTGATCCAGGTGAGTACTAGCACCTGCGGGCAGCAGTGATTACCGGGCCACCGGGGGCACTTCAGCCTCTGTGCAGGTTACTCTCATATTTCAGCCTCTCCGAGCTGAATAGAGACTCGCTGTCTCTAACCTCCCTCAACCCTTTTCAGTAGATTAGAGCTCTGAATTTCCATCCCCTCTGCTCTGAGCTCTTGCCCTGCATCTTCTCCCTGGTGGAGTGGGTTGAGAGCGTCTAAGCGAGGCCCGACCTCTTTATCTGTAACTCAGGAAAATTCTCAAGGTCATCACTTCCTCAATTTCTTTCTTCCCTCTCCTGCTCTCCCCGGGCTGTGCAGTCTGGGGCTCCCTCTTTCTGCCTTCCCGAGACCACCTGCCTTTGCCCTCTGCTGCTCCGGCGCAGAGGATGAGCGAGCGAGACGCTGCAGTGGGAGTGGTTGTGCAGGCCTGAGCAGTAACACTGGTCTCCGAAGTGACCTGTGAGCGCTGCGCCCTCTGCGGATGTGGATGTGTTGCTAGGGACGGTCGAGAGAGCTTCGGAGGAAATCGTGTTTGTTTTCCTTTGCCCCTTAGAAACGTTTGTCCATTTGTATTGAAAAGGGGGTCATTTCCTACCACTGCCTTAGAGCGGGAGACACCTCTGGGAGGGTGGGGGACTCTTCGGGTTCTTCCTTCGATTTCAGAAAATGCCTCTCCTTATCTGGGGTACCAGCACGGAGCCCCAGGGCTACAGTAGTGGGGCGGCTGCAGGGCGGTGGAAGGCGCTGGAGACTCCATAGTGAGTCATTCCCCGAAGTTGTGGCTTCTGCTGATACTTTCCTTGAGAGTCACGAGTTTACGAGCTACATTGTAGCGTCGGGGACAACTGAGTGTGGGAAAGGAGGAAAAGCAGAAATGAGGATGGGTAGAAAGAGAGGCAGGGGTTAGAACTTTAATTCCTTCACTGGGGACAGGACGTGCCCTGGAGAGGAAGGCGCTTCCGGCTCTGCAGATGTGTGCTGTGGGCCTAGGTGTGGTCCTGCGGAATTGCTGCAGATTTTAGCTTCCTCGTGGGTGGGAGCTGCAGCCAGGGCTTCTCCTGGGAAATCTGTAGATCACCTGGAGCCTGCAGTTCTGGGAGGCACCCAAGGTTATTGGTCAGAGTTACAGGCTATGTTTTATTTCAGTGGATTCTGAGAGCACATTGAGTCAGATCAAGAATGTTTATTCTCATAGAAGAATTTAAGGAATTAAAACTAATATATAAAATCAAAACAAATACTTTCATCCCTGAGAAGACTTTCCGTTAAGCTTCCCTCAAGCTTCCCTCCTGACACAATGTTACGGAAATAGAAAACTTTGTCAAGTGATTTTTTTTAACCAATGTTACTATATATAAATCGAGAGCGAGACTGTCGCTAACCATAGAAACTGCGCTACAGGGGCCTCCTTAGATTAAGAAACAAAACTGAAGAAGGGCAGCCGTCCCCTTTATTCAGACTTCCTCCTGTTGGCTTAGGGTTCTGAAAAGACACAATCCTGGAAGAGAACCTCCTCGCCTGGAGGTTAGCACCAAGAAGGAACATACAGGAAAGAAGGGCTTTATGCACTATTCAGAGACATGCTGGAAAGCCCCAAGAGCAGTCTAGAATGAGGTGGATGTCAACTCAATCTGTAAAAAGCAATTTAGTGCCTACTGCACATCTATCTGTATTTCATATTGTGCCCTATGTTCATGCTTAAATCTTCTGAATCTATATTTGGAACACCATTACCGACCACAATTGACCATGAACCATTTAGCACTTTAAAGCAATATTTGTTTAGAAGAATATACTGCTACTTTTTTTTTTGCATCCCAATTTATTAATGCTACTATGAACATACCATCTTGCTGAACAAAAAGAATTTAGCAGTTAGCAGGTAAATTATTGCTATGTATAATAAAATTCCCGACTGAGTTTCCTTCACTCTCTCTTACGGTACCTACCTACCTACCTATCTACCTGCCTGCCTGCCTGTCTTTGAGGAGAAACACTGTGATGAGGCAACAGGAAAACTGTACTTTCTTTCATATGCATTCACAAGTGCCTTTAAAGATTTTATCCTTTAGAATCATAGATCTTGCTGTTACCCTCTGAGTTCTTTCTAGAGTTAATCTGTTCATTAACTGTAACTTGAGTTCTAAGATTTAGTTGCCTTATTCCACTCTTTAAAATAAGTGATGTTTTATTTTAAAAATAAGCAATGTGAGCAGTTGTACCACAGCTTCATTCTAAGTGTAGACAGGCATGAAAAGGTCAAACCTAGGTGGTTCCTTCCTTTGGAGCGGTTGGTACCCTAACGGATTCAGCAGCTGCTATGAATTAACTACAGTCTGCCTGCATTTCTTGTAATAGAAAATTACCAAGTGGTGTCAATGTGACTCATTCGAGATTTTTTTTTTTCCCTTCTGGAAGTCATAGCTTAGTTTCTCAAAGACTCTTGGTTCCTGTGTAACGACAGTTAAGGGACAGCTATATGGGAATCATGATATATAAATGAAGTGCCGGTTTCTGTGTTACACTTTGCTCCTTGCAAACCTATATATCCTGAAAGATTGGAGCAAGTGTTTTCCTTCCTGTAGTCATACTGCAGTGCTGACATCATTAAAAAGAAAATGTTTCTCCTTTCCCAAAGGTTTTTTTTGTCTTCGTCCAATTAGAAATATCTTAGACTTTAATCAGTGGCAAAATCGAAATTAATTATTTGCTCTCTCTTCTTGTTAATACATTGTGTACTCAGTAGAGGGTCTGGAGAGGTAGAAATGTTTTAGAAGATGTCAGGTGTGGTCAAACTTGCTTTTCAACCTCATTGAGAGACAACATAGCAACGGGCTGAGAGCACAAACTGGAGCCAGACTCCCTGGGGTGTGAGGATCCGGGCTCTGCTCTGCCATCACTGTATGACCTTGGGCAGATAACCTGCCCTCTGAGGCTGCTGCCTTCAGACCATGGGAAACATCCAGTGGGCTGTCCCTGGGATCACACCTCTTGGGAAGCTCAGCTCCAAAGGGTCTAGCAAAGCCCAGGGCTTCTAGGTTAGGTGCCAGGGGACCTTCTCCCATAGAACCTTCTGTGTCGAGAATCTGGGAAAGTTTGTCCTCACACCTGCTGGGGAACCTGGGATTTCTTTTGTCTTGTTATAAATCTAGTATTCTTAGATTCCTGAAGAACATTATTGCCAGTTTTTTCTCAAAGGAGATTTCAGTTCCATTCAGGCATGTGTGTTTAGTGCCTTGTTACACAGAAGGCAAACTCCAGAGAAGAAGTAAGCAGGTAATTTGCTTATTTGGCTTTAACAGAGTTTGTATGAGTACAAGCTTGTGCTCTGTAACCAAGAACCATTCACTGGAACTTGAGCTCCTGCTGATCTTCCCTCCCCGACTCCCAGCCAGTGCAGCCACGTATTAAGCAATTGTTTTCAGTACTAACAATTTGCCCAAGTGTTGGAATAAAAATAACATCTGAAACTTGAATATCTTATATGGTCAAACTATGGCTATTTATACAGCTGAATTTATTTGGATTATAACACATTTATCTCTGTCTCTCTTTTTTTTTTTTTTGAGACAAAGTCTTGCTCTCGGCTCACTGCAACCTCTGTGTCCCGGGTTCAAGCAATTCTCCTGCCTCAGCCTCTCAAATAGCTGGGACTACAGGCGTGCGCCACCAGGCCCAGCTAATATTTGTATTTTTAGTAGAGACGGTGTTTCACCATGTCGGCCAGGATAGTCTTGATCTCTTGACCTTGTGATCTGCCCACCTCGGCCTCCCAAAGTGCTGGGATTACAGGTGTGAGCCACTGCGCCCGGCCAACACATTTACCTCTTACACTGACAGATCTTCCATTCCTCCTAATGTATAGTTAGCTTCCACTTTTCAAATATTCCACCAGCAACACTGATGCATGTTGAAGACGATGGACTATGAGGTACTGGGGAAGACCCACTCTATGACCTGCTTGCTGTGGTTTGCCTCACTTGAACCGGTGATCAAGTGCTGGATCAATAATACGATTTCTATTCAACTTTTTGCTTTTAGCCCTTAGGAAACAATCTACTGAATATGCAATTGTGGGGGGATAGTTACTTTTGATCACCTAGGTTATTATTCCTTCTTTTAAATGTAATTGAAATCTGGCAGTCATGTGAAAGTGTGACACTCAAACAGATTTTACCATCTGTTTAATGCAGAAGTGGGCTGGAACTAGCATTTTGAAAATGTAGTCTGACCCCAAAGAAACCCCATGACTTCCCTTTTCTCTCCTATCATAGAAACAGATAATTACATTTTTAAAGATTTTGTGTGTGGGTGCGTGTGTTGTCATTTTGAGGTGGAGTTTCACCACGTTGCCCAGGCTGGTGTCAAACTCCTGGGCTGAAGTAGTCCTCCCACCTCAGCCTCCTGAGTAGCTGGGATTACAGGCATGCACTACTGTGCCTAGCTTAAATTTTGTTTCTAGTAGACATATAATATTGGACATGTTCATGAGGTACAGTGTGATGTTTTAGTACATATATACATTGTGCAGTGATCAAGAGGATTGCTTTTTATGGGCCAGGCGTGGTGGCTCATGCCTGTAATCTCAGCACTCTGGGAGGCCAAAGTGGGTGGATCACCTGCATCAGGAGTTCAAGACCAGTCTGGTCAACATGGCGAAAACCCATCTCTTTTGAAATAGCCAGGCATGGTAGCACACACCTGTAGTCCCAACTACTCGGGAGGCTGAGGCCTAAGAATCACTTGCACCTGGGAGGCAGAGTTTGCAGTGAGCTGAGATAGCAACACTGCACTCCAGCCTGGGTGACAGAGTGAGACTCCGTCTCAAAAAATAAAAGGAATGTTTTTATGTTCCTTCCCTCTAGGCTCTTTAATTTCTCCACTGAGCATTGTATGAGCTCCATTGAGCATTATATGGAGGGTCAGCTCCCCTGGCTGGAGATAATTTTGAGGCCTGTTCCTTGGTGGAAACATCTGGATGCAGAAGTGAGGCTGGACAACTATCCAGGGGAGCTTTCAGTGAGCCAGGTGGACCCCGGCACCACCTCAGAGTGTTCTGAGCTACCATCTGGTGTGTGGGACTCAGGGAAGTCCATTTGGTATGATCAGACCAGCCCTTTATGTTACCATCCTTTCGTGTTACTCTCATTAAAATGTTGATTTTTGCCATGTAAGGAAGATTGGAATAGCACAGACAGTCAAATAAGGATTTTAATGAAACATTGGAGAATGGCTTCAAGTTAATCTGTGACTGCTCTGTCATTGTCCCATCCCTGGATACATTAAAAAAAAAAAGTTGAAACATTTCAGTACAATTTGAGGAGAGCAAATCACACACAGAAATAGGGACTACCATTGTCCACGCTGGATTTTATGTATGTGGGAACAAGGAGAGAGAGCTGAAAGACAATCTTCTCTCCCCAGTCTCATTGTCACTTAGTAAAATAAAAGGTAGTGTCACTTCATGGCTCAGCAGCGGTAAATTATTTGAGGCAAGTACCCAAATCCATAAAGCGTGCCCTTTGCTTTGTTTGTGAAATGCTGATTGTGCCCTGGGGGATTTCTGATGGGCAGCCAAGAGGGACTTGGAAGGTGGTGAAGGAGAACATTACCCCGAGGTGTTCTGTTGAATGTAATTCAGGAAGCTTTCTGGGTAAGTCTTGTAACTGAAGGAACCCCGCCCCAGTGAGATAAGGCAAATGGTAGCAGCAGCAAGAATCAGAGGAAAGGTTGAGCAAAGTTTTGGCATTAGAATAGCTGTGTTCCCAGGAATCTCTGTCAGTGAAATTTCTAGAGGTAAGTACCTTAGTCAGATGCCATAATGAACCCCCGTGTTGCTAACTCAAACACTGGAATGGAGCATGTGTTCTAGGAGTTAGACCAACATTGCTTCATCTTAAACCCAAGTCTGATCACTCCTAAGCTGAAACTTTGTAAGAGTGTGTTGTAGCTTACTTAAAACCCAGTGGGTGTCGGCTGACTGGCTACACTGAAGTTTTTGCCCTGAGTGTTATTCTACCACCCACAGACCTTGGGGCCCTGCTGCTTACCAGGCATATTACTCTCCTATCTACACCTGAAAACCCACCATGGCCTGGGGCTTTTTTGCTGCCCTCAACAACCTATACCTTGTTTCCTTCCCCTAACCTGACAATGTCCTCCAAAACAATCATGTTTGGCAAGTGATACACTGATACATTTAAAACTTACAAATACAAGTGTTGCTGTGTTTTTAGAAAACATCATAGGGTCAGGAGCAGTGGCTCATGCCTATTATCTCAGCACTTTGGGAGGCTGAGGCAGGCAGATTGCTTGAGCTCAAGAGTTTGAGACCAGCCTGGCCAACATAGTGAAACCCCATCTGTACTAAAAATACAAAAAATTAGCCAGGCTTGGTGGCACATGCCTGTAATCCCAGCTATTTTTGAGCAGGAGGATTGCTTGAGCCCAGAGGTCAAGGAGGCTGCAGTGAGCCCTGACTGGGCCACTTCCACTCCAGCCTGGATGACAGAGAGGGGACCCTGTCTCAAAACAAAACAAAATTCCCACCAAGTGCGGTGGTTAATGCCTGTTAATCCCAGCACTTTGGGAGGCCAAGGCAGGTGGATCAGTTGAGGTCAGGAGTTCAAGACCAGCCTGGCCAACATGGCAAAACCCTGTCTCTACTAAAATACAAAAATTAGCTGGGTGTGGTGGTACACGCCTATAATCCCAGTTAATCAGAAGGCTGAGGCAGGAGAATCGCTTGAATCCGGCACACGGAGGTTGCAGTGAGCCAAGATCGTGCCATTGCACTCCAGCCTGGGCGATAGAGAGAGACTCCATCTCAGAAAAAAAAAAAAGGCATTATAGAAATAATTAGGTTTCTAAGTATTCTTAAAAGGAGCATCCGTGGAAACCAGCCACTAATATCATATGTAAAGGTGGGAGACTAAATGCTTCCCCCTAAGATAAGGAACAAGGCAAGAATGTCTGCACTTGCCACTTGCATTTAACATTCCGTTGCCCCTAAACAGGGCAAGTAATCAAGAAAAATAAATAAATGACATCCACGTTGGAAAGGAGAAAGTAAAACTGCCTCTCTCTGCAGATGGTATGATCCTATATGTAAAGTATTCCAGAGAGCGTGGATCTGTCCCTCCCCTAGGCCCTGTGTCCCAGCTGTTTCTCTCCCTTTGCTCCTGGAGTAGAAGCCCAGGGCGCAGCAGGATTGCCCCTGAATGGAACATTTCGAAGGGCTTTCCCCTCTGTGCTTCCCATGCTGGGGGAAAAGATGACTTAACTTCAGAGTAAGGGACAAACCCAGCAATGTGTTAGTAGCAAGGAGCATGGATGCTGGCGTCAGTCTGTCTACATTCAGACCCCAACTGTGTACTCACCAGCTGCGGGACCTTAGGCAAATTGTTGAACTTCTCTTTGCCTCATTTTTCTCATCCATAGAATGGGGATGATAATAGTAACTACCATATGGGATTGTTTTAAGGATGGAAAATGTTAATTTTTCTAAACTCTCTTACAGTGCCTGTCATAAAAGCAGCACTGTAGGCCTGGTACGGTGGCCCACACCTGTAATCCCAGCACTTTGGGAGCCTAAGGCGGGTGGACTTCTTGAGGTCAGGAATTCAGACCAACTGGCCAACATGGCAAAACCCCATCTCTATTAAAAATATAAAAATTAGCCGGGCATGGTGACACATGCCTGTGCTCCCAGCTACTCCAGATGTTGAGGCATGAGAATTGCTTGAATCCAGGAGACAGAGGCTGCAGTGAGCTGAGATCGAACCCCTACACTCCAGCCTGGGCAACAGAGTGAGACCGGTCTCAAAAAAAAAAAAAAAATAGGAGCACTCTATGGATACCAGGTCTTATTATTAACGAATATAACCAGTTAGTGTTATATTTGTAGTAGTGATATTTTCAGTTTTACTATTCCTGCCAGATGGAATGCCATGAGAAGTTAGTTGGAAGTCCCACTGAATCCTTAAACAGGCCTTTCTTTGAAGTCATGTTGCTGATTGTTCAGAAATTGAGGTATGCCTGATCCATGGTATTAGAAGTGATGATCCCAGAGAGGTCATGCTGTAGCATAATGGGCATTACTTTTGAAGGATGGAGAGCCTAGAACTCTGACTCATTTGACTACGGGAAAATCTGGTCTGGTAAGTGACCATGACTGTGAAGTGAGATCTGAGAACCCAGTGGTGGCACAGGATAAAGACTGAAGATCCTGGGCTGGCTTACATCTTGCTTTGTTGTCTTGAGCCTCTGCTAAAGCTGAAAGAAGAAATCAGTCCTCTGCTGGGCACACTGTTAGTGTGTAATTGTGAAGGGCTTAGCTGGAGCTTGCTCTGCACCACAGCCTCTGATCTCATCAGCCCCATTCTGATCTCAGGAGTGGTAGAGAAGGAGCAGCTCAGGAGCCTCCAAAGATAATGGTAGAATATGGACCACTAAGACAAGACCGTGCCGTGGTTTTGAATCATATAGAATCACCACCTCCTGCAAATTTTGCTTTTGCCCAGAACAGTGGTTCTTAAAATGTGATCCTTGACCAGCATCATCAGCATCACCTAGGAACAAGTTAGATACGAAAGTTCTCAGGCCCCACCTAACATGACTGAACCAGAAACTCTGGGACTGGGGTATGTTTTAACAAATTCTCCAGGTGATTTTAATGCCACTAAAGTTTGACAACTACTGATCTAGGATATAGAACAGCAGCACTCTACTGAGTTTCTGTCTTCATGCAAGTTTCTATAAAAAATATAAGCAAGGAGACATGTTCTCTGTCCTCAGAGAGCACATAGCCCATTTGCAGAAGTATACTGTATTCACTGCCACACAAAGGAGGCCTTCCTAGCCAGGAGCCTGATACAACAGCCCTGCCCAGTCTCTACTCCATTGCCATGTGGTGTCCCCAAAAGAGTTCCCACTCTCAGCTGGGCGCCTGTAATCCTAGCACTTTGGGAGGCCGAGGTGGGTGGATCACCTGAGGTCAGGAGTTCGAGACCCAGCCTGGCCTACATGGTGAGACCCTGTCTCTACTAAAAATATAAAAATTAGCCAGACGTGGTGGTGGGCACCTATAATCCCTGCTACTCGGGAGGCTGAGGAAGGAGAATCAGTTCAACCTGGGCGGTGGAGGTTGCAGTGAGGCAAGATCATGCCACTTCACTCCAACCTAGGAGAAAGAGCAAAACTTTGTGTCAAAAAGGAAAAAGAGTTCCCACTCTCTGAAGCTGTTTTTTGCTTGCATGTTTGTTGGCAGTCTCCTGTCATCAGTCAGAGGTCAGGGCCTTGAGAGCAGGACCCTGTCTTGTTCCTGCTGCATCCCCCACCCCTCAGCAGTGCCTGGCATAGATAGATAGCTTTATATGTTCTGGCTGAATAAATGAATTAAGTGTTCCTTGATTCATTTGCTGTCTATGCTAGGAAACTTTCGCAATATAATTAGACCAGCCTTTTGCCAAATGTGAATTATTTTAAACAATATCAGAACTAATATATAAGTCAGAGAATACAACTGATATGTAGAAAAACCAGTATCTCCTCATTTAGGAACTGTTATATATGTAGACAGACGTGTACACTTACCAGTATTTATTTCTTCATATTTGGACCAACATTTATTAAGTGTTTATACCAGGTATATATCTAGTTTATCTAATTTAATTCTCCAAACCACACTGTGATATGTCAGTAGTGTTTTCCCTGTTTTGTAGAGAAATTAGATACATCCTGAAGCTTGCAGAGGCGATTATGAATCCAGTCTGTCTGACCCCTCAATTCCTGCTATCTCTAGTCTTGTAGATTTTCCACAGGAAAAGATGAATCATAAAACAGTATTGAAGTCCACTAGGAGTAACAACATTTCCAAAAGGATCTCTACTCTTAAATAAGTGACAAATTTTGTAATTAAAAAAATAGATAATTCAAATTCCTTTTAAACCTTTTAATGTTCTCTTGACTGATCTGTTTTGACTTAGGACTGCTGACAGACAGTTAACTAGGGGCGGCTACCTCTGCAGTTGCTAGTAAGGGAAGTAAGAATAGAAACTCATCCTGTTTCTGCCTTTCCCTACCCATTTATTTTGTTTTTGTTTTGTTCTGTTATACCTAGTTTGTGATCATTGCTAGGAAGCGGAAAATCTGGAACAGGATACTCGTTTACTTATTTGCCTGTGTCCCCTGCTGGACAATGAGTGTCAGGAAGAACCAACCTCTGGCTGTTCCCTGTTCGTCTCCAGCACTAGCCCAGTGCGTGGCACATAGTGGGCGCTCAGTAAGCCTGAATCAGTAAATGAATGCGCGGTCACCCTCAGGCAGTGCTGAGCAGTTCTGGCCACAGCAAGAGTTTGAATGACTGCAGTTGTCCATACTCAGTGCTAAAGTCCTGCTTTCTTCTGGCTGCTTGTGCCTTTCACCTAGTAGTATATATTTTAACATGGCTGGCTGCTGAGAGTTCAGAAAAAGAGGGGGATATATGGTTCTAGGCGCTGCTATTTTAAAATGGCAGTCATAAATTCTAAATGTATATTCATTATCATTCAGCCAAACATCCCCACTGAGTCAGGTCAAGGACAGTTAACCAAACATTAGCATGTGTAATAGATGTAACATAATATATAACATTTATTGAGTCCTTCCTATGTGTCAGGCACCATGATGAATGTTTATAGACAGTGTGTCCATCTAATCCCCTCAGCATCCTTTCAAGGTGATTATGATCTCCACTTAGCAAGGGAGGAAACCGAGGCTGCTGAAAGGTGTTGAATAATATTCCCAAGGACACTCAACTAGGAAATATGAGAACCATGTTCTGAATGCAGGTGATTTGATTCCAAAACCGTCTCCAGCTGCAAAGCTGTCTCGTGTACACTGCACGTAGCAAGCAGATAAGTGACCGAACTCAAGCCAGAAGTCAGGTCTGATCTTTCAGTTCCGTCATTCCATACTGCCTGTTCCTCTGTCTTCTCAGTGAATAATTATTGTCAGGTCACTTTTTATATAACTTTTAAAAATATATATCTGCTCATTTTAGAAATTACAGAAAATAACAAAGAAAAATCTATAATCTAGCCATCTGGAAATAACTATGCTTATGATTTTAATATTTTCTTAGTTTTTTCTATTATTAAGAAAGCCAAGATTATCCAACATACACTTCTGTTTTCTTTTTTCCCATTTAACCTGCTGTATATTGAGCCTGTTAACATCCTTAATATTTGTACACACCATTTTTAATCGTTGTATAATATTCTATTTAATGGGTATATTATTCATTTAATTGGCCCTCTATTATTGGACATATGTAGTGTGTCTGGTTTTGCTGGCAAAATATTGCTGAAGTGAATGTTTTTGAACCAAATTTGTTTACATTTCTGATTGTTACCTCAGGATAGATTTCTAGTAGGATTAATGAGCCAAAGAATATGAACATTATAAAGAATGTTACTGGCTGGGTGCTGTGGCTCATGGCTGTATTCCCAGCATTTTGAGAGGCTGAGGTGGGAAGATCACTTGAGGCCAGGAGTTCGAGACCAGCCTAAGCAACACAGGAAAATCCTATCTCTTAAAAAAATAAAAATACAAAAACTACAGGCTGGCCTACCAGCACTTTGAGAGGCCAAGGCAGGTGTATCACTTGAGGCCAGGAGTTAGAGACTAGCCTGACCAACATGGTAAAACGCCATCTCTACTAAAAAAAATTTTAAAAAGTAGTCAGGTGTGGTGATGGGAGCCTGTAATCCTATTTGGAAGGATGAGGCATGAGAACTCCTTGAATCTGGGAGGCGGAGGTTGCAGTGAGCTGAGATTGCACCACCGCACTCCAGCCTGGGTGACAGAGTGAGACTGCCTCAAAATAAATAAAATTAAAATTAAATAAAAAATTTTAAAAAAATACAGAAAATAGCTGAGCATGTCAGTGTGTGCCTGTAGCCCAGCTACTTGGGAGGCTGAGTTGGGAGGATCACCTGAGCCCAGAAAATCAAGGCTGCAGTGAGCTATGACAGAACCACCACACTCCAGCCTTGGCAATAAAGTGAGACCCTGTCTTGATAAAAAAAAAAAAAAAAAAAGAATATTACCTATTGCCAGGCTGTCCTCTAGATGGTTCTAGCTTACAAGAGTGTATAAGAGGGAAAACTAGGTACTTTTAACTACAGTTATGTGTTCATTCATGATGGGGATATGATCTGAGAAATGTGTCACGTGATTGTGTCATTGTGGGAATATCGTACAGTGTACTTACACAAACCTAGATGGTATAGCCTACCCTACACCCCGGCTAGATGGTATAGCCTACCATACACCCCAGCCGTACGGTATAGCCTACCCTACACCCCGGCTAGATGGTATAGCCTACCCTACACCCCGGCTAGATGGTATAGCCTACTCTACACCCCAGCTAGATGGTATAGCCTACCATACACCCCGGCCGCACGGTATACCCTATTCTACACCCCGGCTAGACGGTATAGCCTACCCTACACCCCGGCTAGACGGTATAGCCTACCCTACGCCCCGGCCGCACGGTGTAGCCTACCCTACGCCCCGGCCGCACGGTGTAGCCTACCCTACACCCCGGCCGTACGGTATAGCCTACCCTACGCCCCCGCCGCACGGTATAGCCTACTCTACACCCCGGCCGCACGGTATAGCCTACTCTACACGCCGGCCGCATGGTATAGCCTACTCTACACACCCCGGCTAGACGGTATAGCCTACCCTACACCCCGGCCGCACGGTATAGCCTACCCTACACCCCGGCCGCACGGTATAGCCTACCCTACACCCCGGCCGCACGGTATAGCCTACCCTACACCCCGGCCGCACGGTATAGCCTACCCTACGCCCCGGCTAGACGGTATAGCCTACTCTACACCCCGGCCGCACGGTGTAGCCTACTCTACGCCCCGGCTAGATGGTATAGCCTACTCTACACCTCGGCTGCACGGTGTAGCCTACTCTACACCCCGGCCGCACGGTGTAGCCTACTCTACACCCTGGCCGCACGGTGTAGCCTACTCTACACCCCGGCCGCACGGTATAGCCTACTCTACACCCCGGCTGTACGGTATAGCCTGTTGCTCCTCGGCTGCAAACCTGCACAGCATGTTACTGTACTGAATACCATAGGCAGTTGTAACATAGTGGTAAGTATTTGTGTGTCTAAACATATCTAAAAACATAGAAAAGATATAGTAACAATATGGTATAAAACACAAAAAACGGTACACCTGTAGAAGGTACTCACCATTAACGGAGACTTCAGGTGTGGAAGTTGCTCGGGGTGAGTGAGTGAGTGGTGAGCGAAGGCCTCGGGCATTAGTGTACACTACTGCAGACGTCACATACACTGTACACTTAGGCTACACTAAATTTATTTTTAAATATTTTTCTGTCTTCAATAATGTTAACCTTAGCTTACTGAACCATTTTTGCTATAATTTTTAAACTTTTTAATCTTTTGTGATAACACTTAGCTTAAAACACACATTGTAACTGTATCAAAACTGTTTGTTTTTTGTTTTGTTTCTTGAGACAGAGTCGTGTTGGGTCACCGAGGCTGGAGTGCAGTGCAGTCTTGGTTCACTGCAACCTCCACCTCCCAGGTTCAAGCGATTCTCCTGCCTCAGCCTCCCGAGTAGCTGCGACTACAGTCATGCGCCACCATGCCCAGCTAAGTTTTGTATTTTTAGTAGAGACGGGGTTTCACCATGTTGGCCAGGATGGTCTCAATCTTCTGATCTCGTGATCCACCTGCCTCAGCCTCCCAAAGTGCTGGGATTACAGGTGTGAGCCACCGCACCTGGCCAAAATTGATTCTTCATATCCGTATTCTGTAAGATTTTTTTTTCTGTTTTAAATACTTTTTTTTATTTTCTAAAGAAGCCACACCATTCAGTTCAGAACACCTATACTGTCTTTGAGCTGATAGCCTCTGTCGAAATTTTTTCTATTTGTAAAGCTTTTTATTTTTATCTCATATTTACTTTTTAAGCTTTTTTGTTAAAAAATGAAGACACAAACACAAACACACACATTGGCTTAGGCTACACGGTCAGGATCGTCAGCGTCCTGTCTTCCACCTCCACACCTTGCCCCACTGGAAGGTCACAGGGACACACCTGCCATGTGTGCAGCCGTCCTCTCCTATGACGACCTCTGGAATACCTCCTTCAGGACCTGCCTGCAGCTATTTTATAGTTAACTTTTGTTTTTAAGTAGAAGGAATACACTCCAAAATAATGCTAAAATGTATAATATAGTAACTACATCAACCAGTAACTGTCATTTATGTAGTTTATGTCATTTATGATCATTATCAAGTATTATGTGCTGTACATAATTCTGCATGCTGTACTTTTATATGACTGGCAGAGCAGTAGGTCTGTTTACACCAGCATCACAACTGGTGTGAATGATGCATTGTACTATGTTACAATGGCACAGTGGCTATGATGTCACTGGGCAATAGAAATTTTTCAGCTCCATTACAATCTCATGGGGCCATTGTTAAATATGGAGTCCATCACTGAAACACATGACTGTATGTGGTAGCAGCTTTCAATTCATAAATAATAATTTATACTGCTGGTTTATGACTGATCTAGAAAACTGCATAATGATTAACAAATGCTGTGATATAACCAAGTGAATTGCAAAGTACTCTACACCTGTATTAAAGTTCAGCTCAGGAAGGACTGTTGGACTGTGTATCTGGCACTGGGTAGAAGAGAAGGTTGAGGGCAAAGTTCCCACTCTCAAGAACCTTATCTTGTTGGATCCATAAAAGGGTTTCTGGTGACACAGAGCAGGTATATAATCAGCAAAATGTGGTGTGAAGTTCATATGCGTGCTCATGCCAGAGACTGGTTGGGTGCCAGCTATCAGTTCTTCCACCCTGTCCTTGGAGGCTATCTGCTACCTCTGGGGCTGGCACAACCCAGGGTGTGGCCACCATGAACTGAGCTGCATCCCCTCCCTGGTACACACCCACACACACAAAAGCCACTCTCTGAGGAGTGGGAATGTCCATCTCTTCACCTTGGAATCGTCAGAAAAGAATGATTTAGCAAATGATGGCTTTTTTGAATGTTAATTAAGCTGATTCTTTCCTTGAAAGAGAAGATTAACAATTTTTCTCTCCCTATTGCATTTATATTTTCAGCAACTGTGACAGAGTTTTCTCCGTGTTCTGAATTCGTCTTAAGAATTTCTCTTTCTGGATTAGTCATAAACCAGTCTTTCTTAAATACATCCAGTTTCTTCCGTGGTTTCAATAGATACTTTTGAGGGAAGAAACGGACTCTTAAATTGGTTAGGTGTGTACTGTAATACCAGACACTGTGCCAAATGATGGAGATTATCTCAGGTGTGTGTTCAGGGGAGGGAGTGCTTGGTGGTGGTCATTCTGAAAGACATCTGGAGTTGCAGCTCACGTCATTTATTCCGTAAGTATCTATGAGCATGCACGCTGTGCTTGGTGTGGAAGTTGGCAGACAAACGTGGTTCTGCTCTGTTTTAAGTGCAGGTTGTTATGGCGTATGAAGCAGGACACCAGGACACCTCACAGGTGTCAGGGAGGGCCGTTCTGCCACCCTTCTCAAAGGCATCTTTTCAGGCATTGCTCCCGCACCTCTGCAGATGTGTCCCAGGCTTCACGCGGGGGACTCTCAGGGAGAACAGGCACGCTGCCGCCCCAGGCACTCCCACTGTCTCTATGACTGAGTGTGCATCCTCTGCAAACCATTGCTCTAGCATCAGACTCTGGGTTCCCTTACTGTGAATTCACTGCCCCTCCAAGGCCTTAACTGTTCCTGACTCTGTTTGTCCCCATCCAGATTCATATGCCGTAGATAACACAGTGTGAGGAGAGTAACTTTCACTAGGGTGCAAGTGCCCATCAGGTTTAACCTGATGCATTTATATACTTTACAAGAGGAGTTCAGTAGGAAATACTACTTTCTAATTGTAGATTCTAACTGTAGATTGTGGAGTAGTCTCTTTGCTGTGACAGAGTACCTACCCTAGCCTCTTACATTAAGAAGAATAGAAGTCAGTGACTGAGCCACCAAATCTGAATGTGTTTTCTGGGCTAGCGGGAGTGGTTTGGGGGAGAATTTAAAACCTGCTCTGGTCTTAGCTGTGCTGTCATTTACCTGAGCCTCCCATTTTCTTTTCTACAAAGTGGAGCTAATAGGATTTTTGTGAAGAGTAAAAGTGAGCTAAAAAGTGCTGGGCTGACACAAGGTAACCCTGCATGTCCTGTCCAAAGGTTAGAGTCTGAGAGCTGACTCTTCTGATTTGCCAAGTTTGACCTAAAACAAATATCCTTAATTTTATTGTCCGTAAACAAGTAGCTTCTGACAGACACACCTTTTTTTTTTTTTTTTTTTTTTTTTTCAGGCAGAGTCTTTCTCCTCTGCCCCAGGCTGCAGTGCAGTGATGCAATCATAGCTCACTGCAGCCTCAGCTTCCTGGGCTCAGGTGATCCTCCCACTTCAGCCTCCCAAGTAGACATGAGGGGTCTCCCTGTGTGGCCCAGGCTGGTCTCGAACTCCTGGCCTCAAGTGATCCTTCCATCTTGGCTCCCAAATATTGGGATTATCAGTGTGAGCCACCATGCCCAGGTGGTGGCTTCATTTTAAAAGGCCTGTTTGCCCCAAATGTGTTGAATTTCAAGGATAGGCTGGAGGGTCAATCATTAAGTCATTTTTATTTATTTTCAAAGAGGTGTTCAGAATTCACACTCTGTTTTTGTTTTAATAACTACTGTGGCTTCCTCCTCATGCTGACTTTCTACATTTTGGAAGAGCATGTGGGCAGGGAAGCTTGGAAGGCACCCAGAGACTCCTTGCTCTCTACAGCTGTACAGACAGGCCAGGATCCGCTGACTTACGGAGCCAGCCCGCTACAGCGTGTGCCTCCAGCCCTCGGAGCAGCATGCGTGCCTCAGAGAGCAGCCCAGGGTGAAGACTGTGGAAGGAGAAAACTGATGAGCGTTATTGTGAACCATGGTGGGGAGGAGGGGATTTTAGAAATGAGGCCTGTTAGGCTGGGCACGGTGGCTCACGCCTATAATCCTGGCACGGATCATCTGAGGTCAAGATTTCGAGAACAGCCTGGCCAACATGGGGAAACCCTGTCTCTACTAAAAATACAAAATTCATCTGGGCATGGTGGCAGGCACCTATAATCCCAGCTACTTGGGATGCTGAGGAGGAGAATCGCTTGAACCCAGGAGAGGGAGGTTGCTGTGAGCTGAGATCGCACCATTGCAGTCCAGTCTCAGCAACAAGAGCAAAACTCCAACTCAAAAAAAAAAATTAGGCCTATTTTGCTGAGCTAAGAGATACTTACTTTTAATGACTGAGCTACATGCCTACCCCAAATTCTCTTTTAAGGAAAATGCTCTGACCACATTGTCAGTTCAGCTTTAAATTTTCAAGTGAGACTGAAGGGGAGCATTGGAACCAAATGAATCTGAACGGGAATCCCCAGTCCGTCACTGTCTATTTTAGACCTCGGAAACGTTACATAACCTCTTTTGAAAATAAGGATTTACCATCTTGTTGGCTGGTTTGTAAGGATGACTAGATACATTCCAGCGCAGGGTAACCCTCCTGGGTTAAAAGCAAGGATTGTTGACCTGGATCATCCCAAGAAAAACAAAAAAAATAAACATAAATAAAAAGCAAGGATTGAAGCCAGGCAGTTACCAGGGATGGCAATTTTAGAGCTGAAGGCAGAACACACACCGGAGCTACGGGCTCGTGGGGCTTTGCCCACCATAGCAGCACACGAGCGGTCCCTCGAAGCACGCTGACCGCTCCTTTGGGCCCTGCCATGCTCTGACCCTTCTTCCGTCTGGCGGTCAAAGCTGAGAGGGGTTGGAGGGGCAGCACCGATTGACCATGAGACTGTTTTCACTCCCACCTGCCAAGTCCTGTTCTTGCCGCCCAGTCTCTTCTTTCTCTCTTCTTTCCTCCAGGGGACAGGACAATAGCCAAAACTGCTGAACGCTGGGAAATGAGCTGGATTAGCTTTTTTCCCAAACATTTTATCATGGAAAATTTTCAAACACACTGAAAAGTTGAAAGAATTGGACACTGACTATCCATATAGCTACCACCTAGAATCTACAACTAACACTTCGCTGTATTGATTTGCATCATCCTTTTTAAAATGCATTTCAAAATAAGTTGTAGCCATCAGAACACCACATGGGGCTGGTTTTGAAGTGATGATTTGATGGGCAATCTTGAGTTCCTCAGAGCTGCCCAAAGCCTCACAGGCTCGGGAGCCACGCTCTGCTTTCAAAGTACTTACCTGTGTGCGATGTCTGCTACTGTACCCCACACGTCCCAAGATCAAAGGGAGGCCTTGGGGTCCTGCCCTCACAGTGTCCCCCGTGCCTGAAGTCCCCCGCGGCTTGGAATCATTATACATACACTGTTCTAGTTGCTGTTTCTCTCTTGCTCATGCTCTCTCTCACACTCTCTCTCCCCCTCCCTCCCTGCCCCCTCCCTAAGATGTATACTTAAGCATTTTGCCATGTTAAATATTTTTTCTTGTTTGAGACAGAGTCTAGCTCTATCACCCAGGCTGGAGTGCAATAGCTTACTGCAACCTCCACCTCCCGGGTTCAAGCAATTCTCCTGCCTCAGCCTCCCAAAGTGCCGGGATTACAGGCATAAGCCACTGCACTCCAGCCAAGATTTTTTCAATGATGTGATTTTTGCTGGCTATATTATTCTATAGCAATGACTACTGCAGTGGTATAAATAAATCTCATGATGTTGATCAAAATCTCCCAAGCACAAAAGAGAAAAACATGATACATGATTGTATACTTTTCTGTGTACAGACTGCATAGTTGAATAATTTATAAATTATTATTATTTTTGAGATGGAGTCTTGCTCTGTTGCCCAGGCTGGAGTGCAATAGCGTGATCTCAGCTCACTGCAACCTCCGCCTTCCAGGTTCAAGCGATTGTCCTGCCTCAGCCTCCTGAGTAACTGGGATTACAGGCGCATATTACCATCCCCAGCTAATTTTTGTATTTTTAGTAGAGGTGGGGTTTCACCATGTTGGCCAGGTTGGTCTTAAACTCCTGACCTCAGGTGATCCGCCCGCCTCCACCTCCCAAAGTGTTTGGATTACAGGCGTGAGCCACCACACCCAGCCAAATTATTTTATATGGTAATATCTCTGAGGACTTCTTAGAAACATCAGATTGACTCACACCTTTTTTTGGTCTCTATTGATGCATTTGCCAGTAGTAAAGCCTCCTGCTCCCTAAGGCTTCACGCTGTGAAATAGCCACAGTGCTGGGGGCCCTGTCTCAACCTGTTCTTCCCTCAACAGACACGATGGCTGTCCTCTCTAAGGAATATGGTTTCGTGCTTCTAACTGGTGCTGCCAGCTTTATGATGGTGGCTCACCTAGCCATCAATGTTGCCAAGGCCCGCAAGAAGTACAAAGTGGAGGTAAGTGGGAACACAGGCCGGCACCCTAAGTAGGCTTGTCTGGGGGCAACAGGCTTAGCCAAGAACTTGTTTTCAGCCATGAGGGGAGAGACGAGGAGCTAGTTGTGAAAAGTGACAGTTTCAGGACTATCTATTAGCGATTCTGCTTCTTCATGGTTGCAAAGAGGCCAGAAATAATGAGGCCCTGCTAGGGGGTGGTTTCCATCTTGTTTAACTGTCTTTTCTGTAGAAGGACCAGGTATGCTGGGATTCAGATAGTACACTTTTGGCTGGAGCTATTTGCTAGGAAGAGAGTTACTGCATTTTCTATAGAGGTTAAATGGCAACATTGTTTCACGGTGTGCCACTTTTAAAATGATGTCTTCAGGTGATTTTCCTGTTTCCCAAGTAGAAAAGAGGTGCGGGGTGTTGAGGTCAGCCTGGACTTAGACATAGGAAGGTGGTCTATTAAATACTTCCTTTAGTTTTAGGGGATCTAGAAGGGATAATTACTAAAGTTGTCCCTGGTGAGCAATTTTGAATGTCCGTTTCTGTTTAGCAGCTTAATAATTAAACTCCCTGACTAGAGCTTCTTTTACGTTTTTTTTTTTTTTTTTCTTCCAATGGACACTTTCATTAAGATTCTCACACACTCTATTTCTGTTCTTCCATTAAGGGAAATCTTAAAATTATGTGGTATTTGATGACTCTTAGGAAGGCTCAATTTCCCTATGGTATCTTTGTAATGCATCTGAAATCTACCATTGATGCTTAACGTCAATGAAAAGCACTGAGTTTGGCACAAAGCTGCCCCTTGCGCTTGTGCAACTATGGCACAGACATACATTCTTATTCCTGGATATTTAATAGAAACATTGGATCTGCTTATGAGAATTGAGATCCTTGCCACCATAAATATTTAAGCAAAAACTGAATGGTCATCTATCAAGGGTGTGAAAGAAGATACTTTGCAATATGTTATTTTTAAGGTTGATTTTAAGTTTCAACAGTGAACACTACTCTTGACCATCTGATCGATATGTGCTTTGTTGTGACAGTATCCTACCATGTACAGCACGGACCCTGAAAATGGGCACCTATTCAACTGCATTCAGCGAGCCCACCAGAACACGTGAGTGTCGGCCCTGCTGGGCACAAAGACATCTGAGAGTGGGTGTTTTCTGTCTCACACCCCATCCCTTAGTGCTCTGTATTTGCTGAGTCATAGTGATGGTGACAGACATAGGCACCTCATCAAAAGTATTTAAAGATTATATATGGGTGCTGGGTGTGGTGGCTCACGCCTATAATCCCAGCACTTTGGGAGGCTGAGACAAGCAGATCATGAAGTCAAGAGATTGAGACCATCCTGGCCAACATGGTGAAACCCCATCTCTACTAAAAATACAAAAATTACCTGCGTGTGATGGTACACACCTGTAGTCCCAGCTACTTGGGAGGCTGAGGCAGGAGAATCGCTTGAAACTGGGAGGCAGAGATTGCAGTGAGCCGAGATTGCACAATTACACTCTAGCCTGGCGACAGAGTGGGACTCCATCTCAGAAAAAAAAAAAATTATGTATGTGAACAGATTGACTATTAAGCAAACTTAAGAGTGGTTGGAATGGTGGGATTTCATCTTCATGGTTGTATCACCTACTCAGTTTTGCAGCATGACCCATCTAAACTGATGTTTTTTATTTTATTTTATTTTATTTATTTATTTTTTCTAAACTGATGTTTAAGCCTCTCGCGGGCCCAGGGAGTGGAGAGGTTTTGAGTGCTGTGAGGAAACCCACTTTGACTCGCCAGAACCTTCCACTTCCATTTGTTAGATGTGAGGTCCTTCTACTCAGCGTGTTCCAAGTGACCGCTAATCCCATGCAGAACAAAGGAGGGTGGATGTTCGTGACCAGCTCCTCTCCCTGCAGTCAATGCTTATGTTTACTCTCAAGCTTCTAACTTGGCAAGGAAGATGTAAAGATTCATAGTGCTGGCCGGCTGCAGTGGGCTCACACCTGTAATCCCAGCACTTTAGGAGGCCAAGGAGGGTGGGTCATTTGAGATCAGGAGTTTGAGGCCAGCCTGGCCAATATGGTGAAACCCCATCTCTACAAAAATTAGCCAGGCATGGTGGCATGCACCTGTAGTCCCAGCTACTCAGGAAGCTGGGGCACGAGAAATCACTTGAACCTGGGAGGTAGAGGTTTCAGTGAGCCGAGATCGTACCATTGTACTTCAGCCTGGGTGAGAGTGAGATGCCCTCTCCAAAAAAGAAAAAAAAAAAAAAAGTGTGGCTGGGTGCAGTGGCTGACACCTGTAATCCCAGCACTTTGGGAGGCTGAGGCGGATGGATCACGAGGTCAGTCGTTTGAGACCAGTCTGGACAGTGTGGTGAAACCCCATCTCTAATAAAAATAGAGAAATTAGCCAGGTGTGGTAGTGTGTGACTGTAATCCCAGCTACCTGGGAGGCTGAGGCAGGAGAATTGCTTGAACCCAGGAGACGGAAGTTACAGTGAGCCAAGATCATGCCACTGCACTCCAGCCTGGGCAACAGAGCGAGACTCTGTCTCAAAAAAAAAAAAAAAAAAAAAAGGATTTCTAATTCTACAGAGACATACTTAAAAGGAGCACTTTTTAAAAGTTTCTTTCTGTCAATTCCAGGTTGGAAGTGTATCCTCCCTTCTTATTTTTTCTAGCTGTTGGAGGTGTTTACCACCCGGTAAGTTTTCCAGGAAGTGTTCATTTATTTGGATGTAGTTTACTGAGCTATTATCAGGGACAGAAGAAGGAAATAAACTTTTAATGAATATCTTCAGTGGCTAGGCACTATATATTTTAAATGATTTTATTCAGTTATTTCTTACAGAGTTCTTTAAAGTAGGTGGGATTTTCCTCATTTTTTACACATAAGGAAAAGCCTCTCAGATACTATTTAAACTTCACAAGGTCAAATAGCTACAGAGAAGAAGAAACAGAATTTGAACCCAGGTCTGTCTGGTTCTAGTTTCATGTCTATAAGAGTTCATTTGTCATATTCATTCATTCACACAACAAACGTTTACTCACCACCTGGTCACAGCTGTGAGCAAAGCAGACAGAGACCCCTGGTTTCACAGAGCTTGTCTTTTCGTTGCGGGGCATGGGGTGGTCACAGACAAAAAGCAGCCTAAGTAAATTCATCATGTGTTAGGAGGTGGTGACTGCACAGAAGAAAACGAAGCAGGGAAGATGGAAAGAGGGTGTGGAGTGGGATAATTTTCCATAGGGGGGTCAGGGAGGAGGGCTTTGCTGAGATGATGGTTAAGCAATATAGAAGGAGGTGAGGGGGCAGGTGCTGCACGTGTCTCCTGACCTCCAGCCAGAAGAGCAAGGCCTGAGGCAGGCACCTGTCTGGTTTGTTTGGTGAGCAGTGAGAAGCCAGTGGAGCCAGGAGAGGGGCAGCTACAGAGGGCAGAGGGGTGATGAGGCAGCTCACCGGGGCCTTGCAGGCCTCTGCAGTGTAGATGGCCCTGTGGGCTGCAGATTTCGCCTGCACTTAAACACATCTAACTAAAGCAAGTTTATCTGCCCCTAATTAATTGTCATTTGGGTCTTGTCTTGGACAGAAATGTTCCCTTCTCTGAGGCCAGATTATCTCCTGAAACTGAGTTCTGACCAGAGCAGTGCCCCTTCAGACTTCTGGTTCTAAGCCTTTCCTAACCATCTGGTCCATACCTGAAGGCCTTGTACTTTTCTTAAAAAGCTTCCAGAATGCCACACCTACTGCTCATGACCTTGAAGGCCTGCATTTTTTTTTTTTTCAAAGAAACATCTACTGCTCTTGTATCTCTTAGAAAAGGTATCTTTCTGGTGCCTCTAAAAATCCCTATTCCTAGCAAGTAACCAGACTAGCTGATCTGAATAGCCCAGGTCTCTCTAGATTAGGTCTCACTTGTGTCCCCACTCCATCCCCACTCCTGTCCCACATCCCTGGATCCCATTCCTTGTGGGTAGTTCTGAAAAATAAGAGCCAGTCTGGGGGCAGTCGCTAGGCAACATTATAAAGAAGGGCCTGGCAGAGACTAGAGCTACGAAATCGTGACTCAGGGACTGGCACTTATTTTCATTTGTTTCACCCTCCTGTTGATATTTAACGTTACCCAAAATCAACTCAAATAAAAACCCTGATGCAGGAACCTTGTCCCTACTGGTAGCCCTGGAACACTGGGGAAGGCAGCCTTCTCACACACTCTCTCCTTTGTTCACCCCAGCATGGTGGCCAAAGGGATGGATTTTTAAATCTTTTTACTCTCTCTTCTCAAGGGCATTGGGTGGGCACAGGGAGACTTTTTCCTCCAAGACCATGTATCTGGGGTTCGCAATACAATAAGCTCTCCCCGTTTCTAGTGGAGCTGTACCCCTAGTGTAGGCTGCAGAAGCGCCTGCTCCCAGCCCTGCCAGTGACTGACTTTACACAGAACAGCAGCTGAGTCTTCAGTCAATCTCATGCTCAGAGGCCCATTTGAGAAAACAGGGCATTTCCCCTAGTCCTGAGTTTGGGGCAGTTCTCTCTTAGGGCTTCCCTGAGACCCCTGGCCCGCATGTCCATTTCCCCTAGTCCTGGGTTTGGGGCAGTTCTCTCTTAGGGCTTCCCTGAGACCCCCGGCCCACATGTCCGTTTCCCCTAGTCCTGAGTTGGGGGCAGTTCTCTCTTAGGGCTTCCCTGAGACCCCCGGCCCGCATGTCCGTTTCCCCTAGTCCTGGGTTTGGGGCAGTTCTCTCTTCTGGCTTCCCTGAGACCCCCGGCCCACATGTCCATTTCCCCTAGTCCTGGGTTCGGGGCAGTTCTCTCTTTGGGCTTCCCCGAGACCCCCGCCCACATGTCCTTCTCTTGCTCTAACACAAGTTCCCCGAGATGCCCAGGACAAGTGGAGGGATTCCTTCCATCTCACTTGTCTAGGAGAAGGCCAGTACTCATCTCCCAGGTCCACAAGCCAAGCTGTTCATGGAAGAATCACAGATTTTTTATTTTCCTCACTGAAACAAGTAACTCAATTCTACCTAATTTGGGTGGGGAGTAGTTGGCCAAATCCATGAAATTATTAACTTTTTGCTAACATACTATATAATCAACCCTAGTTGTTAATAAAGGTATGCTTGTTTCTTTCATGCAAATACTAATGTAGCCCTTTTTTCTTAGCGTATAGCGTCTGGCTTGGGCTTGGCCTGGATTGTTGGACGAGTTCTTTATGCTTATGGCTATTACACGGGAGGTAAGTATATATTGACATTTGCCAGGAAAACAAATTTTAAGTTTAAAATCCTGTGCTGGCCAGGCACAGTGGCTCACACCTGTAATGCCAGCACTTTGGGAGGCCAAGGCAGGCAGATTGCTTGAGCTCAGGAGTTGGAGACTAGCCTGGGCAACATGGTGAAAACCTGTCTCTACAAAAATTACAAAAATTAGCTGGATGTGTGGTGCACACCTGTAGTCGCAGCTACTTGGGAGGCTGAGGCTGAACGATTGTTTCAGCCTAGCAATTTCAGGCTGCTGCGAGCCATGACTGCACTACTGCGCCCCAGGCTGGGAGACAGAGCAAGGTCCTATCTCAAAAAACTAAATAAAATCTTACGCTGCTATATTTTTCTTCTTGGGAATTTGAGAAAAGGGGCAGTCTCTTGATATTTAAGTGAAAGGTCTGTTTTCTTTTGACTAACCTTTCAATTGTAACAAAACTTATTTTTATTGAGCATTTTCTATGTGCCAACCACTACCCTAAGAACTCTGCATATGTTTTTTAACCTTACAACAATTCTATAATACAGATATTATCCCACTTTACAAATTAAGAAACTTGGGCTCAGAACGATTAAAGCCCTAGATCACAGAGCTACTAGGCATAAACTAGGAATTAAGCCCATGCAGTCTGACTCCAAAGCCTAACCATTACTATACCTGCTATATCTGAGTAAGGAGGAGGGAAAACCATTTGGGGCTGTACTTTGAAAAAGAGGGAACTACTTTCAAAGGTCCTAGAGCAAAGTTGCTGTAATTATTGTCCCATAATTTTCTCAGGTCCAGGTAATGCTACTATGGCACATTACTCGGCCTGTAGTATCTGACTTGCCGATAGCTTCAGGCTAAAGAATTAGTTAACCTCCTAAGGCTAGTTTGTCAAATTACAACCTCAGATGCCATGATGGATTGGCTTGTGGATGTTGAAAGCATCCTAATTCTGGAGCATTCCTGGTAACTTCTGTTTTCTTCTTTTTCAGACCCCAGCAAGCGTAGTCGAGGAGCCCTGGGGTCCATTGCCCTCCTGGGTTTGATGGGCACAACTGTGTGTTCTGCTTTCCAGCATCTTGGTTGGGTTAAAAGTGGCTTGGGCAGTGGATCCAAATGCCATTAAAGATTATAGGGCTTTCAAAACTCTCATTCAAATGACTTACCTTTATTTCCAGTTATATTTTTTTCCTAAATATAATAAACTTACCTGGCGTCAGCCTCATACCTAA
This sequence comes from Aotus nancymaae, assembly GCF_030222135.1. Lineage (NCBI taxonomy): Eukaryota > Metazoa > Chordata > Mammalia > Primates > Aotidae > Aotus > Aotus nancymaae. Next base: position 44,092,465 of record NW_026988523.1, read on the forward strand.
ACCTCCTGACTCTTACCACTCATTTCTGAGTCTGGATCTGAAGTCAGTAGCCTCGTCCTACTAGATGATGAGAGGAACCACAAGTGTTGCGCCCTCTCCTCATCCTGCCAGCGAATGCTTTCATAGTATGTGAGGTTGAGAAACAGTCTGATTGTAGTGATGATATATGTATAGTCATACCACTGTGATGAGAAATTAAAGAAAAACCTTTTAGCTCTCAGGATATACTATTATTACTTGCTACAGATACTTAGGCTAACAGTAAAGTTTTTTTTTTTTTTTAATCTCAGCTGCACACAGTGGCTCACTCCTGTAATCCCAGCACTTTGGGAGGCCAAGGCGAAAGGAATGCTTGAGCCCAAAAGTTCAAGACCAGCCTGGGCAACATGGCAAAACCCCGTCTCTACAAAAAAATACAACAATTAGCCAGGCATGATGACAAGCGTCTGTAGTCCTAGCTACTTGGGAGGCTAAGGTGGGAGGATCACTTGAGCCCAGGACATCAAGGTTGCAGTGAGTTACAATCACACTGCTGCACTCCAGCATGGGTGATAGAGCAAGACCCTGTCTCCAACAAACAAATAAAAATTAAGTTTCTAGTCCGGGCACGGTGGCTCACGCCTATAATCCCAGCACTCTGGGAGGCCGAGGTGGGTGGATCACCTGAGGTCGGGAGTTCAAGACCAGCCTGACCAACATGGAGAAACCCCATCTCTACTAAAAATACAAAATTAGCTGGGCGTGGTGGCACATGCCTGTAATCCCATCTACTCAGGAGGCTGAGGCAGGAGAATCGCTTGAACCCGGAGATGGAGGTTGTGGTGAACCGAGATCACACCATTGCACTCCAGCCCGGGCAACAAGAGCAAAACTGCCTCAGAAAAAAAAAAAAAATCAGTTTCTATTGAAGATGATTGTTTCTGTTGCTTAAAAACTGAAGCAACAGACTAAATGTAAGATGAAATTTAGAGACGAATGTAACTTTCTACATTTAGAAACAAAGATCTGACTGCATAGGTACAAATGAGGAAGACTTAGAAGATTTCAGTTGGTTTAGAGAACACTACCAAGTTGGCAGAATAAGACAGTTACTCCAAAACACTGATGTGGCCATAAACTACCTTAATAGGAAATATAATGTCTGGACTTGCGCTGTCCAATTGGTCATATGTGGTCATCTAAATTTAAATTAATAAAATTTAAATAAAACAAAGAAGCAGTTCTTCAGCTGTACTAGCCCTTTTTCAAATGCTCAATAGCCTGTGAGGATAAGAGACAGTATTTGAACCCAGTTCTGACTCTAAAATCCATGCATTTTCAATTGGACCAGTTTATTGCATAAGCTCTGAAGATGAAGCATTTAAGGATAGAATGCCATGGCCAGCCATTGAAGATGGTCAGCCTGGCCAAATAGCCACCTGGAGCCCTTGGGGCATTTGATGAGGAGGCTGGGCCAGATCAGCACACACTCCTGAGAAAGTTTCACCAATGGAGAGGAAAATAAGGAAAATGAGGACTGCTTTTCTTAAGTTTCACCTGTATTTTTTACATTGAAATGTTCCTTTATGAAATGATGGTTATGATGAATGGTAAGGATTTCTGGTCCTGACTTGAGAAAATGATATAATTGAGAATTTGTAATAAGGCAGGTTTTTGGGTTCTGCTTTGTAAGAAACACATGTAGAGAGGCCAGAGAACTTGCTGAGGTTTCCTTTCTCACTGCACAAAGAACAACAGGCATCAGTGAAGCAGAGCAGGGAAGACCTGGAGATGAAGCTGGCTTTCTCACCTGTAAAAGTCTTAAGAGGGTATACTTTCCAAACTACAGATGGTCCCCAATTTATAACAGTTGGACTTAATAATTTTTCAACATTACAATGGTGCAACATCAATACTCAGGCTGTGTGTTCTGGCTCACGCCTGTTAATCCCAGCACTTTGCGAGGCCAAGGCGGGTGGCTCACCTGAGATCAGGAGTTTGAGACTAGCCTGGCCAACATGGTAAAACCCCGTCTCTACTAAAGATACAAAAATTAGCCAGGTGTTGTGGTGCACACCTGTAATCCCAGCTACTTGGGAGGCTGAGGCAGGAGAATCACTGGAACCTAGGAAGTGGAGGGTGCAGTGAGCCGAGATCAAACCACTGCACTCCAGAGCAAGACTCCATCTCAAAAAAAAAAAAAAAAAAGCAATACTCATTCCATAGGAATCGTACTTTGAGTGTCAATACAATCATTGTTTTTCACTTTCAGTATTAAGTTAAATGAGATATTCAACACTTCATTGAGGCTTTGTATCAGATGATTTTGCTCAACTGTAGGCTAATGTATAAGTGTTCGGAGCATATTTAAGGTCACTAGACTAAGCTATGATGTTCAGTAGGTTAGGTGTATTAAATGCAATTTCAGCTTCGGATATTTTCAACTTACGCTGGTTTTCTCAGGATGTAGCCCCATCGTAAGTCGAGGCGCGTCTTTCATGTGATCCGTTTGTCATTTTGCTATTGCACACTGGACTCAGATGCAGTTTTGTAAGGAAGCTCAGTACATAAAGGGCGCTGTGGTTGAAGTGCAGAACCGAGAGCTCTGCCCTTCAGTTTCTAGTTCCCCACTCACTGTACATCCAGGGAATCCTAGGGCTTGGCAGAATCCAGTTGGTAAAGACTGCTTAGAGAGTAACTCTCTTACAGGCTATCCTTTGTCTTGTGGAGAAAAACTTGGCGTAAGTACTTCTACCATTAACAATTTAATACCGATCTGTTGGCAGTGTATGTTCCAAAGTGTCTATTTATTTGTATAAGGGAAACACATTCCAAGTTCTGCTAGATGAAAATCAGCCATACCAACCTATAAATGCCTAATTGATCCATATCGAACCCCTTAAGTATTCCCACCTTCAGGTAGCTGTGTGCCCTAGAGCAAACTTAGCCTCAATTTACACAGCTTTGAGAATAATAAAGATACTTACCATATAAAATTTGTGAGGATCAAATGATAATACATGCACAGTGCCTACCAGGAGTCTTGTAGCCACACGAATTGTGGTAGGAAGCACGAGAGCCACCTGCTGGTGTAGCTTGTGTCAGCAACCAGGTTATCTTCTTTTTTTTTAAATTATACTTTAGGTTCTGGGGTACACATGCAGATCACGCAGGATTGTTGCACAGGTACATACATGGCAAGGTGGTTTGCCGCCTCCATCCCCCCATCACCTGTATCTGGCATTTCTCCCCAGGTTATCCCTCCTCAACCTCCCCACCCCTGCTGTCCCTCCCCTAGCCCCCCTCAACAGACCCCAGTGTGTGATGTTCCCATCTGTGTCCATGTGTTCTGATTATTCAGCACCTGCCTATGAGTTAGAACATGCAGTGTTTGGTTTTCTGTTCTTGTCTCAGTTTGCTGAGAATGGTTTCCAGATTCATCCATGTCCCTACAAAGAACATGAACTCATCCTTTTTTATGGTTGCATAGTATTCCACGGTGTATATGTGCCATATGTTCTTTGTCCAGTCTCTCACTGATGGGCATTTGGGTTGGTTCCAGGTCTTTCCTATTGTAAACAGTGCTGCAATAAACATATATGTGCGTGTGTCTTTATAATATAACAAGTTATAATCCTTTGGGTATATATCCAGGAACGGGATTGCTGGGTCAAATGGAATTTCTATTTCTACATCCTTGAGGAATTGCCACACTGTCTTCCACAATGGTTGAACTAATTTACATCTTCTTTATGTTCTCAGGACCCACAGAGTTTGCCCAGCTTTCCGTTTCAGCCTTAAATAGCACTTGCCTCCAAAGGTGCTCCTAATGAAAAGCTCAGTAGTCTCAGTCCCTTCCCACTTAAGCAGCACCATCCAACAGAACCTTCTGACATGATGGAAATATTCTGTCTGCACGGTCCAATAAAATACAACCCCTACCCATGTGTGGCTGAGCAACTGATGAGCTAAATTTTTAATTAATTTAAATTTAAATAGATACATATGGCAAAGGCTACTATACGTGGATAGCACAGCTCTTAAAGCAACAGTTTTCAACCTCGGCTGCCTGTTAAGCTCATCTGGGGACCTTTTAAGAATCCAGATGCCCGGATCAATTAAATCACAATCTTAGTACTTTAGAGCTCTCTCTGGGCAATTCTAATGTGCAGTGAAAGTGGAGAACCATTGCTCTAAAAAGCAGTGCTGGCAGACTCTTGTGCTTATGAGTAGTCACCTGATGATCTTGTTAAAATGCAGATTCGGATTCATAGGTCTGAGGAGGGAAACGAAAGTCTTCATTTCTTTTTTTGGAGGAAGAGTCTCACTCTGTTACCCAAGCTGAGTGCAGTGGCATGATCCTAGCTCACTGCAACTCAAACTCCAGGGCTCAAGTGATCCTCCAGCCTCAGCCTCCCAAGTAGCTGGGACTACACATGTTTGCTGCCATACTTTTTTTTTTTTTTTTTTTTTAGAGACAGGGTCTTACTATGTTGCCCAGGCTGGTCTCAAACTCCTAGCCTCAAGCAATTTTCCCACCTTGGCCTCCCAAACTGCTGAGATCATAGGTGTAGGCCCTAAATGTCCTTTAAGTGTTCTTCTAAGAGGGAGGCAAAGGGAAGTTTGACTACATGGGGAAGAAGGCCGCCGGAGCGGGGAGAGATTTTGAAGATGCTAAGCTGCTGGCATCTAAGAGGTGGGGGACACCAGCCAAGGAATGCAAGGAATGCCACTCTAGAAGCTGGAAAAGGATTCTCTCCTACAGCCTCTTGAAGGAGTATGGCCCTGACAACTTGTTGGTTTTCGCCAAGTAAAACCATTTTGGGACTTCTGACTTTCAGAGCTGTAAGATGATAAATTGTTCTTTTAAGCTTCTAGGTTGGTGGTAATTTGTTACCGCAAGCATAGAAACTAATATATTGGGTTCAGTTCTAGGAAACAGGGAGGGTAGCAGAAAGCACGGGAATTGAAGGCTCACAATTGGCTTGAAGTTGCCACTCAACTTGGAGATTGCTGATGTGAAAGACGAACTGTTTTTCCTTTGCTCTCATACAACAATCAACACAGAAGACTTCTGTGACCAAATGCTGCGGTTTTCTGTTCACACACCAAGCAGACAATCAGTTCTGCAGGACACCAGCTGGGCATCCTCCAATTCGATTCTGACACTATCTACCTGGAGATAGCATCAGATCCCACAGGTTGAGGGCTCAGTCCCACAAGACTGTCCCCTACCCGACCAGCTGCCAGTCCAGGCTTCTGGATCTCAACCCACTGGCTTGAAGTTGAGGTTCGATTAATTTGCCACAGTGGCTTACAAAACTCAGAAATGCATTTACTGGTTTATTACAAAGACTATCCTAGGCCCAGTGCAGTGGCTCACACCTGTAATCCCAGCACTCTGAGAGGCCGAACTTGGAGGATCACTTGAGCCCAGGAGTTCAAGACCAGCCTGGGCAACATGGTGAAACCCTGTCTCTACAGAAAATAAAAAATTAGCCAGGCCTGGTGGCACATGCCTGTACTCCCAGCTACTGGGGAGGCTGAGGTGCAAGGTTCACTTGAGCCCGGGAGGTCAAGGCTTCAGTGAGCCATGATCACACCACTATAGAGTACAGTGACATGACAGAGCAAGACACTGGGTGATAAAGTGAGACCCTGTTTCCAAAAAAAAAAAAAAGTATTTTAAAGGATACAAATAACTAAACGAAGGGATACACACGGCTAGGTCTGGAAGGGTCTCAAGCATAGGAGCCTCTGTTCCCATAGAGTTAGGGTACACCACCTTCCTGGCACATGCATGTTATTTACCTTCCTGTAAGCCCCCACATGTTCAGCTCTCCAGAAGCTCCCTGAAGCCTGTCCTCTTGAGCCTCTTATAAAGGCTTCATTAGATAGTCATGACTGAAGCATGGACACCAGGTAGAAATGTGACTGGACTAAAGGGGTATGATCTAATACAAAGGAGACTGGGTGGGGAAACCCAGCAAGGCCTGTCTTCAGATTCCTGGCCTCTCTATGCAGCATTTCTTCCTGCAGGGCAGCAGGCAGGACCCCTTCTAAAATGAGAGTCTTATGACCCATAATCAGAAAAGTGGTGAAAGATTAGCGCCCTGGCTTGGGCAGGTGAAAGGAGGGCAGAAGGTCAGAGGGAGACGTTCTGTTTTCTGAGCCCTAGAGCGCCCTAACATTGTAACAAAAAATGGTGCCAAGGGAGTGATGAGCCAGGGACCATGGATGAAAAGATACATAATTTTATATGCAGGCATAAAATATCACACTTGCCTGGGACCAAGACGTCTCCAAATCTGTTTCTTCATTTGAAAATCAGAGATAATCCCTTTCTTAGGCTTACTGTGAGCATTAAATGAGAAGGAGCGTAGCAGTAGGAGCACAGTGAGTAATTAAATGTTGCTTCCCTTTCCCCTGCTATTTTCTCTTGCAGAAGTGTCCAATCGTTTGGCTTCCCTGGGCTACACTGGAAGAAGAAAAATGGTCTTGGGCCACACATAGACACATAAAATACGCTAACGATAGCTTATGAGCTTAAAAAAAAAAAACTCATGTTTGAAGAAAGTTTACAAATTTGTGTTTGGCTGCATTCAAAGCTGTCGTGGGCTGCAGACGACAAGCTTGCTTTAGAGGGACTATCAGAAACTTGTCTTCTTCCAGGCAGCTCCTACTGTTTAAGGTACACAGGATCCCATCAGACACAGGGTTAAGATAATGCTATTGGCTTTGTCCAGTATCACATACGTGTCCTCTGTGCAAAGAAACACCAGAAAAGGCTGATTTGGTGGTTCCTATGCTCTAAAACTGCAGTCCTTGCTCATCATAATACATAATTAGATCCAGGCCCAGGGATAAGCATCCCTTATCTCTGACTACTAAATTAGCTATTATTTATAAACTATTCCCCTGAAAGGAAGAGAAGGGGGCAGAGTGAGGCATGACTGCAATAGTCTGAAAAGCCAGTGATCTGAATGCTCTTCACAGGCAGGCACTGCTTATTCCGGGTGAGAATGCACATGGAGCCGAAATGCTTACCTGGACCATAAAAAGTTCGTCACCACAACTAAACCTGCCCTTAGTTCTTACTGCAAAGATCAGATCCCCCCGTCTTGTGCTTTTCACATCAGCTCTATCCTCTGTCCTTTTATAACCTTAAGATATGTTTAGTTTCAAAACACTAACACAAAAGAATTAACAGCGTAATTTAATTTCACTATATTACATTGGCCTACAAGTAATTTGTACATTTAAAGGGTGGTTCTGCTGGTGTAAGACAGCAGGCTGTAATTCAAGGACCCAAGATAGGGAGACAGGTTTCCTATCACAGTAGTGAACAGAGACAAAGCACTTACTAGGCAAATTAATCTTTCACACAGAATTTGACCCCATCTATTATCTAATCCCCTCTATCCCAGTTGTCAGCTTTCACAATAAAATGACAAGGGAAATATAGTTTTAAAAAAATGTCAGTAAGCTGAAACCATCTCTACTGATTCTACCAGGAATCTACAAAAAAACAAGGGTTTTTTTTTTCCCCAAGACTAGTCAAGTGAAGAAGTGGGAATGGAGAAGGAACAAAGAAATCTACAAACTGGCTGAGATCAATTAGTTGTAAATACCACTGCACTTGGATCAGCCAGGACCAAGTTCCTTGAAAGACGCCAGAGAATTAACAATGTCAACTGGCCAAATGTGTGGAACACACATTCCTATTCCCTAGAAGTACATTACTGGCACTTAAAGAGTTCACAAAATATACTTTGAGGAAAATCACAACTTTCTTGATTAGTATCTATAAGACACTTAAACGCACATTTTCAATGAGGAAGCTGATTTAGAGAAGAAGAGTAACATGAACCATCTCTTATCTTGAATGCCAAAATTCTGGATTTAAAATGGCATTTAGTTGTACTCCCTCTGTCAACAGGACCGACTGCATCATTCCACAGCCTGGCCATGTCAACAGGTTTCACCGCACGTTTTCAAAAAGCAGATTCCACATCACCCATCTCCACACACACAGTCTTCAGTTGTGAGTAATATTCAATTGTCACACGGCCGTTCTCTCTGCCGAATCCTGAAAGGAGGAGAAGGGGTCAGGATGAGCCACCACTACAACAGTCAAAAGTCATAATGATCTTTAAAGATGAGCACTGCTTATCAGGGCTAGGGAAGAATAAAGAACCTAAATGTTTTGGAATAAAGTCCTCAATCCACGTATTAGCTGTGGATGGAGCTAGGCATGGAGAAAAATGACCCAGTGGCCTTTGGGGATGGGGATAGGAAAATACACAGGTCTCGTTTCTTACCACCAATATGAATCTTAACTTCAAGTACCTACTATTCTGGGTTGAGGTCTGAAAAACGCTCGGATTTTATATCAAGTGTTAAAGGCAATCTCTACAACAATCAACCTGGCACCCTTGAAAGCTGATGCTAATTTAAAACTTAACTCTACACAATAGGCTTATTCACCACTTCTTATACAGCTATAAGATTAACCTACTATCTTACCCTGCCAACGCATACTGGGGAGAAGGCACTGAAGGTCCCTCTGATTACTCAGAGTCCAAGACACTGCCCAATTACTAGTGGGGGAGGTTACCGTGCTAAGAGGCTAGTATCCCACCCTTGGCCCTGCCTGTACACCCTGCGCTAGACGTTGGTAGGCTCTGCCTTCTAAGGGCAAGGCCAGGGTCTCAAAAATGCACATTTCCAGGAGCACCACTCAAATGGAATCATACACAAAGGTCCTGGGAAGACCTTTTGTTCCTTTCCAAATCCTCTAAGCACACAACTGGTCAGGCATGTCAGGCCAGGTGCTGCTCTGCACATCTGGCCATCTTTCTTGCTGTCTCATCCCACACAGCATGGCCTGGTCCAAAGGAAAGGGAAAGTCAAGAGGCTCTCCAAAGACCTAAGCTGCCGATTCCAAAGAACCAATTCCCTGCACTGACATTACACGTTAATAAGATGCACCTTGGTTCCCACCAACACTTGTGCCTCTGTATGAGGCTCCCCTGAGTACCCCACAGGGACAAGTAAGACTGTCACATTAACACCCACCATCTCATCAGTGTTCATCAGGGTTTACATATTTGCCAACACTGTGAGGACGGTAAATATCTGCCACAGAAACTAGAGGTCAGACTCTTAGAATGGTGCCTCAACGAAGTTCAAACCAACTTCACTCTAGAAGAACAGTATGAGAAACATGTAAATGAATATTTACAGGCAACAAACTCCATAGAAAGAACCTCAAGGTTCTGGCTACACTCCTGATATACTATACCAGACTTACACATTTGTATGTTGTGGTAATGTATGTTTGACTACTGAATAAACGAAATGAATGAGCAGTGACTAAGGAAAAACACTCACATATGCCATCAAGTGTAACGAAAACAATTATAATTGATTACTTAATGATAAATTTAAAGATTTTGTTAATTTGACATAACAGAGGAAACAAAATTACTTAGATATTACTTTAGAGACACTTTACCTAAATGGAATCTAAAAACTCCACAGTGGATGATGATGGACATCCCTGATACAGAACCCCTAAGGGAGTGATTTTATGTTTACAGTAATCACAGCTTGTGAAGAAGTAATTCTACCCATAAGTTAAACCTTTTTGAGATATATATCAGCAGCTCACAAGCCAGGCTATACATTAGAACCTTCTAGGGGTGTTGGGTAGGGGAAGATGCTTGACTTCCATTCTCAGAGACTGCTACGGTGGATCTGGGGAAGGACCAGGAACCTGTATTTTCCCACGTGATTCCGATAGGCAGACAGGTTTAGGAATACTAGTCTGTAAGGTCCGAATTATGACCTATCTTTAGAGACCTGGTTTGCATTCACACCTCCCAGCTCCTTACCTGACTTCTTATATCCACCAAAGGGCAACTCCACGGGGCTGACATTATAGTTGTTAATGAAGCAGGTTCCAGCCTGAAGCTCAGCTACCACTCTATGAGCCCGCTGGATGTCTCTATGAAGAAAAAAAAAAAATGTGTTGGTTATTCAGAGTTTCTTAGGCTGCTACTTTAACAGGAAAAGTTACATGGCCAGTTCTAGGTTTTCGAATCTTAGCAAATTCTCATTCCTTCAAAATGTTTTAAAATCTTTTATCATCCAAGCAAAACAGACATGGACTAGATTTTATAGTCCCACACACAAGGCATCTTTAAAATAAGTAGCAGCAATAGGGGCACCCGAAATTCAGTGGGGGAAGAGCAGTCTTTTCAACAAATGGTGCTGAAACAAGTGGGTATCTACACGCTTTAAAAAAAAAAAAAAAAAAGGTGGAGCCCTTTCTTACACCATATACAAAAATATCACAGACCTAAAAAGGTCAGACTGAAAATTATAAAAATCTTTGAAGAAAATAGAGGAATAAATCTTCATGACCGTGGGTCAGGGAAAGACTTCTTAGATCATGACATCAAAAGTAACAAACAAACAAACAAAAAAACGGAATTGGAATTGGTCAAAATTTAAAATTTTGTGCTACAAATAAGACTATCAAGAAAGCGAAAAGAAAACCCACAGAAATGCAAACAAAAACTACAATGAGATACTACTTCACACCCACAAAGATGGCTAAAATCGGAAGGACAGATAATAACAAGGGCTGGTGAGGATGTGGACAAACTAGAACCTTCAAATGTTGTTGGGAGAAATGTAAAATGGCACTGGAACAGTTTAGCAGTTCCTCAAAAAGTTAAACATAAAGTTACCATATGACCCATCAATTCACTACCAGATATATACCCAACAGAAATGAAAATACATGTCCACACAAAGACCTGTATACATATGTTCATAGCACCATTATTCATAATAGCCAAAAAGTGAAAACAACCCAAATGTCTGTAACAGATGAATGCATGAATAAAAAGTGGTACATATCCATACACTGGAATATTATTCAGGAATAATATGATAAATGCCACAACAAATGAATCCTGAAAACATTATGCTAAGTGAAAGAAGCCAGTCATGAAAGAATACATAGTGTATGATTCCATTCACATAAAATGTTCAGAATGGGCAAATCCATGTAGATAGAAAGTAGTTTAATGGATGCCAGGGGCTGGGGGTGGGGAGCAGGAATGAATTACAACTGTTAATGGGCACAACGTTTCTTCCTGAGATGATGAAAGTGTCCTAAAAAATAGATGATGGTGATGGTTGCACAACTCCATGAATATACTAAATGGGTGAATTGTACGCTATGTGCATTATCCCAGCAAAGCTGGTAAAAGAAAAGGAATAGCATATTGGAGTTACCCTCCTCTGTAACTGCATTCTGTCTGTACTAGGTTGGCAAAGCAAAGTAAGAGCACTTAACCTGCTCAATCCCCAAATCAAAAGACCAGCTCCTCAATCTTTTCTTCAGAGCTCAAAGAAAAGCAATTACATCAGGTCCCCAAGTGAGATTTGGGCTTTCTCCCTAAGTTCCTGACCATAAAGCTATAAAAAAAAAATTTTAACTTTATGTATCACCAAAGAAACAGCATAATCCCCAGTGTAAAGCAGCTTTAGAAAACTGCCTACTACTGCCAAAGACTAATCAAAGTTTGCATAAAACCAAGCGATCTGCAATTAATTTCAAAGAAATTGTACTCCCAAATCATTTTCACTTGCAATAGCAAGGTTAAAGTTTATGCACAAAGGTATTCATCACATTACTTCAATAGTTAAAACTGGAAACAATATCCTAAATATCCAACCACAGAAGAAATAGCTACATGAGTTATAACGCACTTCAGTTAGGAACTATTATGACGCCACTAAAAATCATGTTTTTGAAGAGTACTGCCCACAGTTTATATGCTTAGAGGTTTCTAAATTCCTTGACATGTGTGTTTTCAAAAGACATCTAGCCCAATGCTTTACATAGATCAGAATCTTAAGTGTTTATTAAACAAATGAATAAAAAGGACAACATTTACAATCGACAAAGTTCATAGCTCAATTTTAAACTCAATAGCAGGGTTCTCTGGCCATTTACAGAAAACTACCAACTGCTGCTTTGGTGTCTTCTGACTTAACCTGAAGCAAACAGAAAGTGCCGATGGCTCCTATGAGGGCAAACTAAAGTGAAGAGAACAGGATCAAGGCCAGGTGCCGTGGCTCACGCCTGTAATCCCAGCACTTTGGGAGGCTGAGGCAGGTGGATCACGAGGTCAAGAGATCGAGACCATCCTGGCCAACATGGTGAAACCCCGTCTCTACTAAAAATACAAAAAAAATTAGCTGGGGGTAGTGGCAGGCACCTGTAGTCCCGGCTAGTCCGGAGGCTGAGTCAGGAGAATTGCTTGAACCTGGGAGGCAGAGGTTGCAGTGAGCGGAGATTAGGCCACTGCACTCCAGCCTGGTGACAGAGCAAGATACTGTCTCAAAAAAAAAAAAAAAAAAAAAAGAACAGGATCAATTATATATCTGAGCAGATACTGTAGCCCCACTCCAAAACCGCTCTCAGTGACCCTCTCCATATACCTGGTAAAGACGCCAGCTGCTAGTCCAAAAGTGGTATCATTGGCTCTTTCTAGAACCTCAGCTTCAGTGTCAAACGGTAAAATAGACATAACAGGCCCAAAGATCTCTTCTTTCACACAGGTCATGTCATCTCTGCAATTAGCTGCAAACATTAAAATAAAAACCTCCTGAGGAGCTTGGACCATAGTGTGCACCATCACCCCCGGCTAATTTTTTGAAGATGAGGTTTCACTATGTTGCCTACTAGTCTGGTCTCAAACTCCTGGACTCAAGCGTCCCTTCTGTCTCAGCCTCCCAAAGTGCTGGGATTACAGAAGTGATCAACTGCACCTGGCCCCAGTATTTTTAATTTAACAATATATTGTAAGCTTTTCCTATTCATGTAATAACTGCAATCTAATTCATGGTATGGACATTAGGATTCTCAGCTTTTAAACATCAGTGGTTCTTTTTAGTGAGGGTGAAAGTTCATACATTGCATCAAATATAAAGCTGTTAAAAACTGACACCACTATCAACCTTAGGGGCAAAAACCAGCTTAATTTATCTCCAAATAAGATGTAAGAAATTATACAACATGGTTCAATCTATGTATAATTGTTTAAAGCCTACAACTATCAATATTTTTGTAGGGGATACTAACATACACTATAAAATGATAGAGAAAAAGCCAAGAATGATTAAAAACATTTAGAATAGTAGTTATCTCTGAAGTAGGAGGAAGTAGATGGTTGGGAGTAGGATGACCATATACACCTTGACTGTCAAAACTAGACTTTTAAGACAGACTGGAGGTGCTAAAAATTATTATGTAATTTCTAAAAAGATTAATACATTATCTGACAAACTGGTTTTGTTATACTGATGACTGATACAGTTTGGATGCTTTTCCCCTCCAAATCTCACGTTGAAGTATGATTCCCATTGTTGGAGGTGGGGCCTCCCGGGAGGTTTTTGGGTCACAGGGGCAAATCCCTCATGAATGGCTTGATGCCCTCCGCATGGTAATGAGTGCATTCTGGCTCTGTCAGTTCACACAGACCTGGCTGTTTGAAAGAGCCTGCAACCTGTCTTGTTTTCTTTCACCATGTGACTCGCCTGCTCCCCTTGCACCTTCTACCACGACTGAAAGCTTCCTGAGGTCTCACCAAGAGCAGATGATGGCACCATGCTTCCTGTACACTCTGAAGAACCATGAGTCAAATAAACATCTTTTCTACTAACCCAATCTTAAATATTCCTTCATAGCAATGCAAAATGTTTAATACAATGACCTATAGGTCACATGAAAAACATTCTTTACTTTCTCAAGGAATTAAATTACTTAATTTTTTAAGTCAAATATGCACTTTAATATTTTTTAGTCCCTTGCTTCCAGAACGATAGTTGTGGTCCTGGATAAACTAATACATATGGGTGCCCTAAAAGAGGGGCACACAGAAGGATCTGAAGGTGATGGAGTAAATAGTTTACTTCTTAAACCTAGGTAGTAGGACCACATCATTTGCCAGTCCCTTGCTTTACACCATATACATATTTTATAAATATTCACCTCTATCTATTCAGTATTTAATTCAAATAATCTAACAGCAAAGAAAAAGAAGATATACTTAATACACAAGGTCTCATGTAATATCCATCCTTTAATTTGGGATCTTCAGGTACATATATATCTCCACCACATAACACTTTAGCACCCTGCCGAAAAGGAAAAAAAAAAAAAAACTTTTGTATTAAAAATGCAATCCCAAAATGCGTTCCTGAAATGTTAAGTGTATACTGAACAAATGCATACTTAGTCTTCACAGTGCAGGCACAAAGCAGAACACAGCCAGGAATGCTAATAGTCCAGTGAATATAACATGAAAGGGCACAAAGCAAGTGATTCAGGACTAGTTCAATCTTCCCCAACCCACCCTCTGCCAGTTATTTCTCACCTGCTCCTTTGCCACTTTAACAAACCCAAGGACTCGCTCCAGGTGCGGTCGGTTGATGAGTGGACCCATCCTCGTATCTTCCAGAAGGGGATCTCCAATTTTAATCCTTTGGGTCTGTTTCACCACTTCCTCTGTAAATTTATCAAGAATTTCTTTCTGCACAAATACTCTTGTGCCATTACAGCAAACCTAAAGGACAAACAGACATCAATTTCTATGTGTGTGAAGGGAAAAGGAAAAAGGAACGCAATCTAAAAACTTTAAACTGAAAAGAGCACTATACATTTTTTTAAAAGGGTATTTCCATTTCTAAAAATTGTCTCCATACTGAATAAGAAGGATCACACACATAATTGTGGACATATCACTCCATAAGCAAAATCTGCCCTTTGAGGTAAAAGTTCTTATTTTGCTTGTTTAAATTTTGTTAAGGTCATTGCTAGATCCATATAACCCACAGCACCTCTCCTACTTCCTCATATCAGGGGCTCAATCTGGGTGTGTATATATATATACATATATATATATTTTTAAAGAGAAAGAGAGAGAGAGAACAGGAAGGAGGAAAAAGGGAGAGAAAGAGAGAGAGAGAATGGGGAGGAGGGAGAAGGAAAAGAAAGAGGGAGAGAGAATGGGAGTATTGCTTTCTTGCCCAGGCTAGAATGCAATTTAGTAATGGGTATTGAAAACCTCTTTTATACTGATAATTATACTTAATGATGTAGTCAGGAAGGAATAAGGGAAGAAGATAACAAACAAACAGCCAACCAATATTTAATTTAAACCTATGAAATGCTATGCGATTACTGAGGAGTGATTTACTTCCAATTATATAGTCACCTTTGGAATAGGTGTGAGGTGGTAATGTACGTTTTATGTATTTGAAGTGGAGAGTTCTATAAATGTTTATTAAGTTTACTTGTTCCGGGTCTGAGTTCAAGTTCTGAATATCCTTGTTAATTTTCTATCTCGTTGATCTATGGAATCGTCAGCTCTTCTTGTTGCATTGATCCTTTTGCCATTATGTAATGTCATTCCTCGCCTCTTTTGATCTTTGTTGCTTTAAAGTCTACTTTATCAGAGGCGAGAATTGCATCTCCTGCTTTTTGTTTATTAGTTTATTTTTACTCTCTGTTTGATTGGTAAATCTTCCTCCTTCTCTCTGAGTCTTTGTGTATTGTTGCATGTAAGATGGGCCCGGATGCAGCATACCGATGGGTTTTGGCTTTTTATCCAATTAAAATATATATAAGTTTAATACCGGCGTTTGATGCTAGCTGGCTGTTTTGCCCATTAGTTGATGTAAATTTTTTATTGTGTTAAAGTTCTTTGCTTTTTGATATATTTTTGGAAAGGCTGATATTGGTTGTTCCTTTATATGTATAGTGCTTCTTTCAGAAGCTCTTGTAAAGCAGGCCTGGTGGTGGTGAACTCTCTAAGTACTTGTTTGTTCGCAAAAGATTTAATTTTTCCTTCGCTCATAAAGCTTAGTTTGGCTGGATAGGAAATTCTGGGTTGAAAGTTCTTTTCTTTAAGGATGTTAAATATTGGTCCCCACTCTTTTCTGGCTTGTAGGGTTTCTGCTGAGAGATCTGCTGTAAGTCTGATAGGTTTCCCTTTATGGGTAACCTGACCTTTCTCTCTGGCTGCCCTTAGTATTTTCTCCTTCATTTCAACCCTAATAAATCTGGCGATTATGTGCCTTGGGGTTGGTCTTCTTGAAGAATATCTTTGTGGTGTTCTCTGTATTACCTGGAGTTGAATATTACCCTGCCTTGCCAGGTTGGGAAAATTTTCCTGAATGATATCCTGAAGAGTATTTTCCAACTTGGATTCATTCTCTTCATCACATTCAGGTACACCTATCAAACGTAAATTAGGTCTTTTCACATAGTCCCATATTTCCTGGAGACTTTGCTCATTCCTTTTCATCCTTTTTTCTGCATTCTTGTCTTCTCGTTTCATTTCACTGAGCTGGTCCTCGATTTCTGATATCCTTCCTTCTGCTTGATCAATTCGACTGTTTAAACTTGTGCATGCTTCGCGAAGTTCTCGTGTTATGTTTTTCAGCTCCATCAATTCACTTATATTCTTCTCTAAATTGTCCATTCTCGTTAACATTTCGTCAAACCTTTTTTCAAGGTTCTTAGTTTCTTTGCATTGGGTTAGAACAAGTTCTTTTAATTCACAGAAGTTTCTTATCACCCACGTTTTGAAACCTGCTTCTGTTATTGGAACACACGTGTAATCTATTAAGCCTTGTTCCGTTACTGATGAGGAATTGCAATCCCCTGTAGAGGGAGAGGCATTCTGATTTTGAGTATTCTCTACCTTTTTACGCTGGTTTCTTCCCTTCATTATATATTTGTCCGTCTGTCGTCTTTATAATTACCGACTTTCTAACTGGGTCTCTGACGTCCAACTTGTTGATTCCCTGCGCCGAGATCTGAGCAATCCACTGAGCCGGCCAAAACAGCGGTGTTAAGATTGATGGTGCTTTTCTGCCCGGGAATCTCCGGACTCTGCACCAAGAACTGGCATGCTAAGGCACCAGCAAAACCGCCACGCCGGCCACAAGAGTCGCCCTGGTGACCCGTGGAGCTCCTCCACTGGGAATCTCCTGGTCCGTGAGCAACTAATATTTGTCTGAAAGTGTGGCGTCCTCTCGTTCTTTGCGCTTTCACTGGGAAAGCTTTCACGTGCCCGAGCTGCTAATCATCAGCCATCTTGGATCTCTCTCTCCCTGGGTGTATATTTTAAGGATGGCAGGGAACTGAAGAGTAAAACTGTATTAAGAACTGTGGTCTTAAATCTAATTGTTAAAAAATTGAGTTCAGTCCATGCTTTTCTTTGAAATCATTAATAATCACTATTCAGACCCTCCTATAGAAAGGAACATAAACATTGTTCAAATGTTGTAAGAACATAGAACACAAAAGCCCAAAAACAGATCCAAGTGCTCATGAAAATCTAGTTTATAACAAAGGTGAAAGTTAAACCATTAAGACACAGATGGACTAAATAAATGGTTCTAGAACAAATCATTAGTAATCTGGAAAACATAAAATAAGATACATATCTTACTTCATACATAAACTCCAAATGTATCAGAAATCAAAATATAAAATAAGAAATCAAGGCACAGTGGCTCACACTTGTAATCCCAGCACTTTGGGAATATAAGGTGGGCGGATCACTTGGGCTCTGGAGTCCAAAATCAGCTGAGGCAACATGGTGAAACACCATCTCTACAAAAAATACAAAAATTAGTCGGGTGTGGTGACATGCACCTGTGGTCCCAGCTACTTGGGAGGCTAATGTCGGAGGATCACTTGAGCCCAAGAGGTCAAGGATATAGTGAACCATGATTACGTCACTGCACTCCAGCCTGGGTGAGAAAGTGAGACTTTTTTTAAAAAAAAAAAAAAAAAAGGAGAAAATACAGGTAATTCCTCTAAAACCTAGGTGTAGAAAAAAGTTTTCAATTATCCCAAATCTAGACACAATTAAAGAAAAAAAACTGATAAATTTGACTACAGAAAAATAAAAATCTTTTGCATGGCAAATACCTTAAACTAAGTTCAAGACCATTGAAAAACTGGAAAATTATTTGCAACATTTATATCAGATAAAAGGCTATGATCACTAATTTTAAAAAACTCTTAAAAATTAATGGAAAATTATATCTCATAGTATAACACACCAAAAATGTGAACATTATATGTGAATTTTGAAAAAGATGTTCAATGTCATTCATAATTATAAAACTGAAATTAGGCTGGGCATGCTGGCTTACCCTGTAATCCCAGCACTTTGAGATGCTGAGGCAGGTGGATCACTAGAAGTCAGTAGTTCAAGACCAGCCTGGCTAACACAGCAAAACCTCATCTCTACTAAAAATACAATTAGCTGGGTGTAGTGGTGCACACCTATAGTCCCAGCTACTCGGGAGGCTAAGGTGGGAGAATTACTTGAACCTGGGAGACTGAGGTTTCTGTGAGCCAAGATCGTACCATTGCACTCCAGCCTGGGCAACAGAGCAAGACCCTATCTCAAAGACAGACAGACAGTTAGATAGATAGATAGATAGATAGACAGATAAACTGAAATTAAAACTATGCTGAAATACCACTTCTTATCTATCTGGTAAAAATTTAGAATTATGACTATATATTCTGTTAAGAAAGTCTATGAGAAAATAGGTACTCATACATTGTGAGTAAGAATGAAACATTTCCTTTAAGAAAGGGATTTGGCAATATCTTATAAAATGACATATGCAGTCAACATCACTGATCATTAGGGAAATGCAAATCAAAACCATAATGAGATACCATTTCATATCCATGAGGAGGCTGACTAGTGCCACTGCACTCCAGCCTGGCGACAAAGCGAGACTCTATCTCAAAAAAGAAAGGCAATATTGTACACATTAAGGGAATGTGTACTGTTCAAAAAGGGATACCCCACAAGCATTACCACAGCAAAACTGGAAGAGCCTACACTGTTACCCAGCATGTTCTTGGCACTATTGTAAACAAATAAAGGCAAAATTCTGGTCGAGAGAATTAATGTGCACATTGAGTACGTCAAGCACTCTTAAGAGCCAACACAGCTTCTGAAATGCATGTAAGAAGATGATCAGAAAACAAAGGAAGCCAAAGAGAAAGGTACTTGTGTTCAGCTGAAGCACCAGCCTACTACACCCAGGGAAGCACGCTGTGTGAGAACCAATGGGAAGGAGCCTGAGCTGCTGGAGCCTCTTCCCTATGAATTCATGGCATGATAGGTGGAAAAAATAAAAGACCTCTGGACTGCAAAATTGTTTCTCTTCATTGAGTAGAGAAGTATGGTGTCCTTTCCCTCAAAGAAATATTTAAAGCAAATTTTTAATTGTGTCCTAACTCATTGTGTAATGTCTTTACTGTTCGGATTTAGTGTTTTTCTTGCTGAAAGATGTGAGGTGGCTTGTTGTGCAACAATTTACTCAACTTGTTAAACAAACAAACAAACATGTTATTTATGAAATACTCATACTGGTTTGAAGATAGTCCTTCTAAATAATCATTTTAAAAAATTACAAAATATAAAAAAACAGGATGGGCACAGTGGAACAGGCCTGCAATCCTAGCACTTTGGGAGGCCAAGGTGCATGTATCACTTGAGCCCAGGAGTTCAAGACCAGCCTGGCCAACACAGTGAAATCCCATCTCTACAAAAAATACAAAAATCAGCTGGGTGTGGTGGCGTGCTACACGAGAGGCTGAGGTGGGAGGACTGCTTGACCTGGTGGGGGCCAAGGTCGCAATAAGCCAAGAAGACACCACTGCACTCTAGCCTGGGCAACAGAGCAGGATCTTGTCTCAAAAATAATAATAATAAATAAACAAATAAACAATAATGGAAACAGAGATCTTTTAGAGAAATGGCTGATTCCAGAGCACAGCCAGGGGAAGTATGAGATGAGTCTGGAACACTTTGCCATGCCAGAAAGTAATGAAGTATTCAAAGAATAATGAGGACATAACAAAAGGTCACAGAAAGGGTTCCCACTAGCCAATATGCAATTATTTGAGCATCAGAATAAATAATGAGGCCAGGTACAGTGGCTCCCACCTGTAATACCAGCACTTTGAGAGGCCAAGGTGGGCAGATCACCTGAGGTCAGGAGTTCGAAACCAAACTGGCTAACATGGCAAAACCACGTCTCTACTAAAAATACAAAAAAATTAGAGGGCCGTGGTGGCGCAAACCTGTAGCCCCAGCTAGTCCGGAGGCTGAAACGGGAAAATTGCTTAAACCCAGGCAGCGGAGGTTGCAGTGAGCCAAGATGGCGCCACTGCACTCTAGCCTGGGTGACAGAGCAAGACTCCATCTCGATAAAAAATAAATAAATAAATAAACAATGATACTACTGGACTACAACCCAAAGAATGAAATAAGAATCCATGGGTCCATACTGATTTAAATGAATGAAAAACAAACAGGGGTGAAAGGCAAACTCTTTCTTACAGTAGAAAGTGAACTAACAAATATAGAAGAAATGATGGAATTGGAAAATCACCATTTGCAACCACCATAATAAAAACTGTTTTTAGCAAGACTCATCAGTGGCGATAAAAGTATTTACCACATGAAAGTTTGATGAGGAACTTGATAGTCTCAAAATACCTCCTACAAGATCTTATTAACCACAAAGTAAGACACAGTAACTTTACAGTGAAGGTTCACCTTAAAGCAAGTGATCAAAGTTAAGTCACCAGTGAGCAGGATACGACAACATGTTTGTGGTACTTTTGCCAAAAATTCATAATATAAATCTAACAGGAAACATCTGACAGACCCAAACTAAAGAACATTCTACAAAATGAATGGCCTGTTCTCCCAAAACGTCAAGGTCCTGAGAGAAAAGAACTGTTCTCAACTAAAGGAGATTAAAGACAATACAACTAAAGGCAACACATCCTCCTTGACTGGATCCTGGACCAGAAAAAACATTTTTTTCTATTTTGCTATAAGGACGTTAGTCAAACAAATGGCAAATTTGAATATGGGCTATAGACTGAGTAACAATACGGTATCAATGTTAATTTTTTAATCTTACTAAGTGTACTGTGCTTATGTAAGAATGCACTTGTTTTAAGGAACTTTATATTTAGAGGTTAGGAGCCTTATGTCTACAATTTACTCTCAAGGTTCAGAAAAACTTAATATGCCTATGTATGTACAGGCAGATAAAGAAGATGATAAAGTAAATGTGTTAAAATGTTACTGTTTGGGAAATCTGGTTTAAAGGTACCCGGGAATTCTTTGTGCTGTTTGTGCAACTTTTCTGTAAGTCAGAAAGTATTGCAAACTAAAAAGCTTTAAAACATGCTGTCAGATGAGGAGGTGGAGACTCCTTTTACACATCTTCCAGGGACAGATACATACCTGGCCTTGTGTGAGGAAGTTGGCCATCAGCGCCCCCTTCACAGCATTGTTCATATCACAGTCTGAGAAGATGATGAGTGGAGATTTGCCTCCAAGTTCCAAGGTAACGGGTTTGACTCCTTTAGATGCCATCTCCATGATCTTACAGAACAAGGACAAAGTATTTAGAACTTTAACACAAATTATATCGCATGCTAGGTCAATTAGACCCTGAACCTACAAAATCATCTTGAACTGTGTGTGACATGTAGCCTTATTCTTGTCAATATCCTTTGCCTTTTGTCTACTAAAATATACTTTTCCAGAAAACTGAAGCGAATCCACAGAGTTGCACTGACACTGGAAGGGGGAGTTCATTTAAAAAATATTGTCCCAGTCTGGGCAACATTGCAAGACCCTGCCTCTACAGAAAAATAAGAAAATTAGCCAGGCACAGTGGCACATGACTATAGTCCTGGCTTCTTAGGAGGCTGAAGCAGGAGGATTGCCTGAGCCCAGGAGTTCAAGGCTGCAGTAAGCTGTGATTGCACCACTACAATCCAGCCTGGGCAACAGGGTGAGACTCTGTCTCAAAAAAATAAAAATAAAAAATATTGTTAATTCACAGGACTATCATAGTCAGAAATTCTTTTGTGTTACTGTTACTGTGCATAAGGCTGACAGAGTTCAGAACACAAATTAATGTCAAAATAATGAATCTGAAATAGCCTGAGTAAAAATCCTTCCTTTTATACAAGAAATTAAGTCACCAAACAATACAAGTGGCAGCCCAGGCCCCTATCCACCCAGACACATCCTCTCCTTAGGCTGGAGCTGATACTTCCACCTCTACCTGGCCTACCACAAATCACCCCATGTGTACTCCCTTTGCCCCTTCACACTTTTATAGGAAACTTCACACCTTTGCCCAATAAAAACTCCTTCCCCATTCCCAATACAGGCTAGGCAAAATCAAAACAGAAGCCTCCAAAATACACTCTGGGTAGAACCGGCTTTGCCCTATCCAAATGCCGTTTGTGTTGACCAATACTGGTTACATCCTCACCTTCATGCCCGTGGGCACACTTCCAGTGAAGGAGACTTTGGCCACATCGTGATGCTGACACAGAAACTGGCCTGTGGCAGCCCCGCCCTGCACCACATTGAAGAGCCCAGGAGGCACACCAGCCTCAGTGTAGATTTCAGCCAGCAGCAATGCAGAAACAGGTGTAAAGGGAGAAGGTTTGAAGACCATGGCATTACCTGCATAAACCCAAGACACAAACATAAAAAGACTTCTTAAGACCAGTGATCCCCTGAAAACAGGACTAGAGGACAATTCAAGAATGATTCCAATTGTTTCCTCTTCCCCTATCAAATCCTAGACCAAAAATGTTATTAATAAGTGTATTAACTTGTTTTCACACTGCTGATAAAGACATACCCAAAACTGGGAACAGAAAGAGGTTTAATTGGACTTATAGTTCCACAAGGCTGAGGTCTCAGAATCACAGCAGGAGGTTAAAGGCACTTCTTATATCGGCGGCAAGAGAAAAACGATGAAGCAGCAAAAAGCGGAAACTCCTGATAAACACATTAGATCTCGTGAGACTTATTCACTATCACCAGAATAGCACTGGAAAGACCAGCCCTCACGATTCCTGATTCCCTCATGATTTGATTCCTGGATCCCTCCCAACACGTGGAAATTCTGGGAGATACGATTCAAGTTGAGATTTGGGTGGGGACACAGCCAAACCATATCAATAAATAAACAAATCTTGTCCTTTTCATCTTGGTTTCTCTCATACAAATCCCAAACCCTACAGTTGCCCAGTCTCACACTTGCCTATCTAGGCCTTTTCACGTATATTATTTCACTTAACACTTTCAACAGCAGTATGAAGTAGGTATCATTAGCTCCGTTTGATAAAACTTGACATTGAAGACAAGAAAGGTTCACTTGATGAGAGTCCTCAAAGCTAGTGACTTAATGCTGGGACTATTTTTCCTCTTTCACAGATGTTTCTCAAAGAGAAATAGGCTAAAACAAGAACATGCAATGGCAAAAGGACAAAAGCTGCATTTCAATGTAACGTCCTAACAGTAATGCTTCATAACATTATTGTTTTTTTCTAATATATGATTAGTCTTCTTTCCCCACAGATTCTTCTCTTTAAATACTGTAGGAAAACCGTTTAATGCCAATCAGCCAAAGCTCCTCTGATGGAAGCCTTGCTTATTATTTCTCTTAAGATCCAAAGGAAGAAAGATGTTTATCTTCTGCTTAGTAAATGAAGTCAAACTCCTAAGTGCTAACTCATACGTTAAAATTCTTGTCCAGAAAGGAAGAGAACTTGTAAGTAGCACAAATATAATTCAAGTTAATAAGAAAATTAAATTTCTTCCTTTTCATATACAAAATTAAATAAACAAAAACTGGGACTATCTAGACATGATTGTGTATAATCTAAACTGTAAGTCCTTGAGGGGTAAGACAGGGCAGGAATGAGCCATGACCTCTGAGGCTTTGAATATCCCAGAGCAGGCCCCTTCTGATTTAAAGTATTCATAGAGAGGTGAAGGGTAGAGAATGCGGAGAGAACAAATGGCTCTCAAATGGAGGGATAATTCATTCTTACCACAGGCTAACGCAGGAGCTGACTTCCAAGAGGCGATCTGAAAGGGGTAGTTCCACGCTCCTATTCCCACACATACTCCAAGTGGTTCTCTTCTGGTATAACCAAAGGATCCGCCTGGGAGCTGGATGTGTTCACCTACGGGGAAAACAGGAGTAAAGCAGAATGCGGGTCTGTCCTCCCCAACATTTCACAAACGTCTGCAGCAGTCTGACTTGTACTCCAGTTGGCGCAGCCTCCCCACTGCTCCCAGTACACCAGGCTCACCCTGTCTCCATTCTTCTATTTTTTCCAGTCATTCTTCCACTGGCTCCCACATATTCTCTCCACAGAGAATCCTACCTATCCTTCAAACACATGATCACCCAACTTGATTTAATTCTCTAAGAATTTACTGAGCATCCATTAGATAGCTTAGATGAAACAAAATGGAAATGAGAGGAAGACACAACAGGAGGAGAAGCTTCTGAGCTCCCTGCAACCTTCCTAGGCCCTATAAACCATCCAATATCAATTGTTGACAACTTTATACATTGTCAAAAAAAAGTTTGCTAAATAGACAAAACTGGTAAATATGACAAACTGATTCTTGTAAAAACTGATTTTTCAGAAATTTGGTCTAAAGCTTAAGTATCATGCTAGGTGCTATATATGCACTATCTCATTTAATCCTTAAAACAACCCAAGAAGCTAGGAATTATTATCTCCAGTTTAGATTAGGAAAGATTTTTTCCAGGTCACCCACGTAGAAAGTGACAAACCCAATGGGTTCACCCGGGTCTGTCTTAATTCCAAAATCTCTACCCTTTACTCCTAGGCCCTGCGCTTCTGCCTCACTGTCAGCTGGTGACAGACACCAGGTGAGGACTTACCAGCCATGGATGCAGCCAAGCCCGCAAAATACTCCAGGCACTGCCAGGAAGTGTCGATGTCCAAGCGGGCCTCAAAGATGGACTTGCCATTGTTGATGCATTCCACAGTGGCAATTTCATCCCTCCGTTCCTTTGGATAAAACAGGAGACTAGATTTAAGACATATTCCAGTATGTCTTGATGTAGTTAATGCTTAAACAGAATACACTGATCAATTTTTAAAGCTAGAAATAGTTTTCACTTGAAGTGAGAAGAAATGGCACTGTTACATTTAGAAGAGAGATAAAAGCTTAAAGCTGAACAGCAGCACTGTTCTTCCCTTATTAATTAATTGACAGAGATTTAAGACCACAACTTTATGCCAAAATCAGTTAGTAAAAGAAGGGGCAAGACCAGGCAGGAATGAACCCATGCCTTCTGAGGCTCTGAATGTCACAGGGCAGGCTCATTCTGATTTGAAGTATATGTTTACTGAAGAGGTGAGGGGTAGAGAATGGGGAGAGAATGGGTGGCTCACAAGTGGAAGAGTAATTCATTTTGGGAAATGAACATAATATGTATATGTATATAAATACCTAAGTATGTTTGCTCATAGATGGTAAGAGAAAACAGTTCTTAGGGAAATTGTATTTAAGAGGCTGTAATACGCATCACTTTAATTCACCCAAAGAATTGCAACATATTCTTCTCTAATACTTTCTAATACTTAGCACTCAATCAATACTGTTTTTCAAATACCGTTTCTAGTTCTGGCCTCCACAACTTACTAAGGATAAAAAAATTCAGGCCAGGCACAGCGGCTTACATCTGTAATCCTAGCACTTTGGGAGGCTGAGGCAGGTGGATCACAAGGTCAGACGGTCGAGACCAGCCTGGCCAACATGGTGAAACCCTGTCTCTACTAAAAATACAAAAATCAGCTGGGCGTAGTGGCACGTGCCTGTAATCCCAGCTACTTGGGAGGTTGAGGCAGCAGAATCTCTTGAACCCAGGAGGCGGAGGTTGCAGTAAGCTGAGATCATGCCACTGCACTCCAGCCTGAGTGACAGTGAGACTCTGTCTCAAAAACAAACAAGTTAACAAAAAAAGGGCAAGTTAGCACATTTTAAATAAATATTGCAATTTTTGAATAAATATGCTCCTTCAGAAAGGATTTGTTCAGCATTCAAACATGGTCTAAATTAAACTGTCTTTTAAACCAACAATTTACCTTCTCTCTTCCTGATTCTATACTCACCAAAACAACCTTTTGACAATTAACTTGTTTCCCAGTATGCTGACACTAGAAAGAGGGTACCCTAGGAGAAAACAAGCATCAATTCTTACACCAAGCATAAATTATTCCCCATTCTTAAGTTTGTTGAGTATAATTAACATGAAATAGTTTTCCAGAGGTATAATCAACCATAAGTAGCTTGAATTTTGTTTCTTGAATGCAAGAGAAAACCAGGCCCTAGAGAGGCTAGCTCACTGATCAGTTGAATAAAGTGATGAATCAGCACAGAACATTTCAAATACAGGGAAGAGATATTATACTGGCAATAGTGAAACACAGTAGTTTTGCTTACATTTCAGTGTAAGAATGAACAAACAGGAAGTAATCTGTGATTCTATCGCTGCTAAGCCCTAGAACATTTACTAAGAAATAGAAAACTTTCACTCTTGAGATTTTTTCCCTTTTAAAATAACAGATAGACAAGTAGCTTTGGGGACTGTTTTTGAGGTTTCAACTCTCAGAGAAAATTCAGTTTACTAGACAGCCTTGGAAAATTTTTTGTCTTATTCTATTATTCTCCATCCTTACAAAACAAGGTTCTCTACTGAAGAGCATTGGGAGATCTTCTGATATACTATGTAAGGATCATCAAAGATGTCTCTGACAAAAATTTCTGCCTGCTACTATTGCAAGAACAACCATAAAATGAAATTGTTCACCGTAACAACATATTGCTACAAGTATTAGTTGGAAAATACATGCTTTGTTCCCAACCCTGTTCCTCCTCTATGTCACCCTGCTTTACAATATGACTTGACCAGGTGTCCACTGGGATGAAAGATTAGAAGTCAAGGGCAGGTCCCTCATTTCTACCTTTCACTTCGGAAAAAAAAATTAAAAAGAAAGAAAGAGAGAGAAAAATGATGGCCCACTTTTTTTCCAAATTTAATGAAACACATTTACAGATTCAAGAAAATCAATAAACCTCAGGGAAAATACATATGAAGAAAACTGCACCAAAAGACATCATCATCAAATTGCTTAAAACCAGTGATAAGGAGAAAAATCGTAAAACAGCCAGGGGTGGGGGAGAAGGGGTACACTACATACAAAGATGCAAAAATGACAGTAAATTTCTCTTCTGAAACAACACAAATCAGAAGACAGTGGAGCAGTATCTTTAAAGTACTGAAAGAAAAAACTAGGTATCTAGAATTCATTCAAAAATTAATGCAAAAAAAGACTTTTTTAGACATACAGAATCTGAAAGAGTCCTG
This sequence comes from Aotus nancymaae, assembly GCF_030222135.1. Taxonomy (NCBI): domain Eukaryota; kingdom Metazoa; phylum Chordata; class Mammalia; order Primates; family Aotidae; genus Aotus; species Aotus nancymaae. The sequence continues at coordinate 44,119,819 of NW_026988523.1, forward strand.
ACAGACCTGCACTGTAAGAAATGCTAGGCTGGCGGGCGCAGTGGCTCACACCTGTAATCCCAGCACTTTGGGAAGCTGAGGCAGGAGGATGACTTGAGCCCAAGAGATCAAGATCAGCTTGGGCAACATAAAGAAACCTACTCTCTACAAAAAATGCAAAAATTAACCAGATGTGGTGACATGTCTGTAGTCCCAGCTACTCAAGAGGCTGAAGTGGGAGGATCATTTGAGCCCAGAAGGTCAAGGCTACAGTGAGCTATGACTGTACCACTGTGCTTCAGCTGGGGAGTCAGAGCAAGACCTTGTCTCAAAAAACAAAAAACAGAAAAGAAATGCTGAAGAAATTCCTTCTAGCAGAAGAAAAATGACAGCAGATAGATACCTGGGTTGGCACGAACTGACGCGTACCACAAACAGGTAAATATGTGGACGAATGTAAAATATTTTACCTTACTCTTAAAATCTTTAAAAAAAAAATTAACTGTTTAGAGCAGTAATTTTTTAAAAAAAATTCCAGCTTGGGAAACATGGCAAAACCTTATCTCTACAAAAAATACAAACAAAAATTAGCCAGGTACGGTGGTGCATACCTACAGGAGGCTGAGGCAAGAGGATCCTTTGAGCCCAGGAGGTTGAGGCTGCAGTGAGCCATGACTGTGCCACTGCACTCCAGCCTGGGTGACAGAGCAACACCCCGTCAAAAAAGGAAGGAGCAAAGAACTGCAGATCTTGATTAACTAGAAAAATCACTAAAAGAAAACTGAGAGCTAATATGATTATAGGTATGGTCACAGAGTGGGATCTCTTCAGTTACAGAATAAATTGGAGTGAAGGCAGGTCCAGAGCATGATCATCAGACAAAAGCTTTAAAGAAAGGTAGAAGTGTGTTTCTGATTAATAAAACACCACACAGGTATCAGAGGAAATACAAAGGGGAGGGTAAAGTAAAAAGCAATGAAAATAGTATCAGACAATAGATTTCAGAGCAAAAACTATTATTAGATATTATTTAGGATCAATAAAAGTCATTTTTTAACAATAAAGGAGCCAATTCTTAACAGCCCTACAATATTGCTCATTCAAAGGAAAAAAAATGGACAAACGAAAATAATAAATTATCTGCCATGAGTTAACTTTGGTTTATTGAATTAAAAATAAATTTTTAATAACCGGGGAAAACACTTCATTGGGAGAAAATTCTGCACGAATATTTTGATATTTCTGCATGGTCAGGGCCTTCTGAGCAAAGGACACCGACAAGCTGACTGAATAGCAAAGGCCCTGAAAGGCAGAGACAGTGTCTCCCTAAAGAAAGAGAACTCTGGAGAAATGTGGAATTGTAAACCTCCATATTTGCTGTTCTTGGAAACATCTGCTTATACTCCAAGATAACGAACTTAGTGACACCTTCCCTCTCAACCCTGGAGATTTGCTTAGTAAGTAATCTCAATCTCTCTCTCTCCCTAAAGGAGAGGATAGGCAGATGTGCCAGTAGCCTCTATTTAAATGAATCTCAGAATTTTAGGGTTCTTCTTTGCTGCAACTTTCTGCATGCAGAGGGATCTCACCTGGTTCTCACCACATCCCCTCACCTACCGTGGGGACTGGTGCTTTGAAAACAAAAACTAAGCTGGGCGTGGTGGCTCATGCCAGTAATCCCAACACTTTGGGAGGCCGAGGTGGGCAGGTCACCTGAGGTCCAGAGACCAGCCTGGCCAACATGGGGAAACCCCATCTCTACTAAAAATACAAAAAATAGCCATGGGTGGTAGCACATGCCTATAATCCCAGCTATTCAAGAGGCTGAGGCAGGAGAATCACAGAATCACTCAAACCCAGGAGGCAGAGGTTGCAGTGAGCTGAGATTGCACCACTGCACTCCAGCCTGGGCAACAGAGTGAGAGTCCATCTCAAAAAAAAAAAAAAAAAAACACAGAAACTAGTGCTAAGGTATTGCTATGGCTGCTGCATTTTGCTGTGAATAATAAACCAACTTTTTTATTATTTATATCCAAAAAGCCTCATGTCTCTTGCCAGGACATGTATGTATATTATATACATATATTATACATAGTTATATAATTTACACATATAACAGATTATATGTATATTATATAGATTATATAATTATATGTGCATAGTTATGTATACATATATGTGTTATATATATGTGTACAATATATATATACACACACATACACACATACTCTTAAAAGTAGGTAACTCTCAGACCCTTCACAGTTTGACTTAACATACTTATGACGAAAAGTCACAGATCTACCACTCAGATATCCATGATGCATATTTTGATGTATTTTCTTCTGAATTTTCCAACTTTCTATAATGAGCATCTGGTACTTCTGATCTTTAAGACAATATAAAGTTTAACTTTCTTTTTTTAAAGAGAACATCTACAAATTTATGAAATCTTCCCAGACAATTAAAGTAACAAAGCTTTACTTAAAACCCTATCTGAAAACAAATCTAAAAAAGAAAGTAGACTTGAGGGTCATCAGCATAAAGAATAAAAAGGAAACAAGTAAAGAACTTGGGTTAAAAAGAAACAGAAGGCCAGGCGCGGTAACTCGCCTGTAATCCCAGCACTCTGGGAGGCCGAGGTAGGTGGATCACTTGAGGTCAGGAGTTTGAGACCAGCCTGCCCAACATGGTGAAATCCATCTCTGCTAAAAATACAAAAATTAGCCAGTTGTGGTGGCAGGCACCTGTAGTCCTAGCTACTTGGGAGACTGAGGCAGGAGAATTGCTTGAGCCCAGGAGACGGAGGTTGCAGTTGAGTGAAATCGCTCCACTGCACTCCAGCTGGGTGGCAAAGCAAGACTCCATCTCAAAAAATAAAAATAACAAAGAAAGATGAGCTATAAAGAGTTCAGTATAATTCAAAACAATGACAAACATGAAAACCTGAGATATCCATGAGCCAAGATCCAGATGGGAAGTATCAAACAAAAACTTGTTTTGTATACTAAGGTGAGCATGTAGAAATATTTTTGTTTTATAAAAACGTTCTGACCGAATGTTTCACCAAAGTCAAACTGCAAACATCACAAAGAACCCTCAGAGCAATGTCTGAGTTTTCTGGAAGGGAATAAGTTGGAACATACCCTTATTATTCTGGCAGCCTCCAAAAGGATTCGGCAACGTTCCATGCCAGATTTTTGACTCCATATTTTAAAAGCAGCCTTTGCATTCTGAACAGCCAAATTTACTTCTTTTTCTCCTGAACACGTGAAAGTAGCTATCACCCTGCCTATAAAGAGGGGAAAAGTCAGTTTTATCTCAAATTGTTGCCACATATTTAAATAAAATATTATGTATCAACATTCTCTTAGTATTCCCGTCTTGTTTTTCAGTATGGTTTGATTTAGTCACCACCTCTATACTAGCAGTTCTTTTTTAAGACAGTCTCACTCTTGCCGCCCAGGCTGGAGTACAATGGCGTGATCTTGGCTTACTGAAACTTCGCCTCCCGGGCTCCAGAAATTCTCCTCCCTCAGCCTCCTGAGTAGCTGGGATTACAGGGGCATACCACCACACCTGGGTAATTTTTGTATTTTCAGTACAGACAGTGTTTCATCATGTTGGCCAGACTGGTCTGGTACTCCTGACTTCAAGTGATTCACCCGCCTCAGCCTCCCAAAGTGCTAGGATTACAGGTGTGAGCTACCGTGCCCGGCCTAGCAGTTCTTAACTGTATTTTGTGGTCACTGACACCTTTCAGGAGTCTGATAAAAGTTGCAGACCTCTCTCCAGAAAAATGTACTTAAACACATAACAGAATTACAGGGATGCCATGTCCCCAGCCCTAAATTCATCATGGATTTAGGGTTAAGAACCCCTGTTCTCTACTATTTTACAATTGGGTTTACTAACATTAACTTCCTATAAAGTTTTGCAACACTCCTAAACACTATCTCACAATCTCGGGGTCTTGCAAAATGAAAGTCAAAAGTAAGCAGTCTATTGGGTTATGAACTCTGACTGTAAATCCCTCATCTAAAATGTTCTAAGTATGTTATACTACTGATACTTGATAAATCTAGTTAATAAGCAGTAACAGCAGGATAAGGCATCCCTAAAAGAACTTTTTTCCCTCGAAAAACCCAAGATTTCCTTTTCTTATTCCACCTTTATTCTCCCTCCCTATTCTGGTACAAATTACAAAACAATTTTTCTGGACCCATATCCCAAGGATTGTACTGCCTCTACCAACAAGAATTCATTAAGTTTGCCAACTCAGCAAATTGTGTTCACAAGAACTCCTGGGACTCTTTCCAAGGAGATTTCACAAATCTGCAACTTCTGTTAAAAATTTGAATAGCCAGCTGGTAAAGGCGGTGGCTGAGAGTCACACACACTCCAGGCAATTAAAGAGCAATTTTTCTTTCTTTTGTACCAAGATTAGGTCGGGGTATAAAAGCTGTTTCCTCCTATATAAAGAAGAAATGTGATAATGCCTTCTGGTTCTGCCAAGTCACTGCTCTGATTTAGTGTGGATGGTCAAATACTAAATTCTCCAGTCCCTTGCAATCCAGTTTTATTGCTCTGGCTACATTTTTCTCGCCACATATATTCCATAAAACCCAGCAAAATAAACACAAAACCAAAATAAAAAAGCCTCTTCCTCCTTATCGCTGTGACCCTCAGAGTTCCCAGAGTAAATCCAATGCCTAGCACAGTGCTTAGCACACATTAAGCACTGGATAAAAGTTTTATTTCGGGAAGATGAATAAATGACTACGGTTACTAATACTGCATCGCATACTTGAAATTTGCTAGAAGAACATATCTTAAATATTTCACCAACCAAAAAAAGTCTTAACTATGTAGAAGCAATGGATAATCAGATTGATTGTGGTAATCATTTTGTAAGGTATACATACATCACGTTTTACACCTTAAGAATATACAATTATTATTTGTTAATTACACTTCAATAAAGCTGGAGCAGAAAGTATTGAGTAAGAGTGGGGTTTTGCCAATTCTGATTAACGTGCAGAAATACTTTAATATCAGAATGTGGAGACAAGTCCTCATTCGTAGTCATTAGAAACTATCTGTGAGCGTGCCTCCATTCTCAGCACAAATGATTATCTCCCCCACAACCCCGCCCCGTTCTTCTAGAAATCCTCTCCTACGCACACATGTGAAGACAATACATCAGTCCTAGTTTTAAAAGGAAACAGTTGACCGGGTGCGGTGGCTCACGCCGGTACTCCCAACACTTTGGGAAGCCGAGGCGGGAGGATCACCTGAGCCCAGGAGTTCGAGACCAGCCTGGGTAACATGGTGAAACCTTGTCTCTACTAAAAATACAAAAATTAGCAGGCCATGATGGTGGGCGCCTGTAATCCTACTCGGGAAGCTGAGGCGGGAGGAGCACTTGAGTCCGGAAGGTCGAGGGTGCAGTGAGCTGAGGTCGCGCCAGTCTGGACGACACACAAAAAACGGAACAGCGAACAGAGGCACGACTTCCCGCACGAGGACTTCGCGAACTCCGTTCTGGCCCGAGTAAAACTACTCACAATCCCACCACGCAACTGACCAGCTTTTCCTTTTCCTCCCTTCCCGCCCACAGGCACTCGCGTTGCTCCAGAATCCCAGCTGCCTACACGCACAGCCTTAGACTCTCCACCGTCACTGTGCTCAAGTCAACCTGCAGAACACGAGGGAACTAGGGCTGGCCGGGAAATCCGCGCACAGGCCCCGCTGCGCCCCGGCCTCCCGGGCTCCGTGCAGTTACCGGTTGCCGGCTCGAAAGCCTTCTCCGTGCCAGAGGCGTCCGCCGGCTCCACGCGGGTCCCACCACGGTAATTGAGCGGCTGCGACACAACGAAGGTTCCGGTGCTCATGGTGGCCACAGGAGACGGCAGAAGACTGCGAAGAAGCGGAGAAACCGCGGCCTGGCCCGCTCGAAGAAACATAAACGGCGGGTGCTGCTCCCGGGCCGACGCTGAGGGCCTCGAGAGGGCGGGGCCTTGGAGGGGCGGGGTCGCGGGAGGGGAGGGGCCGCGAGAACCGGTTCTAGGAGATTCTACGGGCTGTCAGTCACTCGGTTCCTCCGCGGTCCAGGTCAGGCCCTCGCCCCTCCAAGAGGGTGGGGCAAGACACCAGTCTCCCCCGCCCCTTCCTCTCCGTTCCCGCTCCCTGCCCCGCCCCTTCCTCTCCGTTCCCGCTCCCTGCCCCGCCCCTTCCTCTCCCTCCCCCCTCCCCCCCGCCCGCCCCCCCGTCTCCTTTCTTCCGCCCGCCCCTTCGCCCCCTCGAACGCCACATCCGACGCAGTCTCTAGGCGGGAAGAAGAGGACTTCCTTCTTCGTAATCAGTATTTGCGGCGCACTTAGCAAGCGTTTCCGGATTCTTCATTGCATGTAAGCATCCTAGGATCCCATTCTTAATCCTGTCGCCTGAAGAAGGCAGAGGATTGGAGTGCCAAGAGTTTTTGGTGGTTACTTCACTGACAAACCACCGTTTATCTGCATAATACTTTTTAAAGGGTTACAGTAAAAAGCAAGAGGACTGTGGAAGAGATAGACGATATTGTGATGTGAAACTGCTTTTTAAATTCTTAGAGAGGCTGGGCGCGGTGGCTGTCACCAAGGCTGCGGGATCGCTTGAGCCCAGAAGTTTGAGGGCAGCATAGAGACCCCGTCTCTACCAAAAAAAATTAAATATTAACCAGCTGCGCCGGGCACAATGGCTCACGCCTGTAATCCCAGCACTCTGGGAGGCCGAGGTGGGCAGATCACCTGAGGTCAGGAGTTCGAGACGAACCTGGCCAACATGGTGAAACCCCGTCTCTACTGAAAATAGAAAAATTAGCTGGGTGTGGTGGCATGTGCCTGTAATCCCAGCTACTCGGGAGGCTGAGGCAGGAGAATCGCTTGAACCCGAGAGTCAGTGAGCCGAGACTGCGCCACTGCACTCCAGCCTGGGCGACAATAGCAAAACTCAAAAAAAAAAAAAAAAGCCAAGTGTGGTGGCACATGCCTGTGGTCCCAGGTACTTGGGAGGCTGAAGTGCGAGGATCCCCTAAGCCCGGGTTCCAAGCTACAGTGAGCCATAATCGCGCCGCTGCACTCCGGCCTGGGCAACAGAACAAGACCCTGTCTCACAATAAATTCTGAAGGAGCAATGTAAATGCTATTAATGACAAATATTGATAAAAACAGAACACTACAGAATAAGAAGAGCAAAGGCCACAGGAAAAAGTGTCAGGAAACAAAATGCCTTCTGTAAGACGGAGCAGTCCCTCGGAGGCACTCACAGGTCTGTCAGCTGAGGGATCTTGCACAAAGGTTCATTCTTTTTACTAAACTTCCATGCACCTCCAGTAGAGACTTTCACAAAGTAATTGGCAATTTGGCCATCTCAGGATTGTTTCTCTTCTAAGGGCTGCTTTCTCAATGTTTTTTCCTCACCAGCACACTAGCACAATATTAGGGAGTGTGGTTTTCAGGGTTAGAGTAGATATGAAGTATTTGGGTCAAGTTTTCTGACGCTCTATACCGGTTTGTTAACTTTTCCAATGCTACTGAGATGTGTAGGTCTTGATCCTCAGATGGAAACAGCAGTGCCCAAACTCAGAATGCCTGAGGCGACACTCACATATTATTTGTTATTATTGTCCATTGGAAACAATTGAAACGTATCAGGAGTTGGTGACAAGCAGCACTGTAGATTTCCAAGATCACTGAATAGTCATTTGGTACAGAAACTATACATCTCAAATTTTATGGGACAATTTCTATTTAAAAGATTCTGTCCCCAACCAATGCATTTTGACTTGTCGCATCATAATTCCTGATGTTTGTTTTGGAAATGTGGTCATGATGTCTGTTGAATTCATAGATTTTAAGACTGACAAACCCCTGGTCAGGCACAGGACTCACACCTGTAATCTCAACACTTTGGGAGACCGAGGCAGGAAGATCACTTGAGGCCAGGAGTTCAAGACCAGCCTGGGCAACATACTGAGACCGTGTCTCTACAAAATATTTTAAAAATTAACCGAGCCTGGTGGCACAAGCCTGTAGTCCTGACTACTCAAGAGACTGAGGTGGAGGATTACTTGAGCCCAGGAGTTCAAGATTGCAGTGTGCTACCAGTGCTCCAGCCTGGGCAACAGAGTGAGACCCTTCCTCCCCAAAGAACAGATCTCCTCCAAAATATCTAGCTGTTAAATATTTAGCTGTTCCTCTTACCTATCTGTGCTTTTATTGTTATGTTTTAACTTTTAAGTTCAGGGGTACATGTGAAGATTTGTTACATAGGTAGACTTGTGTCATGGGGGTTTGTTGTACAGATTATTTCATCACCCAGGTATTAAGCCTAGTACCCATTAGTTACTTTTTCCTGATCCTCTCCTTCCTTCCACCCTTTTTATTAGATTATTAACAAAATATTTTTCATTAACAAAATCCAACATGTAGAAAGAGCTTTATAGGTTACAGAGCCCTTTCACATTTAATTTCTCACGTGATGCTCATAATAACCCTACAAAAGAAAAGGAAACTAACACAGATTGAGCTAGGAGGTAGTATGTGGCACTTTGGTAAATATCTCAGTGGCAGTCACACAAGATAGGTTTTATCATTCCCGTGGTACAGATGAGGAAACTGGTAGAAAGATCATAGAGCTTCCCTATAGAGGAGATAAGGCTGGAGTCTAGCTCTGTGCAAATCCAAAGTAAATTTCCTCTTACTATACCAGATCCAGATGTTGACCCCATGAAGGTTGTTATCAAAATTCATTCTTATTTAGTGGATATCTCTGAGAAAACCCAGAGATCTGGTTCTAGGGAGAAGGTTTGAAGGACATGTAAATTTCTTAGGATGTTTATCAGCACTACCCAGTAAGCAGCCCTGAAACCACAGAAGATGCTGGCCAGTTTACAAGTTCAGGGTGAAATTCAAAGGGACAAAGATGCCACAAGGAGCAGAAGGAATGCCAAAAGAGAAGCACCCCTTAGATGGGTGTGTGTTGGAGGGCAGACGTGGGGATAGAACGAGATAGAAAAGGAGTAGAATCATTGCTAATGAGGTAGAAGATCCAAGGAGAAACTGCCTACCTCACAACTTGCTTAAAACCGAGCTTGGGTGCACTAAAGCCCCCTCCATTTCCACATTTCCTTCCCCAGACAACCGGAGGAGGAAAAGAAAAACAACTGGATCCCCTTTCCCAATCTCCAAGCCTCCCCAAAAAGGAAGTCCTTGGGAACCCACTGTGTGATCCAGGGTCCTTCACTGGCCTCTCCCTCAGGTTATCCAGTTGCGAGTTGGTTGATTTGGCTTAGTTTCACCATTAGGAGTACTCTTACTGGATACAACCTTCAGAATAAAAGAAAATGCTGGGTGCGGTGGCTCACACCTGTAATCCCAGCACTTTGGGAGGCGGAGGTGGGCAGATTGCCTGAGCTCAGGTGTTCAAGACCAGCCTGGGCAACATGGTGAGACCCCTGTGTCTCTACTAAAAACACAAAATAAAAAAAAATAGCCAGGTGTGGTGGTGCATGCCTGTAGTCCCAGCTACTAGTGGAGTTGAAGCACGAGGATTGCTTGAACCTGGGAGGCTGCAGTGAGCCAAGTTTGCAACATTGCACTCAAGCCTGGGTGACAGAGCAAGACTCAGTCTCCAAAAAAAAAAAAAAAGAAAAGAAAAGAAAGAAAGGGCTGGGCGTGGTGGCTCACGCCTGTAATCCCAGCACTTTGGGAGGCCGAGATGGGTGGATCACGAGGTCAAGAGATTGAGACCATCCTGGTCAACATGGTGAAACCCTGTCTCTACTAAAAATACAAAAATTAGCTGGACGTGGTGGTGCACGCCTGTAGTCCAAGCTACTCGGGAGGCTGAGGCAGGACAATTGCTTAAACGTGGGAGGTGGAGTTTGCAGTGACCTGAGATCGTGCCACTGCACTCCAGTCTGGCACCTGGTGATGGAGCAAGACTCTGTCTCAAACAAAAAAAAAAAAAAAGAAAAGAAAGAAAGAAAGAAAGGAAAGATCTTTAGGGATTACCAGCTCTTTGTCCTCTAGAACTATTAATACATTGAACACACATGCACACACCACATTTATTTTTATTTCCTGAACAATAGTATGTCTGCTACTCTTATAACTACTTCATTGGGGAGCCAGAAAACCATCCACACAAAAAGAAAGGAAAAAATTATTCCAAATCCTGTTCCTACCCATTTTAACAGGGCCTTTCACTTAATGATAGTTTATAGATTGAATTTTAAGCCTGAGTGTCCTCACATTCTTCATATACAGAATATAATTTTCTCGCTGAAGGTTTCCTACCCTAGGCAGCCTGACACTAGGATTAGGTCCGTAATAAATATTGGTTGAGTGAACACACGAACAGTAATTCAACTCAGGTTTTACAAACCTGGACTTTGAAATCACTGCTCTGATGAGGATGTTCGCTCTAATGCTAGTTAGGCATCTCTGCTTGGATAATCTAGTCTTTTTCATTTTTAACAGCTTTTTAGGCTGTAATACTCATATTTTCAAAAATAGGTTTAATTTATAAACCTCAGGTAATATGAAACAGTATGTGAAAGTGTTCTAAAAACTAGAAAGCACTATACAATTGCTATTATAATAACTGTGTTTATAGTTTGCAGCGCCTTCCTGTTTTTCTCAAATGAAATTCAGGGTCATCGACTTTGGAATTTGTTCTTGGAGTTGATAATCAGCTAAAGACGAAAGGCTACTGACCTTACAGAAAAATTTAGAATCTGTCTGTTATGTAAGACAGTAGCATTATATAGAAATTATTCCAACTCTTTTAAATGTATAAGATATAAAAATGAGAGGTTCAGAAGGTTTCTTTTTTTTAAAAAAAAAAAGGATATGATTTTTGCTTTTTAGGATAGGGTCTCACTCTGTCGCCCAGGCTGGAGTGCAGTGGTGTGATCACTGCTCACTGCAGCCTCAGGCTCCAGGGCTCAATCAGTTCTCCCATTTCACCCTCCTGAGTAGCGGGAAATACGGGCATGCATCAGCATGCCTAATTTTTCTTATTTTTTGTAGAGACAGGGTCTCACCATGTAGCCAGGCTGGTCTCGAACTTCTGAACTTAAGCAGTCTTCCTGCTTCAGTCTCCCAAATTGTTGAGATTACAAGTGTGAGCCATCGCCTGTATATACTGATATGTATATCATTGGTTGTGTCATTGTTTTTTCTGGGCATTCACCTGAAGTCCCAGCTACTTAGGAGTCTGGGGTGAGAGGATCTGAGGGGGAAGGATCGCTTGAGCCCAGGAGTTTAAGACCAGACTGGGCAACACAGTGAGTCCCCATTTCTTTAAAAAAAAAAAAAAAACTTTAAAATCTCAAACAAAGAGACCAGGTGCAGTGGCTCACACCTGTAATCTCAGCACTTTGGGAGGCCCAGGCAGGTAGATCACCTGAGGTCAGGAGTTCGAGACCAGCCTGGCCAACATGGTGAAACCCCGTCTCTACTAAAAATACAAAAATTAGCCAGTTGGGGTGGCGCACACCTGTAATCCCAGTTACTGGAGAGGCTGATGCAGGAGAATCACTTGAACCCGGGAGGCAGAGGTTGCAGTGAACCGAGATCGAGCCACTGTGCTACAGCCTGGGTGACAGAGTAAGACCCTGTCTCCAAAAAAGAAAAAGGAAAAGCACTAAGAAAAAAAAAAAAATTAGGATGCTTTCTCCTGTTAATCTGTTTTATGTTATTTTGATTCTCCAGCCCAATCAGGAGTCTAAGAGAACAGAGGTGGAGTTTTGCCACCCTTACAAGCTGAATTTGCCCATATGGCTTTTTTTCTTAGGGCAGAATCCTAGAAGTGGAATTGCTAGTGTAACCAGGGGAGCATACTTAGCTCCCAGTTCCGAAGAGGTTCTTAGCTTCGCTAACCCCAAAGAATGGGGAAAGGGGCCCTGGAGGCACAGCGAGTTTGCCGTTCAAATAAATATCGTGGACTCAAAGAGTTTTGTGGAAAAGCGATTTATTAGACAGAGAGAGAGAGAAAGAAAGACAGCTCCCACACTGTCATGGGAGGGGACCCAGAGAAGGAATCCCTATAGATAAGAAGTAGCTGGAGTTTTAACTTTTGAGTTATTCCTACCCCTTTATGTTCTCGTCCAATGAGAAGAGTTGTTTCAAACTTCCTGTGGAGTGATTGATCTTTGAGTGTGATACCGGATTGGCTACTTGGTCCACAGCCCTGAGTTACAGAGCCCCCTCCTCCCAGAGCTTTCAGCCGGCTTTTGGGACAAAGGAGCTTCACCTGGATTTCCCTACCTCACCTGCCCACAAGAAACCCAAACAAAGAACTTTACATTTGCAACCCCTCTGGTTCCTGGATGGAAGTGTGGAGCCGGGAAACTCCTGCCTTTGAAACCACGCCCCTCGAGGACCCAGGAAGAGAAGTCCCTCAGTCCGCCCTATGAACAGGAAAGTCCAACTGCTGTTGGGACACAGGTGTCGATTGCTCTTTACTACTTCCTGCTGAGTTGGGGCATAGAAGGGGCCGTGTAGTTGAGGGTTTCTCCAGAAGGGAGTCTTCCAGGGGTGCAGTTTGATCCAGAGGTCCACGATAGTACTCAGGAGCCAAGTACTTTCGGGGTTTCATTTGCAGGACCATTTGTAGTCTCATGGCCTCAATTCTAGAAGAAATGAATTTGACAAGAAGGTTAAGGATGAGAGACCCAAAGGCCAGCAGTAATAGAATGGCTATAAACTGGCCTAGAAGAGGATAGAGCCAGGACAGCCAGTTGTTAAACAAGCTCTGCAATCCTGTTTTTTGAAGGTCTTTAGCTCTGTGTTCGATTGATCCCTGAGTTCTTTAACTTTGTTTAAGACAACACCTGATTGGTTTACAAAGTAGCAGCATTCCTCTCCTAAAAGAGACAGGTTCCACCTCTCTCTGCTGTTAGCAGATCCAAGGCCCTGAAGAGCGACGGCAGCTAAAGAGTTAAGCTGCTTCTGCAGAGAGAATTAGCAACCTTTTCCCTGTTATCATTTTTTTTTTTTAAGAGACGGGGTCTTGCTGTGTTGCCCAGGCTGGAGTGCAGTGGCTATTCACAGGCGCGATCCCACTACTGATCAGCACGGGAGTTTTGACCTGCTCCGTTTCCGACCTGCGCCGATTCACCCCTCCTTAGGCAACCTGGTGGTCCCCGGCTCCCAGGAGGTCACCATATTGATGCCGAACTTAGTGCGGACACCCGGGGGCATAGCGCACTGCAGCCCAGAACTCCTGGGCTCAAGCGATCCTCCCACCTCAGCCTCCCAAGTAGCTGAGACTACAGGCACGCGCCACGGCGCCCGGCGGCCCATGTTATCATTTAACTCCTGAGATGGCTTATAATAAAACTGAGTAGAGGTAGTAATTCCTCCAATGCCAGTACCAAGTCCTATTATTCTGGCCCCACTATGAAAGGAATAATTGGGGTTTGAGTGTGGCGTGGCCTTGGCAAGAGAAGACTCTGCACCTGAGAGTCTGTGTAAATCATCGTGGGGGGCACTAGGAAGGAGAGGAGGCATATTTCCCCAGGGGTACTGTTCAGGCAGCAGTAAGCTGAGGTGCCACAAACAAAGAATAAGCCTGGTGCTAGGCAGCTGAGATTTGGGGATCAGGAACGCAGTTTCGGCATAGGGAAACATTGGAGTTGTTAGTACAGAGTTTACACAAGTGAAATTTGAGGTAGATGGAATTTGTAGATTGGTGACCGAGGGACCTGTAAGCCCCGTATGATTTGAGGGAGCAATAATATCAGAGGGAGAGGAGGAGAGCTATTAGGCCAATCCACAGGGGCAACCACATGAGTCCAGTCGCAAATAGTAAAGTTAACAGTGATAGTCCTGTTAACACCAGGATGTAAGTTAGACTCAGTACTTTCCTGGGGATTTCGTCAGAAGAGCAAATGTAGAGCCTCTAACGGCTCGCAGGTGTGTGAAGGGTCGTCTCCCGGAACTTCAGGCTGTGGAGTGGAGGGCCTATGAACTCCTTCAGGAGGTGTCCAAGGCTTCAGCTCAGTGTGATAGATCCACAAGTTAATTCCCACCACCTTAACTGCCATTGTGGTAGACAGAATAACTGAAAATGGTCCTTCCCAAGATGGACCTAGAGAGGGAGAGTCTGAGGGGAGAGACTTAACAAGCACCGAGTCTCCAGGGCAGAGCGACTCTTCCTTTTTCCTAGGTGACCTTCAGGTAAGGGCCTAAGAGCCTGTTGCTACTTAGCCAAGGAGGTTATATATTTTATTAGATCTGCTTTTTCCTTGTCTGATATGAGATCATTAGTAAGAAAGGGTTATCCATAAAGCATCTTATAGGGGCGGAGTCCTATTTCTGAGGAGAGTTTTGAGCCCTTAAGAGTGTTGTTGGTAATAGAGGCCACGGGAGGTGGGTTTCCTGTGCCAGTTTCTCTAAGTGTCTCTTAAGAACTTCGTTCATCTTCTCCACTTGCCCTGAGGACTGAGGCCTCCAAGCACAGTGGAGATGATGCTGTATTTCTAATGCTTTGGAAATTCCTTGGGTTACTGCAGATTTGAAGGCAGGGCCGTTATCGCTTTGAAGACAGGGAGTCCGAATCCAGGGATTATTCCATTGATTAGGACTTTTATTACCTCTTGGGCTTTTTCTGTTTTACAGGGGAAAGCTTCAACCCAGTTTGTGTAGGTATCTACACATACTAACAGATATTGATGTCCCTGAGACTTAGGCATATGAGTAAAGTCCATTTGCCAGTCCTTACCTGGGTAATAACCAGTTTGCTGTTCCCCAGGAGGAGCTTTGTGATGTGCCAAAGGATTATTTTTCTGGCATATTTCACATCCTTTGACTATTTGTTGGACAGCTTTGAAGAGATCTTTTTCTATAAATATAGATTTGGCCTTTCGATATGTATTCTGCATACCCATATGAAAGGTTTGATGTAGGGTTTTAAGTACTTTCCATTAGCTGGCAGCAGGTAGGAGCACTTTTCCCTCCTCAGTAGCTAGCCATCCTGAAGGATGAAGATTATGTCCCTGGGAGATTGCCCACTCTACCTCTTCTGATGAGCATCGAGGTCTAGTTCCCTGGGGAGGGTTTTCCCATATTTAAGGTCCTTCTACAAATTCTTCTCTAGCTGCCCTTTTTGCCTCTAGGTCAGCTCAGCGATTGCCCTCTGCTTCCTTCTCATCTCCTTTCTGGTGACCTCGGCAGTGTAAGACTGCTGCCTCTTTGGATTCTTGGAAAGCTTGTAGTAAGTCTAAAATTTCTTATGATATTTAGTGGGATTTCTTGCCGAAGTTAGGAACTCTCTTTCCTTCCATATGGCAGCATGGGCATGCAGAAGCAGGTAAGCATATTTGGAATCGGTGTATATGTTTACTCTCTTTCCTTTTCCTAATTTTAGAGCTCGAGTGAGGGCTACTAATTCTGCCGGCAGGGCACTAGTTCCAGGAGGAACGGAATTACTTTCAAGCACTGTTTGATCACTGACTAGTGCATATCCTGCCTTCCAAACTCCATTTTCTGTGAATGAACTTCCATCAGTGTGTAGGTTAAGGTCAGGATTGGCTAGAGGAGTTTTTAAGAGATCCTCTGGAGCCGCATAGCTCTGGGCTATAACCTGCTGACAGTCATGTTCTTTGTTTCCCCTTCTTCAGGAAGAAAAGTAGCTGGATTGAGGGCTATTCATGTGTGCAGCTGAAGAATAGGCCCTTCGAGCATTAAGGCCTGAGATTTGAGTAAGCGGCTGTCGGACAGCCGTAAGTCTCCTTTAGAGGCCAGAATTTCAGCCACATCATGTGAAGTCCATACAGTTAGATCTTTCCCTTGCACTATTTTAACAGCTTCTGAGACCAGTATAACCACCACGGCTACGACACCAAGCAGTGTGGCCAGGCTTTTCTACTGCATCAATTTCCTTACTTATGTATGCCACCGGTTGTGGCGTGGTCCCCTAAGCCCGGGTGAGAACCCCCAATGCCACTCCTGACTTCTCTGTAATGTATAGGGAGACTTATTCCCTGTAGGAAGGCTTAGAGTTGGAGCTTGCAGTAGTGCCTGCTTTAGGGTCTGAAAAGCTGCCTCAGCTATAGGGTCCCATTGTATTAGATGAGTGCTAGCTTTTTGAGTTTCCTTAATCAGAGTATATAAGGGTTTGGCTATTTCACCATATCTGGGAATCCACAGTTGTCAGAAACCAGTTATTCCTAAGAATCCCTATAACTGTTTTAAGGTCTTTGAATGGGGGAAGGCCAGAATGGGTTGGAAACATTCTCCATCAAGGGCCTGAGTGCCCTTAGACAAGACAAGCCCTAGGTATTTTACCTGTTGCCTATAAAGTTGGGCTTTTGATTTGGAAACCTTATAGCCACAGGTGGCTAGAAAGTTTAGGAGGTCCTGGGTGGCCTGCTGACACTGGGTTTCTGAATTAGCAGTTAAAAGTAAGTCATCCAGATATTGAAGAACCAGGTACCTGGATGTGAAAAATGACTAAAGTCCTGAGCTAGAGCCTGGCTAAACAGGTGGGAGCTATCTCAAAAGCCCTGGGGTAACAACACTGTCCAGGTGAGCTGAGAATTCTGGTCTAAAGGGTCTTTAAAGGTGAACAGAGACAGGGAGTCAGGATGTAATGGAACACAGAAAAAGGCATCCTTAAGGTCCAGGACTGTAAACCATTGTGCCTTTCCTGGTATTTGAGAGAGCAAGGTGTACAGGTTGGGTACGGCTGGGTATAAAAGGATCACAGCTTCATTAATAAGCCTGAGATCTTGCACTAGCCTCCATTGTCAATTAGGTTTTTGTCCTAAAATTGGAGTATTACAAGGGCTGTTATAGGATCTCGCTAGACCCTGTAATTTAAGTTCCTTCCAGTATCCTGTAGCCCCTCTTTTGGCTTCTGGTCTTAGGGGGGTACTGTCTTTGGTAAGGAAAAGAGGTGGGATCCTTTAGCCTTATTCAAATGGGGCATGCATTCTTTGCCGGCCCAAATTGTCCCTCCATTACCCAAACATCGGGATTAATTCCTTCTTTAATAATGGGCAGCAGAGAGGGATTTCCTCCCTGACGATATTCATACAGATAATGGCTCCTGCTCTGGCTAACAGGTCCCGCCCTAGTAAGGCAGTGGGACTTTCTGGCATGATGAGGAAGGCATGGGAGAGGAATATATCTCCCCAGTTACAGCTTAGGGGCTGGGAGAAATATCGGGAGACTGCTTGTCCTAGGACTCCTCGGACAGTTACAGACTTGGAGGACAAGCATTTAGGACAGGAAAGGAAAACTAAGAAGGCCGTGCCAGTGTCCAGAAGAAGATTGACCTCCTGGCCTTCTGTAGTTAGCTTTACCCGGGGCTAGGTGAGGGTGATGGCTTGTGCTGGTGCTTGCCTCAGGCACCCTCAGTCCTGTTGGGTCATCTGTTTAGCCACGTCAGGCTCTGGGAACCTTTGTCCCTTGAGACGGTGTGCCTTCCAGTGATCCGCTTGGCACAGTGGGCAAGGACCTGACCTCTCTAGGCACTGCTGACCCATGTGTCCAGCTGTCCAGCTGGCATCACCCCTTGGAGCTCTTCCCTTACATGGACCTCCTTCGGGCTTTCCCATCTCCATGAGTGGCACCTCCTCCCAAACCGTGCCCAGTCCAGAAGCCTGAGAATCATTCTTGCTCTGTGCCTCACTCCCCACCCTGTCCATTCCTTCACCAACTCTTATTACTTCTACCTTCAAAGTGTTTCTCTGAGGAGCCTAACCCAAGCACCCCTCACCAATCTCACTGCCCTATCCCAACTCCCGCTGTCCCCAGACTAGACTTGAAATAGTCTGGTGACTCATCTCTCTGCCTCCTTCCACCCCATTTTCTATACAGCAGCCATGTTGCGTGTGTGTGTGTGTGTGTGTGTGTGTGTGTGTTTAATGTAACTGGCTTCAAACCTGTAGGGGATTCTATACCGTCTTGTCTTCCCTTCCAGAAGATGCTCTTTCCCCAGCTCATATTCCTTCCCCCACCCACCAGCACTGACGAGGAGATAGCACCTGGCTAATGCTGGGCGAGCAGAGCCTTTTCCCAAGTTTTTTACTTCGATTCCAGAGACAGCACGTTCTTGTCCAGTAATGTTGAAGCTGGCAGACTTGTATCAAGAAGTCTTCCGATACATTTCCCCTCCGTGCTTAGTTTGGTTGGGGTTCTATCACTTGCAACAGAAAGGGCCACACCTCTCCTTACACCATTCGATTCGTTTTCTTTTCCCAGAGGATGTAAACCCCGTGAGAGCAGGGCTGTGTCCCTCTCGTTCTCTTCTGTGACATACCTGGCCTCGCGGCTGGCACTTGGAAAGTAATTGTTGGATCAATGAATGAACATCTATAAACTCTGCTCAAAAGCACCTCCTGGCATCTCCCGCCCCCCACCCGTGTCCTCACGCCTGGGCCTTCCTCTCTATCTTATCACATCTTATTGGTATTTGTCAGCATCCCAAACCAAAGTGTGGGTTCTTTAAGATCAAGTTCCATTCAAACATCTATCAAGCCGAGATTCAGAAACTCACCCTGGGTATGTGTGAGTTCAGCCATAGCCGTCGAGTGGGAACCCAGGAAGACGCAGCCTGGAGGCCCGATCCCCCAACCCCCGCGCCAGCGTACCAGGGTTTTTGGGCTCCTCCTCGCCCACGGGAGGCAGAACGGCCGCCGGCTTCTCTTTGGCCGAGCGCTCCCCCTTTTTGGTCACCGCGCCAGACGACTTCTGGGTCCCCGGACGCGGGGCCCTGGGCGAGGCCCCCGGGGCGCTCTACTCGCTCGACATGCTGTGTTGTCCGCAGCGTCTCTGGCACCCTCGTCGGGGCGGGAAGGTAGAACCGCACTCTATGCGGCTCACTCTGGGGTGGCTGAATCAGGGGGTCTCTGTTCCGCGTCCAGGAACCGGATCCGACCCGTCCGCAGTGGCGTCGCCTACGCGTCCCTCTCCAGGACAACCACTCGAGGCGGGCGGGCCCGCGGGAAAGGGGCAACCGCAGGGAGCACGCGGGGCCGACAGGGGGCGCCGCAGGGCAGAGCAAGGCGAGGGGAGCGCCCGGGGGGGCGGGGCGAGAGCGGGAGGGGCGGGCCCGGCCGGCGGAGTGGGCGTGGCGAGGGCGGCCGGAGATCGCAGGAGCTGATGGGCCCAGGAGGGCCAGGGCCGGCCGAGCCTCTGCTAAAGGAGAAGGGCTAGGGTGACCCAGGACCTGCGCGGAGCCATGGCAGAGGGAAACGAGTGGATCCCAGACAGGACCGAAGCGGGGACGGGGATAGGGCGAGGGCGGGAGATCCGAGGTCACCCTGGACTTGAGCGGAGGGGAGCGGGCGGACTGCGCGGGGTAGGGATCTCAGCTGTGGGCAGTCGGAGGACACCAGGGAGAATCCAGGTGGGGGCGGGTCCACTCTCCAGCGTCCACCCACCTGTCCAGTAAGGAGAGGGCACCTGGTGGAAGGAGCCTAGAGAAACACATCTGGTTGGTGTGGTGCTAGTTTCTATTCCCGACCCCCACCTGTTTAGCCTCCTGGGGGTCCCTGGGAACTCAGTTAATCTGCTAACGAGTTAATAAGGTGAGTCACACTCCTTACAAACCTGGGATTCAAAGTCATCACCTGACTCCTACTCTAGACCCTGATGATTCTGCCCTGCTGGGCCCCATTTGAATAAAGGCATGCCCCCAAAATACTAAGGGTTGGGCTCCAGACCACCGGAATGAAGCTAATATGGCAATAAAGTGAGTCACACCACTTTTTTTTTCAGTGCACATAAAAATTATACTGTAGTCTGTTAACTATGCAATAGCATTATGTCTCAAAAAAATACATATACCTTTTTTTTTTTTGAGATGGAGTCTCACTCTGTCGCCCAGGCTGGAGTGCTCGGCTTACTGAAACATCCGACTCCTGGGTTCAAGCAATTCTCCTGTCTCAGCCTCCCACCTAGCTGGGATTACAGGCATGTGCGACCATGCCCAGCTAATTTTTTGTATTTTTAATAGAGACAGGGTTTGGCTATGTTGGTCAGGCTGGTCTCGACCTCCTGACCTCAGGTAATCCACCTGCCTCGGCCTCCCAAAGTGCTGGGATTACAGGCTTTGGTCAGCCACCACACCTGGCCCAAAATGTATTTCTTAAATAATAAGACTTGAAAATCAAAATTACTCCTCAATCCACAGGCTGCAGAATGGATACTGTATTAGCAAGCATGCAAACAACATTAATCTCCTTGTACATCTCCAGGTGTGACTACTCCTTTCACTTCAACACCTAGAGGCCCTTGTAGGGTTATTAATTAACTGTTATTTCAATATTGTGTGTCTTAGGGAATAGGGAGGTCCTGAGAGGGAGAGAGTTGGAGGAACGGCTGGTCGGTGGAGCAGTCAGAACGCATACAACGTTTATTGATTAAGCTTGCCATGTTACATGGGTGTGGTTCATGGCACCCCAGAACAATTACAATAATATCAAAGATCACTGATCACAGATCACTATAACACATATAATAATAATGACAATGTTTGAAATATTGCAAGAATTACCAAAATGTGATGCAGAGACCCAAAGTGAGCACGTGCTTTTGGGAAAATGGTGCTAACAGACTTGCTTAAAGCAGTGTTGACACAGATCTTCAGTTTCTTTGCTTGGCTTTTCTTAACCTATTGCTGTCACCTGTATTTCCCAAAACTTTCAATTTCTTTAAAAATTCCACTACTTGTGAAGTGCAATAAATCGAGGCATGCCTGTATACTCTCTCCTAATATCCTGTCTCCAGCCTCTGCAGCCCCCTCGGCCGCACCCCCCCGCACCCCTGCCCCTGGCACCTTCCCACGTCTGAGCTCTGTGTTGTCACCTCATGGAAAGGCCACCCTTTAGAGAAGTCCACAACTTATTCAGTCTATAGCTGTCAGAGCACACAGGTGACCCGTCTATCTTAGCAGCTACTGCAAGTCACTGGTACTTTAATCCAGTCAGCCGCTCAGCCTTTTGTGGAGCATTTATTGAGTCCCTACCGTGTGCCAAGGGAGAGCCAATACTGAGCATAAGCACAGGATTCCTGCCTTCAAGGAACTTACAGTCTAGCGTGGGAGGCAGAGATTAATCAAACAATCACATAAAGAAAGAACACATTAAAGAAGCACTTGGCACCCTGTAGAGCTTCTGCAGGTGCCTGGTGAGTGTCCACAGCTGCAGTCAGGGCTGTGAAAGATGCATGGCGGGGGGCGCTTCCCTGAGGAGGCGGCGTAAAGGAAGACCTTTTTTGTTCCTGTTCCTGGAGTGCTGGAGACAGTTATGGAAGGAGCTGCTAAGGGAAGAGGGGGTTCACTTGTATCTCCTAGTTAACCCAGCCCCAGGATCAGGCCTAAACTCAGGGGAGCCAGGCCTGAGTGTCCCTGCCCCTGTGAGTGAGAAGGTCTGGCTCCCCATCCCACCTGGCTCCCCAACGCACCTGGCTCCCCGTCCCACCTGGCTCCGGAGCCTGCCCTCCACAGCTTGCTGCCGAGCTGCTCCCTCCCTCCCTGGACTCCTCATCTTCGCAAGATGGGACCATGGGAGTTTCTCGCCCCACCCATGTTCCCTCTTCCCCATCCTGTCCCTGTAGAAAACCAGTGAAGCAGGTACAGAGCTGAAGACTGGGCCCCAGGAGGTGGGGAGGGGAGGTCTGAATGCTAGGTCCCTGAATTCACCCAGGACCATCCGAGGGGCCACCACAGCGTCCACCCCATCACCACGTCCTCACCAACTCTCCCTGATGAATAGAATATACACACTGTGCTAGGTGTATATATACATATATATATATAATATAGATATGGAAATGACTGTTTTGCTGTTAAGATGATGTATATTATTTTATTTTCTTCCTTTCATGGTTAAGTTTTTTTGGTTTTTTTTTTTTGAGACAGAGTTTCGCTCTTGTTACCCAGGCTGGAGTGTAATGACGCGATCTCGGCTCACCGCAACCTCCGCCTCCTGGGTTCAGGCAATTCTCCTGCCTCAGCCTCCTGAGTAGCTGGGATTACAGGCATGCGCCACCATACCCAGCTAATTTTTTGTATTTTTAGTAGAGACGGTGTTTCACCATGTTGACCAGGATGGTCTTGATCTCTTGACCTCGTGATCCGACCACCTCAGCCTCCCAAAGTGCTGGGATTACAGGCGTGAGCCACCGTGCCTGGCCAAGATTTTTTTTTAAGAAAAGTTAAATATTCTTCAGTGGTGATGTGTGTGTTTCTTGGAATCACTGTGATAAAAGACACAGTGTTTGTTCCCTGTAAGCCTGGTTAGGATTGGACAGTAGGAACCAGAGGGAGCCCTCCCACCCCTGGACCCCGATCTTGCCTCTTCCCTCCCAGAGCTTCAGATGTGCACTCACTGAACTGGGCCTGGGCAAACTGAAGTTATACAACCCCATGGGGAAAACCTGACAAAACACTGAACTCAGCTACACACACACACACACACACGTACGTGTATATATATATATAAAGGAGCTAGTGGACCCCGAGTCAAGAGGTCTCATGAGCTGCCCTCAGTGAGCTTCAGTACTTTAAAAGCCGAACCTAAGCCGGAGGGTTCCCTCAGGCCCAGCCAGTTCCTCACTGTCATCACCCATCCACATCCCACAGACACAGCCATATCACCTCTGTCTCCCGGCATTCAGTGTTGGATTCCAGTGACAAATTCTCTTCCAGCCCTAAATATCTAATACCCTGACTCCTGTACCTCTCACAGTCCTCGGCTGTGCCCTCATTAGGGTACAGTCTAGTTGGGCATCAGAACTGATACAGGAGTCATTACTGGTGAAGGGTGGGGATAGGGATATGGGCTGAAGGGGTCACCGAAACTCTAGAGGACATGGCAGGGTTCCCTGCAGAAGCTGGGGTGACTGACCATCATGCAGCACCTCAATGTGTTCAGTGTTGGGAATTCAAAGAAATGATGGGTTTTCCCTGGAGAAGCTCGCTCCGCAGCTAGCTGCAGAGAGATAGCTGAGGCAGTGAGACCAGGAGGGCTCCAGGCACTCAGAGGCAGGAGACAGGCCCAGGTGCCGCTGAGCCACATAGTAAGATGGCAGGACAAGGGAATTCTAGGTAGTCAGAGGCAATGGAATGAGGGAAGTGGGACTAGAGAATGTGGAACAGGTTGAATCAGAAGTGAGGAAGGGAAGCTGGTCCTTATTGATCTGTGCCTTCTCAGACACTCCTGTAGGTTACAGGTAGGCTCCCCGGAAGCCAGTCCTGTGCTCTCTGGGCACTGGCAGGGGACCTCAGCGGAGGCAGCACTGAAGGGTAAAGGTCTGGGGCCCCTGACTTGGCTCAGGAACCTCACACCTCTGGTTTCAGATTGCTGACTTCTGCAGGCAGTGTTATTAGGGTTCATGTTCAATACTTCGCCTTTGCCAAGGAAAAGAATAGCAACAGACTTTGTTATTGGTCTGAGAGCTCCCCCAGGGAGGTCAGCCCACACAGGGACAGGGGGTGCTTCTGTGGCTCAGAGTCTCAGAGGCAAGCAGGTGGGAGGGGCTAGGGGAAGAAAGCCATGGCCTCGTCCTCCCTGAGCTTGACCTTAATGGGGTCCCTTGGCAACATCAGTTCCTGGATCTTGGTTTACGCAGGACATTGTGGAGCAAAGCAATTTTTCTGAGCAGAGGAAAAGGAAGGCTGACATCTGACAAGGGGAATGAAGATTGGTCCTCTGGGAGAAAAAAAAATGGTCCTGGGGCAGGGTGGGTTAAGGGCTGGGAGACATGCAGAAAAAGTGATTAATACTGTTGATCTTTCAGCAAGGGGAGTGGAGGTTTTCTTGTGATTTTTTTAAAAAAGAAGCAGAGAAGCTATAGACCTTCCTTGAAAACGGGGAGAGAGACCCTCCTGCAGCAGCTGTCCAGTGTGACAGCTGATAGGGGCAAGCTCTCCTTTGGCAGGAGAAAGGGACTCACAGCCAGCGACAGCCACAGCAGCCCCACTGGACCCTTGGACTCGCTCTTGTCCTTGGAGAACTGCACCTGGTGCTGCACCATGGCGAGGAAGCCCTCCAGCCCCGCCTCTGTGATGCGGTTCCCTGGTGGAAGATGCGGAGAGGTGATCTCTTAACGTCACAGGCCTCTCTGGCACCTGACACACCAGACAGCCCCAGCAGCCCAGTTCCCCCAGCTCCCCACTCCAGACTCACTGGCCTTGGCCCACCTTTCCCTGACCTGGCCCTTCACCCAGCTCTCCTGTAATTCTCTGACTGTCCCTCACTCTTTTTACTCTTCTTCCCTCTCCCATTCCCCATCTCTCTAACTCCCCTCATTACTCATCGCCTGTCCTCAGTCTCCTCCCAGACTCAGCACTTCCCCTGGCTCCCCAAGCCCTGTGCAAGAGAGCCTTGGGGGACACGTAGCCCAAAGATGGGAGGACCAGGTCTGCTCCATGGAGTCAGGACAGGCACCCTCAGGCAGGACAGCGCCTCATGGCAGAAAGACAGGGGAGGCTGGCAGACATACGGAGGAGGTTGAGGTGCAAAAGGACCTTGTTCCCAGGCATGAAAACTTTCCCATCTCGGTGCTCCACCGGCTCCAGGAGAGGGTTGATCACCTCAGTAGCCTCAACAACCAGCTGCTAAAGCAGAATACTAATTGCAGCAGACAGCAGGGAAGCTGGTCAACAGGCCATTCATTCATTCATTCAGCATACATGTATTGACTACCGGCTGTATTCCAGGCTTTGTCCCAGGTGCTGGGGATACAAAAATAAGTAACCCATGCCCTCAAGAAGCTCCTTTGTATGGGGGAGCCAGAAAGTGAAAGAGTAATGTGGTCTAGAGTGACCGCTGACAGAGGTAGGCTCAGGGCACTGTGGGAGCCAGAAAAGGGTACCTAGGCCAGGCCAGGAGGGGTCTCCTGGCTGGGGAGGGCGGTAAGCTGAAGTGTGGATGCACATGATATTGTCAGATGAAGATGGGAAAGGTGTTCTAGGCATAGAAAGCAGGTGCTTTCTGTTGTTCTGGAGGCGTGAAACCGTATGTGGTATTCGGGTTTTACTAAGTGTTTCCCAACACCTAAAGCAATAAGGAGAATGGATTGAGGGAAGTGACAATGACAGCAGGATGAGGAGAAATTGCAACAGTCCTAGTGACAATCAGCAGCCTGATCGAGACAGAGGCAGAGACGAAAAATGGGACTTGAAAGGCAACCCCACCCTCTTCCGCCCTCTGAAGGGCCTTTTTTGTAAGATTTTGTCTTGGGTGCCAGAGAAGAGTCCCGAAAGCAGAGGGCCCCTTCCCTGCCTAGGATGTGCAGGGGGTCTTCCGATGGAAGAGAAAAATACAGAGAGGCAGACCCTCAGGCAGCTGACAGAACCGAGGGCTGGGGGGCGGCAGGAGCACTGGAGCCAGCCCAGGAAGATTTCCAACGCAAGGAGCAAGTTGGTCCAAGTCGAAAGGGGGCAGAGAAGATCCAGGGGCAAAAGAGAGAGGGTCTGAAGAAGGACCCATGCACAGGGTAGGACGGGGCAGTGCCATGACTATAAAAATGCCCCACCTTCCCCGGAGAGCTACTGAGAAGGGCGAAAAAGAGGATGCTTTGTTCCTATGCACCTGTCCAAGCAAGTGATGGAGGTGCTGGTGATGAACTGAGGGCCTCTAGGGGAGCAGCCTGGCTGAGCTGAGACAGCGGATCCGAAGCGTGGGCTGTTAACAGGCAAGGAAAAGCAGAAGGGGCCTGCTCCCATTATTCCCACAGAAGCCCAGGGTGAGATGGGAGTGGGTTTCAAGTGAGGTTGGGACAGGAGTGGAGGACAAATTTGAAAGCAAATGGCTGCTGCCACAGCATGGAGCTGGAGACCACGTTCCAGGAGGGGCTGGGATGAGAGGTCCCAGGCAAGCCTGGAATCCCGGGGGTGTGCCCTTTGCTTCCATTCCTCCCGGCAGCTTACCTCCGACTCCGGGAAGATGCTGCGCTTTTCTCTGCTCCCGATCTTGATGCCTTTTACCCTGCTTGGCTTCTGCTCAGGGATGGTTACCTCTGGGGCCAGATGAGGAGCCAGAATGCACAGTGCACATTTCTGATACCACCCAGGCTCCCTCCCCAGAGAGAACAGGCTAGGTGAGGCAAAGACACCCCCCAACCATGGGTTTGGGTGCAGTAGAAATGGCTGGAGGGGGCCGGGCGTGGCAGCTCACACCTGTAACACCAGCAATTTGGGAGGCCAAAGTGGGAGGATCACCTGAGGTCAGGAGTTCTCAACCAGCCTGGCCAACATGGTGAAACCCCTTCTCTACTAAAAATACGAAAGTTAGCAGGGCATGGTGGTGCATGCCTGTAATCCCGGCTACTGGGTAGGCTGGGACAGGAGAATTGCTTGAACCCAGGAGGCAGAGATTGCAGCGAGCCAAGATCACATCTCTGCACTCCAGCCTGGGTGACAGAGTGAGACTCCATCTCAAAAAAAAAAAAAAAGAGAAGAAAAAGAAAAAAGAAATGGCTGGAGGGGGACCCCAGCTAGGTGGGTGGGTTCTTTGAAGACAGAGCCACAGAGCTCCAGCTCCGATAAAGGGGACGTGGAGAGCAGTGACATCCGGGCCAGACGAGGCTCCCCACATCATCCCACTGTGAGAAGGAAATCAGGCCCAGAGAGACATGGTGAGGCGAGCTCCAGGCAGGCGCGCTCAGGCCCAGAACAGCCTCCTGCACCCTGCCCAGCACTCTTTCCTCCTCCACGTGGGAAGGTGCTGCCCAGGGGCGCCCGCACTTACTCCCCTTGCCTGCCTTTGTGGCGTCTTCTTTCTTAGGGATTCCTTGTGTGGGCGACTGCCCAGCCCCTGACTTCTCCTCTTTCTTGGTCAATTCCCGTGGAGAATGTGAGAAGAGAAGTGCAAGTCCCACCTCCGGAGGGGATGGGCAGTGGTGAGGGAAGGAGCGGGGTTAGAACCGGAGGCCTTAGGGGGAATTCAAAGGCCCATGTGGCCTTCTTCCCTCCACCGCCTCTGCACGTGATGGAAGCCCCCTCCGCTGTCCATCCAGCACCCAGGCTCTGTCCCATTGCACACCTACCCATGATTTCTCCTTTTTCTTGCCCAGGCCCTTAGGGGTTTTCATTGCCTGCGTCTTGTCTGTCTTGTCCACCAATGCGCTGTTGCTGATCCCTACCATCTGACTCTTCTCACGGTCTGTGTTGGAGTCCCCGTGTCTCTAGGAGGAGGGCTGTGCTCACGAATGGGAAGGGAGGGAGGAAGAAGCCAGAGCCCCCTCCTCAATGGGGGCATGAAAGGTAGCTGCACCCGTACTTGGGGAGCAGTGGAGCTGACAGCACCTCCCACCCACCTCCCTGCCTAAACGCTACAATAATTTGTAATGGACTCCTCTGGGGCGAGATGCTTTGGGGAAGAAATAGAAATAGCAGAGGGACCTGGGTGGGGGTGAGATGAAGGGTGAGGCAGGATCTCAGACTCTCATACTGAGGGGGGAAAATAGCAGCTAACTTTTATTGAGCTAAGTGCCAGGTGCGGTTTTAAATGGATTGCAGGAATTAAGTCATTAAATCCTCTCAACAGTCATGAAATAGGCACAGTCATCCCCACTTACAGATGAAGAAACTGAAGCAAGAAGTTAAGTAACAGGCCGGGCACAGTGGCTTATGCCTGTAATCCCAACACTTTGGGAGGCCAAGAGGGGCCGGATCACTTGAGATCAGGAGTTCGAGACCAGCCTGGTCAACACAGCGAAACCCCATCTCTATTAAAAAATCCAAAAATTAGCCAGGCCTGGTGGCACACACCTGTAATCCCAGCTACTCAGGTGGTTGAGGCAGGCGAATAGCTTGAACCCTAGAGGCGGAGGTTGCAGTGAGCCGAGATTGCACCACTGCTCTCCAGCCTGGGCAACAGAGCCAGACTCCGTCTCAAAAGAAAAAAAGAAAGAAGTTAAGAGGTTTAGTTATCCCAAATATCCTGCACATAATGAAATAAAGCAAAATATTCTACCATTAATAAAAAGAAGTTCAGAAGCTTAGTAACGTGCCCAAGGTCACAAGCTAGGATATGGATGAGCCGGACTTCAGGTCCAGATGGTCTAAATCTAGTGTCCTGTCTCTTCACCAATACACTCTACTGCCCATAGGGTGGTTCTGCAATCAGAGCCCGCCCAGCAGCGGCTTGGCAAACGTTTGTGCAGAGGTCGGAGGGAAAGACAGTCATGACAGAGGATGGAGATTTAACCGGATGGCCAGTTTGCTGAAAAGCAGCGGACTTGGGAAGTGGGCCCGAGGGTTCGAGGGCATCTCCGCTGGGCCTGGGGCCTGGGGCCCGGGGGTTCCTCACCGATCGCGAGCGCGCCTGCGTCCCTTTCTCCAGCAGGAGGCGCCGGTGCTCCACCCCCTCGGTGTGCGTCAGCTCGAAGGGTCGCAGGACCTGCGGAAGACGGGCGCCCCGAGGTCGGACGCCAGCGGAGTCAGGGTCGGCTCCCCCGGCCAGTCCTCGTCCCGGACCCCCTGGTCGGCGCACCCACCTCCGCCAGCTTCAGGGCGCCCTCGTCCTGGATGCGGTTGTGGGCCAGGGACAGCCAGAGCAGGGAACGGTTCAGTCTGAGGCCCTAAGGGGTGGTCAGGGAGGCGTGAGCCGCCCGAGCCGCCCCTGCTCCCGGCGGGTCTCTCCCCGCTGCGCCCTCGTCCCCGATGTGGTTGAAGCCCAGGTCGAGCGAGACGAGGGTCCGGTTGCAGCTGCGCAGCGTGGACAGCGCCTGTCCCAGGAGTTGCGCCCCGCGGTCATCGATGTTGTTGTTGCGCAGAGACAAGCGCGCGATCCCGGGCAGCCGGAGGGAGAATGTGGGTCGCTGGAAACTCGGTGCAGGGCGTGCGCCGGAATTTGGGAGACTTGACGGCTTGCCCTCTGGTCTGAGGATGTAGGGGCAGGAATCGAGGGCCCTCGCCGAGATGGTAGGGGGACAAGGACGGCTGGGGACTAAAAATGGCTTGGGATTTCAAGACAGCCCCGGAGGAAGGGGTGAGGGCAGGGAGTCTCACGTACTGTCCAAGGCCATGAGCTTGTGATAGAACTGCTCCGGCAGTGGGTTCCCCTCCAGAGACACCTTCCTGAGGGCAGGGGAGACCTGAGAACCAGAAGGTACCACTGAGGCCAGGTGAGGGAGGGGAACAGAGAGGAAGTGTGGGTCTCTGGGAAGCAGCTAGGAAACAGAGTCGAAGGACCGCCCCCCAATATAGAAATTCCCCAGACTAAAAATTCAGAGGTGTGGCCATCTGAAGGGGCTGCTCCGCAAAGCTGGCGATCCGTGGTAGGGTGGCCTCTAAGATGGCCTTCGGTGGTCCCCACTCCTAGAACTCATGCCCCTGTCATCCTTCCCCCTTGAGTGTGGACTTCACATTAGAAGTGACTCACTTCTG
Organism: Aotus nancymaae; assembly: GCF_030222135.1. NCBI lineage: Eukaryota > Metazoa > Chordata > Mammalia > Primates > Aotidae > Aotus > Aotus nancymaae. The sequence continues at coordinate 44,149,189 of NW_026988523.1, forward strand.
GCCGGGCACGGTGGCTCACACCTGTAATCCCAGCACTTTGGGAGGCTGAGGAGGATGGATTGCATGAGCTCAGGAGTTCGAGACTAGCCTGGGCAACTGGGTGAAACTCCGTCTCTGCTAAAAATACAAAAAAAAAAAAAAAAAAAAGCAGGATGTGGTGGTGTGTGCCTATAATCCCAGCTATTTGGGAGGCTGAGGCAGAGAAATCACTTTAACCCAGGAGGCAGAGGTTGCAGTGAGCCGAGATTGTGCCACTGCACTCCAGCCTGGGCAAAAAAGCAAGACTCTTATCTCCAAAAAAAAAAAAGGAATAAAAAAGAAGTGACTCACTTCTAATGAACAGAACACAGCAGAAGAGATGGGACAGCACTTCCAGGTTTAGGCTATGAAGGCCGTGGCTTCTGTCTTGAGCGCTCTCTGGCACTCTCTCAGATGGCCAGCTGCCATGTGGTAAGGACACTCCGCCAGCCTGTGGAGAGGCCCAGGCAGCCACACAAGCGAGTCTGGAGGTAGATTCGCCACCGCAGCTGGTCCTTGAGGTTAACAGCAGTCCCGGTCAGCAGTTGTACGGCAACCTCGAACCCTGGGCCAGCGCACTCGGCCAGCCCACCCCCAGGTCAACTCACAGCAGCTATGAGATCACAAATGTGCGTTCTTTTAAGCCACTGAATCTCGGGGTTAATTTGTCACACAGCAATAGATAACTACGACATAACCCTCCACATGGCAGTGGCTTCTCTAACAGTGCTGAGAGAAAGGCGGTCCTGTTCTAAGTCACAGCAAAAACCGAACTAATGGCCAGAAATTTCTCTATGTAAAAATTTGCTCTCACGATTTTTTATTTTGTTCAACCTTTCAGGCTGCCTCATCTGTGACGTAAACTTGGTTACATTCAGTTGAATTTTTTTTATGTTGCGAGGACTTAACTTTACACATTATTTACAGATGAATTCATATAGTTGTTTTCTGCTAGTTAATTACCATGATGGAAGGAAATATGTTTCTTGGCGTTCTACACAGAGCGCTGGGGACCCCCAGCTGAAGAAGACACAGTCCCTGCTCTCAAGGAGCGTCCATGCCATCGGCAGGAGGAAGACACGCAAGCCACCGCAGGAGGGGTGCCCCCATGAAGCAAGAGAGGGCCAGCTGCTGTGGGGGCCTGGAGAAGGGGCGGGGCCAAATCAGCCTCTCCGCTAACGCCCCCAACCACACCTGTAGTTACCCTGCCTCGTGCCTTGCTCCTGCTCCTTCCCATGTAAGAATGCCGTTTCCTAATGCCCTCTCTGGCCTGCTCCCAGGCCTTCTTCAGCTCAGTACCACCTCCTCCAGGCAGTCTTCCAGGTCTTCCTGCCCCATGAAGTGGGGTGGCCCTTCTCTCTGCCCGACTCCCTCCCCCGATGAACCAGTCCTCCATCACCAGTCTCCACACTGCCCTGCAGTACTTATTCTTGTGTCCTTTTCTCTCCCTCGCTGGACTGCAAGTTCCTGGAGGATAAGAACTGTGTTTTACCAGCCTCTGGTACAGGACCAGGGCTCCAGGCAGCCATGAAGGAGAGAGAGAACCTCTGGGGAGGGAGTGGGGGGTAACGGGACTGATGCAGAGTGAGAGGATGAGCCCTGGAAGGTCAGGCTCTTTGGATACTGGTGTGGGCAGAAAAGCGGACCTGGCTTCTCGTCTGATGGGGGTATCATGATCCAACAGACATTGCCGGCTTCTGATTCCGTAGGGATGCTAGCCAGGCCCACAGGAGTCAGCCACTTCCATGCCCACATTGCTCCCCTCTGACCAGTCGCACAGCCAGGCCGTCCAGGCACTGGGGGCCTCCCAGTCTGCTGACCCGAGTGTGGATGAGCAGAGACGCAGGAGGTCGATGAAGGCGGTCAGGGTCTTGTCCGTCAATCCCACCTTCCACAAGCTGGCATGGGCGGGAAGTGCAGAAACGCAGAGCTAGGGGTCCCCTCCTACTGGAAAACGCCTCCCACAGTCTCCAGGGTCTCCCGTGCCCCTTGGTTCTCTCTCCCAAGCCACCAGGAGCCCCACCTGTCACGCGGGCCTCCCGCCCATCCCCCCAGTGCCCCTCACTTGATGGCCTGTAGCTGGGTGAGCGGGGGCGGCATTTAGGGAAAATACCCAGAATCCCTCCCTCAACCTCCAACCTGCAGGTGCCTCAGGCCTGGGAGGCGCCGGGGCTGGGGAGGGAGCGGGGACGGGCGCGGGCTCAGGCGGATGGCGGTTTCCTTCACCGACCTGCTGTCCTCCCGTTCCGGCTCCACCTGGGTGGCGGCCGGAAGAACACGCGTTTGTCTCCAGGCTGCTGAGGCCGCAGGACCCCGACAGCCGTGGGGCTCCTGGAAGAGGTGAGGAGGGAGGGGAGCCGCCGCCGCCTCCCCACACCCCGCGCCCCGCCGGCCCGCAGGTGCCCGGGTGGGATTCGGGGGCGCCGCCGGCGTGGGAGGCTCCGGCCACGCGCGCCTCTGCAGGGATTTGGAAAGAAAGACGGGAGACTCCGCCACCTCCTCACCGGCCCGGTCGAATCCCCCCATTCAAACGCACAGCGCCCGCGTCCCGCCGTTCTCCTGGCTTGGGAGGAGAGGGCGGCCCAGGTAGGCACGGGGAGCTCCACTGTCACTCCCCGGGGGTGACCTTTTCCGACAAAGAGGCGGAGGGGACACAGGGCGGGGCCGACTGACAACTTCGGGGAAGTCCGTGTAGCCTGACCGCGTGCAGAGCCGGCGAAGGGGATCTCGAGGACCCCTGAGCCCTGAAACTCCTCTGCGGGGCAGGCGGGGCGTGAGCGAACGGGCCGCGCCCACCCCAGCTCCTCGGGTTCGCCCGCGCGGACTGGCGCTCCTCCTCAGACCGACGTCTTTACAGCCGTTCAACTTGCAAATGCTCAGAAAAACGGGGGACTAGCGGCGCGCGGTGGACAAGGTGTCGCCTCTTCCGTGTGCTTCCCCACCCCCAGGCCAAAGCCACGCCACGCCTGCTCTCCACTCCCAGCCCGGCCTCGCCACAAGTGTTCCTTCCCTGCTGGAACTGCTCAGGGTCCCCGGGAGGGAGACGCGCAGGCCCGACGTGAGTTCCTTTCTACTCCCACCCCTTCCCTGCACATACGACAAGTGCGGCAAAACCACACTATTATTTAACACTTCCTCTGTCCAGTGTGTTTATATGGCACTTCCTCGTGTCCAGTTCTAAAATGCTTTAGAAATATTAACTCATGTGTGAGTTATATTAATTCACACTTGCCCACCCCATCTCATCCTGAGGGCGGTGCGCTGCGAGCTTCAGACTCTGAGTCTTCAAGAGATCCTTGCTCTTTCTGGCTCCCCACTAAGAAGTGGTTCCTAGAGTTAGGACCGGAGGCCCTGCCCCGTGCCAGACAACCTGGAGCTCCACGGAACAGGGAGCCTGCCCGAGGGCATGGAGGGACCGGCAGGATGAAGAGTGCTCGAGGGTTCATGGGGAAAGTTGTGAGAGGCATGTTCCTCTTGTGTCTGGCCATCAGCGGGACCCCAGGTGCACGGTTAAATGGGCGAAGCAGGTAGGAGAAGGCATAGGGAAGTTGCAGTGACCCCTGGGCTGGCTGGCTCCTGCACACCTCCCAGCCCTCCCAAACTTCCCTCCCGCCTGTAATCCCAGCACTTTGGGAGGCTGAGGCTGGCGGATCACTTGACATACGTGGGCCGGGCACGGTGACTCCCGCCTGTAATCCCAGCACTTTGGGAGGCTGAGACTGGCAGATCACTTGACATACGTGGGCCGGGCACGGTGGCTCCCGCCTGTAATCCCAGCACTTTGGGAGGCTGAGACTGGCAGATCACTTGACATACATGGGCCGGGCACGGTGGCTCCTGCCTGTAATCCCAGCACTTTGGGAGGCTGAGGCTGGCGGATCACTTGACATACGTGGGCCGGGCACGGTGGCTCCCGCCTGTAATCCCAGCACTTTGGGAGGGTGAGGCTGGTGGATCACTTGAGGTCAGGAGTTCTATACAAGCCTGACCAAGATGATGAAATCCTGGCTGTACTAAAAATACAAAATTAGCCAGGGGTGGTGGTGGATGCCTGTAATCCCAGCTACCCCAGAGGCTGAGGCAGGAGAACTGATTGAACTTGGAAGGCGGAGGTTGCAGTGAGCCCAGATTGCCTCACTGTACTTCAGCCTGGGTGACAGAGCAAAGCCCTTTAAAAAAAAGAAGAAGAAGACAACATTTGTAAAATACCTGGCACAGTGGACTCAATAAGTAGGAGCTGCTTTACCGGATTGGTCGACAATAAGGATGTCATACACACCTGGAATTGTGGCAGAAAAGAGAATAGAAAGGAGCTGGGCATGGTGACATAGGCCGGTAATCCCAGCTGCTCAGGGGGCTAAGGCAGGAGGATCACTTGAGCCTAGGAGTTTGATGCCAGCCTTGGCAACATAGTGAGACCCTGTCTCAAAAAAATAAACAATTTTTTAAAAAGAAAAAAGGATATGAAGGAAAAGATTAAGCTCTATGTTTAAGTCCTCAACAAATCTGAGGGTCTGACTTGTAAGTTGTTAAAGGAGTATCGAGATTTGGGAGAACCAAGACAATGTTAAGCCCCTGGTGGTGCCTTCTGGGAGGTACTCCTTCCTCCTCTAGCCTCCATATTCTCATCTGAAGTGGGTATTGAAACTTCTGCTTCCAACCATGATGAAATAACCAGAACCAGACTTTCCTTCCTGCCTCAAACAACTAGAAAAGTGGACAAAATATAGGAAACATCGATTTATAAACACTGGACAGCACGTGGTATAGCACAGTCATTTATAAACACTGGACAGCACGTGGTATAGCACGGTCATTTATAAACACTGGACAGCACGTAGTACAGGACGGTCATCTCTGAGAGGAAGGAAACAAAGTAAGCTCTTCAACTTTCCCAGTTCTTTGCCTAAAAACAGGAAAAACAAATAGAACCCAGGTGTTTTCCTAAACGAAAAGGTGCTTAGATTACAGGTGTGAGCCACCACAGCCGGCCAAAAAAAGGCTTTTTTTGTAAAAAAGGATGAGGCGATGAGTAGCTGAGAGTGCATCAACCCCACCTCTCGGTCTGAAGACAAGAGGAGCAAAGAAACAGCAGCATCTGCTCAAGAAGGTTGTGAATTACACAGATTATCAGATATATTTATGTAATTACATTGACATTTCCCTCATAAGAAAGTTAGGTTTTTAGTTCAAGTGGTAGGAGCATTCTATAATAAAATGGAGAATCTAGCAAAGTCTCAGCAAGGAACAGGGCCACAGAGGGCACAGTGGAAATTAAACGGGGGTGAGCCGGGAAGGAGGAAGGCCTTGGCGGACTGGAGACGTGATGAGAGGAAAGACAGTGGTCCGGGGTCAAAAGGCATGCCAGAGAGACCCTCCCAGATCTACCTGCCCTCTTTTGCTCCTATTTTTAAGATTTCTCACCTTGTCAAGGGAGAAACGAAGCTCTTTTATTGTTTTGTTTTGTTTTGTTTTTGCATGGAAGGAGATTGAGAGGCTTGAGGAGTGGCACAAGGAGAGTCTAGGAATAAAAAGATGTAATAATACTTGCTGTGCATTTACCAGGTCTGTGTCTTCATGCTCAACCACAGGAAGCCTCCCATTGGCCCCTTCAGAGCCCATTCTTATTTATTTTTTAATTTTTTGAGACAGGGTTTCACTCTGTCGCCCAGGCAGGAGTGCAGCGGCATGGTCTCGGCTCACTGCAGCCTCGACCTCCCTGGGCTCAGGTGATCCACCCACCTCAGCCTCCTGAGTAGCTGGAACTATAGGCACCAACCACCACGCCCAGCTAATTTTTGTAATTTTTTTTGTAGAGACAGAGTTTCACCATATTACCTATGCTGGTTTCAAACTCCTGGGCTCAAGCAGTCCACCCACCTCAGCCTCCCGGAGTTCGAGGGTTACAGGTGTGAGCTGTAATCCTAGCCCAGGGGACCCATTCTAAAGTGTTCTCCGTGTGTGATCTACTCTACCTGTCTCCCTTCCCCTGAACAGTGGATACAAAACTCCTCATTTCCCTAAGAAGCAGGCAGGGCCAATTTTCGTCACTAGGTGGCATGCACATATAAGCAGTGAGTTGAGTTGCAGAAAAGATGAAGGAAAACTAGAAAAAGCAAACTCATTCAACAACAAAGAAGGAACTTCAAGAGTGAGGTAAATTAGTATGCGGTTTTTGCCTAAAAACAACAACAACAAAAAACGAACAAAAAAGAATGAGGTAAACATATTTAAATTGCCTTTTTGAAATCTTTATCACCATCTTGCTTTTTCTGGTGCCCCAGAAGCTGAGGCTGGGTACTTACTTGGTCATGACAGAAAGAACTATCCCTGAACCAGCCGAAGGAACCACGGGCCTAATACCCTTTCGGGCAGCCCACTTCTATCTTGAATGGTCTCTAAATCATTGTGCATATTCTCTAGTATTTTTATATTATCCCAAAGTCATTTTCTCCCCTTTTCTCTTTTTGAGACAGTTTTGCTCTGTCACCCAGGCTGGAGTGCAGTGGGGTGATCCTGGCTCACTGCAACCTTGCCTCCTGGGTTCAAGCAATTCTCCTGCCTCAGCCTCTCCAGTAGCTGGGATGATAGGTACGCACTACCACACCTGGCTAATTTTTCTATTTTTAGTAGAGACAGGATTTCACCATATTGGCCAGGCTGGTCTCGAACTCTTGACCTCACATAATCTGCCCACCTTGGCCTCCCAAAGTGCTGGGATTACAAGCGTGAGCTACCGTGCCTGACCCATTTTTCCCTTTTCCCAGACTTGTACAGCCCCCATTTTGTCCCGGTGTTTGTCCCACATGACTAGACTAAATCATGACCGGAGGAAGGTCATATTCCCTCACAGTTATTATTTTGAACACTTACTTTTTGTAATTAGGTATTCATTTAACATTTATTTCTCCCACCAGATTGAAACTCCATGACGGTGTGATTATGTATACTTTTGGTGACCATGGTATCCCCCGGCACTTAACATTGACCAAAATCCTCCTAGCCTTTGCAAAGTCTTGCCTTTTCCTAATCTGTGTCCATCCTGCTACCAGAGTGATCTTAAAATGTAGATCTAGTTATGCCACTTCCCTGCTTGTTGTCAGTGACTTCTCAGAGATTTCAAACTAAACCTTTTCACTTATCCTGAATTGGCCTCACCACTTGCCATCTCCCCACGTGTCCCCCACGCTTCATCAACCATCCTAAACTACTGTTTCCTGCCTCTTTACTTTTGTGTATGTTATTCATTCTGTCTCAAATGCTTTTCCTTCAGTTTTCTTTTTTTTTTTTTCTTTGCCAATTTCAATAAACCCTTCAGAACTTGGTTTTTGTCACCTCTTTCAGAAACCCTTCCTGGACCTGAGTTAGATGTCTTCCTCTATGCTCCTATAACACAGTATTCATCTCTGCTTACCATACTTTGTTGGTTCATCCAAGAGCCATCCCATCTATACTCTAAGATCCTTGAAAGCTAGGGTTTTGTTTTGCAAACTTTTGCTGACACAGTACCCAAAGTCCTCACCAAACAGAATCAATGGTTTCCTTCTGTGTACCTACCTCTATGGCAGTATACATCACAATCATTAATGTGTATTTCCCTTGCTCCTAGAGGATACAGACTATATGTTATTATTCATCCCTGCACCTGCCCTGGTGCTGTTGAGTTGCTCTGACATCACTGGGAAGAATCACAACGGGGTGGTGACATTCACATCACTAGGATGTTTAAGGATTGCATCGTATCAGTTATAGAGGTTACGATCCCTGTACTTGTAGTCCTGTCATTTTTTGAGTAGACATAAGAGGACTTTGTGTTATTTGAAGTCATCTGAATGTTTTAATTTTTATTATGCATCAATAAGTCCTATCTAGTAAGATAAGCAGAAAATTGATTTTATTATTTATTTTTTATTGTGGAGAAGATAGGATTTTAAATTAAATGTTATATACCGTAAATTATCCAGTGAACATGCAGCACAGCCAAGACTAAAAGAAAATGAAATGTGTTCATCCAGAAATCTAGCGCTTTATCAGCAAGATTTTACTTGATAAAGTTCAAGCTTTCAGACAAATGAAAATAATCTTAACAAAAAGAATCTAACTCCAATCTAGAGTCATTATAAATTAATGATTACAGGGGAAAAAAGAAAAACAAATTGTCAAATGGTTGCTTACTGTATATAGAAAGGATATGAATCTAAATTTTTTGAACACTTTGCTATTCAACCATTTTTAGTAATGTTCCCTTCAATTACAAAGGATCTTTATATAGGCCGGGCGCGGTGGCTCACGCCTATAATCCCAGCACTTTGGGAGGCCGAGGCGGGTGGATCACGAGGTCAAGAGATTGAGACCATCCTGGTCAACATGGTGAAACCCCGTCTCTACTAAAAATACAAAAATTAGCTGGGCATGGTGGCGCGTGCCTGTAATCCCAGCTACTCGGGAGGCTGAGGCAGGAGAATTGCCTGAACCCATGAGGCGGAGGTTGCGGTGAGCCGAGATCGCGCCATTGCACTCCAGCCTGGATAACAAGAGCAAAACTCCGTCTCAAAAAAAAAAAAAAAAAAAAAAAGGATCTTTATATATATTATTCTCAGTTCATCTTTGTAACAATTTTATGAGTATGCAGGCCATTGCAGGACTTATTGTCCTCTTTTGTTAGATAAGGAAAACTGATGCTCACAGTAGCGACGTTGTAAGATTTCTGAGCAGACTCAACTCACCTTTGTGTCCACAGTGCCCCAGCACAGGGTCTTGCACACAGGTCGTGCTTTAAATGTGCTTGGTGAATAGGTGAACAAATGTATGCAATTATATCATGATATAAATGTCAGGTTCTTGCACTTCTGGTCTTCCAGAAAGTATATCTAAGGAAAGAAGTCACACTCTTGGCTAATGCCTTTCTAGAAAACTAGTTGTTCTTGATTTTTTTTCATTGAGTTATTCACTATAATATAGTCAAAATCTTAGATAAGTCCACCACATCTAATTTAAAGTGTTCTCTAGTGCTCCAAACTTGATTTCACCCAAATTTCCTTATTCTTCAAGTTCCAAAGAAAACTTTATTTTATTTTTTCCCCAAAAGGTTGCTACTTGGTGCAACCCATTAGTGAGTGGTAAAATTAGTGTTTTATGACCAAATTTTTTGAAGAATGAAATAAAATATCAAAGTGCATATAAGAGGTAAATATTGTTTCATAGGACTTCTATATCTGGGATGTAATAATAAAAATGTATTTCTCACTGTGGGGTTATGGTCAAAAACGTTTGAAGACCACTGCACTGAAGTATTGCCCCATTTTACTTAAAACTGTAAAATTTTCTCTAGAATGGAACAATTTGTTACCAGATCAAGGTTTCAGGCTTTTTCTACTTTCTTGATATGTATGACCGTAAAGATCACTTTTGTATTAAAAAAAAAAAAAAAGGCTTTGATTATATTGAAGGATTCCCGAGCAGCTAGATGAATTTTGGATCCAAATATAAGTTTCTGGGTTTTAAAATGTGCTTAGCCTCCATCTGCAGAGGGCCATTTGAAATTTGAAATATCATCTCTTAGTAGGCTTAAGTAGACTTACATTTATCCTCTTCCTGACTTATCTGGTGACAGTGGAATAATTTTTAAATTTCTTCTAAGATTCAAAAAGTCTTGTTAAAATATACTATTTAGACAATGAAGGTAATGTGAGAAAGCTTTATAAAAAATGGAATAGAGACAGTGATAATCATCTAAATGATACTCTAAAGACCCCAACTGATCTTAGCTAAAGATACTTTGAAGATCTTTTGCATGTAGGGTAACAGGTCCAGATGGGATTCAAGTTGAGCAGTTTCACCCTGTAGCCCCAGTGGAGGCAGCCCTACTAGGTGCCACAGTTCAAAGAGCATGGACCCTGAAAACTAAGGATCTGGGTTCTTCCTGGTTCTGTCACTTACTAGTGTATGATCTTAGATAAATCATGATTTGTCACCTGTAAAATGTAAATAATAAAAAGATATCCTATCTCCCTTTTAGGATTTCTGTGTTTGAAGAGCAGATGACTTCAATATGCCAGATATAGTATCAGTTGCTTTACAGAATCCATCAAGAACATTATAAGGTAAAAACCTATTTATCTCATATGAACTAGAACCAGTAATTTGTAGGTTAATCTAAAAAGTTAATTAAAGGGTCAGATTATGAAAAAAATACATATATACATACTTCAGACATGTTTAACTTAAAACATACAAATATATACTTGTTCACTTTTGATGTAGGGCCAAGGCCTCTTCCTTGAGTATGAGTCTATTGATTGAAATACTGTTGTTTTTTTCTGCATAAACCAAACCCATCACCTCTGATTTCCAGTTTTGGTTTCTTTAAAGTGGAGTATGAATTAAGACATTAAGAAATAGTGCTGAATCTTTCTACATGTTTTGTTACTTTTTTTAGTCATTGTTATTTCACCAACAGCAATTATTTTTAGAAACTTTTTTATTGTTATTCCAAGTATTCAGCTTAATTTTCATAGAAGTAATCCTTCTTTTGTATTCATATTTCATAATTTAACATATTTAGTCAATGTATTTAATTAAAATAACCAGTAAGATAAATTATGTTACACAATTGACTGGAAGTGCACAAGCATGGTTGAGAGCATTCAGCGTGATATGGATGTTGGTCATCTACCTTTTCACGGGGAACTGGGAGGATCCATCTGAAGACTCAGATAAGTGGAAACCACATAAGCGAGCTTTGACTGAGTTACTAACTCCATTTTCCAGATGAGGCTATTGAAGCTTAGAAAGTTAACTGTTCATTTTTAAATGAATGACTCATATACAAAAGGCTCTAACAGAAATACAGGGAGGAGAAATCTAATCCAACCATGTAAAAGGTGATGCTAAGTAGGAAAAGTAGAAGAAAATCAGGCAAATAAGAGAAAGAATATTCCAGGCAGAGAAAACAAAGGTAGTAAAGTCCAAAAACAACATGAAAGGCCAGGCACTGTGGCCTTGTATTACACGCGAGATTTTACTTGATAAATTACACACCTGTAATCCTAGCACTTTGGGAGGCCGAGGTGGGAGGATCACTTGAGCCTAGGAGTCCAAGACCAGCCTGGGCAACATAGTGAGACCCAGTCTCTATCTTAAAAAATAAAAATAAAAAAGAACATGAAAAATGCATAATTTGTTTAATAAATCTGCTTAGCTAGAGGACAAAATATAGTGGGGCACAGAGGTAGGAAGAGGATGGAGATATAGGTTGGGATGGTTTTGTGTGCTAATTAGTTTAAATTTACTTAAAAGCTACTAGGAGCCACTGGATAACTTTCCTTAGACGAGCAACACAATCAGATTTATACTTTACAAAGATCAGAGCCAGGCCGGGTGCATGGCTCATGCCTGTAATCCCAGCAATATGGAAGGCCGAGGCGAGTGGATCACCTGCAGTTAGGAGTTCAAGACCAGCCTGACCAATATGGTGAAACCCCATATGTACCAAAAATACAAAAGTTAGCCAGGTGTGGTGATGCATGCCTGTAATCTCAGCTACTCAGGAGGCTGAGGCAGAAGAATCACTTGAACCCAAAAGGTGGAGGGTGCAGTGAACCGAGATCATGCCACTACACTCCAGCCTGGGAGACAGAGTAAGACTCCATCTCAAAAAACAAAACAAAACAAAAAATCATTGCCACAGCAAAATAGAAGGTAAACTGGAGTCAGGGAAACTAGAATAAAGATTTCCTGGTAGGCTATTGCAGAAAACTTAAGGGGACATGATAAGGACCTGAGTCAGTGTTGGTGACATCCCACATAATATTCTTTTCCCAGTAGGTCTCCTCCCTTTAGCCAACAAATGTGAAATGTAAGGGGGCAATGTCACTGTGGAGCATCCCTGCCAGCCCCACTAATGGCTTAAAATTAAATTGTTTCTGGTAAGAATTTTACCTGCCCATCTTTTCACACATTATGGGGCTTATGAGTGGGTTAAACCCATAAGAGAAGTGTGGTAATGGGTGCCCATCTCTATGTAGCTTAAGTATGCTTTTTTGTGCAAAGCCTAGAAACCCATCAAAACAAACAAAGCAAAATTAATCACTAAAAATTGGAAGTAAAATCAAATGTAAATGTATATTCTGTTGGCAATAACCTTAAAGAAATTATTCCAGATAAATTGAAATCTCAGTATTGGGACTGTGAACGATAGTGTGATATATATAGCTTACACAATCCTCCCTGTCTTCTATCCCCCAAAAAACAAAATTGAAACTATTTCCAGTAACTATATTGTTGGTAATGTTTATGTTGATATTCTGAGACTTCTGAGTGTATATTTTTTGATTATACTAATGAGTAATTATGTAATATTCTATCAGCCATGTGCTGAAAATTGGAATTCTTAGTATGGTTTGATAAGGAGACCAAAGAAATTAAGTAAAAATTCTGTAGCACTGAGTATCAGTATAATTTCTTTTGCTTTTTCTTTTTTTTAAGATGAGGTTTCACCATGTTGGCCAGGCTGGCCTTGAACTCCTGATCTCAGGTGATCCACCCACCTTGGCCTCCCAAAGTGCTAGGATTACAGGCATGAGCCACCGCGCCCGGCCGTATCAGTATAATTTCACGCTGTATTTTATATTAAAACAACAAATAATACCAATGTTAGTCCACAGAAAGGCCTAGAAACCTACAAACCCAGTCTCAATGGGCATTTCCAGTGCTCTGACTGCAATTTCCAAACGCCATTTTCCAGTAAAGAGGAAACAAGCATCTTTGGAGAAACTGTTTTCAAGTCAGGCAGGAAATACACAAGACGAGCCTTAGAACATCTTGTTATATCACTTAGCAAAGATGCTACCAGTGACAACAAGGGTCATGCGGATTGACTCAGGAGCCAATTAAAGAGGCTCTCGCTGGCCAAAAATGGGACAATTTGAGCATTCATAAGAGAAACAGTTTCAGTGGACTGAAGTACATCAAATATGTTTAAATGCATGACTTGCTAATGACATACACATTAATTATTCACTATTGGAGGATATTAATAAACAACTCATTATTTTGAAGACCAAGGAGTTAAACATTTATCCTTAACTTTCCCCCAAAAAGTAGATGAGGGGAAGTTTCTATCTACAGAGGTATTTTAGATAATAAATGAAGGAATACTATAATTAGAATACCATCATTTTAAATAATTCATTAATAGATCAAAAGCTACTCACATTACAAAGAGACAATCAACAGTATGAAAAACCAGCAAAATCCAAACTAAGACAAACTCTACAAGGTAAACAACACAACTTCTTCAACAAATATGTTGTGGAGGGCACAGAGATGGCGATGAACCAATACGTAAGTGAACCCCAAACCTGCAGCTTCAGCATCACCTGGGAATTTGTTAGAGATGCAAGTTCACAGACTCCACAACTGACTTACAGATCACTAACTCTGGGGTGGGTCCCAGCAGTTTAACAAGGCTCTAGTGATTTTGATACACTCTAGCTTGAGGACCACAATAATAGAAGATATTTAGGATGTGTATCAGCCAACTGCAACATTCAGTACTTTATTTGGTTCCTGATCCCAAAAAAACTGCAAAAATTTTTGACATCTATAGACAACTTATAATATGAAGGAGTTGTCCATTTTCTTAGGTGTAAAAATGGTATTAAGATTATATATATATTTTAAAGCCCTGAAATATTTACAGATAAATTACAAGATTTACTTTAAAATAATACGGAAAGGGCAGAAGCAGGTGGGATTATAGATGACACAAATTAGCTAGGAGTTGATCACTGTCGAAGGTGGAGGATGGGTACCTAGGTGTTCATTCTCTCTCTCTCTCTCTCTCTCTGTATATATATACACATAAATATATTCTCTCTCTATAAATATTATTTGAGATTTTTTTATTCTAAATTTTTTTTAAACTCAAACTAGAATAAATTAAAAGACTGTAACTTGAGCAGAATTAATCCAAAAAAAAGAGAACGTATATAGTACTTTTACTTAAAGGGCAGTATTGAAATACACAAAATAAATATATAGTCAGAAAAAAAAAAACCTACTCCATACTAGTATATGGTAAAATGCTTTTGTTCTGGAAGTAAGGGGGATCTGGATGTTCTATCAATCGTCTGATGTCATTTTAAGTAACTGACCCTGTTGGAGAGAATGACGTACCTGTAAAGAGAGGCCCAGTCTGGTCAAGGGCATATGAATACCTACATACATTTGCTTTCCAATTTCCAAACTAGCTTAGCCTTTAGAATGCAATCTGTTAATAAACTCAGGTTTACCTTCATTTTTAAAAACATACTACTTTGGCACATTATGAGTGCAACCTAAGTAGCCTAATACAGATATCAGTAATGGCTGATTTTTTTTTCACTAGACATGAGACAATCCATCTCTTTTGCATAGGGAAAATAGCCAAAGTATGTGTTTTGAGAGATGTTCAGAGGCCTGTCTTGAAATGTCATCTCCAATGATCTGGTGATGCTGTGGACTTAGAGTGTCATCCAAATAACTAGTCTTGAAATTTCTTCAAAACAAATTTAAAAAAAGCTAATTGTGGGGCTGCAGTAGCCCTTAATAACTCCTTGAACTTAAATCTTGTGATGTGAGCTTTATTTCCTCTGTAATGTATCTTTGTTATTGTGCTGTTAAGAACAGGGTGAATACACATAAGCAGAATATATTTGGAAAAAAGAAAAATTTTAAATGAATAGGGTGAATAGATACAATCCTTCCTCTCCTTTTTAACTTATTCCTCTTATTTACTGTGGAAACATAATGTGTATATAAAAACCTATAAGAAATCTAATTAGAAAGCACCAACTTCAAAGCCTCAGGGTATGAGTGATCGAGTGTGCTATACGTTCTCATTTTAAAAAGGTGATGGCAGAATTTTGAGGATAGTTTCTTTTCATGTTTTATTTTAGATATTTCATATTTGTCATTATTGTCATGAGCATCATTTTCTTCATTATCATTAAAATTATTATTTTGCTTAGAGTGGTCAATGACATGGAGAAAAGACCATTAAAAGTCATTACCATCCATTATCAGACATCCTTCTGATAAAACTAGTTTCAAAATAGGGACTTCTGTTCCCTTTTATCTGCTTTTATTGAGCTCCTGCTGTGTTCCCACCCATGTTGACTACTTTATAAAAAGGAGAACAAAAGAAAGACAAAGTCCAACTTGAGAGAGCTCACACACTCTAGTTGAGGAGATGAAGTGATGAGAAGAGAATCACCACATACCTATGAGGAGGCTGTAATATAGAGCTTGACAGTCTGGACTATTTGGCTTTACAGTGGTTGAATTCAAATCCTGACTCTGCCACTCAATAGCTTTGTGATGAGAAGCAAGTTACTAACCTCCCCTGCCTCAGCATCCTCATCTGTTAAATGAAGGTAAGAGGCCGGGCGCGGTGGCTCACGCCTATAATCCCAGCACTTTGGGAGGCCGAGGCGGGTGGATCACGAGGTCACAAGATCGAGACCATCCTGGTCAACATGGTGAAACCCCGTCTCTACTAAAAATACAAAAAATTAGCTGGGCATGGTGGCGCGTGCCTGTAATCCCAGCTACTCAGGAGGCTGAGGCAGGAGAATTGCCTGAACCCAGGAGGCGGGGGTTGCGGTGAGCCGAGATCGCGCCATTGCACTCCAGCCTGGGTAACAAGAGTGAAACTCCGTCTCAAAAAAAAAAAAAAAAGAAGAAGGTAAGAACAGTGATTACCTTGTAGGGTTGTCCTGGGATAATCCTTAAATTAGATAATCCATAAAACATTTAAAGTTATCCTTATATTTATCCACATATTTTATTTCTCTGTTGATCATTGTTTCTTGTATCCCATACCTTCGCCTTGGGCTTTTCTATCCTTGAAATATAACCTTTAATAATTCAATTCTCTTATTAGTTTTCTATGTGCAAACATGTCTTTATTTTGCCTCCAATATTGTGAATAAAATTCTAAGTTGATACTTATTTTCCTCAGCACTGTGAAGTTATTTTTCCACTGTCTTCTGGACTTTATGGTGCTGATAAGAAAGAAGTTTGCTGTTGGTTTAACAATTACTACTTTGAAAATTATGTGTTTTTTTCTCACTGGTAGAATACTCACATTTACGTAGACATTTGATGAATGTGCATATTTATTGATAGGACTCCACATAGGACTCCTAATTCCGTAGATTATGGGGGAGGATCATGGTACAAATACCCTTCTCCCTTATGAAGGGGCATGGCAGAAACTGAAGGCTATTGTGACTAAAAGAAAGCTCTGCAAGATTAACAACATGTAACTATATCCTTGCCTCCAAGGGCGATCTAAGAGCACCCCTACAAGGATCCAAGAGACTGTAATAGGATATGAAGAGAATGGTTGAGGACCCTCATTTTTATTTATTTATTTATATTTAATTTTTTTTCAGACATCAGCGTTACTTGCCAAGACCCTGATTTTTAAACTCCCATGAATTATTACATTCGTTTCCACTCCTGCTTTCCAGTTCCTACACTAGGACAACTCTGTATTTTGAGTACATGAGTCAAGTATGGCATAAAGTATAGTACCTTAAAAACTTTTATTTTAGCCCTTCCTGGCCAATGCTAAAACTTACATCTAGAAGTAGGGCAAAACAAAATGAAACAGATCTCTCCTTGTACATAAAATAGCTAAAAATTTGGCCTCTTTATTGATCTTATGTCATATATTTGGCTTAAAAAAAAAACAACTCAACAAACAGTTACAATTAAGAGTTATACAAGCTAAATTTTTCTTCTCGATCTCTTGTAGGGCATACATGGGGCCTTCAGAGTCAGTCCCATAGAAAATTCTTATGTAAATGAAATAAGGATGCTGTTTGTTTTTCATTACATAAACATCACCTGAACTTAACTAATCAATCCACTTATTTGAAAACCATCTAAGACCAAAAGCATGATCAAGTTTGCTGGGTGCCATTCTCACTCTAATCCTACCCAAAAGGCCTAGAAATAATTCAAAACTAGGAAGAGGCCCAAGTACTAAGGCTCTTGCTACAAAACAGTTGCCAGTCTGATGTTTGTGTCTAGAAAGAATGACAGAAAATAAAGAGTTCTGCCTGAGTTCAAGAAAACTTCCCAGAAGGAGGGGGTGGGCCAAGAAATCCACCTGCCTGCTTGGTGGCAGCTCGTGAAGGGGCAAGGCCAAGAATCTTCTGAATGTTCTGTAAAGAAAACATAGCAAGAATTGACTTTTAATATCAAATATACTGAAGACATGTTTTATGTAGCTCTCAGGCAAAGGGAACTCATATAGATTAAAGGTACCATTATGACCTGCAATAGGATGATTATCACTATATTATTTTTAAAAAGGCCTACGATGTAATGAAAATCATAGAACAGTAAAAGCCTTCCATACCTGATGAGACCTTGGCCTACTAATCAAAGTGGCTGATCTTTTTCAAGTGGAGAATCATAAAAGGAGATAATCTTTTATTTTTAACATGAAGCATATGAAGAATACTCATTAGCTATTTCTTACGGGCATTTTCTTCAAGTATGGGTCTGCTGGCTGGATTTGTCATTACTGCACTGTCTATAATTTTCAGTTTTGGAAGGGCATGGTGGCTCACGCCTATAATCCCAGCACTTTGGGAGACTGAGGTGAGTGGATCACTTGAAGTCAGGAGTTCAAGACCAGACTTGCCAACATGGTGAAACCCATCTCTATGCACACTTGTAATACCAGCTACTTGGGAGGCTGAGGCAGTAGAATCACTTGAACCGGGGAGTCGGAGGCTGCGGTGGGCTGAGATCCCACCACTGCACTCCAGCAGGGTGATAGAGCAAGACCCCGTCTCCAAAAAAAACAAAAGAAATATGCATTTAGCTAAAACAGGAGTTTTAATATATAACAAAGACGCTATGAAAGAAAATACAAATGTAAAATATAATAAGATGCAATCAAGTTTTGGAAAGATGTAAAACAATTATTTTGAATTCCTGTCCAGCCCTGTGTAACAGGTAACAAATGAAGAGTGTATACTCGGAAGAGAAAAACAAAGGAAAAACATTTTCCCATAATTGTGTCTTCTATTGGCAGGAAAACCAGAAAAATACTACCAGAGAATTTGTATTCTTTCCTCTTTAAGACCCAGTGATCAAGAAACGGAAGTTGTTGGTTGCTAACTTGACATTTTGGGAAGACCCAGGTCAATGGTGATGAACACATTCTGCTAAATTTTATTCCTTAGTCATTTAGCTAAAATAACACACCTATGACAATCCTCAGTTCACTCTGTTATTTTCTGGCATCTGGCAACCAGTCTTCCAGTTAATTCCATTATCTCATTTGTTCCCATAACACAATCTTTTTTTGTTTTTTTGAGGCACGCTCTGTTGCCCAGGCTGGAGTAGTCGTACAATCCTGGCTGACTGCAACCTCTGCCTCTCAGGTTCAAATGATTCTCCCGCCTCAGCCTCCACAGTAGCTGGGATTACAGGTACCTGCCGCCACACCCGGCTAATTTTTGTATTTTTAGTAGAGACAGGGTTTCACCATATTGGTCAGGTTGGTCTCAAACTCCCGACCTCAAGCGATCAGTCCGCCTGCCTCAGCCTCCCAAAGTGCTGGGTTACAGGCGTGAGTCACTGTGGCCAGCCCCCATACATAATCTTTACTGTCTCAACAAAGGTGTGTCTAAAATCTAATCACTTCAAAACGACACCTTCCAATATTACCAGGTTTCTCACATTATATCTGACTAGACTATTTGGGAAAAATAATGTAGAGATTAAATACTTACTTTGAAAACCAGACAGTACAAGCTTGACACTGCTGAAATATTATTGGGTTAGCAATCAGAAAACTTGGGTTCTAGTGCTGACAAACTAGACAATAAAATAATAGGACTGTCTTTTCATTTTACCGAATCTCAATTTCCTTACCATTAAAAAAAAAAGAGGGTTGACTAGATCAATAATTTTCAGACCCTTATAGCCTTTAAGAACTCTTTTATTTTTTAATTTTTAAAATAAATTTCTTTCTTTTTTTTTTTTTTTGAGACAGAGTCTTGCTCTGTCACCCAGGCTGGAGTACAATGGCGCCATCTCAGCTCACTGCAACCTCTGCCTCATGAGTAGCTGGGACTACAGGCACCCGCCACCACACCCGGCTAATTTTTGTATTTTTAGTAGAGATGGGGTTTCACCATATTGGCTAGGCTGGCTCAATCTCCTGATCTTGGGATCCGTCTGCCTCAGCCTCCCAAACTGCTGGGCTTACTGGCGTGAGCCACCATGCCAGTCCTAATTTTTAAAATAAATTTCTATTCATCTTTTTTTTTTTTTTGCACACGATTCAGAGAGATTAACAGAAGCCTTCTGAAAAATAAAATGTGATGTAAAGAAGCCCAATACAGAAAACAAAATAGGGTAGAAAACTGAAGCCCCCTTCTTAACACATATCTTACAAAGTAGAAGTCAAAATTCTGAAAGATGAACACATCAAATCTGCACTAGAATAATGTCACTTCCTTTGTAATGATGAATGAATATTTTTTGTCTTAGGTTGACTAAAGGCCCTCTTTGTAATGAAGGTCTTTCCTGCTGGGGCCAGGGGATTAAGTGACAATCCCTCCCTCTCTCACTTCCTTCCTCTGTCCCTCTTTCTCTTTCTCCCCCATCTTTCCAATGAAAATGATCCTAGATCTCTCCTTCTTTGAGGATCAGTCAGGGAGAATGTTCTGAATTTTAGTTTAGTGCAGAAAGACAAAATGTTTTCTTTTATTTTTTGAAAATCTCATAATGGAGGGCATAACCCCAGTCAGCACTGTGAAGAGTCTACAACTCAGAATAAACTACAATCTTACTAGTTTGAAGAACCAAAAAGCAAGGTTGAGGAAAACCATAGCTACTCAAAATAGAGAAAGAATCCTAAAAAATAGAGAGACAACAAAAAAAGAGCCGGGAGTGGTGGCTCACGCCTGTAATTCCAGCACTTTAGGAGGCTGAGGTGGGCGGATCACGAGGTCGGGAGATCGAGACCATCCTGGCTAACATGGTGAAACCCCGTCTCTACTTAAAATACAAAATATTACCTGGGTGTGGTGGCACACGCCTGTAATCCCAACTACTTGGGAGGCTGAGGCAGGAGAATCCCTTGAACCCGGGAGGTGGAGGTTATAGTGAGCTGAGATCGCACCACTGCACTCCAGCCTGGGTGACAGAGGGAGACTCCATCTCAAAAAAAAAAGAGCCCCAAATTTTGCATATAAATTCTGCCCCCAAATCTCTGCTTAATTCTTCTTCTTTTGCGACAGAATCTGGCTCTATCACCCAGGCTGGAGTGTGGTAGCATGGTCTTAGCTCAATGCAACCTCCGCCTCCTGGGTTCAAGTGATTCTCATGCCTCAGCCTCCTGAGTAGCTGGGATTACAGGCGCCTGCTACCACACCCAGCCAATTTTTGTATTTTTAGTAGAGATGGGGTTTCACTATGTTGGCCAGGCTGGTCTTGAACTCCTGACCTCAGTGATCCTGAGGGTGCCTTGGCCTCCCAAAATGCTGGGATTACAGGCATGAGCCACTAATTAAGCATGCTCAGCCTCTGCTTAATTCTTCAACTACGTGCAAGACAGCCTATAAGCAGCCCAGTTAAGACTAAAATAACTGACCTGAGACTTCAGCTGCCATTATCTACCACAAAGGAGAGTTTGGAGTTTGAGTGCTGCTACGGTCTGAATGCTGCTATGGTCTGAATGTGTGCGTCCCTTAAAATTCATACATTGAATCCAAAGTACCAAGGCATTAGAAGGTGGGGCCTTCGGAAGGTAATTAGGTCATGAGGGCTCTGCCCTCTTTAATGGGACTAATGCCCTTTTTAAAAAGGTCCCAGAGAGCTGTCCTGTGCCTTCCACCATTATGAGGATGCAGAGAGAAGGCACTCTCTATGAACCAGGCAGGAAACAGGCCCTCACCAGATACTGAATTTGCCTTGATTTTGGACTTCCCAGCCTCTGGAACAGTAAGAAATACACTTGTACTGTTTATGGTATTTTGTTATAGTAGCCCTAATGGACTAAGACAAATGCCAAGTTAACCACCTGTCTAAACAAAAATATCAACACTTATTCCACAGAATAAAAGAATCCAGAATCTCCACAACCTATGATTTACATTATCCAGGATATGATCCAAAGTTACTAGATATATCAAGAAACAGGACAATGTACTGTTACTTAAGAGAACAGGCCAGGTGCGGTAGCTCACACCTATAATCCCAGCACTTAGGGAGGCCGAGGCAGGTGGATCACTCAGGTCAAGAGTTTGAGACCAGCCAGCCTGACCAACATGGTGAAACCTCATTTCTACTAAAAAAAACAAACTTAGCCAGGCATGGTGGCGGGCACCTGTAATCCCAGCTACTCAGGAGGCTGAGACAGAAGAACTGCTTGAACCTGGGGAACGGAGGTTGCAGTGAGCCGAGATCAGGCAATGGAGTCCAAATTCCAAATGTTGGAATTAGCACACAAGTTTTTTTTGTTTTGTTTTTGAGACAGGGTCTCACTCTGCTGCCCAGGCTGGTATGATCATGTCTTACCTCTCAGCCTTGACCTCCAGCGCTCAAAGCAATCCTCCCACTTCAGCCCCCATAACCCAGCAGCTGGGACTACAGGTACATGCCACTGTGCCTGGCTCATTTTTGTAATTTTTGTAGAGGTGAGGTTTTACTATGTTACCCAGGCTGGTCTTGAACTCTTGGGCTCCAGTGAGGCTCCTGCCTCACCTTCCCAAATGCTGAACAGGCACGAGCCACTGCATGAAGCCCAGCAGACAAGGTGTTTAAAGCAGCTGAATAATTATGGACATAAAAGAAGATATGCTCATAATATATTAAACAAACAAGAAATCTCAGGAAAGGTATAAATAAAGCAAAAATTCTGAAACTGAAAAATTTAATACTGAAATTCAAAAATCACTGGGTAGGCTTAGGGTTAACACAGATTAGAGGAATCTGTGAACTTGAAGACAGATCAATAGAAATTATTCCATCTGAAGAACAGGAAAGAAAAGATTAAAAAAATTCAACAGAGGTTCAGTGTCCTGTTGGACAACACCAAAAAAGACTAATATATAAGCAACTGGTGTTCCAGAAGAAGAAAAGAGAGAGAATGAGGCAGAAAATAATTAAGGAAATAATTAATTTCCCCATATTTAATGAAAACTATAAGTCCTAGCAGGATAAACTTTAAAAGAAAAAAATACCGTAGCCTGTCTGTGCTACTTTGAGCTAACGAAAAAAAAAGTAACAATAAAAATAATAATAAATACCCTAGGCACATCATAGTCAAATTTCTGAGACCCAATCTCAAAGAGAACATCTGAAAGCAGCTACAGAAAAGTGACATTACTTTGGAGAACACAAAGACATGAAGAACTTTTTACAAACAATGGAGGCCAGAAAATAGTGAAAAGGCGTTTAAAATGCTTAAAGGCTAAAACAAACAAAAACGCCAACTCAGAATTCTATGTGCAATGAAAATATCCATCAAGAATGAAGATAAAATAAAGATATTTTCAGATAAATGAAGATTGAATTTGTCACCAGCAGACTTGCACTGTAAGATTCACAAGAAAGAAAAAAGAAATCCCTTAATGCTACACCGTGAGGTAGAGATTCAGGCAATCCTCCTCAGTGACAAGCTTCACTTCCTGTTACATCCACCAACAGTTTTAAATTCAGTAGTTCCTATTCTGTAGTCCATTGCAAACGTTCATGCCTCCACGTTTCATATGCCAAGAACACTTGAGAATGGAACACTACCAGGCACTCAGCACTTTGGGAGGCCGAGGCTGGTGAATCACCTGAGGTCAGGAGTTCAAGACCAGCCTGGCCAACATGGCAAGACCCTGTCTCAAAAAAAAAAAAGAAAAAAAACTACAAAAACTTAGCCAGGCATGGTGGTGGGTACCTGTAATCCCAGCTACTCAGGAGGCAGGAAAATCACTTGAACCCAAAAGGCAGAGGTTGCAATGAGCCAAGATAGAGCTATTGCATTCCAACCTGAATGACAGAGCAAGACTATCTCAAAAAAAAAAGAACCCAGTATTGCTCTTTGTTGCTTAAAGGGTAATATATACATCATTGTGTTTTATTAAGATGTCAACCCAAGCTACAATTTTAAAATTTCAGACTTAAACAATCAAATTAAAGAGCAATATTCCACAGAGATCAAAAGATCTGTGCTAAACCACAGAGATCTGTGTTGTCATTACCTTAGCTTTCACTAGGATAAACTCCTGCTATGATGTGAATGTGTCCCTGAGAAGTTCATGTGGTAGAAATTTAATCTCTCTGCCCTCATTAACAGATAATGTCATTATCATGGGAGTGGATTCCTTAACACGAGTGGCTTTGTTATAAAAGTGAGCTTTCTCTGGTTCTCACTCTTTCCCTCTCACCACATTACGATACAGTAGGAAGACCCTTAGCAGATGCCAGCACCATGCTCTTGGACATCCTGCAGAACTGTGAGCTAAACTGTCTTTATAAATTACCCAGGCTGTGGTATACTGTTACAGCAACAGAAAATGGGCTAAGGCAGGCCTATTACAGAGACCATTTCAAAAATTTTAGTATATACTTCAGCTAAGCAAGAGTACAACTTCTTGGTGGACATAATTATTTAGCTATTCAACAAACACCTCAAACTCAGCATGTCTTCTAACCAACATACTCTTCTTTCTTCTATTCCCCACCTCTTAGGGAAACTACTCCCCACCTCTTAGTGAAACTTTTCCCTATTTGGTCACCAAAATCAGAAATATGCAAGTCATCTTAGTTTTTCCTTTCTCCTTCACATTAAATTAATAACTAAGTTCAGCTGGTTTCACCTTCTATTTATTTCTCAATCTTGTCCCATCCTTTTCTTCCCTCTCTTCACTGTTCCAGTTTATAATATAATGATTTTTTGTTAGACTACTACAATAGTCTTTTGATATTTCTGTATTTAGTCATGCTCCTCTTATAGCTAACCTTCACAGTGCAGTAAGTGCCAGAAAATATATGCCAGAAAAGGAAGCCTTGAAACTTGATTTCGTTTAAAAGGAAGAAGAGGGAGGCATTCAGCAAGAAGGAAAAACAGAAGCAAAAAGTACATCTGAGCGACTGTAACATGAAAACTATTAAGCAAGCCAGAATGGTCAAAGTGCTGTATTTGTGGGGATGTGATGAGATATGAATTGGGAAAAAATATTAAGCAATACAATGAAAAAGATCTTGGTGAGCCATGAACTGTAATTTAATTTCCCATTGATTCTCACATGCCAGGTTGATAATGGTTTGAATCTGTGTCCCCACCCAAATCTCATGTCAAATTGTGTGGTTTAGTGCCATCCCCTTAGTACTGTTCTTGTGGTAGTTAGTGAGTGAGTTCTCATGAGATCTGGTTGTTTAAAAGTGTGTAGAACCTCCCACCTCTCTCTCTCTTGTTCCTACTCTGGCCGTGTGGCATGCCTGCTCCCCTTCTGCATTCCACCATGATTGTGAATCTCCTAAGGCCTCCCCAGAAGCTGAGCAGATGCTTCCTGTACAACCTACAGGGCTATAAGCCAATTCAACCTCTTTTCTTTATAAATTACCCAGTCTCAGGTATTTCTTTATAGCAATGCAAGAGCAAACTAATACACAGATCAACCAAAAATCTTCTGCCACAGACAGTACTCAGAAGGAGGAGGAAAAAAGAGAATCACTTATGTAACAAATACTGAAAGATTTATGTTCATATTTACGCATGTGCAAATCTTTCCATTACAAAGCCTGCCAAATGGAAGTATGTTCAGAAACTGAATAAAAATAAAGAATTCTTGAGCAGAGACCTTAATTATCCCTTTCACTTTTTTTTTCTTTCTTTTTGAGACAGGATCTCACTGTGTTGCCCAGCCTCAAGTCCAGTGATGTAATCAAGTCTCACTGCAAGCTCAAACTCCCAGGCTTTGGTGACCTTCCCACCTTGGCCTCTAGGGTAGCTGGGACTACAGGCACATGCTACCATACCCAGCTAATTTAAATTTTTTGTAGCGATGTAGTCTCACAGTATTGCCTAGGCTGGTCTCAAATTCCTGAGTTCAAGTGATCCTCACGCCTCAGCCTACCGAAGTGCTGGTATTACAGGCATGAGCCACATCACCTGGCCACCCTTTCACTTTCATAGTCTCATCTCAAAAACCACTTTCTGCTTGAACCTTTCCCCACTAATTAAATTTTATATCTCTCTTCTGGACCTTCATAACCCTTTTACTTCCTTAGTTCTCACTCTTTTTCACTATGAATGCCAAATCACCAAGTTGGCCAAATGTAAATTCTATAACCTAAACTTTATCTCAGCTGTGAATAACCTAAAATTACCACATTATTACACTTACTGTGCTCCTGAACTGCTAAATGGTGCTGGTATATTATGAAGAAATGATACTGGGAAGACCACACCCACTTCCTACTCTTGTAGCTTTAGGCAGTTGTAATAAAGGAGGAGTCTGAGAGCTCTAAGAATGGGATGTGGAATCTATATTTGGTTTTATCACTACTTCTCATCCCTAAGGATCAGTAATCTAGACTTTGCCATTTAAAATGGCTTTTGGATGATACACTGGAATTCTAAAATGAGCAACTTAAAGAACTCAGTAACAATGGGTAAGCATTTCTAGTATTATAGAAGTAAGAGCTAATTGGCATGACAGCAAGGAAAAATATACATATTAAACAGTAGATGTAATCATTCACCTGTCGAATCGACATAGTACAGAGAATATACAGGAAGATGAAGGAACAGTCTGTGGTGTCATCTCCCAGCAGATTTCGATGAGACAGTCCTTGGATATAAGAAAGAGGGGTAAAAGGAAGCTTTGCCACCACTCTACCATCAAATCTAAAAGAAAAAAAAACCAAAGAATTGTTATTTTTGAAAGACTGACAAGTTTCTTACTCCCAAAGAAGAATCTGAGACAGAAATAGAGCTTTAAATCTCTTGATCTCTGAAAACAAAGAAAGGGTGACATGCTAATAATAGACATGAACCTGAATACTGAGGTGTAAGGAAGAGCCCAGATTATTCTCATCGGTCTTTTCCTAAATTAGTGGTTCTCAATTCTTTTGGTATTGAGACCCTTTATATACTGACAAATTATTTAGGACCCTAAAAACTTTGTGTTTATGTAGGTTATAGTTATTATTTACTGTATTAGAAATTAAAAAGGAGAAATGTTTAACATTTATCTATTTATTTGAGATGGAGTCTTGCTGTGTCACCCAGGCTGGAGTGCAGTGGCAAACTCTCAGCTCACTGCAACCTCCGCCTCCTGGGTTCAAATGATTCTCCTGCCTCAGTTGCCCGAGTACCTGGGATTACAGATGTGTGCCACCAAACCCAGCTAATTTTTATATTTTTAGTAGAGATGGGGTTTCTCCATGTTGGCCAGGATGTTCTCGAACTCCTGACCTCAGGTGATCTGCCCGCCTCAGCCTCCCAAAGTGCTGGGATTACAGGCATGAGCCACCGTGCCCAGTCAAAATATTTATTAATTTATTTTAAAAATAGCAAGGAATTCATTACATGTTAACATAATTTATTTTTATGAAAATAACTTTTGAATAATATATTTAAAAACAAAAATATTAGTGAAAAGAGGCATTATTTTATTTTTATAATCTTTTTAATGTTTGGCTTAATAGAAAACAGCTAGAAATCATTGCTGCCTCAGTCCTTAGGCTGTTGCAATATCACATATCATGAATCCTCTGGAAAACTCCACTGTACACTCATGAGAGAAAGAATGTTACAAAAAAAAAAAGTAAATAACATCTCAGAATTATTGTGAAAATCATTCTGCCTTCAAAGACTTCTGAAAGAATCTCAGACTTCCAGGGATCCCAGATCACACTTTGAGAACCACTGTTCTAAACCATAGCACCAGTAAGATTTTAAGAACCTTCTTTTTGGGCCATGCATGGTGTAATCCTAACATGCCTGTAATCCTAATACTGTGGGAGGCTGAGGCAGGCAGATGACTTGAGGCCAGGAGTTCAAGATCAGCCTGGCCAACATGGTGAAACCCCATCTCACAAAAATACAAAAATCAGCTGGACATGGTGGCAGCACCTGTGGTACCAGCTACTCGGAAGGCTGAGGCTGGAGAATTGATTGAACCTGGGAGGTAGAGATTGTAGTGAGGTGAGATTATGCTACTGCACTCCAGCCTGGGTGACAGAGCAAGGCTCTGTTTTAAAAAAAAAAGAAAGTTCTTTTCTAAGACCCAAAGGTCCCAACTATACATATTAAGAAGGATAAGGCCAGGTGCGGTAGCTCACGCTTGTAATCCTAGCTCTTTGGGAGGCTGAGGCAGGCGGATCATGAGGTAAGGAGTTCAAGACCACCCTGGCCAAGATGGTGAAACCCTGTCTCTATTTAAAAATAAATAAATAAGCTGGGTGCAGTGGCTCAAGCCTGTAATCCCAGCACTTTGGGAGGCCGAGGCAGGCGGATCACGAGGTCAAGAGATCGAGACCATCCTGGCCAACATGGTGAAACCCTATCTCTACTAAAAATACAAAAAAAAAAAAAAAATTAGCTGGGTGTGGTGGCGTGCACCTATAGTCCCAGCTACCCGGGAGGCTGAAGCAGGAGAATTGCTTGAACCCGGGAGGCGGAGGCTGCAGTGAGCCAAGATCGCGCCACTGCACTCCAGCCTGGTGCCTGGCGACAGAGTGAGACTCTGTCTCAAAAAATAAATAAATAAATAAATAAATAAATAAATTTTCTACTGAAGTGTGGCCAGAAGAGAAAATTAAATAAATAAAAATAAATAAATAAATAAAAAATAAGGATAAACATTTCTGAATAGGAATTTATAGAATATATAGTAGTGATGAAAAAAGCAGATTACTAAACTACATACACAATATTCTGAGATAATACTTTTACTTAATTGTTTTTAGGTTTGAAAATAATTCCTTTTATTTTTTATAAAATAGAAAAATGTTTCAAAAAGAGAAAAGCTGAGGCAGGAGAATCATTTGAACCCGGGAGGTGGAGGTTGCAGTGAGTTGAGATTGGACCATCGCACTCCAGCCTGGGCAACAAGAATGAAACTCCATTTCAAAAAAAAAAAAAAAAGTACATCCATTCAATGCAACATTATACAGCCATTTCAAAATAATATTACATAGAAATTAATATATATATTATGTTTTTAAAATTGCCACAGATTTTTGTGTGGACAAAAATTATAGCAGGTTATAAAACAGCCATTCTTATGTATAAAAGTTTATATTCAGCCTGGGCAAACTAGTGAAACCTCATCTCTACAAACTTTTTTTAAAAAATAGCTTGGGTCAGGCATGATGTCTCATGCCTGTAATCCTAGCACTTTGGGAGGCAGAGGCAGGTGGATCACCTGAGGGCAGGAGTTTGAGACCGCCTGGCCAACATGGCAAAACTCTGTCCCTACTAAAAATACAAAAATTAGCCAGGCATGGTGGTGCATGCCTATAATCCCAGCTACTCAGGAGGCTGAGGCAGAAGAATTCCTTGAAGCCAGGAGGCAAAGACTACAGTGAGCCGAGATCACACCATTGCACTCCAGCCTGGGCAACAGAGTGAGACTCTGTCCCCACCCAAAAAAAAATTAGCCAGGCATCATGGTGTATATCTGTAGTCCCAGCTACTTGGAAGGCTAAGGTGGGAGGATCACTTAAGCACAGCAGGTCAAGGCTGTAGTGAGCCGTGATTGTTCCACTGTACCTCAGCCTGGGCAACAGAGTAAGACCCTGTTTCGAAAAAATAAAAATTCATATATACAAATATAAAAATGTTTGTATACCTATTACAAAAAGTACAAATCTTGATGAATATGCACTACATTTGAGGCAGACAGTAATTTTACATTTTATACAAGAGTAAAATGTATTTTTACTTTATATTTTATACATATATATTTTTGAAATTTTTCCAATGAGAATGTAGTATTTTATTTTGTTTCTTTCTTTATTTTTGTTTCACCGTGTTGGTCAGGCTGATCTTGAACTCCTGACTTCAGGTGATCCACTCACCTCAGTCTCCCAAAGTGCTGGGATTACAGGCGTGAGCCACCATGCCCAGCCATTATTTTCTAATACCTAGCACAATGCCTGGCACAAAATATACATTCAACAGGTAGGAAGGAATGAAAGACTAGGGGAAGAGATGCAGGGAGGGGGAGAGACAGACAGGAAAGAAGCTGGGGAAGGAGACTAAGAGGAAGGGAATGAAAGGGGGAGTGAAAAAATTCTAATACCTGCAGTACAGTTCAGATGAGCTTTGAAAAGGTAATACATGGGCCGCGTGCAGTGGCTCAATGCCTGTAATCCTAGCACTTTTGGAGGCCGAGGTGGGAGGATCACTTCAGGTCAGGAATTGGAGACCAGCTTGGCCAACATGGTGAAACCCTGTCTCTACTAAAAATACAAAAAGTAGCCGGGCATGGTGGTGCACACCTGTAATCCCAGCTACTCGGGAGGCTGAGGCAGGAGAATCGCTTGAACCCAGAGGGTGGAGGTTGCAGTAAGCTGAGATTACACCACTGCAATCCAGCCTAGGAGACAGAGCAAGGTTCTGTCTCGAAAAAAAAAAAAAATTATTATCATCTTTGGATATATTCTCTCAAAAGAAGTTCCACAATTACTCAGGTCTGCTATATGCTGGTTTAGACAATAGCAATTTATCTTATCATTAAACAAGATTATAGTTATTAAGACTCTATTTTAAGAGGCAAAAGATCTTTATATGACTACCTTCATTTTGAAGCAGGATGTTTGTAAGCAACTGAAAAAGAGGGAACATATTAAATTCTTTATGGAGAACCCATAATGCATAAGCCTTATGTCTTATACATAAAATACCGTCAATATTAAGAGGGTAAAAAAAGTTATTGTGTAATTGTATTTTACAAAAATTAAATTCTGGCCAAGTGTGGTGGCTCATGCCTATAATTCCAGCACTTTGGGAGGCTGAGGCGGGTGGATCAGCTGAGGTTAGGAGTTCAGACCAGCCTGACCAACATGGCGAAACCCCATCTCTACTAAAAATACAAAAATTAGCCAGGCATGATGGCGCATGCCTGTAGTACCAACTACTCAGGAGGCTGAGATAGGAGAATCGCTTGAATGAAGGAGGTGGAGGCTGCAGTGAGCCGAGATTGTGCCACTGCACTCCAGCCTGGCTGACAGAGCGAGAGTCCATCTCAAAAAAAAAACAAAACAAAACACCAAAAAAAAAATTCCCTTGATTTTGATAATTGTTTTGAAGTTAGCTAAGAAAAAGTCCTTAGGAAATACATAGCACAGTAGTTAAGGGAAAAGGAGCACAGAGCCTACAACGTGCTTTCAAATGATTATGAAAAATACAAAAATAATGTATGGATGAACACACATATAATAGAGAAAGTAAAGAGAGGAAAAGAAAAAAAGAAATGAAGCAAAACATTAACAACTGTGAATGTGGGAATGGATATACATACCATTCTTTGAAATGACATCAAAATACAATATTACCCAAAAAGTCCATGCTAACATACATACAAATATAGAGTAATAGTTATTACGCAAAAGCATATAAAAGGACACTCACATGGAATTGAACATTCCCATTAGGGCAGTGAAACAAAAGCCAATTGCAAACATGGATTTCATTCGAACCTGTAATGAGACAAACAGATTGTCATTTTACATTTAAAAAAACACATCTAAAGCATACCTCAAAAGTTTTGGTTTCATGTCATTTATTTATTTATTTTTTTTATTTATTTTATTTTATTTTATTTTTTTTTTTGAGACGGAGTTTCGCTCTTGTTACCCAGGCTGGAGTGCAATGGCGCGATCTCGGCTCACCGCAACCTCTGCCTCCTGGGTTCAGGCAATTCTCCTGCCTCAGCCTCCTGAGTAGCTGGGATTACAGGCACGCGCCACTATGCCCAGCTAATTTTTTGTAATTTTTAGTAGAGACGGGGTTTCACCTTGTTGACCAGGATGGTCTCGATCTCTTGACCTCGTGATCCACCTGCCTCGGCCTCCCAAAGTGCTGGGATTACAGGCGTGAGCCACCGCGCCCGGCCCCATGTCATTTTTTTAAAAAGTACTCCTTAGCAAAAGCTATAGCTGCGTTGGCTAACCCACCCTTCACCTCCAATTCCTCTTCTTACCATCTGATGAGGAAGAATATTGGGGTGGCTTTGTGGCCCAATTCTGGCCAATGAGTTAATAAGTACTAACAAAAGGTCTCTCAGTAAGTAAAAAAGAACCGTTGCACAGTTCAGATGTTCTGTGTTAAACATATAGAAGTGAAAAATCAATCAAGCTATATAATTAGCCTATCTATGCTTTAGGAAGATGTCTGAATAAAGTCTACTCTTTATAAATAATGAGGAAATGGGTAAGGAAGTCACTTTTCCTTATACTTCATAGTATGCCAGATAACTGAGAACAAAAGGTCTCTTAAAGAACAAAAGAGCCAGGCGCAGTAGCTCACACCTATAATCCCAGCACTTTGGGAGGCCAAGGCAGGTGGATGGCTTGAGCCCAGGAGTTCAAGACCAGCCTGGGCAACATAGTGAGACCCCATCTTTACAAAAAACACAAAAATAAGCCAGGCATGGTGACACATGCCTGTAGTCCCAGCTACTTGGGAGGCTGAGGTAGGAGGAGCACATAAGCTCAGGAGGCAGAGGTTACAGTCAGCCAAGACAGAGTCACTACACTCCAGCCTTGGTAATAGAGTAAGATTCTGTCTCAAAAAAAAAAAAGGGAACAAAAGAAAAAGATTGAGTAATGTGCAGTGGCTCACACCTATAATCCCAACACTCTGGGTAGCTGGGGCTGGAGGATCGACTGAAATTCAAGATCAGCGTGGGCAAGATGGCAAGACCTCACCTTTACAAAAAAAGAAAAAAATTAAAAATTAGCTGGGCATGGTGGTATACTCCTGTAGTCCCAGCTACTTGGGAGGCTGAAACAGAAGGATCCCTAGGACCCAGGAATTCACAGTGGCAGTGAGCTATGATCACGCTACTGCATTCCAGCCTGGGTGACAAAGCAACACCCCGTCTCTCAAAACAAAAGAAGGAACAAGAACCAAGGACAGTAATAAAAGCCATTTATAATGTTCCAACTCCTATATTGGGATTACACATATCACTATAAAACCAAAGATTCAGCATTAACCTAAGGAAGAAAAAAGAAATAAACTACATTTGAAAACCTAAAAGGGAACTAAGAACTGTGTGAAGAGGAAAAATCATGACTTCTGAGACAGTCTAAAAAAAGCTATTTATAGTATTAAGATGAAGCTTAAGAGCAGGAGTATATTTTACTTCCATTTGGTCCAGGAACACCCATGATATTATTTACAGCCTTCATAGGTGATAAATTACTGAAAGGGTTAAGTGCAATGCATTTGATGCAAATCAGTCTTTTGCTAAAAACATTATGTGGTTTACCATGAAGTTCTATTTAGGACTCTCACCATTGACAGATCTCTGTTGTTATTCTTCAGTTTCTCTTCTTGTCTCTCTGCAAAGAATTAATGAGATGGTTAATACATACAATGCTGAGCACAGAGCAGTTGTTAAATAAATTGTCACTGTTTGGTGATTACAAAAGCACTCTGTCTCAATATCATTTAATAAGATGATGAAAACATCTGGGATATTATATATTTTATACTCAGAATTTTTTAAAAAAATTACCCCTGGTATTAAATATGTTAACTCTATACATTAATATATATGCTTATAGTACACCAATGGGAATTGCCAATCAGTTAATTTGTAAGTATAACATAATGGTTGTACTTAGGTGTCTCAAATCAGTTATCCTTCTCTTGCATTTTCTCCCTTTTTTCAATTTGTCTAAAATGGCATATAGTCTAAAATTATCAGCCAGTTGATAGGATGAACTTAAAATCCAGATTCTAGCTGGGAGATCCCAGTATTTTGGGAGGCCGAGGTAAGAAGATCACTTGAGGCCAGGAGTTCAAGACCATCCTGGACAACGTGGCAAGACCCTGTCTCTACAAAAAAAAATTTACAAATTAGCCAGCCATGATGGTGTGCCCTGTAGTCCCAGCTACTTGGGAGGCTACAGTGGGAGGATCACTTGAGCCCAGGAGTTTGAGGCTGCAGTGGACCATGAACGTGCCACTGTGCTCCAGCCTGGGTGACAGGGTGAGACTCTGTCTCAAAACAAAAACAAAAAACTATGCATTCTCTAAGTAGTGAACGTTTGGAATACAACTTCTATGAAATTTGAGGAAATTTCATGGAGACAATAATCTGGAAATATGCAGAAGATACATTTATATTCTGGAATGATTTCTTTTCCAAGGTGACTAGCAAAAGGGAAAATTAAAATTCAGAAAAGGAATACTCCAAATTGGAGGCTACATTTCTTGTGGCTATTGGAATAAACTAGTAGCAACGATGACATCCATTCTGACCACAGAGTAAATAGGCCATCGGCCAATCCAAATAACATAGAAAAAGGCCTACAATAAATGTATAAATTCAGGGCCCCAAATATATTAAATTTCAAAAATTTCCTCTCATATTTAAATCCAAGTCTTGAAGAAAAGAGGCCAGATGTGGTAACCCACACCTGTATTCCCAGCTCATTGGGATGCTGAGGTAGGAGGCTCACTTGAGCCCAGGATTTCAAGGGTAACATAGAGAGACCCCATCCCTACAAAAAAACTTAAAAATTAGCCAGGCATGGTGGCATATGACTATAGTCTGAGTTATTCGAGAGGCTGAGGCAGGAGGAGTTTGGGGTTGCAATGAGCCATGAACATGCCACTGTACTTCAGCCTGGGGTGACAGAGGGCAACCCTGTCTCAAAAACAAAAACAAAAACAAAACAAAAAGAAAAGAGATACTTATCCCACTCAGTCAAGCTTCAGAATGTTGTAGATAATGTTTTCGAATATATTCCCTACTGGTACTATAACAAGTTATATTATATGTGGCTGAATTTTTCATAAGCCTAACAATGCAAATGCCAAGGCGAAATAACAGTAAAAGTATTTTATGAAGTCCAAAATAATGCAGTTTAGGTTTACAGATTTCTGATGGTCTGACTTAATCTGGATTAAAATGTACAAATCTAGAGAATGGATAGATTGTCTTTCAAGCAACCTGTCATAAATATTACATCTCATAATTTCTAATAAGATTTTGATAAGCAGCCAGGTGCGGTGGCTCACGCCTGTAATCCCAGCACTTTGGGAGGCCCAGGCAGGTTGGATTACGAGGTCAAGAGATCGAGACCATCCTGGTCAACATGGTGAAACCCCATCTCGACTAAAAATACAAAAAATTAGCTGGGTGTGGTGGCACGTGCCTGTAATCCCAGTTACTCGGGAGGCTGAGGCAGGAGAATTGCCTGAACCCAGGAGGCGGAGGTTGCAGTGAGCCGAGATCGTGCCATTACACTCCAGCCTGGGTAACAAGAGTGAAACTCTGTCTCAAAAAAAAAAAAAAAAGATTTTGATAAGCAACTCTTCATAAATATTATTTCTTTTTTTTTTTGAGACAGAGTTTTGCTCTTGTTGCCCAGTCTGGAGTGCAATGGCACAATCTCAGCTTACTGCAACCTCTGCCTCCTGGGTTCAAGTGATTCTCCTGCCTCAGTCTCCCAAGTAGCTGTGATTACAGTCAGGCGCCACCACGCCTGGCTAATTTTTGTATTTTTTGTATTTTTAATAGAGAGGGGGTCCACCATGTTGGTCAGGCTAGTCCCGAACTCCTGACCTCAGATGATCCACCTGCCTCGGCCTCCCAAAATGCTAGGATTACAGGCATAAGCCACTATGCCCGACCATAAATATTATTTCTTATAACTTCTGATGAGATTTTTTTTGGGTGAGCAAACAATTCAGGGTTGCAATCCATGTTAAAATCATTTGAATTCAGATACTTTGTGTTGCCAATTTAAAGGCAGAGGGTAATCTGTGTTCCACTCTAACATCCCTCCTATTCTTTATAGCAAAGGCAGAGGGTAATCTGTGTTCCACTCTTACATCCCTCCTATTCTTTATAGCAAAGGCAGAGGGTAATGTGTCTTCCATTCTTACATCCCTCCTATTCTTTATAGCAAAGGTACTTGAAGGAGTTGTCCACGTTCTGTGTCTTCATTTCCTCACCATGCATTATCTCCTTAATCTATACGATCTGGCTTCTATCCCCCATCATGCCACTGAAACCAGTTTTGCTAAAAGCACTAATAACCTCCATTTCTTAGACACTTACCATCATCAATCAGGCCCTTCCTCCTCCCTGAAACTCTCCTCTCAACTTCTGTCGCACTACGACTTTCCAACTTCTCTGGCAATACTGTTTCAGAACTTTACTTCTGTTGTTCCTTAAATTTCTGTTCCTCAAGACTCTCAGATGGCACGGTGGCTCATCCCTGTAATCCCAGCACTTTGGGAGGATGAGGTGGGTGGATCACCTGAGGTCAGGAGTTCAAGACCAGCCTGGTAACATGGCGAAACCCTGTCTCTACTAAAAATTCAAAAATCAGCTGGATGTGGTGGTGCATGCCTGTAATACCAGCTATTCATGAGGCTGAGGCAGGAAAATTTCTTGAACCCGGGAGGCAGAGGTTGCAATGAGCTGAGATGGTGCCACTGCACTTCAGCCTGGGCAACAAGAACGAAACTCTGTCTCAAAAAAAAAACAAGCTAACAAACAAAAAAGTACTTACCATCCTGCACAGTAATCATTTATTTCCTGGTCTATTTTCCCTCTCTAAACAGAGCTTATAAAAATAGAAATATTTTTCCATTTTGTTTCTCCAATGCCTTTAGGAGTAACTGACACATATAAAGTAAATGTTCAATAGCATTTTGCCATAGAATTAAATGAACAGACCATTTAAAAAATATCTGGCATCCTTACACTAACTGAAAAACTTTAATCAGAACAGGACATTGGCATAGTCTCATCTCATGGAATTCTCCCCTGGGCTGTAACAACAGTGACCTAGGTATATAGATACAGTTTCTGAAACAAATACACAATCTCACAACAATTTTTTCTCCTGATTTGAGAATCAAGAAATGTCATAACATATAAAAACAAATCGTATATCTTTTATAAATTGTCTTTCAGAAGCAGAATTAAATTCTAAGTTATACTTAAAAGTAAAAACATATGATATGATCATTATTTCTCAAAGTAGATCAAAATTACTCAGCAGAAATTTCCTACCCCTTGGTGGATTTCCATCACTAGTCAATTCTCAGTAAGGAAGCCATGAAAACAATGAACATAAGTAACTCAGAGACTTAAGTGGAAATAATCATCTCAGATATAAAAAACAACATGCTTCTACAAACTGTGCCAAAAGCCCTCAGCCATGTTCAAAAACCACAACTGTCGTTTTATAAAACTCAAATTTCAAAGCTAAGGGCAAAAATAGAGGAATTGTTTAAATTTGTCCTGTACACCTCACAAAATAGGTAAGAATCAAGTGCGATGAAGTATGCACGTGCTTTATAAACCATAAAAATAATAGAAACATGAGCTATCACTATTAATAATTTTATTATATTTTCATTATCTAAGAATTTTTTTCCAAGAAAACCCAAATTTCATTTTGATGAGTATCTCATCTTACCTATTTTCTTTTTCTGTTGTCGACCAGCTGACTCTGTTATTGTTTCCTTCTTCTTTTCCACTGTAAACAACATAGTAACACATTAAAAATTAACTTCATTATACTGAAGAAACAAAGGATGCTTTATCACAGATGAACCGTTGAAAGAAGCTTATAAGAAAGTTACACACTGACTTTGATTATGGTCACGATTAAGCTAACTGGTCTGCTCTCACAGCTACTCATGGTAAAAGGTAGGCACAATATTCTAAGGAATGAAACAATAATTATAAGCATGATTAGTCAAATACCCATAAATAATTGTATTGATACAATCATAATGAAAACAGACTATCAGCTGAGGATGATTACCTTAGCCAGTGTGAAAGCACCATTTTCAAATTCTCCTCTCTCAGATAACTAGGGTTAATTGTAGCTCCATTCTCTTATGACAGAAGGTAGAAATGTATTTACTCAGTTATTAGCTGCCTAAGTAACTTTAGGCGGATAAAAAAAATATGATCCCTATCTTCTAAAGAATAATCTAGTCAGGGGAGATAATCAAATGACAATTACAGTAAAGTGACAAGATAGATATATGCACACTGCAGGAAAATCAGGAGAGGCAAAAAAGCTAAGACCGGCCGGGCAAGGTAGCTCACACCTATAATCCCAGCACTTTGGGAGGCTGAGGTGGGTGGATCATCTGAGGTCAGGAGTTCGAGACCAGCCTGGCCAACATATAGTGAAACCCTGTCTCAAATTAGCTGGGCATGGTGGCATATGCCTATAATTCCAGCTACTTGGAAGCTGAGGCAGGAGAATCCTGGATTTTGCAGTGAGTCGAGACAGCACCACTCTACTCCATGCTGGGCAACAGAGTGAGACTCTGTCTCTCAAAAAAAAAAAAAAGCTAAGAGCAATTTTTCTGATGCATTTCAATTACTATCATGATTAAGTAACAGTAAGCTTTTGAAAAATAGTGTGATATATATTTATAATATTATATTTACTATCTTTAATCATCTGTAAATGGACTAGGGAGATGTCAAAAATTACTTTTACTTAGTTTATATTATCTGTTACGCATATTATCTTAGTATACTAATAGTAAACAGTACAGTAGAGGTATTATTTCTAAAACTTACATTAAAAAGAATTAGCAGGTAGAACACTTTCCCTTAGTACGTGAAGTTTGTCCCTGAATTCTAAAAGCAAAATTGGTATCACTGCTTTATCCAAGAGTTGTAAAATTCAATCTGACTCCGATATTGCAAATGAAATTTCTGTTGTCCAAAATAAAATATATATCGTGTGTGTGTGTGTGTGTGTGTGTGTGTGTGTGTATGGTGTATGTATATGTGCAGTATATGGATGTTCTGAGAGACTTGAGATCAGCCTGAGCAACATGGCAAGACTCTGTCTCTACAAAAAAATTAAAACATTAGCCGAGTGTGGTGGCACATGCTTGTAGTTTCAGCTACTCAGGAGGCTGAGGCAGGAGGCGCTCTTGAGACAGGGAGCTTGAGGCTGCAGTGAGCTGTGTTTGCACCACTGCGCTCCAGCAGATGCGAGAGCAAGATCTTGTCTCAAAAATAAAACATCATGTCTGTGGAAAGAGAGCGAGAAATATTTTGAATGAACAAACTAGTGAAAGATCATTTAAAAAATGTCATATTTTACATTTTAAAATGTTTTAAAAATAACATTTTATGCCAGGTACAGTGGCTCATGTCTGTAAGCCCAGCACTTTGGGAGGCCAAGATGGGAGGATCATTTGAGTTCAGGAGTTTGAGATTAGCATGGGTAACATGGCAAAACCTCATCTCTAACAAAACTACAAAAATCAGCCAGCCATGGTGGTGCACACCTGTGGTGCTAGCTACTCAGGAGTCTGAGGTGAGAGGATCACAGGAGCCTGGGAAGTCAAGGCTTAAGTGAGCCATGATTGGGTCACTACAATCCAGCCTGGCTGACAGAGCAAAACCTTGTTTCAAAAAATAGTAATAATAATAAAAATAAACATTGTTATTAAAATGTTATAAGGATAACATTTTAAAAGACAAAATGGGTAGAAAACACTTCATGTTTTACTCTTTATCATTATTATTAAACAAAGAAACAAAAATATTTCTTTCCCACTCCAGAAGGACTATAATGCAACTACTTAGTCAGCATTTAACCATGACTGCATAAAAACTAGGGCAGTAAAAAGACAGAAGGCTAGAGAATAGAAACACAAGACAATTCTGTAAACATTAGTCTGGTCTTCTAGCAGACCAGATTGAGACTAGATAAATCTTTTTTAGGGATAAGTTAATCTAATGTTTTTCAAACTTCATGAGGTTGTGATGAAACCTCAGTGTGTTGACATTTATTCAGCAGAATCTCACCTGACAGCAATAAGTAAAAATGTCAGAGTTGACATCTATTATGAAACACATTTCTGTCCATGACCTGGTATTCCTGCATTCTGAATTCCAGAGTTCTGCCAAACAGTTTATAAATTATTCTATAAGATTTATCCTATTTCACCATAAACAACAGAAATACCTCATACTTCACAGCAATTCATACTTAGTAAATACTCTCAAACAATTTTGTTACAAGAACCAAGTTATATATACTGTA
Organism: Aotus nancymaae; assembly: GCF_030222135.1. Classification (NCBI taxonomy): domain Eukaryota; kingdom Metazoa; phylum Chordata; class Mammalia; order Primates; family Aotidae; genus Aotus; species Aotus nancymaae. Next base: position 44,188,513 of record NW_026988523.1, read on the forward strand.
CTTTTAATCTTTCTCATTTAGTGAAGTATCCTTTCATTAGTATGTGTTACAATAGTAACACAATAAAAGGAGAGCTACTGATAATACATCCATAAGCCCAGAGACCGCCCGAGTCAACCAACTCGCTACCTTTAAGAAAGCATTTTTTTTTTTTTTTTTTTTTTGCTCAAAGACAACTCAGTAGAACTGCTTTTTGGATACCTGTATTCTTTTAAAAATGCCAAGGACCAGATCAGTACCAAGGAAAGTAACCTACATCAAATTCTGATTCAAACCTGTTTATATTTTTTTATATTCTTCAAAATCACTACAAACTTCTCTTGCTTAGATTCATACTAAATTCTGAATACCAAGTATCAGAAGGAATTCTGTATTTGCAATTAAGACATTTGTTCGAAGAGGAAATTTACCTTATATTTTTCCTTTTTAATAACTCTCATGCTAAATATAATAGCTGTGCATTTGATTATACATTCCAGAAGACAGAATTTGTGGCCACTCATTTCATATTGTACTTACTACGGTAAACTCAACACACAGCAAGCAATCAAATATGTCAATTGATCATATAAATAAAAATAACACATGCTTACTGAGTTTTGGTAGCTTATCTAGAGTAGAGGACTTAAGACCACAAGAAATGCCATGAGTCATTCCAATCATCAACCTACATCATACTTACCTTCAAAGTAAGCAGATGAAGAAATTATATTAAAATTGCAACTACAGACATGTAAATTGAGAACTGTGTTACTTTGTTTTGTTTTGGGTTTTGTTTGAGATTAGGTCTCACTCTGTCACGCAGGCTAGAATGCAGTGGCCCAATCGCCCATCTCTGCTCACTGCAAACTCTGCCTCCCAAGCTCAAACACTCCTCCCACTTCAGCCTCCCAAGTAGCTGGAACCATAGGTGCGTGCCACCATGTACGGCTAATTTTTTGTATGTTTTGTAGAAATGGGGTTTTGTCCTGTTGCCTAGGCTGGTCTTGAACTCCTGAGCTCAAACAATTTACCCACCTCAGCCTCCCAAAATGTTGGGATTACAGGTGTGAGCCACTGCACCCAGCCTCAACTGTATTACTTTGAATTTCGGTGTACAGTGAAGGAGACTTTTCATTTATTTCTGTAATGCAAATAATTAAAGACAAGGCAATATTGTAGATACCAGTGAAGCTCAAAATCTATAGGGCAAATCCATATTGTATAAATATTTAGGGTATGAGAATATTCATACAAATTTGAAGCTAAATTTGTTTTGTATTTCAAAAAACTAATCAATGATATAAATGACATGAAGAAATATATACAGGGATGCCATTGCATGCTGCCAATTAGCATAGGATCATAGTCGAACAATTTTTCACTGTGAATATATATGATGTTATGCTACATAATTTATTCAATACACATTTATCAAGTATCTAATATGTGCCAGGTACTGCATGGGTACTGTGGATACAATCGCCTTTGTCCTCATAGAAATTACAGTTTTGTTGAGAAGAGACATTACCCTGATAATCATAATCATATATAGGTAAAACTGCAATTGTGACAAGTGCTCTAAGGAGAGGTATGTGGATAAATCATAAACTATGATAGGAAGATATGGCCCTTTCTAGGAGACTGGATAAGGCTTTGAGATCTGAAGAATAAGTAGGAGTTTACTAAACAAAATAAGAAGGGAAAATTATTTCAGGTAGGAGGAACAACAGATACAAAGTGCCTGTAGTAGGAAACCATAAGACTAGCCCAAAGGAAAGAAAAAGAAAGACTAGGGCGCAAGAGAGAACATGAAACAAGGCACAGCCAGGAGCAGGGAGGTGGTGCTGTACTGTACTGGACCTTATGGCCACACGTTTATCCTGAAGAAATTGAAAGGTTTTAAGGAAGGCAAGTAACATAATTAGATTTGTGCTTTAAAAAATTACCCTAGATGCATTATAGGGGACAAATTTGAGTGGCTGCAGGTGGACCAGAGAGGAGGTTACTGCAGCAGATTAAATGAAACATAATAGAAGTTTAGACTAGGTGGTGGTGGGAGAAATGAAGAGATGTGAAATGATCTGAAAACTATTCAGGAAAACAACAGTAGGGCTTGGTAACGGACTGCATGTATAGGGCAAAAGAAGAAAGCATTCAAAGCAACAAATGTTTATTAAACATTTACCATGGCCAGTCAGTGTTCTAGGTAAACGAGATACATAAGTAAACAACAACAAAGAACCTTGTCCTAGTGGAGTTTTCGTTCTAGCTAATATTGTTCCTACCTAGAAATAATAAATAATAACATGATAAATAAGTAAATCATGTAGTATGTTAGAAAGTAATAAAAGCAACAGGAAAAAAATAGAACAGGGTAAGGAATATTAGGAGTAGGGGAGATTTGCAGGTTGTAGTTTTAAATAAGAGTGGTCAACTTAAGTGTCAGAGGTGATATTGGAACAAAGATTTGAAGAAGGTAATAGGATTAGCCCAGCACATATTGTAGGGAAGAACATTTTTAAGCAGAAGGAACCACCACTAGAAAGGTCCCAGCACAAGAGCATGGCTAGTATGTGTAAAGAACACAAGCTGGACAGTGTAAGTGAGAAGAAAAGAATATCACAGTGGTAAAAAGGAAGCTCTGTAGGCCATTGTAAGGATGCTGGCTTTTCCGATGAGTAAAAGAGACATGACCTAATAGGCTTTTAAAAAGATTATTCTGGCTGTCATCTTGCGAACAGACTTCAGGGAGACAGGAATGCTTGTTGGAGACTATTGTAATAACCCATGCAAAAGATCATGGTGCTAAGACCACAGTGGTTAACACTGGAGGTAATGAAAAGTGGTCAGATTCTGGATATCAGAAGCTCTCTGAACCTTTACTGGTTCAAAGTGCTTCCCCAAAAAGGAAGCCCAGTAGTATTTGCTGACAGATCAGATGTGCGTTGTAAGAAGAGTCAAAGATAACTACACAAGGATTATGGCCTGAGCAACTGGAAAGACAGAAATGCCATTGACCAAGATAAAGAAGGCTACAAATGAAACAGGATTAGACATGAGGAACAAGTATTCAGTTTGGGATGTGTTGGGATTGGGATTCCACTAAACATTCTAGCTGAGATAACAAATTGATGCTTGGATGTATTAATCTTGCATTAAGGAGAGAGGGCTAGAGACATAAATTTGAGAGTCACTGGCCAATACAGCCAAAAGATAAGTTCACCAAGGAAGTGAATGTGGAGAAAAAAACTAAATTTTGTGTCATCCCCAACAACAGGAGGTCAAGAAATGAAACCAACAAGTAAACTGCAGAAGAAAGATCAGTAAGGGCTGGGCACTGTGGCCCATGCCTGTAATCCCAGCACTGGGAGGCCAAGCCAGGAGGATGGCTTGAGCCCAGGAGTTTGAGACCAGCCCTGACAACATAGCAAGACCTCATCTCTCCAAAAAATTAGCCAGTCATGGTGGCATGTGTCTGTAGTCCCAGCTACTCAGGAGTCTGAGGCGGGGAGATCATTTTAGCCTGGGAGGTCCAGGCTGCAGTGAGCTGTGAGTGACAGAGTGAGATCTTGTCTCAAAAAAAAAAAAATTAAATAAAAAAGTAAAAAATTTAAAAAGTGATGACCAGTAAGATAGAGAGCAGCAAAACCAAGAGAGTATGGTGTCCTAGAAGTCAAATTAAGAAAGTATATCAAGGTTTCTGGCTTATACTACTGGAAGCATGGAGGTACCCGTCACCAAGATAGGGAAATCCTGGAAGAGGATCATGTTTGTGAAGGTAAAGATAACGAGTTTGGCTCAAATATGTTGAGGTACATAATCAACAGAGTGAATGAAGGAACAGTAAGCTGTAATTTTAAAAGTCTCGTCTCTGATTCTTTGTTTGCTCTGTGACGTAAGTTGTCATTACCATCCTGAGGTTCAATTTTCCTTCCTATGACATGGAGGTAATATTTATACAAGTGGCCACAAATGGTTGCTGTGTGGATCAAATGTGGTAATTTAGGAAACAAATTTCAAATCCTTATGAAGATGTAAGAAAAAGTCACAGAATACAGAAAGTTGTAGGAATCCTAAGAAACAAAAGTTATATTTAATCCTTATAAAGGAAGAAAAGAACAGAGAAGCTAAATCAGGCCTATAAGGAACCATTCACATTGTACCCTTAGCTGAGTCCTGTGAAATTCCTGCTTTATTTCAAAGGTCACAAACCTTGCTTGTTTTTAATATTCTCCTCTAACACCTCTTCAACTTCTGAACCCAACTGAAACTTGGCTTATCTCTGAAGACACCACTTACCTTGACACCAGTCATAATTACCTATCATCCTCCAAACATGCCTGAAATGTTAAGATTTCCATATTTTTGCTCATATCTTATTTCCTTTACCTGGAATTTCCTTTCCCCATTTCATTCTCTATCCAAATTGTGACTATCCACAAGCAACTGCAAGGCCATCAGGATGATGAAGGTTACCATGGTTCCTCACAACTGAACGAAACCTCTTCTGTTTTTTTTAAAGACAAGTCTCACTCTGTTGCCGAGGAGGCAGTGTAGTGACACCATCACGGCCCACTGTGGCCTCAACCTCCTGGGCTCAAGGGATCCTTATGCCTCAGTCTCCCAAATAGCTGGGACTATAGGTGTGTACCACTACACTCAGCTAAATTTTTTTGTAGAGACAAGGTCTCCCTATGTTGCCCAGGCTGGTCTCAAACGCCTAGCTCAATCCTGCCTCAGCCTTCCAAAGTGCTGGGATTACAGGAGTAAGCCACTGCGCCAGGCTGACCCTCTTCTTTAGAACCACCACAGCACATAACATATATCTGCCACATCCCTCACTCCCCTCTAGTTGCATAAAAGTCTTCTATTTCTAAATAGGATTCAAGTCAGATTCATCTCTGTATCAGCTGGTGCTCTTAAAATATTTACTGTGAACATGGACTTAACGAGCTTGACGTGTTGAAACCATTTCTCATGTTCTGCCTGAGCTTGACGTGTTGAAACCATTTCTAACGTGTTGCCTGAGCTTGACGTGTTGAAACCATTTCTAATACTCACACTTTTTACTTTGCTTTTCCACTTCTGCCTTCAGTCTCTTGTACTTGTCTGTCCTGTAAACCAGGACCCAGGTTATGCCTAAAACATTAAAAGCAACATGTTAATAAATGACTGGAACGGTCACAACAACCTATTATTAGCGGTTACTGTTGGAGAAAGAGGAATTCCAACTTTTCACTTTGTATTTACCCGTAGTTAACTTTTTTCAAAGGCCAATACAACTGACTCTTAAGCCAAAACATGATGTGAAGGTGTCTCCACAAATAAGCAAGTGAAATCTACCTAAGATCAAAGAAAACTCATCAATCGACTCCATATTCCCCTCCTGCTCCCGTTCACGAGTTGCCCAGAGATCCCCTGGAGTGGAGTATATGAGCCTCCCAAGCAAGTAAGGCTCGCGATCTTCCCCGATGGCGCTAGGGACCCCGGGCCCTTCCTCGCGGGGACTGACCAAACGTCTGAGAAATAGCCGCTCTCACCCTCGGCGAGCAGAGCCGTGCACACAGAGATAAACACGATGAGGAGAGTGTCCGCGAACATGGTGCTCATCTCGCACCTTCGTCCCTGCACGCCCACCCGCCAGGTGGAAAGCGCTCCAGAGCCAGGAAAAGTGAAGGGAAAACGGCTTCCGTAGACTCCGCCACCACCGAGTAACACCCCAACTCTGACAGCCCGAAGATCGCACTTCCCCTTCCGGGGCACAGCCCCGGAAATGCTCGTGTTGGAAAACTGTTTGACCGAGAGAATCCAGAGGAAACCGCCCCGCAGATCGCAGGAGCTGAAGGGCCAGTTCCCAGGCCGAATATCGCGAGAATTGGAACTTGAGCCCCGGAGCAGGAGCGTGGCGGGGGCTGACTCGCTCGGTAGTTTTCGCCGATTGGGATGTTGGCGCGCGTCTTTTTCTCGGCCAGAATCCAGTTGTTGGGATCGTCTTGGCATCTACCTCAGTCCCACTTCTGTGGTCGTAGTGTTAATTCAGCTTGCGTTTGCCGTGAAGTAAGAACCGCAGAAGTACTGAACGCCTGGGTGTGGGTGCCAGGCCGTGGGCTCGAAGCTGGGGCCGCGAAATGAGTTAATTGTGGGCCGCTGGCCTCGAGGAGCGAATGTCGGCGCGGAGGAGAGAAGCTTGCGCATGCGCTCTGATAAGGGTTTTAATGGAGGTGTTACACGCAGTGCTGCGTGACACTGTTGAGAGGGTGCTCGGAATTGAAGCAGTGCCTTAGAGGAGTAGGAGTGCTTTTGGAAAAAGCAAAGCATTTTCTAGACAAAGTGGAAGTTGAAAGACACGGATGCCTGAAAATTCATCGTGTGATAGAGCAGTGAATAATGTGTTTAGAGAAGGGGTCATAAACCCAGATGCCCAGACTGGAGAGAGATATAAATTACCTTATGCAAGCTGAGCCTAAAAAGGTGGTGGAAGGTACTATGATGGATAAGGGGCATTAAGTTCATCTGAAAGGAGAATTTGATACTCAAATCCAACCCATTTCTCTAGGAGAATGAGCATCCTGTTTCTGAGATGCCTTCGTTTCTCGGGAAAATCCATATACCACGGGTTTTATGTGAAATTTCTTTTTTTTTTGAAAGAAAAAGAAAAAAGAGGAGGAAAAAGGAAGAGAAAGAGAGAGAATGAGAGTATTGCTTTCTTGCCCAGGCTAGAATGCAGTTTAGTAATGGGTATTGAAAACCTCTTTTATACCAATAATTATACTTGTACTTGATGTAAACAGGAAGGAATAAGGGAAGAAAATAACAAACGAGCAGCCAACCAATATTTCATTTAAACCTATGAAATGCTATGCAATTACTGAGGAGTGATTTACTTCCAATTATGTAGTCACTTATGGAATAGGTGTGAGGTGGTAATGTACGTTTTATGTATTTGAAGTGGAGAGTTCTATAAATGTTTATTAAGTTTACTTGTTCCGGGTCTGAGTTCAAGTCTTGGATGTCCTTGTTAATTTTCTGTCTCGTTGATCTATAGAATCGTTAGCTCTTCTTGTTACATTGATCCTTTTGCCATTATGTAATGTCCTTCCTTGCCTCTTTTGCTCTTTATTGCTTTAAAGTCTACTTTATCAGAGGCGAGAATTGCATCTCCTGCTTTTTATTTATTTGTTTATTTTTACTCTCTGATTGGTTGATAAATCTTCCTCCTTCTCTTTGTTTTGAGTCTTTGTGTATCTTTGCATGTGAGATGGATCTGGATGCAGCATACCAATGGGTTTTGGCTTTTTATCCGATTAGAATATATATAACTTTAATACTGGCATTTGATGCTAGCTGGCTGTTTTGCCCATTAGTTAGTGTAAATTTTTCGTTGTGTTAATGTTCTTTTCTTTTTGATATATTTTTGGAAAGGCTAATATTGGTTGTTCCTTTATATGTATAGTGCTTCTTTCAGAAGCTCTTGTAAAGCAGGCCTGGTGGTGGTGAACTCTGTAAGTACTTGTTTGTTCGCAAAGGATTTAATTTTTCCTTCGATTATAAAGCTTAGTTTGGCTGGATAGGAAATTCTGGGTTGAAAGTTCTTTTCTTTAAGGATATTAAATATTGGTCCCCACTCTTTTCTGGCTTGTAGGGTTTCTGCTGAGAGATCTGCTGTAAGTCTGATAGGTTTCCCTTTATGGGTAACCTGACCTTTCTCTCTGGCTGCCCTTAGTATTTTCTCCTTCATTTCAACCCTAATAAATCTGGCAATTATGTGCCTTGGGGTTGGTCTTCTTGAAGAATATCTTTGTGGTGTTCTCTGTATTACCTAGAGTTGAATATTACCTTGCCTTGCCAAGTTGAGAAAGTTTTCCTGAATGATATCCTGAAGAGTATTTTCCAACTTGGATTCATTCTCTTCATCACATTCAGGTACACCTATCAAACGTAAATTAGGTCTTTTCACATAGTCCTATATTTCCTGGAGACTTTGCTCATTCCTTTTCATCCTTTTTTCTCCAATCTTGTCTTCTCGTTTCATTTCACTGAGCTGGTTCTTGACTTCTGATATCCTTTCTTCTACTTAATCAATTTGACTGTTTAAACTTGTGCATGCTTCACGAAGTTCTCGTGTTGTGTTTTTCAGCTCCATCAATTTTATGTGAAATTTCAATTTATAAATGCTAGTAACTTATTAAAATTCAAAAATTCCTTAGAAGCGTGGTTTCAGCCATTGTAGACGTTTTCAGCTTTTTCAGACTGGTGTGTGTGTGTGTATGAAAACCTGGAAGCTGGCTGAGCTGCATCCTCTCGTACTTTCTATCATTGGTTCTTTTAAACTCTACTGCACTTAAATTTATAATTCTCCTCGCCGGGCACGGTGGCTCAAGCCTGTAATCCCAGCACTTTGGGAGGCCGAGGCGGGTGGATCACGAGGTCAAGAGATCGAGACCATCCCGGTCAACATGGTGAAACCCCGTCTCTACTAAAAATACCAAAAAAATTAGCTGGGCATGGTGGCGCGTGCCTGTAATCCCAGCTACTTAGGAGACTGAGGCAGGAGAATTGCCTGAATCTGGGAGGCGGAGGTTGCGGTGAGCCGAGATCGCGCCATTGCACTCCAGCCTGGGTAACGAGCGAAACTCCGTCTCAAAAAAAAAAAAAAAAAAATTTATAATTCTCCTCAATACTACTTTTGACCTTTTTTAGCTTTATGTGCATTTCTTGTCTCCTACACTTAGCAGCAGAGACCCTGTGTCCTTTTTAAGAAACATTATTGGCTGGGTGTGGTGGCTCAGGCCTATAATCCCAGCACTTTGGGAGGCCGAGGCGGGTGGATCACGAGGTCAAGAGATCGAGACCATCCTGGTCAACACGGTGAAACCCCGTCTCTACTAAAAATACAAAAAAAATTAGCTGGGCATGGTGGCGCATGCCTGTAATCCCAGCTACTCGGGAGGGTGAGGCAGGAGAATTGCTTGAACCCAGGAGGCGGAGGTTGCAGTGAGCCGAGATCGCGCCATTGCACTCCAGCCTGGGTAACAAGAGTGAAACTCCGACTCAAAAACAAAAAAACAAAAAGAAAAACATTATTGAGCTTCTACTATATGTCAAGAACAGTAGTAGGTAAGGCAGGGTCAAAAGGATGGTTAAGAGAATATTCCTGACTTCCAAGACCCCAGGGAGATTACACAATATAATAAGTTATTATAGAGGTATTTTTAAAATGTTGAGGGGGTACAGATGAGAACAAGATTTTTTCTTCCTGGGTAGTTGGAAAGGTTTCAGAAAGATCACATTTGAGCTAAACCTTGATTTGAGCTGTTCAGACAATGATAGGTTTTTATTCACCTTTGTATCACCCAAGGTAAGTGCTGAGATAACAATAAGAGATGACCTTAGAAATCAGACCTGATTTTCAATTCTGGCTCTGCCATTTACTTGACAGCAGTCCTAGAACCTATTGTTTAGCATCTTTGAGCCTAAAAAATGGTGGTAACATGAGCTGCATAAAACTGTTAGGAAGATTGAGGTAGAGGCTTCTATAAAGCATTTCAAGCATGCTTGGCACACACAGTTCATCAGATTCAACATGCTATTCATTGTAAGATGCATCATTATTTTATCTACTACCTAAAAGGAAAAAATAACTAATTAAACCATGACACAACATTGATTGTCAGATGAATCCCATTCAGAGATGTTAAAATATGAAAAAATAAGTCTTAGAATCAATGAAATAATATATTAACTAACAAGCAGTTACGTTCTTTTTCTAAGGTAGTGATGTCATGACACTATGCCCCTTGTTTAAGAACAGTGCCAGAGACAAGTCCAGATAACGTCTTTTCTTGATTCTACTAGTTTTCTTTGTCATATTCCCAAATTCTCTAAGCTCCCAGTTGTACTATCTAATTTTTAGATTTCCAAGTTTTCCCCTTGAGGACCGCTGTCCCAAAGCTCAATGACCTCCTCCAGTCCCTAGTACAATAGCAAGACTTTTGTCCTGGGATTTAATTTTACTATTCTCTTGCACCCATAATTTTGTTTCTAGTTTATACTTGATGTTGTGGTACATCTTCAAGTAACTTTCTGTGAAAGGTGAATGGGAGCTAAGCTTGTTCTTACGTTATTAGTAGAATTAGTAATAATAATACTGTTGTTGCTTTGGGGTTTTGTTTTGTAGAGACAGGGTCTCAGCCGGGTGCAGTGGCTCATGCCTGTAATCCTAACACTTTGGGAGGCTGAGGTGGGTGGATTGCCTGAGCTCAGGAGTTTGAGACCAGCCTGGGCAACATGGCAAAACCCCATCTTAAAAAAAAAAAAAAAGAAAGAAAGAGTCAAGGTCTGACTTTGTTGCCCAGGTTGGGTCTCAAACTCCAGGGCTCAAAGCAATCCTCCTGCTTCAGCCTCCCAAAGTGTTGGGATTACAGGCATGAGCCACCATGCTTAGCCAATACTATTCTTCATTTTTATTTATTTATTTATTTTTTGAGATGGAGTCTTACTCTGTCGCGCAGGCTAGAGTGAAGTGGCACGATCTCAGCTCATGGCAACCTCCACCTCCTGAATTCAAGTGATGCTCCTGCCTCAGCCTCCCCAGTAGCTGGGTTTACAGGCATGCACCACCAGGCCCAGCTAATTTTTATATTTTTTAGTAGAGATGGGGTTTCACCTTTTTGGCCAGGCTGGTCTTGAATTCCTGATCTCAGGTGATCCACCCACCTCTGCCTCCCAAAGTGCTGGGATTACAGGTGTAAGCAACTGTGCCTGGCCCAATACTGGTTTTTTGTTTTGATTTTTTTGAGACAGAGTCTCTCTCTCTCTCACCAGACTGGAGTGCAGTGGCGCAGTTTTGGTTCACTGCAACCTCTGCCTCCTGTCTCAGCCTCCTGAGTAGCTGGGACTGCAGGAGCACGCCACTACGCCCAGCTAATTTCTCTACTTTTAGTAGAGGTGGGTTTTCACCATGTTGGCCAGGATGGTCTCGATCTTGGCCTCGTGATCCGCCCACCTTGGCCTCCCAAAGTGCTGAGATTATAGGCATGAGCCACCGCATCTGGCCCCAATACTGTTCTTTAAATACACATTTAATACTAATCTAGGCATTGTAAAAGATGATAAGAGAATCATAAATCCCTACTTACACTCTGAGATTTGAAACAATATGAACTTTATGTTTCAGTTTTAGCCCCACTACATGTAAGCTACCTTACTAAGTTACAAGTTATTTAATTTCTCTGAGCCTCGTTGTTTTAAATCTGTAAATATAGGTAAAAATATCTACCTTCAGGAATTACTGTGAGGTTTGTATAGGGTTGAGAACAAAGTCCTGGAGTCAGACTACCTGTCTTCAAATCCTGGCTTTACCATTTAACTAGATGTGTAATTTCAGGCAAATTACTTCACTATATCGTGCCTTGGTTTTTCTGGACTGTAAAATGTCATGATAATAATAATGGTAAGTTTAAAGGATTTTAATTTTTAAAAAATATGTGAGGGAAGTGTTTAGAAGGTACATGGTCTGTTTTGTTTTGTTTCAGACAGAGTCTTACTCTGTCGCCCAGGTTGAAGTACAGTGGTGTGTGCTACCACACCTGGCTAATTGTTTTTGTATTTTTAGTAGAGACATTGTTTCACCATGTTGGTCAGGCTGGTCTGGAACTCCTGACCTCGTGATCCGCCCACCTCCCAAAGTGCTGAGATTACAGGCAACAGCCACCCCGCCCAGCCCTGTCTGTTCTTGTTGTATGGCCAGTAACACGTATTACTGTTAATGTTCTTGTTATTGGCTATATTCAACCACTGAGCACATACTACTTGAACTAATTTTCTTATTATTCATTTTCCCGTGCTCTTTTCTTCAGTAGCTTTAGTTACCATTTATCTGCTGATAATTCATAAAATCTTATCCATAGCCCAAGTTTCTTTCCAGTTTCAGACCTAGTAGTTAGCCGCCCACTGGAAATTTCCATTTGGATATACAAAAATCAATCCATCATATTATTTTCCCCAAACTCCAATATTCTCTTGTTCTTTTAATGAATAGCACCACCATCTAACTGGTTTTCAAGCCAAAAATAAGGGAACTTTCCTCAGTAATTCCCTCTTTAGCTCACATGTTTACTTTCCAAGTTTCATAGATAGCCCCGTTTTCATGTCTTTTTTTCCACATCTTTCAGTCTCCTCTACTACACTTCAATTCAGATTATCATTATCTCCAGTCGTATTACAGCTTTCTAGCTGCTCTCCAGTTATATACCGCATTCCGTCCCGTCAGGCCATTCTTCTCATTTAGGCAGTGGTCATGTTTGTCAAATACAAAGATGACGGGGTGTGGAAGATTGGGAAGAAGAAGAAGTTGGGGGCAGCTCCCGGATTTTTTTCTTGGATACCTGAATACATACCAGAGAAAACAAAAGAGGAATCAAGTTTTTAGGAGAATATTATTATTATTTTTCCTACTAGGCTAGCAGGACTAGATGAAGACCTTCAGAAACCTTGGGCACTGAGAAAATCATGAGGTCTCTTTCCAAATATAATTAAAAATAAAATACTAGGCTGGGTACGGTGGCTCATGCCTGTAATCCCAGCACTTTGGGAGGCCGAGGAGGGTGGACCACGAGGTCAGGAGATCAAGACTAGCCTGGCTAATATGGTGAAACCCTGTCTCCACTAAAAATATGAAAATTACACACCTGGGTGTGGTGGCAGGCGCCTGTAATCCCAGCTACTAGGGAGGCTGAGGCAGAAGAATCACTTGGACCCAGGAGGTGGAGGTTGCGTTGAACCGAGATCATACCACTGCACTCCAGCCTGGCGAGACTGTCTCAAAAGCAAAACAAAACAAAAAACTAAGGTGAAATGTATTTTTAATTATTACTTTTGAAATCTTACTCTTTTTCCAAATGTTTTCTCTCTGAGTTTGTGTTATGTGTGCCCTAAATACATGTTTCATCTGCTGGTTGGATAATCCTGTACTGTTGTGTTTTCTTGCTGTGTCACCCAGGCTGGAATGCAGTGACTTGATAATAGCTCACTGTAACCTCGAACTCCCAGGACTAAAGCAGTCCTTAAGTAATCCTTCCACCTCAGCCTCCTGAGTATCCAGGAGTAGATGATTAACTAGTGTGTGCCACCACGGTTAGCTAATTTGTGTATGTCTGTGCATGTGTGTGCACTCGTGTAGAGCTATAGGGTCTCGCTATGTTGCTCAGGCTAGTCTTGAACTCCTGGTCTCAAGCAATCCTCCTGCCTTGACCTCTCAAAGTGGCGGGATTGTAGGTGTGAGCCACTGCTCCCGGCTGAGCACTGTTCTTTTTTGTAGGACAGAGACTGTGGTGTTCATTGTTGCATCTTCAGCTTTTGGAACATGGTCTAGGACAGAGAAGCTGCACAATATGTATTTATTGAATGAATGAATGATACTTTTGGGAGAGAAGACAGTGGGTTGGAGAAATATCTTGGAAGAATTGGAAATTTTAGGTGGACCTTGAAGAAAAGGTAAAATTCAATTAGGACACAAGCAGTGATCAGAAGCATTAAGTTGGGAACTAAGTGGTAGGATGTGAGAATTAGTGTGTAGCTAAAAACAACTAAAATATAGAAAGACATTATGTATTTGATAGAAATAGGATTGACTAAAGTGAACCCAGGTTGTATCTGTAAAAGGTCCATGGTTGAACTTTATTTTTTTTTTGTTTTGTTTTTGAGACAGGATCTCACTCTGTTACCCAGGCTGGAGTGCAGTGGCATAATCTTGGCTCACTGCAGCCTCCACCTCCCAGGTTCAAGTGATTCTCCTGACAGCCTCCCATGTAGGGATTACAGGCCTGCACCACCACACCTGGCTAATTTTTGTATTTTTAGTAGAGACGGGGTTTCACCACGTTGGCCAGGCTGGTCTCGAACTCCTGACCTCAAGTGATCCGCCCACCTGGACCTCCCAGAGTGCTGGGATTACAGGCCTGAGCCACCACACCCAGCCAACTTTATTTTTGAGACAGGGTCTTGTTCTGTCGCCTAGGCTGGAGTGCAGTGGTGCAGTCATGGCTTAGTGCAGCCTTGACCTCCTAGGCTTAATTGATCCTCCCACCTCAGTCTCCTGAGTAGCTGGGACTACAGGTGTACACCACCACACCCAACCAATCTTTGTATTTTTTGTAGAGATGGTATTTCACTATCTTGTCTGAGCTGGTCTCGAACTCCTGGCTTCAAGTGATCCACCCGTCCGGGCTTCCTACAGTGCTTGGATTACACGGATGAGCCACCATGCCCAACCTCAGGGTTGAACTTTAGGAGAGCCATACATCTCCTCCTGATAATACATGTAAAACTTCATATGTGCCTTATTTTCTGAGTTGAAGTGTCATAGTTTTTATTCAATTCTCAAGGGTGTTTATAAACCAATAAAGGTTAAGAATCACTTACGTTGTACATTTGAAAGACTAATAGAAAGGCTTAAGCTTAATGCTGTAGCAAATTAGTCTTCAAAAATTTTCTACTACAGCACTCATTAGGAGCAGAAGAGAGGGAATGAGACCCTAAGATTTAGACATGAGGTCTAAAGCTTGGAATTTTATATTTATCCTAACATCATATGTAAATTTTACTATTATGGGACTGGTATGAATGCTTCCTTATAAAAAGATATTCAGCCTCATCAGTATCAGGGAACCATATTTGGGACTAGTCTGTTTGGTTTGCAAAAATTAAAAAGTTAGGCCATCGTATTGGAAAAGAAAAGGTAAAATGACTTGTTTACAGGCAACATGATCTTTTATGTACAAAACCCTAAAAATTCCACCCAAAAACCCTGTTAGAATTTAAAAACAAAGTTGCAGGATGCAAAATCAACACACAAAATTTAGTTGCATTTCAACGTAAAGTTTAAAAAGGAAAGCTTAAAAATTCCATTTACAATAACATCAAAATGAAAATACTTGTGAATAAATTTAACCAAAGAGGCAAAAGACTTGTACACTGGAAACGACAAATGTTGATGAAAGCAATTAAAGAATACACAAAGAAATGGAATGACACGCTGTGTTCATAGATTGAAACAAGATGTTAATGCTACTCAAAGTGATCTACAGGTTCATTATGTAATCCCTGTCAAAATCCCAGTGACTTTTTTTCAGAAATAGAAAAATTCATGCTAAAATTTATATGAAAACTCAAAGTACCCCAAGTAACCAAAACAATTTTGCAAGAGAAGAAAGTTGAAAGTCTCATACTTCCTGATTTCAAAATTTAACTATAAAGCTACAGTAATTAAAACACTGTAGTCCTGGCATAAGGACAGACATATAGAATAAAGAACCCAGAAATAAACCTTTACATATACGGTCAATTGATTTTTGACAAGGCTGTCAAGACCAATCAATCAATGGAGAAAAGATATCCAGTTTTCCCCATTTTCACATGTAGATACCCAGTGTTTTTTTAACACCATTTATTGAAAAGATAATCTAAATGATAAATCTAAATATCTAAAAAACAATCTAAAAGATAAATAACATTAAAATATCCAGTTTTTTTGGTTTTTTTTTTGGCCAGGTAGAGTGGCTCATGCCTGTAATCTCAGCACTTTGGAAGGCTGAGGTGGGCAGATCACTTGAGGTCAGGAGTTCGAGACCAGCCTGGTCAACATCGTGAAACCCCAGCTCTGCTATAAATGCAAAAATTAGCTGGGCTTGGTGGTGGGCACCTGTAATCCCAGTTACTCAAGAGGCAGAGGCTTGAGAATCACTTGAATCTCAGAGGCACAGGTTGCAGTGAGCCAAGATCGTGCCCCTGCACTCCAGTCTGGGTGACAGAGTGAGACTCTGACTCAAAAAAAAAAAAATCTGGGTTTCCCAACACCATTTATCTTTTCAGTAGATGGTGAATTTTGTGCATGGATATCCAGTTTTCCCAACATAATTTATCTTTAAGATAGCCACATGTAAAAATTAACTCAAAATGGATCAAAAACTTAAATGGAAGTGCTAAAACTCTAAAACCCTTAGATGAAAACGGGAAAACCTTCATGACATTACATTCAGCAATGATTTACTGAATGTAACACCAAAAGCAAAGGCAACAAGAAATAAATTAGACTTTATCAAAATTAAAAATTTTTGTTCATCAAAGGACACAACAGTGAAAGGCAACTCATGGAACAGGAGAAATATTTACAAAGCATATATCTGGTAAGAGATTAAAATCCATTGTAAATACATTTTAAAATCCTACAATTCACCAAAAAAAAAAAAAAAAAAAAAACAAAACGCCAAATTCAAAAATGGGCAAAGGACTTGAACAAAGGTTTCTCCAAAGAAGATAAACAAGTGGCTGATAAGCCTATGAAAAGCCGGTCAACATAACTAATTAGGGAATTGCAAATCAAACCACTTCACACTCATTAGGATGGTTATTAAAAAACAAAACAAGTATTGGTGAGGAAGTGAAGAAAGTCGACCCCTGTGCATTTCTGGGGTGAATGAAAATGATACAGTCAGGATGGGAAATCAGTATGATCGTCCTCAAAAAATTAAACATAAGGTCAGACACGGTGGCTCACACTTACAAACCCAGCACTCAGGGAACGTGAGGCAGGTGGATCACGTGAGCCCGGACATTTGAGACCATCCTGGGCAACATGTCGACACCCTGTCTCTACAAAAAAAATACCAAAATCAGCCAGGTGTAATGGTACCTGCCTGTAGTCCCAGCTACTCAGGAGGCTGAGGTGGGAGGATCACCTGTGCCCAGGAGAATGAGGCTGCAGTGAGCCATGAGCATGCCACTGCACTAAATGTAGAATTACCATAGATCCAGCAATTCCACTTCTAGGTATCTACCCAAAATAACTGAAAGCAGGGACTTCAGCAGATACTTGTATGCCCATGTTCATGGCAGCATTATTCACAGTAGCCAAAAGATAGAAGTATCCTAAGTGTCCAACAGTGGATGAATGGATAAAAGAATATGGTATATATATACAGTGGGATATTATTCTGCCTTGAGAAATTCTGACATGTACTGTATGTCAGATGAACCTTGAAGATATGCTAAGTGAGATAAGCTAGCCAGAAAAGAACAAATAGTGTATGATTTCTCTAATATCAGGTTTAAACCAAAAGTATCCAAGACAGGTCCCAATCCATTTAGGAAGTTTAATTTGCCAGGGATAAGGATGTGCCTGTGATACAGCCTCAAGTGGTCCCAAGGTGGTTGGGGCACAGCTTGCTTTTATACATTTTAGAGAGTCATGAGACATCAATCAATACATGTAAGATGTACATTGGTTTGGTCTGGAAAGGCAGGACAACTTGAACTGGGGCTACCACGTCATAGGTAGATTTTTAAATTTTCTGGTCATCAATTGGTTGAAAGGGTTATCAATAGAAAGGAATGTCTGGGTTATAGTAAGGGGTTGTGTAGACCGAAGTTTTATCATGCAGCTGAAGTCTCCAAGTAGCAGGCTTCAGAGAGAATAGATTGTAAATATTTCTTATCAGACTTTAAAAGTCTGTTCTATCAATAATTCCAAAAGAGAGGAGAGTATAATGAGGCATATCCAGCTCCCTCTTCTTGTAATGACCTGAGCTGGTTTTTCAGGTTGACTTTGGACTGTCCTTGCCCAAGAGAAGGGTTCCATTCTGATGGGTGGTGTGGTGGTGTGGCGGGGGCTTATAATTTTATTTTTGGCTTATACCAAAAATTTTACACCTTATAATTTTATTTTTGGTATCTAAAGTAGTCATATCCATTGGGACAAAAAATAGAATGGTGGTTTCCTAGGCTGGAGGAGGGGAGAATGGAGAGTTATTTATTTATTTATTTATTTATTTTAAAGACGGGGTTGGTTTCACCATGTTGGTCAGGCTGGACTTGAACTCCCGACCTCAGGTGATCCACCCGCCTTGGCCTCCAAAGTGCTTGGATTACAGGTGTGAGCCACCACACCCGGCCTGGAGAGTTATTTTTAATTAGATACAATTTATTTATTTATTTGTTTTTAGATGACATCTCACTCTGTTGGCCAGGCTGGAGTGCAATAGTGCAATCTTGGCTCACTGCACCCTCCGCCTCCCGGGTTCAAGCAATTCTCCTGCCTCAGCCTCTAGAGTAGCTGGGATTACAGGCACATGCCACCATGACCGGATAATTTTTTGTATCTTTAGTAGAGATGGGTTTTCACCATGTTGACCAGGCTGGTCTTGAACTCCTGACATCATGATCCACCCACCGTGGCCTCTAAAAGATCATCAGAATATCTTAATCATTCCTGATGGGAGTGTAAATTGGTAAAGCCCTTTTGGAACAGTTTGGCATTATCCTGTAAAGATAAATATTTGCATGCCCACCCTTTGACCTGCCATTTTGCTCCTAGGCATATACATAAAAGAAACTTTTTTTTTTTGAGACAGAGTTTGCTCTGTTGTCCAGGCTGGAATGCAGTGGCACAATCACAGCTCACTACATCCTTGGCCTTCTGGGCTCAAGCTATTTTCCCACTTCATCCTCCTGGTGGCTGGGACTACAGGCTCATGCCACCATGCCCAACAAATTTTTTATTTTATTTTGTTGGTAGAGACAGGGTTTCACTATTGTATTAGTTCATTTTCATGCAGTTGATAAAGACACAACCGAAACTGGGAATGCAAAGAAGTTTAATTGGTCTTGTAGTTCCACACGGCTGGGGAGGCCTCAGAATCTTGGCAGGATGCAAAAGGCACTTCCTACATGGCAGTGGCAAGAGAAAAATGAGGAAGAAGCAAAAGCAGAAACCCGTGATAAAAACTATCATAGCTCATGAGACTTATTCACTGTAACAAGAATAGCACAGGAAAGACTGGCCCCCACGATTCAGTTACCTCCCCTGGGTTCCTCTCACAACTTGGGGGAATTCTGGGAGATACAATTCAAGTTGAGATTAGGGTGGGTGCACAGCCAAACCATATCAACTATCTTGCCCAAGCTGGTCTTGAACTTCTGGGCTCAAGCGATCCTCCCACCCTCAGGCCTCTAGAGTTCTGGGAATACAGGCATGAGCCACTGTGCCCAGTCCAAAAAAACCTTTTTAACAAGTATCAGGGCATGCATACAAGAGTGTTCATGTGAGCACTCTTTTTAATACCAAAACCTGAAAACAACCCAAATGCCCATTAACGGGCAATGAATTAATTAGAAGCTCCTAGAGGACAGGGACCACATCTACAAAAAATGAAAAATCAGTAACTTCCCTATCTCACACAGTGTCCCAGGACCCTGAAGGGCAGTGGAGATATACCCACAAATAAATAAGGGTATATTTATATCCATTCCAAGTGAATGTACCATAATTATATGCCATAATGTGGCTTAATCCTAGCAATGTAGTATTAAGTGAAAAGCATATGTCCTTAAAGATTACACATAAAGTTAGTAACATCTAAACACTCCCTCCCCCGCAAAAAATAAAACCCACTGTTTTTGAATATATCTACATGTGACATTAAAAGGGAAAGCAAGAGAACCTTGGAATGGGGAAGAGGCTGGGTGACACAAGTGAAGATCAAAGAGGTGAATGGAAATGGAAATTCATTTCATAGTTTCATGTTGGTGGGAATGTCACGGGTATTTGTTGTATTATTTGAATGAATGAATGAATGATTGAGGGTCTTGAATGCACCAACAATGAGAATGTGTCGTGAACCAAGAATAATGATGTATCTAATTCTATGCATCTAAGCTCAATGTTTTTTTCCTTTTTACATTAATTCTATATCTGTTTGATATAAATAAGGGGAAGATGGTTGGGGGGAGTAAGGTTTTAAATTACTCCATCAAATAAAATGGATACTCTGGAAAAATGTGTCACATTTCTCCTCTGGTTTCTAGTATCCTCTGACCAAGTGCCACTTTTGCCTGGGCACTTAAACATCCCAATTTTAGGAGAGTGGTGATAGTGGGAAGTCAGTGAAACATCTTAAGCTTGCATGAGAATTTTGCCAAACAAGCAGTGTTTCTTTTTTTAAAAAAATTAGTCCGGAAGCCTTAGATAGATTCATCTGGGAGAGAGATCACATCCAGAAACCAACTATTAGGTTGTCACCATAACACAATTTTTAATGATGGATCTCTTAACCAGTAAGTGGTATTAGCAGAAATTAAGAAGAAAGAGCAAATCTAAGAGCATTGGTGGTTCATAGAATTAAATGTATTATGGTTCTTAGAAGCAAACAAGATGTGCCAATTATAAACAAACAAAATAATTAAAAGATGAAGTGAATAAGAGAATACATCAACAATTCTACAGTTTCTATCAGGGCATTTCAAGATCTTATATGATCTTATACAATTCTTTTTTTTTCTCTTTCTATTAACATTTTTTCCTTTTCTTTTTTTTGTTTGAGACGGAGTTTCGCTCTTGTTACCCAGGCTGGAGGGCAATGGCGCAATCTCGGCTCACCGCAACCTCCGCCTCCTGGGTTCAAGCAATTCTCTTGCCTCAGACTCCCTAGTAGCTGAGACTACAGGCATGCACCACTGTGCCCAGCTAATTTTTTGTATTTTTAGTAGAGATAGGGTTTCATCGTATTGACCAGGATGGTCTCGATCTCTTGACCTTGTGATCCACCTGCCTCGGCCTCCCAAAGTGCTGGGATTATAGGTGTGAGCCACTGCGCCCGGCCTACAATTCTCTTTAGAAAAATAATGCATGATTATAAGTCAAAATTAGGTACAAAAGTGAATATTTATTTAGAAGGGACCAATGCAAATAAGTAGCCCACTCTTTTGTTTAATTTTAACAAATGTTGGAAGTTTAATTTTAGTAACTTCATGATAAATTTGTCTCTGGATTTTAACCTGATATTGACAAGCCTGCCATAGAGTGGTTGGAAAGGCCTCCATTGGGAAAGAAAAATATAAAAACTTGGCCGGGCATGGTGGCTCACACCTGTAATCCAAGCACTTTGGAGGCCAAGGTGGGCGGATTACCTGAGGTTCGGAGTTCAAGACCAGCCTGACCAACACGGTGAAACCCTGTCTTTAAAAAAAATAAAATAAAAAATAAAAAAAATATGAAAACTTTAGTTTGACTAAACTTTTATGATCTTAGAGTTAGAAGGAGGCCTTAGAAAATGCATAAATACCTAAACAAATCCACATTCCTTTTCTCATGCGTGAGTTGGGGCAGTCTTAATAGAAGCCTAAAATCTGAGGTAACCTTGTGCATCACAAATATGCACTGTCATGCTTACTCAATATTCCCACGATTCCCATTGTTGGCCAATAATCCACTTTTGCTCACTATTGAGACTCATCCTTCACCTTAGTGATTTCCTCTGCTGCCAAAAAGACATTGATTTTACTCACACAGAAACATAAATACCATAAGCGATACTGTTGCATGTTCAGAGTTTCACGTCCCTGACTCTAGGCCTTTTCAGGAGGTCCATCTCAAATTGACTTACACATCTATCACAGGGTCTGTTCTATAATGGATTCTCAAAAATATATGTGAAAGAGATGAAATGCATGCT